>NC_044554.1:120331267-120975434 GCF_007565055.1 Rhinopithecus roxellana | reverse complement strand
GCACCCCATTGACACCTAATTTGCTCAGCCAAAGCCTTTGGGGAAAATGTATTATCTCTGCAGCTGCACTTCATGCATTTCTGATTTGAGGCATAAGCAAGGAGTGCTTCATCACTCTTTTGAGCGAACTGAATGTAGAAGCCCTTAAGTGCTAAATGCAAGCAAACAGACCCAAATTAAAAACGAGCCAGGCTCTTTCTAATTCCCTCTGTGCTTCCTGTTAAATCTCTGTGTGTACATACACACACACACCCCTACACACATGCATGGAGTTTACATGCCGGAGGGACAACATTGCTGAGGACCCCCGCCCAGGGTGCTTCGATGTGATCAGATGGTCTGCGTTTCACTGGCCTATTTATGCACTCTAAGGTTCTGCATTTGTTTGACTGTGTTTTTTTATTTTTATTTTTTCTGCTGCATTGCCCTTCCTCAAAGTACTCTTTTTTCTACAAGACAACTCTGGCACATTTTTTCCCCCTCTAAGCCTCACTGGAGAGAAGTGATTATTTTGGTTCCAAATTAAAACAACTGTAGGTTTTCCTTTCATCACCTAAATTGTGAACAGGATATTTTCCAGGATGTATGTGAAGCTGTGAGGTAATCCGCTCATTTCTATTTAAGAGACTTCTTTGTAAATATGCCTAACAGAGAAGAAAAAAAATACTAACATTTGACAGAAAGAAAGCTACCTCATAACAGTAAAGACAGTATAAAACTATAACACGTTTAGGTTCTCTTCAAGAAAAAAACAATTATAATTTGACCAAATTTAGCTTTATGTATTAGCTTTAGAACAAAACTCATTCCAACCTCCTTCTCAAATGTAGAATTCAAAATATTGATATATAAGGAGGCATTTAAAGATAGGCATGCAATTAATTACATGCTTTCAAAAAGGAAATAAAAATAAATAATCCAGGTAATAATGAAAAAATTAGGATATCTTTGTGTCAAATTTGGTGGATGTGTAATGGGTTTCCATAATGCTAGAATGAAAGAGAAAAACAGGACCACGGTGGTGTTCTATAGTGGACTTACTGATTTTGTGCCTTTCCAGTCATATGTTGGATGAATTATTCTACCCACATGTTCTGGTAAATTACAATTCTGCTTTGTAATTTTTCACATTTAGCCTATTCTTAAGAGTTTCATGAAAATTTGAAAAATCATTTTAGCTGTATGCCTTTTAAACAAGCATTCAAAATGGGCCTTACTTGGGCACCCAGGCAGTCAGAGGATCCCAGTGACCACTGGAGTAAATATCCTTCTGAAAGGTATATGGAGATTGGTTGTAGGGGAGATGTTTGAACAGTCAGAAAACCAGGGCTTTAACTAAAGCACGTAACTGTTTGAAGAATTTATTCTTATTTTGTCGAGAACAAAGTCCAGAAAGCTTCCCTTCCCCAAGTACCATGTCAATAAGGTTTCACATGAACAATGTCCCGGAAAAAGAAAAAAACACACTTACAAGACGGTGCCACTTTGAGTTTGGTTTTGCTTAAAATACCAAGAAAAACAAACAAATCTTTGGATCTAATTTATCTTCAAGTAGCGTTTCCTATTATAGAGAATTAAGTCCACACATAAAGTTGTTAAACTGTAAGCACCTAGGCAAGCACAAATCTCTCTAAAGTGAAAATATCAAATACATATATATACACGTATTTGTATATAACATAGTCAAATTTTATACTGTAGATTTTATATGGATGCTGGACTCAAAGTGGTACATTTTAAACTTTATACTGAGTTCAGAAAATCTGGGACAGTTTAATTTCCTTATTCTTTGAGTGAATTTAATGTGTTACAATTTGGCTAGAAATACAGGTTTTCTTTTAGAATATCTGAAATTAGTGTTTTCCAGTTTCTCTGACACTGCATTGAGGCTTCTTGAGAAGGGGGTAGGGGTCAGAGGAAATGGTATGAAACAGAAGGAAGCAGAAAATTAGTCAAACCTACTTCTGTTAACTTATTTCTGATTTACGATAATCAGCTTCTTCTCCCTAGAAGAGAACACATCTTTGAGACCAGCAAGAGAATATTAATTAAAATGAATGCAGAGATAGACAGGCTTTGTTTTAAGCTTAACAGAAGGCCCATCATTCAAAATAGCCCAAATCCTTTAAGTTGAAAGCTGTTTGGTAACATCCATATGGATGCACAATGCGCTAATTGCGGCAACTTTGCACATTTTAAGCTTCATGCCAAAGTGCTGATTTTAATTAAAAATTTTTTAGGCAAAGCTGTAAGTCTAACATTTCAAAACAAAGCATTTCTCACATGAGGAGACAGACTTAACATATCATTTTAATAATCATCATTATCAACAAACATTTATTGAAATCCTCATTAAAGACCAGGCATTATATGATGTGTAATTAGCCTTCATTGAAAAGAATGTTCTATTTTAATGGTGTGACTGTTTATTAAATCAGATTTATGGAAATGGAAAACACTGGTCATATTTTAGACACACATGGACAAAATAATGGCAATTCTGGGATTTCTTCCTCTCTCAGTCAACGGGAAAACAAGCATAGGGAAAAGTACTGATTTAGGTCTTCTTAGATACACCAAGCCACATTTAATCTTTTTTTTTTGTAAACAATCATATAATATTGTATACATATATCATTTTTAAAAAAGATTAAACATATCACATAAATAAATAAAAAATGGGAGGTTTGAAGTAGTTCATTGAAACAGTTTTAATGACAAGGTTAATAGAAAAGCCTTCACCAAAGGTGGCATATTCTTTTCAAAGATTTCACGTTATTTGAAACCTTATTTGCTCAGCATACCTTTACAAGTGACTGACTCCCAAGTGGTTATAAGTTAATTAAATAGGATTCTGACCCTTAACCCTCCTTATGTATTACAGTCCTACTAAACTATATTTAAACAAACCAAATACAAAGTCATTCAGCAGCGTGTGCATTTTTTTCTCAACTTAAAATGCATATACACAAATCTCATAAAACGACTAAAAACCAAGTATTTAATAGAGAAACACAAGGGTTCATGTCTGATTTTAATTAAAAGATTTTAGAGAAGATGTGACTCCACTTTGGGTGGATTTTTTTTTTTTTTTTTTTCCAAATTAAAACTTGTCTGGTATTATTACCTAATGTATTGAAGCAGTTTTTCATGCTTAGGGTTTCGAATTCCAAACATACAGTCGCCTACAACTTTGAACCTGTTTTGTGAACCATCTTATTTAGCAGAAACTTGCAAAACAAAATATGCATTTCTGTAGCATAAATTAGATCACATATAATTTTGGTTAATACAGAATGATGTCAGCATGAACCAGAAGTCATGTTGGTTCATGGGAGACTTCTTTCCAATGTTATTTTGAGTCACCAAGTAACAGCAGCCATGAGCAAGATACCTAAATACAGTGCATGCAAGCCCAAGAGGCCTGCACTACTGCACAGCACATGCTGCCTATTTACCCCACATGCTTCCTTTTGGTTTGGTTTGGCAACATGCTCTGTCTTAGAATTGACTATTTATTGTACAATCTTCCTGGATCCTTGAGCATTTTGCCCTTGCATCCAAAATTGGTCAGCCTCAACCTACATCAAGTTTATTTCACCTGTAAACTCTACTAGCATTTTTATTTTCACTGCTTTTCTGAGTGCAGCGCTTATCAATTTCAATATATTTGAGGTGGACTAGCCTTTACTTTATTTCCCCCCCACCACAAAAGCCCTGCAACTTTTACTGTAGTATTCTGCTGAACACAGGTAGGAACACAGATGTCACATTACAGCACAAATGTCTATTTTTGTGAGGACACATCCTGACAGTGACATGAAGTGACACATTGTGGATACCACTATAGCACATCGTTTCCACCAGGAAATGTCTGCGGACAGTGAGGAGGGTCCAACAACTCCAAGCTAGGAATGATGGGTGCTGGACAGCTCGCTAAGCCACCTGCCAACTAGCGCCCATGTAGCTGCTTCACAACACGAATCTGCTTCACAACAGTGCCAACGAACAACTGCTCGACCAAGGACAAATCACTGAATATTCATCCACGGAAGCCAAGACTCTGCATACTACATGTAAAGCCCTCTAATACACACTCCACATGAAATTATAATTGGTTAAAGTGTTTTGATACTAGTTATCCCACCACAGCATGTTGCTATATTTCTATAGAATCCAAGATGAGTTGTGAAAGACATAATTAACGGAATGTGTACCATTATGAGAAATAAATACCAGCATTTTGTGCTCATATGGCATCTTCTCCTATCCAAAGTATGTTCCCATGTATTCTTTCATTTAATAAAAGTGCCTGAAAGATAGGACCTTTGAAGAAAGGTTCTGTTTGGAAGATAACAGATTTTGTGAACTCAAATTTTTAAGAAGTTCTAATCCTTTTAGTCACTGATTCAGTGTCTTCTGAAACATCTGCAATAGGAGGTATGCTGCAGATTTAAATATCAAAGCAGTCATGATAGAACTCACAACCTTTATAGGAACTAGGGTGACCAGCTGTCTCTGTCTGAACTGAGGAGGTTTCCAGGATTTGGGACTTTTTTTTTGAGACAGAGTCTCGCTGTGTTGCCCAGGCCAGAGTTCAGTGGCATGATCTCAGCTCACTGCAATCTCTGCCTCCTGGGTTCACACGATTCTCCTGTCCTAGCCTCCAGAGTAGCTAGGACTACAGGCACATGCCACCATGCCCAGCTAATTTTTGTGTTTCCAGTAGAGACAGGGTTTCACCATGTTGGCCAGGCTGGCCTCAAGTGATCCACCCACCTTGGCCTCCCAAAGTGCTTGGATTACAGGAGTGAGCCACCACACCTGGCCGAGGATTTAGGACTTTTGGTTCTAAAATGGGAGGGGGCGGGGTGCAAAATGGAACAAGCTGGTCATCACAGGAACAACAGGATTAAAATGCACAGTCGTAACTTCCAAGTTTATTATAAAAACAGAGGTAACAAGGTTTGGCACTATATTACGTGAACTAAAATGAAAAGTACGCTGACACTCCAATCTGAAAATGTGAGTCACAAAAGTTTTACAAATGTGAGGCACTGAGAATAGTAAAAGGTGAAAATAAAATGGGAACTGAGCCAGCAGCCTTCTCTCCTCTCAACTCTCCAGACTGTACAGGGTTTTTCTACCTATCTCCTTGGAAGAGACACAACCTTGACTCTGTGATTTCGGCTTTCTTCTCTGTTTTTTGTTGAAATCACAGTCAATCACATTTTCCTCTAATGAGGTTGTTGAACTTAAGACCATCAACTTGTTCCTCACCACAATTCAGAATAAATCCATCTATTTAAATTCACACATGCCTGTGCAGTTTGGCATGGCGGAGATGGCTAAGGCCACCTCTCTGAAATGAGAAGAAGTACAAGTGTTGTCTGAATCACTGCCAGAAATAATCCCCGCTGTAAGATTGGTGGTGAAGGAGCAACAGCATCAATTGACTTGCCTAAATCAATTCAGGAAACATTTACTTAACATCTATTTTAAGCAAAGAAAAGTGTTTAGGATGAAAGAGGAGAGTACTACACGGACTATTAAAAATGGATTCCAGTGGTGTTCTGGAACTGGCTTGACCTGCTTCAAGAGATGTCAATGTGAAACTTTTCAGGAATTTTGACAGTTGTTAAACACAGCCACTCTTGAGATCACCCATCATGGGAGTATCTACACGACAGGACAAAGACAAGTGTGATCAATCAGGACTATTCTACTGTCATTCTGGAGAGCCCACCATTAAATATTTGCCAACACGCCACTGCTGTCTTTAAGGAGTTCAAGATTGGGAAGGGGAGGTGGTTGGGACAACAGCTAACTATAAGTCAACATGGAAAATATAAGTGCTATCCTAGAAGTGCCACTGCAGTGAGGAATAACTGAAAGGTATGTAACAATTTAATGCCTAGAAAGGGAGGAAGAAAGGCATTCTTGCACAGGCAAGGACTCTGAGAAGCACAGGCTGGCCAATGGGACAGGCACATGTTTGCCTGTTAGGATATAGATGCAGATAGAGACACAGGAAAAGCTGAAAGGTAGGCGAGGGTGGTGGAGTAAAGGGCCTGAAATGTCCTGCTTAGGGGTCTGGGCTTTCTTCTATATTCAGAGAGGAGATGTTGGAGGCTTTGGGTGGAGAGTCCCAGGTTCCAACCCAAGGGCAGTCATACAGTTTTCATATACGTGAAGTCTTGAGCTGCCACTGTAAAGTCTGTGGGTAAAGAATTGTCTTCTTTAGGATGCCATCAAATCAGATAATGCAGCTGGTTCTTCAAATGACTGCTGCAACTGCCCACAATGTACCAGGTTTGTAACATTTAGTATTGAAATGTTTTATTCCACTCATGAGAAATGTTCAATGTTCTGGACAAATGATGACATAGAAACTAAGCTTCTTCCCAAGTATTGCAGTTTTCAAAACATAGCCCATGGAGATAATTTGGACATTTTCATACATCAGAAAGATGCCTAAGGTACTTTATAAATAGTTTGTTCTCTCGTGTCTCTATTTTTGTCAATGCATGTAAAAGGAAAAGGAAAAAATACACATTTATAACTCCTATCTTTACTACACTGCCGTCCTTCATAACTCACACATGTTCGATTAATACACAACTCAGACAGACTTTCTAATTGTAGCGTTGGGAGTTCCAAAATACCATCAAATCTTTTAAAGAGCAACTACAATAATTTAGAAAACTTCATTACTATACTCTTGTCTTGATTCACTGTGGGTGCATATATTGGACTAGGAGTGTCAGCTCATTAAAAATGTGAAGCCTGTAATGTCTGATGAATAAGACATTCACATCAACACAACTGGTTTCCTCCTGGTATAAAACAATTAAAGTGTCAACAGTTCAGTGGTTTAGTGGCAGAGCAAAGAACAGTGGTTGCAGGCCTGGGGTCAATCTCTCACTTCCATTGGCAACAGAGCTGGAGAATGCAGTGAGAGGAGCCAGCACACCCCAGGCTCATAGGATTAAGGGATGCTTCATGTTTTTTTACTGTTCACTTGTGGCAGACTGAAACAAAAGCACCAACCGAATTAACTGAGCTGAAGTTTCATTGTAAGAAGCAATGAAATGCTCCCTTTCCTTGCCCCAGACCAGAATCTCCCACACAGTGCAGTAAATCAAGAATGCAACATATTTCTCTTCCACACCTGTGACTGGGGAGCACAACCCAGAAAGCTCTTATTTCCTCTTCACACGGATGCTAAAGAACAATGTCACGTCTTGTCTGGGTTATGCTGTTTGTTTTCCAGTCTGTTGGTATTAAAATTGCACCCTAAGCACCTATCGTGTCTCATGGCCCTCTGTTAAGTCTTTTTCAAAAGTTCTGACTTTGCAACACTGGTGTCATTTGGAATTTAAAAAAAAATCTGGTGATTTAGTTGTTTCATGTTATCCTGGGGAGAAAAACCCCCACAGCCCATTTTAGAATAATTTAATAGAACATATATTGTGCAAAGTATACAAATTGAAAAAAAAATCAGCCCAATCAGCTCCAATAAGCTGTTTTAGTTTTATTCTTTTTGTAATTGTTAGATTCACTTGCTCTGTGTGAGATGTCAGGCATGATGAGCTTGAGCCTGAAATGCTAAAATGAAAAAGCTCTTTTGTTTTTTAATTACTAACCTCTTGAGTTTTAGTGCTAGAATTTATACAATTTTCATAATCAATTATTGAGTACTTGGGTCCAAACACGATATAAAATACTCATGCTTGGATTTACATGATATAGTTAAATCTTGTCTCTCTCAGTACTTCCTTATTAAAAGAAATTCTACCAGGTTGATTTGTAGGGACTGATGTATGTATGGTAAAATGTACAGGAGAACAAAGTCACTCCTTCTTTAGCTCTCTGGGATGTGGTATGGATAGGACTGTCTCCATACTAGAGATTGGTGATTCAAATAAGACATATCTGAACCAGACAGAGTAGGGGAGAATTGCTCAGATTAATGGTGTGTTGAATCAAGTAAAGAAATATTTAGAGGCTTAGAAAATAATTAATGGCAAGAAGAGCTTTATGTTTGAAGAACCTCCAAATGAAACTGTGGGTAACGAATCTGACAAAACGTACTATACAATCATGGTCACTGGAGGGCTACATTGATCAGTACTATATACACATATATATAATACTATATACTATATATACTACTGTATATACTGTATATAGTATATATAGTTATATATATATAACTGTAATCTCTCTTGACCATAAATTCTTTGTAGTTGAACTTCAAACATATGTAGATTTACTTTTATGTACTTAAGAAATGCCTCCAAATTGATTAGATAAATACATAATTTGAAACCAACTTCCATTCACTTCCTTTAATCTGCTATGCCATCCACGGTTATATGGACTCTAAATGTTATAATCACATATTTTTTCCAAGACAATAAACATTTCTTTAATGTAGCCCCTCTTTCCTACTCTCACCAAACCCTCAGTGGACAATCCCCCGATAAACACTAGTGCCAAGAAGAGAACAGACACAAAGAACTCAGATTGTGATAATTCTTAACCTTCTGAGTCTCTGCCAAACTTAAGAACCAGATGAATGCCAAGATAATTTACTCCAGAAAACTGCATATATTTAACTACATGCAGATTTTTTTCATACAATTTCAGATGGTGCATAGGCCTTCTGATTTCCATTAATAGACCCACAGATCCGAGGTCAAGAACCTCAGGATTATGACGTCAGAATGTTGAAGCATCAAGCAGCACTTCCACCATCTAGCCATAATTTTAGAACGTATTGCAGAGGAAATACCTTCTAGAAAAGTTAAATGCTTGAAGTAAATTCCTTTTGAACAAGGGGCATGGTCTAACATGATTTCCTACACTCCCCCATATGAGAAAAATATAATCAAGCAAACAAAACCAAAATAAACAAAATATCTCATTCATTCTATGCATCATATTTCCTTCAAGAGAGGAGAAACCCGGATCAGGTTATTTGATGAATGTGACAGCCAACAGGAGAAGCATACGTTGGCAGTGTGGATCCCTATTTAGATGATCCCGAGAGTTTGGAGAGCTGAGTAGAAAATTCTTTTTCCTAAATACAATCCCTCACTTTCCATTCTTTATCTTCTCTATTAATGTCATCAGTGATGTACTAATATTAACACAGGATTAAAGATAAATGGAAATTAATCCTATAGTACCCATTCTTACTGCTGATACTAAATACTATTGATAATCACTTTATTTAGTATGTGAAAATAAAAATTATTGTGAGAGCTTCTCATGGCTTTGCCAATGACCCTGAACTTTGATTTTCCCTTTTTAGGTAAAAACATCAGCCAAGAACTTGCAATTATTCTTAGTGTGGCCCCCCATAAGTTCCCTCTCAGAAGGGATTGCAGAAAACTAATCTGAGTAGTTGAAGAGAATTTATTGTGTCTCTGGGCCTCACAGCAACCTTTCAAGGTATATATTTTTAGTCTGTCCTAGAGTTGAGAAAGCTGAAACTCAGAAATGCAAGTTGGAGAAGTACTTTCCACTCCTACTTTCTGGACAGAGGTTTGTTTCCCTTATCCATGAGTGTTTTTCTGATCATTAGAAGAACAACGCATGGTTTTCTATCTGCTCTTCATGATCTGACCCATCTTCTATGGTCTTACTTTGGTTTTGTCATTTCAGGGCTGTGGTATAGCAGGGCATGGCCTGCAGCTTGGCATTCTGACGATTCTTGCTCACTTTTATTTTCCTGGCTAAGCCTTATCTACCCTGAACCTTGTTCATCCCAAGTTACTTATGCCTTCCTTGCTAGGAGATAGCTATCTTTGGTTATGTGGTATATCTCTGTGAGAGGGTTTGGTAGCACTATAAATCTTCAGGACCCAATTAAGAAGGGAAAAGGAAAATGTGGGGTCAGGTATGAATCACAATTCCTCAATCAGAATAAGGTTGCCATAGCAACCATGTCTGTTTTTGCTCCTCCCGCTGATCTGCTTGCTGGCTTGGGTGTTCGAGGTAATTTGCACAGAATTGCTCCAGTTCTCTGATCCACACAATTTTAATTTTATACCACTTAATTTTGTACCATTGCTTCCCTTGAGCATCAAATAAAGAAGGCACTAAGAGTTTAAAATCAAAGCATACATACATTTTCTGACCACAGTTCTCCACCTGATCAAATGCAAGAAGGCAATTCCTCATTTTCCCTTCTTGAAGCTTCACATTTCCCCTTTCCTTATTCTACCTTCCCTCACTGTACTCACATACATGCAAACATAAACACATCCCACCCCCCATCTGAACACAGTTTGTGGTATGTTTGAAGAAATACTCTGAAAATAAGTTATGTATGTATATATTCATATATATATGGAACCCTAAGCATCTTGTAGACTTTGTAACCTTTCTACAACTAAGCTAAGGAAGTTTAAGAAAAAAACTGGACTTGGCATAATGCAATTTAAACTTTTTTCGTTTGACATGTCTTCCTTGTAAATAGTAAAGGAGGCTCACTCCCTTTATTTTCAAGCACCAAGAAAATAGAGTGCTCTTTAGAGGTTCTGAGGGGACAGAAAACTTTGCTGTGATTGTTTCAGTGGTGTATGAAGCTGTGGTGTTGCTAACTCTGGTTTGGTAAGTGATCTTTCATGATAAAGAAGCACCAGGAGCTATAGAAAGGCCAAAAGTAACACCACAATGCTACAGTGAGACCAGACACCAAAAGCCATATCAGGTTCCATTTCCTGTTCCAGGAATGGAACAGGAAAGTGGAGTCGTGTGGCCTTGAGGTCATTTTATGGGACAGATATCCCCATCTGATGATGTATAGGGGCAACTGAGGACGAGTAAACTTAGGCTGAAGTTTGCAACTCTCTTCACATCTAAAAGTGTGGGGTTGATCTCTGGTCAGACACGTATGAGACCCAGCTTATTTCACTTTGATGCCATCCCTCCCTGACTTTGTCTTCTTACTGAAGTTTTCAAGCTATGTTCCTTTCCATGCCTGATACCACCTAAGTCTCCCATTTGTGTCCCCAGACTTGTTATCTTCCCTTGGAAATCTTTTTTCATCTCTCTGGGATTTAAAAAAGAATTGGCTGGGCAGGGTGGCTCACGCCTGTAATCCTAGCACTTTGGGAAGCTGAGGTGGGTGGATCACTGTAGGTCAGGAGTTTGAGATTAGCCTGTGAAACCCTGTCTCTACTAAAAATACAAAAATTAGCCAGGCGTGGTGGTGCGTGCCTGTAGTCCCAGCTACTCAGGAAGCTGAGGCATGAGAATCGCTTGAACCTGAGACACTGAGATCATGCCACTGCACCCCAGCCTGGGTGATAGAGTGAGACTCGGACTTAAAAACAAAAACAAAACAGACAAAAACAAGAAACAAAATAACAAAGAATGACTTTTCATCTTTTCCTACTTTATATTATCTCTAACATTTGCTAACATTTCCGTGGTGGTCATTAGTTTTATTTACTAATTTTCAGCTCTCTACCTCAATGGAATGTCTTACCCAGCTTCCCTGGAAGTCAGGCATAGCCATTTGACCTGTCCTGATCAATGAAATGTGTGTATCCTAGTGGCTGCTTTAAAGGCCAATGTTTATCTTGGTAGATTTCTTTCCCTTCCCAAGGTTACTGAGGAAGCATCTTGTGAAGATGGGGCCTCAGCCTGTGTCTCTGAGAGAACAATGAGTAGAACCCTCTCCATGTCTACATTTGGATATAAGGTGTAAGAAATAAAGGTTTGTTATATTAAGCAAGCACAAAACCTAGTCAATCCTGAATGATACAATGCCTGTCATGTCTATTTTGGATCATAAGTCCTTGGACAAAAACTGCAACTTATCTGTTCTTGAAAACAATCCTAGGGAGATGGTTAGTTTTGTTATTCCTTATTCAGTGAGGAGGAAAATGAGGGGTGGAGAATACACATGATTTACTTAATGACTCACAGCTATTAAATGGTGAAGTTGAAACTAACACTCAGGTTTTATTACTCCAAAATCCATACTCTTTCTATGGTATTGTGATGGCAGTTAACTCTTATGCTATGTAGGTGGAAGGACAGGTTTGTTTTTGAAAAACAGTAGAACATTTTTGATAAGGTAATGAGAAAAATACCACAAGCCATACAAGAAAATTCATGCTTTCATGTTGAAAAATCAATAGTTGTATTGGATACATCTGACACTCAGCATTCTATTTTTGTGTTTATTTCTTCTAGCAATAGGAAAGCTTCCAAATATCTGGATGAAAAGTCATCTGATCACTTTCAGATCGGGTGAACTGAATTTCATATAATTAGAATCTGAGTAAAATTCAAGTAATAAGTGCAAATTGTCATGCATATCAAAAATGATCTGAAAAGATACACATAAACTATCAATAGTAAAGAGATCAAGATTTTCTGCAGGGTGAGAACTTTAACTTTTACTAGATATTCTTACATACTATCTGCATACTTTACAATATGAATGCATTTATTATTTGTATAATGAACACACACACTAAATGTGATGAAGAACTGGTGACCCCATAATTGTGGATTTGTGGGATAGTAATATTTGGTACTTGCAATGAAAAACTAGACTTATTGAGCACTTGGCTTAGTTGATGAGCATTATTCAATGGTTTGATAAATTTCTTATGTTTAAGATAAAATTATTCATAAAGGAAAGAAGAAGTAAAATAAGCTTATGCTTTACACTGTACATCCAAATTAAATTATTTTGTTGATTTTTTGTAATGATATTTATTCAAAGCATTAATGATGAAGTGAAATGACAAAGAGGAAAAAGATAATATGCTAAGCTGAAAATAATCATGAATGTCAAATGTTGCTTAATCTTGTTAATTACAAACACATAAGACAGATGTCTGAAGAAAGAAAATAAAATGACAACACAGTTTTGGGCACTTGGTTGTTACTAAACAGGAACACTTCAAATCTAAAAAGATTTTATTTTATCCTCTTATTTACAGAAAAGAAACTAGGTTTGAGTTTCTTATTTCTACACTGATCAACAATTACACAATGTAGTGATACATTGTTGCTCTACAGTCACATCTTATTTTAAAGTATAACATTGGTAATAAGGCAATGGAATTATTTTCTTAATCCAATGACTAGTTTCTCTATAACCATATTCAATAACGATCACCAAGACAGAAGATTTGGGCTTGGCAATTATTTAAAACTTTACTGATTCTGAAATTCTTACTCTAAACGTAACACAGTAGTCACATTTTAAAAACAGTTATGTATGTATGTATCCATTCATCCATCCATCCATCCATTCATCCATCTGTCGGTCCATCTATCCATCTACACGTATACTACACTTTGGTCCTGAGTTTCTAGCTCTTAACTGGTAGACTCAGAATCCAGTGGAAAAAGTTGAAAACTCAGTCCGACTCTGGAATTCCACTGATATTGAGGGCTCTGTTTTGTCTGGATATTGCTTTCAATTGCTTAGTTTGGGAGGAGATAAGCACTAGATTCTATTCTGTCCTCAATTCCACTGAGAGGTTATAAACACTTGCATTTCATTAGAATGTTCACTATCAGTTATAAAGGGTATGAGTTAACATGTATGAGGAATGTTTAAATGATACTCCTAAAAATCTTCATTTAATTACTGGAAATCACAAGAAATCAAAATTCTTTTTTTTTTTTTTTTTTTTAATGAATCACACAGTAATCATGCAGAAGAAGAAATTACTTAGGCAGATAGTGATGGTACAGGAGTCCTTGGTAAGGTTTTCCTTTTAATGAAAAGCAGACCCCAAATCATTTTCTTTTCTAATAAAGAACAGCCTGTAAAATCAAGCTGCAGCCATAGACAAGCAAGCTGGAAGTTTGCATGGGTGAATGCCGGCAGCTGTGACAATACGAAAAGGCTACCTGGGACTAGGCATGTTCAAAATGGTGGCTCCATCTTCCCTTCTCTTTGCTAAATCATGTGTACTGTAAGGAGAAAACAGTATGGCACTGGCCAGGCAAAGACTCCATTTGTATAATAATATTACGGTGGGGTGACCAGCCTTCCCCATGCACTATGTAAACGCCACACCTGGTTAAACCAATCTGTGGACCTTACATAAATCAGACACCGCCTCCTCAAGCCTGCCTATAAAATATGGTGCAGTATGGCTGGTTTTTCCATTTCAGGAGCCCCTCTGTCTCTCGCAAGAGAGAGAGCTGTTCTCTTTTCTTTTTCTTTTGCCTATTAAACCTCCACTCCTAAACTCACTCCTCGTGTGTGTCTGTGTCCTTAATCTCCTTGGCATTATGCTACGGACCCTGGGTATTTACCCCAGACAAAGATGCCGCTTCAGTAAATCTTAGCACTTAGGGATCACTTCATCACTTCATAAATATTGGTTCATTTACTCTTCCTGAGCTGAAAATTACTACAATTCTTAACAAATAAAAGTGATACTTCATAATAAAAGGGAAGATAATTATGGGATTAACGGTGAAAAGAATACTCTGTGTTCAGAAACGTTTGGAAGAAGCTGCTGACCATCTGTCTTAAGAAATTCCCACACAGTCCCCATGATATATGCCCTCACTAAAGTTTTGGTTTAAAGCTGACATTGTAGCAGCTATCTACTGATTCCCATGGGTCTTGACTGCAATATGAAAAGAGAGCAATGTTTGGATTGTGGCACATGACAAAGAACTACGAGATGAGTATTCATCAGTATTGAACCATATTTTAAAATAAAACAATACCTTATTACAAGCACAAAGAGTAATTATTATCTTTAAATGAATTAAAGGAATATTTTAAAAGCAACGTGATGATATGCACATAATTATGTACTGTTTTTAATAATTTATGCTCAACCACTGCTTTATTTAATCCTGTTCTTGTGGTTTAATTGAGCTAATAGGTCCCCTTTAACCTGATTTTGGTGGTATTTCTTCCTGCAGATTTATTGTAGCTCTGTTACCAAGTATAACATGTGCATATTCTCCTCTTAAAAGGTATAACTGACTAACATGCAGAGAATATTTTAATTGTCACAGATTTTATAGGGTCAGCAATAGCCCAGTACTTGATGTTAAGTTCAGGCTTTTTCCTTGTCCCAGAATTTAAAGAAAAAAAATGAAACAAAAAACAAACAAACAAACAAACAAACAAAAAACCCTACATCGTGGATCCATGTGATTGCTGAAAGAGAAAGACTAGAGTGTACTGTGTCCCTCTGGTGAAGAACATTAACCTGAATAAATATTCTTCCCCAAAGAGAAGGGTTCACTCAAAAGTAGCTTTTCAGACTTTACCATAAACTTGGAAGACAAAGCTTTTGTAATTTGTACATAAACAATAAGTGAACCATTAGGAGCCAACTGGGCTACCTAAGATCAATGATAATGGGGAGAAGTTGGGATCTTTGTATATTGCTGTTTGGGATGTAAAACTATGCAGCCACTTTAATGTTCATAGCAGCATTATTCATAATAGCCTCAAACTGAAAATGACCAGAGGTCTATCAACTGAAGAAGAGATAAATAAAATGTGGTATATCCATAAAATGGAATATTATTAGGGAAGGGAAGTGAAGGGAAGGGGAGGGGTGGGGAGGGGGAAGGAATACAGGCAGGCAGACAGTGCTGACACATGCCACAACATGGATGAACCTTGAAACCATTATGCTAACTAAAAGAAGCCAGTCACAAAAGGCCACATATGTATGATTCCATTTATATGAAATGTCCAGAATTGGTAAATCCACATAAACAGAATGTAGATGAGTAGTTGTCTGAGGCTGTGGGGGTTTGGGGGAAGTGGGAATAGACAGTGACAGCCAATGGATATGCAGTTTCTTTTTAAAGTGGATGAAAATGTTGTGGAATTAGATTGTGGTGATATTTGCACAACTCTGTGAATACACTAAAAACCCCTGAACTGCACACTATTTGAAGTATATTTAAAGGGTGGATTTTAGGATGTGGTAATATCTCAATGAAGTTGTAAAAATAAAATAATTCTACGCTCTCTCTAGGAAAAAGTCTCCCATAGTTTTAGGAGTAATTTGCCCATTTTATAATGATGCTCATGAACATAATAATGATGGTGATGACAATAATATATTGGTGGCTATATAGAAGTAAATCATTATAGGAATATGTACCAATGGAAAGTAGTTCCACATGGTAAGTGAGATGATGAGGTATGTCCTCTTTATATTGTGTAATTCTGTTGTTTTTGCATTTATATATTGAACATGTGTTACTTCTGTAATCAGGAATAAAGTATAGTTTTAAACAAAGTTTTAAAAATAGAAGTTTTGGAAAAGGAGATTCATAGGGGCTATCAATCAAGCAGGGAATGATGGTTAGAACTGAGCTGGGTTCTGTAGGATTAGTAGAATTGGATAGAGAAAGGCCCAGGGAAGGGCAACAGGTTTCTAAATAGTTCTTTTATTTCTATATCATTGTTTATTCTCTCTGAACTCAGGGCTGAAATGTGTGTGTCTTATTCACCACTGAGTCCCCAGGGCCTAGAATTATGTCTGGGACATAGGGGATACTCAATAAACAATAATTGAATACATGAACAAACATTTGTTGCTAGAATCCTTTTCCTAAAATACAGATGACAGCTGGGGCTACCACTTGCAACGTACGCATGCCTTTATGCAAATTAGAAAAAGGTGTCCCATTCCCCTAGGTTGATGCCCTTCCTCTCTAGGATTTGTGGCTAGGATAATCAATCAGGAGTTCACCTCACCCATGACTGGCCCCAACCCTGCTGCCTGGCCAATCTTCCTTCTGAGGCCCCTGCCCCCAACCACATACAGGGCTGGCAATCAAAGCTCTTCTCAATCTGACCCTTACTTTCCTGCTCCATCATAACCATTTTCAACATCGATTCTGTGCTTACGCTACAGTAGTCCTCAGCTCCAATGTGTGAGTTCCCACCAATTCAGCAACTTTACACCAAACACCTACCATTTAATAAAGAGGAGCCATCCCCATTCTAATATTGTTCTCAGCGACTCTCTAGAAGCTCCCTCTTGTCCTCACATTCTCCCACTCAGACTCTCTTTCTTCCTGTCTTTGACTAAGAAGATATACCAGCTTCTGACTCTCAGCTTTCCCTTCATTTTGGCCTTGGTCCCCTTTCGACAATTTTACTGGACTTCAAAGGAAACAGGCAGACTGCCTCCTCAGTCCTCCTCAGGTGGAATCAACAAGCACTCTTTCTCTGAACTTAGCCAGCACATTGTAAAACCTTTACAAATAAAACCTTGATCATATCATATTATGTCATTTTCTTATATATTTCTTATATTTCTACCTTAAGACTGTGGAAGCTTCTTAAGGAGCCCTCTTCTTTCTCTCTTTCTCTCTCTCTCTCTCTTTCTTTCTTTCTTGACAGGATCTTACTTTGTCACCCAGGATGGAGTGCAGTGGCACAATCAGCTAATTTAATTTTTTTTTTTTTTTTTTTTTTAGATGGAGCCTCACTCTGTCGCCCATGCTGGAGTGCAGTGGCGCAATCTCGGCTCACTGCAACCTCTGCCACCTGAGTTCAAGTGATTTTCCTGCCTCAGCCTTCCGAGTAGCTGGGATTACGTCTATTAAAAAACGTAATTTTAAGCGCCTGGCTTAAAATTATTTTAGTAGAGACAGGTCTCACTCTGTTGCTCAGGCTATTCCTGAACTCCTGGCCTCAAGTGATCCTCCTGCCTTGGCCTCCCAAAGTGCTGAGATTACAGGTGTGAGCCAACACACTGGGCCAAGAACCATTTCTTATTTTGAGGCACTCAGCACTGTGCTTGGCATAGGCCAGGTGTTCAATAAATTTGTATAGAGACAATGAATAAATGAAACATGGAGACAGAATCCGGTATGAATAGAGAAACTGAGCCTTTTGGGGTAGATTCTAGTAGGATGGAATCAGATTGTAAGACGTATTGAAATTAAAACAGAGGAGCTTAGACTTGAGGTGGAAGGAACTAAGGTGTCAGTTCAGATCTCAGAGAAGGGAATGACATGTTATGTGTCATCATTCAATGTAGAAGGGAAGGGAATGAGGGAGAGCCTGTCGTCATAGCAAGCACTCAATAAGCGTTTGTTGTTTGACTAGTTAAGCCTGGAGAAACTCTTACAGAAATATATTGGCATGAGATGAGAGAATAAAGAAAAGGGTGGGAAATCAAGGGACTTAAAAGCAAAGACCTGCCAGTCTTGGAAGCTGATAGGAAATGCAGAAGAAAGGAGAGCTAGAGTGACTGGGTGCAGAACGGGACCAAGAATAAGTACGGGTAGAAAAGGTGAGAGGAGAAACTGACTTGAAAGGGGAGAAGAGACCAGCTTTGAATACACTGAGCTGCAGTGGCTGATCTATGTGCACACATGTGCTTATATGACTGTGTAGTAAAGGCATGTCTGAGACACACACAAACTCTGTGCTGTTTTAATAAGTCCTCCCTCCCACTGTGCACCATCCCAGCCTGGGTTTAGTTTTCAGCCAACAAAAACAAAATTACTCATAAAATTAATGGAAACAATCTGCTTTTTCCTTGCCATAGAAAGGATTTTTCTTAATTACTTTTTTTGGGAGCTTTGAATCATATATCCTGAAGGTTGATTAAATCCCTTAGAAGTCAACTAAACATTAGAAGTTTGCAACGTGACTCTCAGAGCTGGTGTTTACTTGTTGCACATAAATGGATATGCCTTGGAAAGCTTTGCTTCAGCTAGTGTAATGAGCACAGGCTTTCCCTCTCTGGTGAAAAATTTATTCCTCAAAATTTACAAGGAATAGGATCTGGTTAAAATGTTAATAAAAACTGAGTCCCTGAATAATCTCACGTTGGAAAATTAGGTTTTCTAATAGGAATCTCTTATATTTGCATAGGCTTTTCCTTTAAGAAAAAGTGCTTTCCATTCACATTTTTTCCTTTTGTTCTCTCCAGCTCTCCTTAAAGGAAGCATGGCAGGTAGTAGTGCATATAGTGGTATAAAGAGAAGCACATCACCATTTATCTAAGAGAGGGGAGTTCATAAATATAGATACATACTTGCTTATAATATAAAGTCTACCTTCTATCCCTGTCACTTGTTTCCATATATATATTAAATTTTATGTTTTACTGTCCATTAAACTATAAAATAAAAAATATTATATAAGGAGAAGGAGAGACAGAGGTAGAGGTAGACTTCTTTGAATAAATCTTATTTTATCAATCTGACTTTGGAACTATATATTTTACAATATTATTAAACAAAAAAATGTAAAAGGCAATCCTAAAAATAAAAAAAAAAACCTATCTATGTAGTTGGTGGTATATGAGAGTAATTACAGCACGTGATTTTAAAACATAGGAATTTTACTATGGTACTATACAATAATTACATTATATAGTATATTTCTCATTGGAATACCCTAGTAAAAACAAAGAACTGCAAAAAGAGAAAAAAGGAAGAAAAAAATCTGAACCAATTTTCATTAATCATATTTCCATTCTGAGGCTAGTGTGCATGCAGTGTGGGATAAAGCAGATGAGTAATCTGTTAGCCATAATTTCCAGTGTGTAGAAAGAGATACCATTTTAAGATCAGCAAGGTTAAGTGAAAACTCCATAATCTATAAATATAAATTTGTAATGTGTTTCATCTTAAAAAGAAACATACATATCATAATCTATTAAAAAGGTATAGGAACAATGATCAACCTAGTAGCAATGTATACCCTTAGCACTCAAATTGTGACCTGACAATTTGTTGACAATGATAGAAAAGGCTGATTCCATGTCTGAAGCAGGAAAAACATTAGATGAGTCTGGAACATCTTGCCATACCAGAAAGAAAGGAAGCTATTAGAAATTCTTAGGGTCTGGTCAAAAGGGGTCAGAAGGAAACTTGAAGAGTCTCTCATTGGTCAAAAAAGTAACTGCAATAAATCAAAACACATCCATCACCTTTGGAGGATATTAGGAAACTACTCATTATTTTGAAAAGAGAAAGCACCAAGCCTTCATCTGGTCTTTTCTACATAAAAGGTTCCTCAGGGCAACAAAATAACATAATAAGGGGAAGATTTTCTGTTTAGAAATGTTCCAGCTGACAAACTATAAAGAACTGATAGAATTAGACAGAATATCATCATTTTGCAATCCTCAATGAATTAGTGGATCTAGGCAATGATCACTAACAGCTATGGAAATATACATCACCATCACAAAATATTTTTGCCTTTAAAAAAATTAAACCTAAATCTGATCAAAATTCTTGATCTACGTACCAATTTGTAGAAAATATGGGAGAGAGAGGAACATGTTAAAGGACACCACAGGAATGCAATCAGCAAAACTGACTGTGGGAAACTCTAAAGGACAAGTCATTTGGCTTCTTCCACAAAATTTTATGAAGAGAGAAAGGCGAATAGAGGGAAAGGGAGAGGATAGAGGGAGATGGAGGGAGGGAAGAAATTCAGACTCAAATCAATTTGAAAACATTGTTGATAGGACAATCAGAGAAATGTAAACATTAACTGAATACTTAACGGTATTAAGGAAGCGCTGAAATTTTTTTTTTTTTTGGCCAGGGGAGTGTGACCACGGTGTTGTGATTAGGTTTAAAAAGGATAGTATTTATAGAACTACATTCTGAAATATTTAAGAGGAAACAATGTTGTCTTGGATTTGTTGTGAAGTAACTTGGGTAGGAAGGGCAGAGTGGGTGCAGATCAGAGGAAAAAAAACAACTGAAAGTTGGCAGTTGTTGAAGCTGGGTACATGGCAGTTTATTCTGTCTACTTTTGCATATGTTTAAACATTCCATAATAAAAAAATGTAAAAATACTATGTCTGCCCCTTTGGCATCCTTGAATATTCATCTCTTCCTTTCTCCTTCTCTAAATCCCAGGCAAGTTCCACTTCGGCTTTTAAGGCATTTCTGACCAAAACACCCCTGGCATGGGTTCTCCTCCCTGACCTCGTGGAGAGACTCTCATCTATTCTATTACTAATCTGACACACATAGGCTGTTTTATTTTAATTAAAAATAACAACAGCTTTTTCCTGATCTTTATTGTAGAAGTCATAAATGAGCAAAAAAAACAATTCTACTCATCCATAATCCTACTCAATCAGGAGAGAACTAATGTTAACATTCTGCTGATATTTTTCAGTCTTCTTTCTATGTGTATTTGTGCACACACTTTAGTTACAGAAATGGGGTTGTACTACACATAGCTGTTTTGCATTGCTTTTTTCAGTTAATGATAGGCATAGAGCATATTTCAGCATGATCATTAAATATTACTTTAATGACTATTTAATAGACCCAGCACAAATTGTATTATTATTTAAACTCTTCTTCAAAACTAGGAAAGGTAAACTCCTTGAAGGCAGAGGGATATGAATTTGTGATGCATTTTGTATCCCTAGCAAAGCATCTTTCATGATAAGCATTAATGATCATGCTTACCCAAGGTGGGGATCTCTGATTGCGTTAATCATGTGGCTCTGCTTCCGTACCTCAGCTGACCAGAGGAATTCTGAAGACTGAATCCATTACAAAGGATCCTATGACATACTTAACCCAATGTCTATGATCTCCTGGTATTTAAGTGCAACAAAAAAATTCAAAAACAGAAAG
Source organism: Rhinopithecus roxellana (assembly GCF_007565055.1). NCBI lineage: Eukaryota > Metazoa > Chordata > Mammalia > Primates > Cercopithecidae > Rhinopithecus > Rhinopithecus roxellana. The sequence continues at coordinate 120,953,819 of NC_044554.1, read as the reverse complement.
TTGCACATTTAATGACAGCAATGGCAGTCATTGGATTTTTCAACTATATAATTCCAAATCAAAATAAAAACACTGACCTCTTGACCCAGCTTATTTCATGCTAGATCAGCAGCAAAGACCGGAATCAAGGTGTGAAGAGGAGACATGTGCTTTCATACGAAATCCAGTAAATTCTCCCACCACTAATCTATCCACAGAAATTAGGGAGGCCCGTTGGCTTAGCTGGGCTATAGAGATCTGCAGAAGTCCTGTGTCCTGGGTGGCTACTGATTCGCCTTTGGATAATATTTACTGTTTGGTATAATTGAGAGGAAAGTAATTTTACTTAAGTATTTCTCTATAATACGAAAAAAAAAAAACAACAAAGTATAAACAAACAAGACAAAAACCAAATAAAAATACAGGATGTAAACACTCCACACATTTGGTCAGGATTTCTAGAACTGGAATCTGATTCTTTTATTAGTCTTCACTCTTTTTTGCTTGGCTGCTCCATCAATAGTTTCTGTTGTGCTATGTAACCTCTGTACATTTTGAAGTTGAAATAGGATTTTTTAAAATCATGAATTTAGTGACAAAGAATATAATGTTTGGCTTAAGAAAAGTATTTACATTTTAAAATAAAGATTTTATTTCATTCTTTAAAAATGGGTCAAAAGATGTATAGTAACAGCCTTCATTTTAAAAGTACATGAATACATTGTTCTCTAACAGTTGGAAATTTTACATCATATGTTTTTCTCCTTTAGTACGTCCAGTGCACTTCCCTTATAGAATTTTATTCTAATATAATATGTTCTTTTTCTGGAATGTCTTGATTTATTACTCTGTAATACTCCATAGTGTAAATATGTACATAAGTTTGAATTTAATTTTTAAAAAACTCCTAATAAGATTAAAAACATTTAAGATTTTCTTCTGGATTGAATCATCATTAAAATTATATTGGTACATAGATGATCAAATTAACAAAATAGGACAAATTTGAAAATAATCATTAAAAATAAAAGTAAACTTTTTTTTTTTTTTTTTGAGATGGAGTCTCACTCTGTCACCTAGGCTGGAGTGCAGTGATGCAGTCTCGACTCACTGCAACCTCTGCCTTCCGGGTTCACGCCATTCTCCTGCCTCAGCCTCCTGAGTAGCTGGGACTACAGGTGCCCGCCACCATGCCTGGCTAATTTTTTGTGTTTTTAGTAGAGATGGGGTTTCACCATGTTAGCCAGGATGGTCTCAATCTCCTGACCTCGTGATCAGCCTGCCTCGGCCTCCCAAACTGCTAGCATTACAGGCGTCAGTCACTGTGCCCGGCCACTTTTTTATTTGATTTTTTTTTAAGAGACGCAGTCTTACTTTTTCGCCCAGGCTGGTCTTGAACTCCTGGGCTCAAGTGATCCCATTGCTCCAACCTCCCTAGAAGCTGGGATGACAGGATTGTGCCATCGCACCCCAAAATTGGACTTTAATTGGGAATGCATCTCTTAATGAGGTTTATGAGGATGTCTTCCCTTCTCCCCAACTTAGCTGATGCATCCCTGGAAGAACAGAATATGTACTATTTGCTAGAATGAGCCTGGTTTGATTACAGGAGGCTTTGATTAGAGGAGGCTTTTCTGATACCAGTAAGTGAATGTAATCTTTTGTTTGTTTTATGGAAGTTTGTACAGCTCAAGACAATTCTACCCAGTAAAATGGGGACAGATGACATTTTCTTTGGTAAAGGAGAAGAAAGGTCATTAGAAAAGAAGGAGTAGCAGGTGTTCTCAGGCAGGTGAATTTTAGAACAACATAGGAAAATTAAGAAAGTTTGGGCATGAGGGGTATATTTATCCTCGTTCAAAAACTACAGGATAGGATGTGAAACATACCTAATAGGAATTCATAATTTCATGAGGGAGTCCTATAATTAATAAAAATAAAATCTGATGTGAGTGAAAGAATGAAGTACAAGATCAAAGAGGAAGAACAATTACCTCTTGCTGGAGAAGTGGAAAAAAAAGGCTTCTTAGAGAAATAAGTCTAAGAGAATAAGGAAGGAGGGCATTTCCACACATACGGAGCTTGGTCTGGTGGAACGGGAGAGTGAGGCATGTTCTGTACCCCAAGAAACTCTGTGGGGGGAACACTGAGTGGGTTTTAGGGATTAGGTGGAAAGAGCAATCAGGGACAGATCATGCAGGCCTCTGAATTCTTTACTTCACCATCTAGCCTATGTGACCCACTGGAACATTTCTCATCAGGAAGTGGCTGCTTAGATTTGGAGTTTTGGAAGTAAATCTCTTCTAGCAGTGAGAAAAATGGGCAGCGGTAAGGAGTAGGAATAACCAGAGGAAGGAAGTCTATTTAGGAAGCAGATGAAGGATAAAGAGGGCCTCAGCTAAGGTGGGAAGACAATCGGGAGTGGAGGAGAGAAAAGTGAATTTAAGATAATTATTTAGAAGGCAAATTAACAGGTCCTGGTGGCTCACTTAATGTCTGGTTAAAAGATGGGGTAAGTCGTGGAGGATACTGAGCTATCCAGCTTGGGCAACTACACCGATAATAAGTAATGGATATGAAAGAGAATACAGAATCTTCCAGTGAAGGTGGTACTCTGTCTCATTCATGTTTGTCTCTATACCTCTTAACAGATCTTACTGGGTAAGTGAATAAATTTATCACTGCATTTAACCTCATAAACCCAAGCACAATAATAAGATGCTACCTCTAGCCAGGATTTAAATTTTGTTTTATGATAAAATTTGTGGACTGCACACAGCTGACCCTCAATCATAAAACAATTTAAAAATCTAGTCAACTGTAGAAAACAACAGTATGCATTTTTAAAAGACAGCACTAAATATGGGCCGGGTGCAGTGGCTCATGACTGTAATCCCAGTACTTTGGGAGGCTGAGGTGGGTGGATCATTTGAGGTCAGGAGTTCAAGACCAGCCTAACCAACATGGTGAAACCCCATCTCTGCTAAAAATACAAAAATTAGCTGGGTGTGGTGGCGCATCCCTGTGGTCCCAGCTACTTGGGAGGCTGAGGCAGAAGAATTGCTTGAATCCAGGAGGTGGAGGTTGCAGTGAGCTGAGATCACGCCACTGCACTCCAGCCTCGGCGACAGAGTGAGACTCCATCTCAAAAAACAAAAAACAAAAAACAAAAGACAACACTAAATACACCAACCATTAGAAAATGAGTTATTCAAAGATTAAATTTAAGCAGCTTGGCCTCAAATTATGTAGTGTCAAGAAAGTTATTTCCATGTGTTTTTATGTGCTTACATTTTAAGAGACCATAGTTTCAAGTGGTATTATCTCCAATATTAAAAAAAAATATATTCTACTTACTAATAAAAACATCTTTTAGTTCATATAACAACACTAGTCATAGCAAATATGGAGATGAAGTCTGCTTCAATTGGAAAAGTCAGTTTTTTTCTTTTCTCTTTTTTTTTTTTTTTTTTTTTGGAGATGGAGTCTCGCTCTCTCGCCCAGGCTGGAGTGCAGTGGTGCAATCTCGGCTCACTGCAAGCGCAATCTCGGCTCACTGCAAGCTCCGCCTCCCAGGTTCATGCCATTCTCCTGTCTCAGCCTCCCACATAGCTGGGACTACAGGCGCCTGCCACCACGCCTGGCTAATTTTATTGTATTTTTAGTAGAGACGGGGTTTCACTGTGTTAGCCAAGATGGTCTCGATCTCCTGACCTCATGATCCGCCCGCCTTGGCCTCCCATAGTGCTGGGATAAAAGGCGTGAGCCACCGTGCCTGGCTGGAAAAGTTAGTTTTAAAAATTGGACTGATAGGAGGCTGAGGTGGGTGGATCAACAAATCACCTGAGGTCGGGAGTTTGAGACCAGCCTGGCCAACATGGCGAAACTCTGTCTCTACTAAAAATACAAAAATTAGCTGGGTGTGGTGGCACACACCTGTAGTTCCAGCTACTGGGGAGGCTGAGGCAGGAGAATCACTTGAACCTGGGAGGTGGAGGTTGCAGTGAGCCGAGATCATGCCACTGAACTCCAGCCTGGGTGACAGAGTGAGACTGTGTCTCAAACAAAAAAAAAAAGAAAAAAAGAAAAAAAAAAGGATTGAAAACAGAAACTTGTTTACAAACAAGTTTTTCATAAAAGTTAACTGGTTATGACAAAATCATTTAAAATTATTTTCCTTTCTATTTGGTATTCTTCATTGTAAATAACTGAATAGAAGCTAATCAAAATTATTTTTAATTAACAAATCAATTTTAACTGAAGGGAAATGATTTATTTCCACTTTAAAAATAATCTTTCTATGTGGACAAGAGTACCAAGGTGTCAAATATCATGGTCTTTACTCTAAATATTATTTTAATATTAGTAACCCATGCACATAACAATATACATTATTTCTTATGTATTACACGCACTGACATTCATTTATTTCTGCCATCGTCAGAACTAAGCAGTAGATTCTGACACACTTGGTGGAGTCATTCATGATACTGAAACAATACAATAGTTAAAAGGCACTCTTTTTCCCAGTATATAAAATTAGCATGTAGGGAATTTTAAAAGAGCCCCCAAATCCAGTATCTTGTGGAGAAATATGCTAAAATGAGCATTTATTATTATTTTTCGGACTATTAATGAAGTTTGGACTCCAGTCCTTTCCATATCTGTGAACACACAGGGAACAACTTATCGTAGCATCACTATTTGACCTCAAAGGAACAGCTCGTGTTATCACAGAGCAAAAGTGCTGGCGAAACATTTATCTAGATAAAAGACCTCAAGCAGTTAACCTGCTCAGCAGAGGCAATGCAACCAGGCAACAGGATAATGACCTCTATCCAAATGTGGAAGGTACATCAATTTAATACCCTGACAGCTTGACAAAAGATGATGGCAGCTCAGCAGGAAAACATTAGCCATGATAACGCAGGGTACTGTATGTGAAAAGAATGAATTATAAAGCACAATGCTATTTGGGCCAAGTAGGGATTTTTTTTTTTTTTTAAACCAACTTTATATTTAGGATGGTAGTCATGCCTAAAGCCTCCTTCCATTCTTTTCTACCTGAAGAACACCCTGATAAAAGTAAAAAGGCAGTGTGGATTAAATTGACAGCTTAAACACAAATCGAGTTTCCTAACTAAGCCAGGAAAATGCTGCACATCATTTCTGGCAGGCTTGTTATTGTTTCAGAGTAGAAAAACCCGGGCATTGGTAAATTGGCTTAATCCACTTGAGGAAAAAGTGGTAACTCAAATAAGTGTGAACAAGACCAGGCTTACTGTGTGTATTATTTTGTTTTATTTTTAAAGGGAGAGGGTACTTGGCCCGCTTTGGGGTGCTTTAGATCTTCAGCTGTAAAATGTCCCTACTGCAAATTCAGTTTTAAAAAACAGTTTAATTTTAGAGTAGTAGCATGATCATGCTTGTATGTTTATTCAAGGACCTTTACTCTGTGACAGGGTTTCAGTCTGTGAGGTTTTCTCTACACATGGCAGGCAGCTGTCAGAACCAGTGTGAGGGGTGAAAGGGCAGCCGGGCTGCTCTGTTAAATCATGGGGTTCCATCAACATCTCAGAATTCCTGCCGAGTGGGAGCTGGGAGACCACAGATTAGAGTACACTGGAGTGTGTATATTAGGTCACTCAGTGTCTATCAAAGCGGTATCACGCCGGTGAGCTGTACAATAGATTTTACTGTGTTCTGTTCAAAGAAAATGTAAGGAAAGTGGACATGTGTGTAGCAGACCATAGCTGAACACTGAATTCTTCTTGTCTTTAAATGGATGGATTTATTATCCACAAGATGAACGAAGAGTAGGGGCACAATCAATAGCTTTGGAAAACATGCGAGGCTGATGGTTTCTATTGAGTGCTTGGAAATAACTGTTCAGCAGATGTGTATGAAGCAGATGAGTCCACGACCCAGTACAGCGGAGGGGGAGGGGGCCGGATCATGGCTGTGATCCTGGACCATGAACTTGTTTTATGACTCAGGATGGTCACTTCCCTTCAGTTTCACAAAACTTTAATGTCCTCATTTGTGAACTGAAAACAATAATCTCCCTTGTCTTATCTACATCTCAAAATCGGTAAATAAAAAATGAATTCCTAAATGAGAAAAGACTTTTAAAATGTTGAAAGGTATGAAGCATGATGGTATCAAGTGTGATACTTAATTAAGAAATAAAATGTAACTCGTGTTAGTGGATATTTGGTCTACATGTAAAACAGAACATATCTGCTCCTTTATTACCTATTGTTTAATTTCTTTTTAAGAGAGAAAAATTCATGTTTCCCAAGGCATCATGTAATCTTTAACAAGATAATGGATAAAAGGTGAATAGCATCATGCCTAGCAAGTAAAGTGAAACTTTAAACAACTTTAAAATTTTGTGTTATATTTTAATTTCTCAATTATAACTTCTGTAAGAGGTTTCTTGACTGTAATAAAAATATACCTGAATTTATGTTAATGATAACTAATACTAACAAAATATTTCCTACGTGTCAGGCACTGTTCTAACTACATTACAAACGTTAATTTATTTAATTCACATAACCATATGTAAAGGGGCCCAATTACCAGTTCTTTTGTTGTTGTTGTTTTTTGTTTTTATTTTGTTTTTTGAGACAGAGTCTTGCTCTGTCGCCAGGCTGGAGTGCAGTGGCATGATCACGGCTCACTGCAACCTCCGTCTCTCGGGTTCAAGCGATTCTCCTGCCTCAGCGTCCCCGAGTAGCCAGGATTAGAGACATGCGCCACCACGCCCAGCTAATGTTTGTATTTTTAGTAGAGACGGTGCTTCACCATGTTGGCCAGGATGGTCTCGATCTCCTGATCTTGTGATCTGCCCGCCTTGGCCTCCCACAGTGCTGGGATTACAGGCATGAGCCACCGTGCCCGGCCCCAATTAGCAGTTTTTAGGTTATAGCACCCTCTTCCAAAACATAAGGCTCTGCATTATAGTCTCACTTTGGGTTAAATACATTTTCTAATCTTGTAAAATGTGAACAGTCAACTACCTTCTACACAATGATTTCATTTTTTACCCTATGTGGTAGACACTATTCTTTCCCCATTTTTTAAGATGAAAATATTATTTCCTAACAGGTTAAGTGATCTGCACAGCAACCAAATGGCAAACCTAGGATTCACAGGTAGGTAGTCGGCTGTACAGCCTCTCTTTGCATCAGAGGGCCTGAAGCCATTCTATTATTTGGGGGCAACATCATGATGTCCACTTGGATCATTTGGGATCCAAAATGAAGATACCAGGTTGAGAGCTAATTAGTCACCCAGAAAATAACTACAACATGCAATGTGGCACTAAGACTGGCTCACGTTGGAGCCATGGCCCTATCTACATTATATAAGAACAATCAGCTGGGCAGTTAGCTGTTTCAGTGTGAATGCAGCAATGGCTGCTATGTCCAAAGCACTTTCCAGGAGAGGAAGCTGAAAAGCTTCCTTAAGGCCTCATGTTGACATTTATCGAGGTGAATTGCAACTTGAAATGTACTTCTAACATTTGCTACTGTGAGTGTAGAAAAGACATCATATGATAAGGCAAATGTGGAGAGCCCTTTGTTTCTTCTTTTTTTTAAAAAAAATTAGAACTATTTTTCAATGTTGGTTGGAAACAAGTCCTTGAAGAAAATCTTTAAAAGACAGTAAAGAAATTCAGAGATTGAATTCCATCTTGTCTGTTTGTTGTTGGGTGACAAAAGACGGTGAAATACAAATAGGCATAGATAGAGCTGTGTATAACAGCTCTGTGGCTTTCCCTTCAATAAACTCAGAGATTGTCTTTGTATCCAGTGACCCTTGAGGGGAATTTAAAATAAAAACTCAAAAGACACAGTACAATTTGTCTATACCAAAGACCCAATTATAACTCTCAGTCTCATCTTTCATGGTTACTTCTCAAAATTCTGCCTAGGTGAGAAAGAACTGAAAAATATTCCTCTTTTCTGGATAATATTATCAAATGAAGTGAGGGCCTGGGTGGTTGCCCTCACTGGTGATTGATTCTTTAATGAGCTTCACCTGCAGGCCCAAGAGCACAGAGACTGCCCAGCTCTCTAGATTTTAAAATAGTGATTGATTCAGACACACATTGGGTTGTGTTGTTGGGACTAGTCAGAAGAACTGATGTATATTCTCCGAATAACAAAAACTGAAATTGAGATATATTTACAAACACATTCACACAAACTCAGAGACCTTATGAATAAAAAGCGAAAATGCCAAATTACTCAGATGCCTCTAGGCTCGATCAGTATCTTATGAAAAACATAAGGCTCTGCATTATGATCTCTTCTAGGTTAAACACATTTAAAAATATTTTAAAATATGAATAATATAAATAATCTGAATGCTTTCTATGAAACAATTTCATTTCACAGATTACTGCATCAGTAGAGCAGCTATAAGCTGCTGTTTTGCCTTTTAAAAAAATTAATTAATAGGCACTTCAAGTTTAGCCTCTTCAGAAGGCCATCCGATTTATTTATACATTTTATTAATTCTGAAGCCAGTAGCTCCTCAATGGTGTATTTATGTTCAACTAGGTCAGGTCCGCTGGGATGATATTTGGTCTTTCACAGAAGACACACTGAGCCTGTATGGACAGCAGGCTCAAGCTACCAAACACACTTCCTTTCCTAAGATTTGACTACATGAATTTGTTAGACTTTAGTGAAAAAAATACAGGAATCCAGATATGCATTTCGTAAGTCTCTCTACATAAGACCTTCTACACATAAGGGTGTCAGTAACACGTTGCCTCCTTATTAGGGAAGCAGGCATTTGGCAAACAGTCCATTTGTGATAGTTGGTTTGTGTAGCTCGGTGTAGTAGTTAACAGTGAAGGGCAACCACAAATACCAATAGAGGGAAACACTGAAAACTGTTCTCTCACATTACATTAGTTTGCTTAAAAAGTATGCATGTGCTAACCAAGCCTACAAATCACTAATTGTCAAGTATGCTGCAATAGAATAAAATTTAGTACAGAAAATACTTAGGTGAGATAAAAAACATTCACGTTTATATTTCTCAATAAATCTGTGATTGACTACTTTGATAGCGATAATGCCATAGAGATAACTTCATAAATACTAACAATGCAGAGGATTTGACATTTAAAATGTTAAAATGCAAGATGACATTCTTACTTCCCCTTTCAGAAATGTTATGCATGGATTACTTTCAGAACTATTTGAGCCAAGCCCCGTTGATGGGTAAATGTTAAAAGCATCTGGAATGTCCACTTTCTTGATCTTTCTGCCCTCTGATTTTACTCAGTGGAATGTGATGAGCACTGTTACCTTTGAAACTATTATTAGCCAGAACTCACTGATGACTTAGTATAGAACACTGGAGTTGAAAGGAGTCCTGGAGACCTCTCCTCATTTCACAAAAGGGAACCAGAGGCCCCAGGGAGATGAAGTGGCATGTTCAAGGCCACAGCTAGTTGGTGACAAGGTTTAGTCCAAAACTCATGTATTGACTCCTACTATGGTGCTCATTTGCTCTGTTACCCTTAGTGTGATGAAAGACAGACAAATGGCACAAACTCCTTACAGTTTCTATGTCAGCACATGATTACTAGATGTATGCTGTTGACTCTGAATGCTCTAAGGTTGGAAGAAATGTGCAACAATGTAAATGTCACAGGCCTGGAAGTAATCAAAAGGAAACTGAATGTTAGTTACTACTGTGCATAATGCTTGCAACATATCTGTGGTTGGTTGCAATGTATTATTAGAGCGTGGGTTTTTGTCGTGACTGTATGAACCAAGCCGCATAGGGAACGCTGAAGAGCGATCACAAAAATACCTTTCTTTCCCTACTGTCCCTCAAGCAGCAGGGATCAAATAACTGTTTCTCAGCTGTCTGTCTTTTAAACAAAAATATCTTCTTCACTCTACGTGTATCTGTGGCAAGTTAGTGTCTGTTTCCTCTTCTCTCTTCTGTTCTATTTTTTAGACCCCAACCTTCGATCACCAGGGGATACTGGGACTAGAAAGGGCCAGACATGATGTTTTACAAATTTATCTTGGATTCCTTCAGTACGTCACAGTTTGTGTTTGATAAAGGCAGGCAGTGTAGAGCAGGCAGGCAGAAAACAGTCTGCAATTGGATATTGGGTGTGCAGAATCACCTGCTGCCAATCTGGACACTGGAAGGGCTTTTCACTCTGTGTATGACAGTTTCCATTTGTATTTTGGGCCAGCTACTATTATGCCAACAATGTGATAATGGTGTGTTTTATTCATCTGTAACATAGCCAAGTCTTCCTGCATTTGTCTAGGAAATCACAAAGCTTGATGAGACCTGGAGGAGCCATCTTTCATCCTCCTTACTTCCTAACTGCACACGAATCCCCCAATTCCTTTACCCTAACTCTGGCCTGATCACTTACTAGCTGGACATATTTCTTAACCTTTACTTTGCCATGGTAGTCTCACGTAGTAAATGGGACTGACAATAGTAGCTCTCTCTTTGGGTTGTTGTAAGGATTTATTGAGTAACATGTACAGGAATTTAATAGGGCCTGGCATATAGGCACTATATAAATATTAATTATTATAATTATTATTTCCATTAGACAAAATTAAGACTTCCTCATAGTTTTGGATCTCAGCTGATTGTAATCACTTGTTCATCAGTGGTAGAATGGTTTGTTAACTAATGAACATCATATAGTTATACCATAATTTATTCAACCATTCACTTATTATTGGACATTTAGTGTGTTGCCAATGTTCTGCTATGTAAGTAATATTGTAAGGTAAGGGGCCCTGTCAAGCATCTGCCTTTACAACTTCCTTACGAGGTGGATATTTTAAATCCAACTCATAATTTCAAAATGAGGACACTATGTCTTGGGCAATATGAACCCAATATGACCACACAACTAATAGGTGTTATATGCAAAACTTGAGCCCATGCCTTGGACCCTAAAGCCTTAATCAATTGCCTACCTATCTTCTTATCCTAAATAGTTATAATAACAATTCGTTTGTGCACCTAATGTTACAAACTCAGTATTTCCAGAATTTTTCTCATATGGATCATCTTATTCCTTAAATAATTCTGAATATTACCAGAGGCTGGGAGTGGGGTAGGATGAGGGAGGAAAGGAAGTTGTTGGTCAAAGGGTACAAAGTTTCAATTGGACAAGAGAAATAAGTTTTGAGATCTACTGCACAAGTAGGGTGACTACAGTCAATAATCATGCATTGTGTATTTCAAAATAAGAGTAAATTTCAAATTTCCAACACAAACAATGGTAAGTAAGTGAGGTGATGGATATGTCAATTAGCTTGATTTAATCATTCCACATTGTATGCATGTATCAAATCATCACCTTATACCCCATACATCTATACAATTATAATTTATCAATTAAAAATATTCAAAAAGGAATTCAGAGTAACTGCAGTGACATTTTTCTCTTGAGCCCAAACTCCTCAATTTAAAATCTCTGACTTGTTGTTAGGAATGCTTACATTGCAACGCTGTCAGCAGCTTTGTCAAATCTTGCACTGGCTTCTAAAGGACCTAGTCACTTCCTTGCATCCATTTATTCCCAACTGCCTAGACCAGCAAGACACAGAATAGACATGAACAGAATTTCTGGGGCTGGAGGGGATAATATAATTATGATCCAGCAAGAAGATCTTCTTTGCTGCTTTCACCTACTACAAGCTTGTACAACACATTTAATACAATCTGACTAATACCTTGTGGGTCAGGAAGAAACTCCCATCATCACTATTGGGAATGGTGTGAAGAAGTCACACAAGTGCTAGTTTTAGGAACATACAGATACATTTGGTGTATTGAAGACAGGGATGGTAACTGAGGAACAACTCCATAAGTATGTTGCCTGCACAACTGATATTACTGTGCACTTTAGGGCCCCAACATTTCCCAGAGAAAAGAGCTGGGATGGCACTGGCAACACCACACATCCTAGCTGAGGCTGCCCTCTCCAACTACTGGCCCCTTCCCTAACAACACCTATAACTCTAATAATTATGGTTAAAGTTTATGGATCGCTTACTGTGTGCCTTGTGCCTGTCTCCATTCTACGTACTTTACATGTATTAATTCAATCTATTTAATGTAATCCTCACAACAACACTATGAGATATATATGATTATTATTACTATTATTTTCTTCATATGGTAAATGAGGAACCAGAAGTGTAGAGAGGGTAAGTGACTTCCCTAAGTTACAGAGTCAGTAAGTACTAAGCCTGGGACTTGACTCTGGTAGTCTGACCTTGGGGCGTTTGCTCTTTGTCACTACAGATGTTCTATAGGCCAACAGCTGGCCCTGGGGCCTGGCTCCTCTCCCTCCCCTAAACTTCCCGGTTTCCTGCCCAGTTCAGTGCGACTTCCTCCCATTTGTTCCTCCACTGGCACTTTCACGGAACTGACCGCTCTCCAGGTGTGAGCTTCCCAGTGGGTCTCCTATCTCCCACCTTCCCCATTCCCAAAAACGCTCCTTCTACTTGTGCCATGAAGCCTTCTGTGACAGTGAAAGAAATTTAAACATAGCAGAGAAATAAACAAAAATCACTTCCTTTCCATACAAGGCTTAAATGATTACTAAGAATACCTGAAAAATAAATATTTACTACATAAAATGGAAAATTGTCAGAATTTATGTAATCTAATGTTTCCATGTGTTATAAAGTCCCCCACTGAGGGTTTTCCAAAAGTCTGTCCATGCTAATGACACTGGCCTGTGAGAGAAGGCAGTGACTGTACCCTTTTATGTGCCTCTCTTCCTTAGTTTTTAAAAAAATAACAAACATTTAAGATATCAAGAGAAAAGTTACTCTTGCCTAAGTGTCAAGCTTGGAGAGGGCAGAATAGCTAATCTACTTTCTCGACTTCTGTGGAGGTTTTATTACTTCTGTGTTGTATTAAAAATGTACTTAAATTTCATGTTGACATGCCCTTTTATGAACTATTATTAGAAATTATTGATTCACAAATTGAGGGGAAATCTAAGACTAATTTATTTATTATATTCTAGCTATGTGCCGAATGTCAAGAAGGATTTAGCAGTATCTTATAGCTTTGTTGTTTTAATATTCAGTTTAACTATTTATTTTGCAATCATTTCTTAGATTTTAAGCCATTTTAGGTATATCTGAATTCATTTATTATTAGAAGTTGTCTGCCTCAAATGTTTTGGAACAGTAAAGGAAAGGATTTGTTAAAAAGGGAATGTAACTAAAATAATGAAGAGATTGATGACTTCACTGTAAAAGCATGATTTTTGTACCTTCACTTCACAGCCATTTTTAAAATTAGCCTATTATGAAAACAATTTGTGCTGTTACTTGTAATCGAAATATAACATTACTTCTCACTCTGCTCTGGTAGTGTAGAAAAACACACTGCTGTAAACAATAAATCTTGCATTTTAGTAACCTCACCACTCAGATTTTTCTCAGGCTATACTGTGAATGATACAGAAAATATCTTGCTTTCCAAAAGAAGTAAATTCAGTTTTTTGGCTTTACATCCCACTCTGAGAAACCCATTCTCTGGCCCATGTTGCCATCATGGCATGTCCTGGGTGTCCCACCACTGATTCTGCGCCCAGGACGGCTCCTGCCTGAATCCTCTCCATCTACTCCCTACCTCTACACCACAATATCCATAATCCTATCAATTCGTCCAGACCCAAATCAAATGTACTTCCACCATGAGTCTTCCAAGTCAGAGGCAGTGTCCCTCTGTTCAGAATTTTGACACCAGTTGCCCATATCTCTTCACATTGCTTCTCTGCTGTTATGCCTTTCAAAGGTGTATGTGGGTCTCCACATTTCTCTCCCCGACTAAACTCCTAGCTCCCAGAGATCAGTGACTCTGGAGATAGTCAATAATTTATTTTATCTTTTGTATTGTATATAAATTTGTGAGCTGCCTCCAGCCTCAGGATAAACAAACAATTGTATAAATATATAATGCTTATAATGTAATTATAGAATAAAGAAATGTGGATTTTTAAATGGATGGAGTTGTAAGAGTAATTTTATTATTCTGAAAAACCCATAACATCCATGTACATAAACAGACTTGTTAAATATATTATAATAAACTAAATAAAAAGGAAATAGCAAGCGTAGAATATAGCAAAAGGACTTTGAAACAGAGAAAGAAAATCTTTAAAAAAATATATAGTATACAGTAAATATTTGATTACCTGTAAACCCGGACAAGTAAAATCAATAGATAACTACACATCAAATTTTGGCTACAGGTTTCAATCATCTGTTGAACGGAACATTTCAGTACAAGTATTTATAGACTGCAGGCTATGTATATGAATTTATATCCCCTCCCTATCATAACATAATCTTTATACATATATTATCCAGATAGTGATTGGGGACTTTCTTGCTCGTTAAGTCTGGGTAAAACTGGTAGGGACCCTGCCAATTCCACAGCCCATGGAAGTCCACAGTCCCCAAGGTTTCTATAAATTCCAGGGTGGAGGTGGTACTTATGCTGTCAGGGGCCTGGGCTGCAATGGGCCATGCACAATAAATTGTAGCTCACATTAGATGCTTCCATTGTAATTTGCTGACGATGGGGAAGGTAAAGCCGAGAGCACGTGGCCTTTTGACACCCAGATGATTCCTTTCTCCCTATTATTTTTCATTTTCTTTCATCTTCATTTTCTCCCTCCTGAGCAAAGTAATTCACATTTTCTAAAGGAAATATTTGCATCATCTCATTTTCCCAATCTTAGTGGATTCCATTCCTAAGTATAATCTCTAATCAATATTTCTTCAGACAAAAGTAGTATGCTTCTTGAGACAAATTCAAATCCTAGCTGTTAACCAGCAAAAATGTCTTCCCATCACACTCATGCATTGAAAAGGTAGTATATTGTTAAGAAGCTGGAAACAAGAGGAAAACCAGAGCTCACCAGAGCTCAGCAGCTCTACTGCCATGCCACTACAGCTCCCTCACCAACCATGACTGAGAGTGCAGGTGTCCTATAAACACCACCATGGCCATACACCAGAACCCATCATCAGCTTGCACTGGGAACCTCCTGTCCTGGGCTGGTAACCTCAGTTTTGGTCCCATTGCCTAACTTCTGGCAGACTCTTGGTTGTCATGCACAACTCAGACTGCTGCCTTCTGTCCAATGTTGTTTCCTTCCCCAGCTCATTGAGATTACTGTGGTCTGGAGCCCATTGGCCAGCTCCACTTTGCCTTGCTGCTGGGCACATCCTCTGCTCCCACCAGTCCAGACAGCAAGCTTGGGACAACACTCTAGATAATATGGACTTTGAATAACTGGCTATGGGTAATTGATAATTAGATCTATTTTAGATTTCAGATATCATTTCCAAATGTCCAAGTGTTTATAATTCTCACAATGCTAAGTTATTCGTATCTACAGAATGCTTACTTTCACCATGGAGGCAGTAGGCAGAAAGAGGATGATTAAGTGTTATCTTAGAAAATAACAGCAGGCAACAGCATGACCATGCTGAGTCTCTTAGTTAGTAGGCCAATCTATGGCCATGAAGTTGTTAGATGTGAGTATCCAGACGTACTTGGTTCCATAGCTTCTAACCACCTTCATTTTTCTTGGCAAAATCATTTCCACAATTTGTTTTTTTGCTAGAAAACACAGTATCCCATAGTCATGATACCAAGCCAGCATGTTCTCTGTTTCCAGTTAAAAGAAATATAAAGATGCCAGAAAATATTTGCCCAAACAGTGCTGTTTTTCATTAGAATGGCACTTTTGGAGCCTGGTTACTACAATATCAACTCTACTTTGTTCTATTACCATGAAGCACAACATTGAAATAGACATTTTTTTTCTACCAGCAACATATAACATTTGTTGGCTATTAAATAAAGTGTTCACAGATATTAAAAGTTTTTTCCTTCTGGGAAAAGCACATTATTGGAATACAACATAATTCCCATTTTCTTTTCAATCCCTAAAATTCAAGAACCTAACTTTTTGAGGGGTTGCCTCTAGATAGCCAGGGCATTAAATACCACCTGTGACCTGACTGTATCTAAGCTGGACAAAGATGTCAACCCTTTGCCCATCAATTCCTTACCTCTGACAGGGTAGAGGGACCACTTACTCACATTCCTGTCTTAGAACAACTTCTCACAGTCTTCCTTTTTTATGGCAATTTTCATTATAATGTAACTTGTCTTGGAAAGCACACATTACTTCACAGAAAATCTTTTCAGAAGCTAGAGAATATTTCATATTCCATTAATATGTAAATTGTGACAAATTCTGCATCTCCAGTGTAATGAGTCTGGAAGTGCGACAACCTAATGGATGTCAAAAATTTCTATGTTTGGCCTGTAATCTCAGCACTTTGGGAGGTCAAGGCAGGCAGATCACTTGAGCTGAGGAGTTTGAGACTAGCTTGAGAAACATGGCAAAACCCTGTACCTATAAAAAATAAAAAGAAAAATTAGCTGGGCATGATAGCATGTGCCTGTAGTTCTAGCTACTAGGGAGGTTGAGGTGGGCAGAATGCTTGAGCCTGGGAAGTCGAGACTGCATTGAGTCAAGATTGCACCACTGCACTCCAGCCTAGGCTACAGAGTGGGAGCTTTTATATATATATGCCAAACATAGAATATATATAATATATATAGATATATTAGATCTATAATGTATGTAATATAATAGATATATCTATATATTATAAATCTATGTTTGGCAAATGGATATTGAGAAAAAAGTTTCTTGGGAGTTACGAAGCTCATCATGGCTTTGAGAAATACAGTGGCATCACAGATGGCACGTGCCAGACCAGAAGCTCCTGTGGTCGTGATAGACCAGGGTATCTGACCAAGAGTACTCACTGTAAAGTAGGACTCTGCACTGGATGACAGGAACAGCAGCTCCCACATACTGCTTATTCATGATATGCTAGGAATTACAGATACTAATGCCCATTTGCCCAACCATCCTACAAGGTCAGCAAATGAGAGTGTGGAGAACTTTCCATGTGCCATGCAGGAGCTAGTCTAAGAGCTTTACATGTATCATTACAGTCACTTGTCATCATACATCTGTGGGATGTGAGTATGACTGCCATCACTCTCTAGATGAGGAATGGGGGCTTCTTTTCCAAGGCCACAAAGTTAATAAATGTCAGAGAAGCTTTCAAACCAGGACAGTTAACTCCGGAACTGAAACTCCTAATGGCCATGCTACAATGACCCAGTGCCTCTCAGGTAATAGGAGGCATTTCGCATCTGTCCTCTCTAATTCACAGCATCAGCTTTGTGAGACTAGCAGTATCATTCATACTTGTAAATGAAGAAAATGAGCCCTGGAGAGATTCAGTCACTTGTCCATGGACACACAGTTAGCAAGAAGTGATGCTGCTGGGATTTGAACCCAGGTCTCCATGAATCTGAAGTATGACTAGAAACACTATGGGATCTTTGAGGATCAAGCCACAGTGAGTCTCTTGCTCTTCATGGATAAGCTGATTGTGGCCAGAGTTTAGGTGCTCATATTCTGAAATCTAAGGAGACATGAGATAATTTTAGCAAGAAATTGCTTTTCATACACACATTCTTTCTTCTCATAGAGAAAGAGAAAATATGAAACGTGTGATTCAGCAACCTCTCTGATGAACTTTATTTTGCATCCTAATTCTGACCCAAGTTCCAAACTCTTTTTCCACATGTTTCCCTGTTTGAAATCTCTTTGAGCACTTAAGATACCTAAGTCACAAGGATGGAATTTAATTCCTAGAGACATGTAATGGACAAAATATGGAAATGATAGCTGCTTAAAATAAAATATAGTTGTATCATCCAAATGAAGGCCCATCCAAAAATGGCATTTCAAACCCCCAACATTTCCTTAAATGCTATTTGCATGTTCTTCAGTTTTGTCTACAGTGTTTTATGGGCTGCTCATGCTCCAAGTGTGGACCCTGCCAAGAGGCTCAGCATAAAATGGTTTCAAATGCAGAGAATGTGATGGGAATCTCATTTGAAACCATATGGCTTTTCATAAATGCTACAAATGGCCACCACTTAAAGGTACAAGATTTAAAAAATAATCCTCCCACCATTAAAAATATATAAATAAATAAACAATGGCAACGACTCCCTTTTCCCCACTGGATTTGGGGATAGGTTGGGGAGTACGAATTGCTTCTGCTCTGTGGCTGATTTTCAGTTCCGATAACTCATCTTTATTCATTTCCTTTCAGTCATGGTGAGCCATATTGAGAGCAGCTGTAGGCAAAAGAGAACGAGAAGTAAAAAAAAAAAAAAAAAAAAAAAAAAAAAAAAAAAAAAAAACCAAAAAGGATCTCCTCACTGCCTCCTTAAATCGTTGTCAAATAGCCATTCTAAAGAATCCATCGGGGCTCATTGCTGTGCTGGGCACCCAAGAAGTAATAGAAAACAGGAGAAAGAACAGTTTAAGCCAAATTTAATGAAGAGATTTAAATTACCCAACCACATATTTTGGGGGAAAAATCAATGTTGGAATGATTTAATTCAAAGTCAGGTTGACCAGGACTATAGGGAAATTATATTTCAAATTAAATTAAAAAACAAACAACAAATTGTACTTTAAAGGTGATGGGTAACACCAGTAGTGGGCAACTAGTTAATGACAGGTCTGGTGGCCTATTCCAGCAAAAGTTACTTAGAAAGTTAGAAGGTGATAAATGAATGCCAACAAGCTAGGTCTTAAAATGTACAATCAGTGAACTGATTATGGGAAATCAACTGGTACAAAGTGGAATGAAATTAACAATGATTTAGATTAGTGATAGAGTTTTTATATCTCAAAATGTCTTTCCAGGTTTACCCAGGAAGTGAATTAGGGGTCAAAATTTAGTTTTATTTTGTTTTTCAATTTTGGACAAATGATAAATATTTTTTGGATCAAGCTTAGTCTGAGCTAGGAAGTAAATGCTTTTAACATTTTGTTTGAAATGATTTCATCTGTTTTAGTATATAAACTCAACAGAAATCTTGCTTATGGGTTATTCTACTACACTTCAATGACACAAAAATGGCTTCAATTTCAAAGGGGGAGACTTTGCAAGTTATTATTGCATAAAACATTGCAATCTTGTTTATTTTCTAGCATTTTTGTTCATGTGTTTTTAATGGTTACATGAACCAAATGCTTAGGCAACTGTGTCAAAGATGATAGTGAATAAGAAACAAAGATCTGTTACACTGTGAGTTGGAGAACTAATTGCTTCACAAGTTTTCTTAAAATGTGGCTAACGGAATAAAAAGAATTCTAAGTTATGTTTGAAAACAACCAATAAAACATAGTGACTAAAATTCTCAAAGAAAGTTTTGAGAAGCTAGGAAAAAAAAGAACCAAAGAACCATCATGAAATACACAAAGAAAATGCAAACCCTCTTACCTTTAATTTATTAACTAGAATTAGTAACTGTCTTTACTTCCCCATCACCGTTGAACGTTTTGCTATTTGGCATTGCTGACTACCCTCTCCTTTGTAACATTTACCCTTGTATGGTTCCCACAACTATGATTCTCTGTTCACCACTGCAATGGCATCTTCTCAGTATCCTTGGCTAGCCAGTCTTCCTGCTGTTCCTTCTCTCTACTTTCCTCCAGCAGTCTAGGATCCTAAGCCCTGTCCTCTTAATCCTCACTATTCCTGGGAGTCCACCCACTTTCATGTCAATAGTTCACTTCTGATCATTCCCAAATCAACATGTCCTTCCTTGTTCTTTACCCTGAAATCTATAGTTACTAGCCTGTGTCCATCTCCCACTGTGTCCACTTCAGGATGCCCTAAGCCAGAGGCCACTTCCATCACTGAAATATCCACTTCCCTAGGCTTAAAAAGTTGGGCTCATTTTTTCACTTCTCTCTTTTCTTTGGCCAATATAGCCAATTAGTCACCAAGTATGACTGATTTGTCAAAGATTTCTGTCTGCATCTTTCTTCTCATTAATTTGACCTAGGCTCTCATCATTTCAAAGATAAGTTACTGCCATAATAATACTAACAACAACTCAATAATGTCAGCTAGAATGTGCCAAGCAGTGCTCTAATTGCTTCAAATGAATTATCCATTACACAGGAAGAAACCAAGGCACAAAGATTAAGTTATTTGACTGAGGTGACACAGTAAGAGGAGCCAGAATTTGAACCCAGCCATCTGAGATTGAATTGCTTCTCACAGAATTTCTCTTCCAAGATGTGCTACATACTATAGCCACTTAATTTTTCTAAAATAGTGTTTTAAAGGTGGCAATATGTACCAGCAACCTTAATTATCCGTATCAGTTGGCTCGAAATTTATTTTGACTTAAAATTTCTGAAACTGTATCTTAAGGACATAATTAGCAACGTATGGAAAAATTTATATACAGAGATCTTCATGGCAACATGAATCATATAGTTAGAACTTGGAAACAACTTTAATGTTCAATGGTTGGCTAAACATAACTGTGGCACATTCATATTAAGGAAAATATACCAAGCAGAAGAGGATTTGATGACATGGGGAAATATTCAAGATTTACTAAGTGGAAAAAAAAGGAGATTATAAAAGTTAAGTATAACCCCAATTCTGTTAAAAAAAAAAAAAAAGCAAAGACAAATAATAAAACTCCTAACACCTAGAAATATATTAAAATGTTAAGATGGAAAAACGTTAATCAAAATTGTTTCTGAGGTTTAGTGACTTTAAGAGGTTTATTTTCATGCTTTTGCAAAATTTTACAATGAACATATTTACATACTGCAGTCAGAACTCCCTCCCATAGTAAACGTTATTCAAATTCCACTACTTCCATAGTGTAATTTCCCTGCTCAGAGACACAACTATAGATACCTTTTTGTTTTCTTGTCAAATTAATTTTCTTTCTTTAAAACTTTTAAGTTCAGGGGTACATGTGCAGGTTTGTTACATAGGTAAGCTCGTGTCATGGGGTTTTTTTGTACAGATTATTTCATTACCCAGGTAGTAAGCCTAGTACCCATTAGTTATTTTTCCTGATCCTCTCCCTCATCCCATCTTCCATCCTCTGATAGGCCCCAGTATGTGTTGTTTCCCTCTATGTGTCCATGTGTTCTCATCATTTACTTCCCACTTGTAAGTGAGAACATCCAGTATTTGATTTTCTGTTCCTGCATTAGTTTGCCAGAGAAAATGGCCTCCACCTCCATCCATGTCCCTGCAAAGGACATGATCCCATTCTTCTTTATGGTTGCATGGTATTCCATGGTGTACATGTGCCATATTTTCTTTATTCAGTCTATCACTGGTGGGTATTTAGGTTGATTCTATGTCTTTGCTAATGTGAATAATGCTGCAGTGAACATATGCATGCATGTGTCTTTATAAGAAAATGGTTTATATTCCTTTGAGCATAATGGGATTGCTGGGTCAAATGACAGTTCTGCTTTTAGCTCCTTGAGGAATCACCACACTGTCATTTACAATGGTTGAACTAATTTACACTCCCACCAACACTGTATAGGCATTCCTTTTTCTCCATAACCTCACCAGCATCTGTTATTATAAATACTTACTGTCTGCTGCATCAAGTTGAAAGTTTCTCTGCCTGGAATTCAAGTTCCTGAGTCTAGGGCTTCTTGTTAGTTTTTCAATGCATGTCTGCATCTTTCCAAGAGAATCTCTGACCCCTGCCACACCAGTCTCCTAGCTATGTTGCCCTGATCCATTCCCACCAGCCCTACAGCTGACCACAGCTCCACTCCATCCCTAACCCTCACTGACACAGATGTATCAATCCCTCCCTTGAATTCTTCACAGCATAGCTTTGAGTTATTTATAATATAAACTATTTGGGGCTTCTTCCTGTTCTTGACATACATGGAAAATGGTACTCAACCTGTGGGGCATATAGTTATTATAGAAGATCATTCTTACCCCAGGAAAATCAGGAAGATGGGGTTAATGGTGCTTCCCACATTTATGCGCTAGAGTTTTAATGCTTACGTACTAACATTAGTTGCTCTTCTCTGTTTCCTACATCACATTTTTTCACACTTGGGCTACAGCTCTTCCCACCTATATCAACTTGACATGTATATATCTCTTGCTCATCTATCAGTTCCTTAAGCACTATGATAATATCTAATTATTTCTAAGCTTTATAGCGCCAGCACATAGCACATAGTAGTCAATAAAGATTTACTGAACCAATTACAGGTGACAGGAAATAGGTGAATCTTTATGTAAAATAAGTACAAGTTGTTTGAAGAAAATTCTGGAAGCAACTTTCACATGACTTATGAATGCAACACAACATGAGCACCAGAAATAATTCGATGAATGAAATGAATTAGATAAATATTAAAGCTAAAGAATATGTTCTATATCTACTTAGCTTTGCCAGATAGCTAAGAGATGCATAGAAGTAAACCCGAAAATGTAATATAATGAAATTCTTACCCATTATAGTAATCTCTGATATTACAATATATGGTTTAGTAATGAAATAAGTGAAGGAGAGGAAACAGAACTTTGATTGTGATCCCCAAGTAGTAATTCTAGTTGGTATGTTTCCCCACTATATTCTAAATTACTCTTAAGTTGCTATGTATCTATGGAGACCAAAAGATCATACCACGATTCACAAGACACAACGCTATGAATAAGCGGTCTATGTGGGGAGCTATAATTTTTCTGTGAGGCTTTGGAGAAGTTGTAACCACATGAGGAAAGTATGACTGGTTTATAAAGCCAACCAAGCCCATTGGTAGCATTTAAGAACACCATAATCCCAAACACACAAGTTCGGTTTTACATAATGCATGGGTATAACTCCAACTGAGTCTGCATACTGTGAGGACTGTTCCATCTCATGTTGGCCTTAATTTCCATTGCTCTAGACTACCTCACTTTTCTGTTTTGGGCTTGATGGGCTATAACATTACATCATAGGTGGGCAAAACTGAGACTCCTTTCTCCATCTTAGTAACCATGAAATGTAGGCATTTAGCTACCAGTAAATTCTGTCACCCATCTAGGTATGAGTATGGATCAAAGGCAGAAGATGCGGAGAAAAGGGAAGCATGTTTTCTTTTCTGCATTGGTGACATAATGAACACAAGTGACCTTTTAGAACTAAACGTGGACCGCCAAGAGGGATGTCATTACAAACCAGCTTCTATTTAGATTGTTGTAAAAGCATGGCAAATATTATTTAAAATAGCATTGTTAAGAAATCAACCAGAGAAACAAAAGTCAGGAAATAAAAAAGGTATAGTTTTAAATGAAACTCTATAACTCTGGAGTTAGAGAAACTCAGGTCCAGCCCCCGACTTTATAGGCTAACTACATTTGCTCAGGTTTTTTACAGGTGAAATTATGTCTTGCATGAATGAGAGCATGATTAAATTCATAGTTGTCTGGATTTGAACAGCAACAAGCCACTTTTAATAGGTCTATTCTGTATCAGGGATATGATCTGAAATGAGTGGATTCTGTGATGAGGATGCTCCCACTGGACTCGTACCTGTTAGCAAATCAGACTCACTTTGAAACTGGGACTTTGAGTTCTCAGTCCCAAATTATGAGACAGCCTAAAGACTGGGGTGTGGGAATGAGGGGGGTAAGAGCAAGAGGCTGAACACTAAAGCAAAAACACAGGGAGTATTCCCACCAAGGGAACTCCAGTTTTAAGAATAAATTATGTCTGCTTCATGGGATATATAATCCTCAGGACACTGCAGGCATTAAATAGAAAATATTAATAATGACATCTGTGTCCTTCAGCAGAGAGTTCTTCGCATAAACACAATAAAAATACTTTATGCATTAATGAGGTAAATAAGAAATAGGAATCTTATATTTATTATAGTAATACCTAATTATTCATTTCAATTCTGAATCAAAATTTAAATTCTAATATTCTTTAAAGAGATAAAATTGTATTATCCTTAATTATATATAGAAACTAGAGGAAGACTAACTTCATCAACTAGAGGTCTTTCTTGGGCTCACTTGGACTCACAATATTAACAGTAATTCTAACATGCTTGAAAACAGTTTTCCTAATAGGACAAATCCTATCTTTTATGTTTCTCTTCAGAACCGTTGTTGATTTAGCAACTATTTTTCACAGATGGAGTAAAGTCCAAATTCTTATTAAAAATGATTATATATTAAATAAAGTTCAAGTGTTTAAAAAGTTGTATAAATTTAGTATGATCCCATATATGTTTGGGCATGTGTGAACACACGTAGAAACACACACATACATAAGAAGAACATAAACCTTAGGACTTTCTAGTCCTCTTAGACCAATCTGGAAAAAAAAAATCACAATTGTCTGAAACATATGTAAATATATGAGAGCAGCAAATGTAAATGGATTGACTAACTAGCTTTCACTAAATAGATAATTAATTGGTTAATCTATTTTAATTTAAAAGGAGACTTGGAAATGAAAATTACATTTTAAAGACGTGTTTTAAACACGAAATGTGCCCTTGTAAACAGCCAGCAAGCAGGAGGTATTATAACCTGGCATTAAAAGGGTTAAGGGCACCACTGAATGTCCCTTCCACTTCCTCCTGACCAGAAGATGTTGTAATTTTTTGGATTTATGAATTGGCCAGGCCAGTCAGCATCTTGAACACAACAGACTCTGCCTAGATCTATCCCTTACCTGCTGAGAAGAGACAATTCCCCTCACACTTGGAACCCTGAAGCCCTTTAAGCTGCTTGCTCTGTAACCGTGGCAGCTGGGCCCTACACAATTCTTCATCTCCTGCCACCAGGCCTCACTAAATAAAAACTATGGTGCCTTGTTAGCCAACAACTGAGCATGAAATCACTACATTGCAATCCCCTACTTTCTGAGTCAATCAATTTACCCCCACCACTACAGATTTGGATGCACAGGGTCAGTAAAGAGAAGGGGAATGTGCAGTGGAAGAAAATGAATGTATCAGGGCAAGCAGAACACACCCATATGGCCTAGTTAATTCTGTACAGTGAAATTAGTGCATTCACATAAAACAGTTTAGAGCTAGTTAATGAAACCAACATGTGTGCTATCTAATGTCATCATCATGCTTTGAACTTGCACAGGATATAGAGTGGAGAGAACTGTAGAGACAGATATGGGGCCAAGAACAAGCTTTTGTCAGCCTAAAATTGCTAACAGATTAGAGTGTGTCTGACAAGGCACTAAGATTGTAACATATGTTCTTTTTAAGGAGTATTAACATTTTATGCATTAGCTACATGTTAACGGAGAGAGAGCTTGAACTGCTAAAAACTATTAGAATGTCATTTGCAGTCCATCAGCAATTTGCTTCCACACTTGGAATTCCATGTGTGCCTGCATGGACGATGGGGTACTCAAGTAAAGTGGCAGGGGCAGGAAGGGAAAAGAAGGAAAGTCAAAAAGGAAAGAGCATGAAGAATTAGGCTGTAATGTGCTAAAAGTGGTGCTTTTTTTTTTTTTTTTTTTTTTTTGAAGCTCTCAAAGTGAATGACATGTTCGGAAAATGGTTTCAGAAGAGGGAAGAAATGTTTTGAAATACTGAAATAAAGTAATTTTCAATGTTTCTTCCCACCTAAATAACATCTCATATCTATTACTACTTTCCTTCTTCAAGGGCTTTGTACTCAGTATCTTGATATGGACCTTTTGCTTATATATTGCAATGACTCCTTTCTCAACAGGGCAAAATTGTTTTACGGCAAAAGTCAAGGTGTTAAATAAATGTTATTATTAACAGTAAGCCAGGACTACTGGTCCATCCAAAGTACTCTAAAGTCATTAGGTCTCCACTCCAGGGCACAGTTTCCTTGATCACAGGTTTTCACATATGGCATCTCATGTTTTTATATAAAATTTCAATAACTGTTGCTGTTGGTCTGCAGCCCCTCATAGGCAGTAGGTATATCTCCCATAGTGCCTGGTAAATAGCAAGAACTGAATAAACATTTGCTGATTTGTACTAATATGAAGGAAATGAAAAAAATAATACTACAAAGGAAGACATCCTACCAGCGACCTATTTATACACCCCTCTCAGGGTTCCGCAGGGACTCCTGGGTGTGCCTGACCATGGTCCTTGTTCCTCTGACCAGACTCACTGATTGTTGTCTATCTCTCCCAAAAGAATGTAATGTCCTTAGGAGTGGACATTATGGCTCACCTGACATTGTAGCCTAAATATCTAGGTCAGGTTGTACTTAGAGAGGCACTCCGCTTTTTACCCTAAGGCACCAATGCTAACTATTACCTCACAAACTTCATACCCACCCAGGAAGCTACTGTCATACCTTATTAGAGGAAATGGAAGATTCCTATGTGGGTAAAATGCAGTTATATGCACATCATTATCTATTTGCAAATTCCTTTTTTTTTTTTTTTTTTGGAGAGAGGGTCTTGCTGATCGCCCAGGCTGGAGTGCAGTGGCATGACCATAGTTCAGTGCAGCATTGACCTCTACAGCCCAAGTGATTCCCCCACCTCAGCTGGGACCACAGGTACATGCCACCACACTGGATCTGGCTAATTTTTAAAAATTTTTTGTAGAGACGGGGTCTCTCTACACTTGCCCAAGCTGGTGTGGAACTGCTGGGTTCAAGTGATCCTCCTGCCTTCTCCTCTCAAAGTGCTGAGATTACAGGCGTGAATCACCACACCTGGCCTGCAAATTCCCTTTAAAAATCCATTTTTTTTTCAGACGATACAACTGGATTCAAACACACTCAGAATCCAGAGATAGCTATTGATTATAAATGCATACATGTAAGTATATGTGTAGATAGATATATAAGCATTTAACCCAAGTTCTCTTTTTACTACTTGACGATTCCCTGATGATGATTTTAATGTTAAACATGCTAATTTTAAAGTCAAATATAATTAGAAACAAAGACAAGAATAAAAGTTATCAAGTATTATCATACCAAAGGGTTGAACAATTTCAGAGTTGGTCATTATCCTGAATTTTTCATGTACCCATCCAGACTTTAATTGTGAAGGGACGGGGGAAAGAGTTGGGTTTGAATCCTGGGACTCAACAGCTGCACTTCAAATATAGCAAGTAGACAGTATCTATAATAAAGTGCAATATAATTGTCACATATGCAAACATAATCTGTTAGGAGAAAGGCAACATGGTTTATATGGAGAGAGGGCATGTCTTGCCAGTCATTTTGAGTTATCTGAGACAGCAAATAAGCAGGGGATATAATTTATTTAAACTTTGAAAAAGCCCTTGACAAGGTTCTTCATCAAAGACAGTTTAGAAAAATAGAGTTAACATGGGCTGGGGAGAATGTTTTCTCTGGGAAAGAAAATTGATTAAAGGGGAAATAATGACTCAAACCAACATTTGCCATCAGAGAAGTGTTAAAAGTAACTAGTAGCCAGCATTAGTTGGATTTTCTTTCTAATATTGAAAATTATCTCTGAGTAAGAGAAAGAGTACACTCAAAAAAGAAAAAAATGCACATCTTGCAGGACACATCTGCCTCTTCCAAGTGACAAAATACCTAAAACCATGGGAAGGAGTGTGTGTGTGTGTGTGTGTGTGTGAGAGAGAGAGAGAGAGAGAGAGAGAGAGAGACAGAGACAGAGACAGAGAGAGAGAGAGGTGCTGGTGGAGGTGGGGCTGTTGAAACGCTGAAAGTGATGACACAGGTGATCATCAGATGATGCTGATGAAGCAAATGATGCTCCTTATCCTTTTACCAAACTGACTTGTCTACACCTACCCAATCTGTGTGACTTTGATGACTATGTCCTGCAAGATACACGATTAGAAAAGTCCCATAAAATTTGAGAAATAAAATATTCTAAATATTATCTTTAAAAGTGGAGGGAAATGATTTCATTGATAGGTATATGTATAACCAAAGAAAAAAGGAGGTAGATGGAAGAAGATAGAAAATGGGGGTTGTTCAACATGTAAAAATGCAAGTTGAGAGGAATGACTGGAAAAATTCGTAGAATGGCAAAGGACGAAAGTGGGGCATCACCATACTCACTGTCTGAAAAATAACGCCAGGTTAATCCCTTTGAAGTTTAAAGAGCTCGTTTAGGACACAGGATAGGAAAGACTTAGAGTTACCCAACAGGTGGCTCTTCAAGGGAAAGCATCTAGTGACAAATTGAAATAGATTTAAGGAGTTTGGGAAATTCAGAGAGGCTAGATACACAACAAGTTAATAAAGAAGATGAGCAGCTTCTAGTTGCATCCCTGTATTTCAAAATTATCATCAAGACAGTTATGCCTGCTCACTGAACTTCCTTAGGGACAGGGGCTGAAGAGTGGCCAGCCTGGCAAGCCATTTCTTCCATTTCCTCCATTAATACAGACAATTGAGCATGGATTGTGAACGTCGCATTAGCTATCATTGCTGTCAACACTAGTCACTAATGACCCAATTTGAGGGAGAAGGGGTGGAGGGGAGAAGGTTCCAGTTAAACAGCAGTTACTGTCTAGAAATGCAAAATATCTTTTTTGAGATAATTAAAATTTTTTGGCGACTTTAAAGACGGGCTTTCTTATGTGCACTGCGGCATAGAACAGCTTGTAGGCTGCAGATCAATAAATTCCAGTTAACTTTCAAGTCATGTCGGCATGCAGCCCTGGCTGGTTTATTAATTTAAATTTCAGCCCTCTAAAAAAAAGGTATGTCTAAAGAAATAAGGCACTATATGGATCGCAGTGAGATTGCTCAATCGAAACAGGTCTTCACATACATTGGTTACCAACATCAATAGGAAAATTTAAAACACTGAAGAGAATAGGTCATTCCTCCCTCTGTCTTATCCAGTTAGTGTTTTTCTTAGGAACCCTGACTACCAATTCTTTTTGTTTTTAAGAGTAGTTGATACCTGAAACAGTCATGGCTTAACTCACATAAGCTTCAGCAATTAGTTGAGTAAGAATAAAAAGGTGAAAATGAAAGGAAAGTAGTGCGATCCATCTCAGTGTTCAAATCTTTAGGAAGGAATAGTCTACCTTATTTCTCTTTTCTCTGCCCTTGGGTCCTGAGTACCTCTAATTCTAAGGATATAACTCAAAAGTCTCATAGTAGCAACAAAATGTTAGAAATTGCTTATGTTTTTCTTTTTAATCATCTCTCTCGTGCATGTTTTACCTTTGATTCTTCACATAGTTTTTAACAATTTTTCCAAGCCTGCAAATATCCACCAGTGGATTACCCCTTTTTGGAGACTCGCTTCAGGCATTAGGACACTTTAGAAATCCTGCTCCAAAATTGTTGGTATTTTAAGGCACCAAACTACTTTTACTATGAGACTATCAAAAATTACTATGATGATATAGTCGTAGCCCAAACACTGCATCCTCAAACTCAATGATTTCTGTTATCTGTGTCACTTCTCCCTTGTGTCAACATAAATAAGGGAAAGCTGTCTGAATCTATTAAAAACGGTCAGAGTCTAAAGCTGCAGTTGAATTCTATTGCATCTACTGCATTTTTCATCCTGAAAGAAATATTTATGAAATGCCAATACCATCCAAATATGGCCCATAATAATAGAATCTCAAGCATATGTTTTTAAAAATAAATGCTTATGTAGAAATTGCAAATGTTTTCAGACCAATTGCGTCTGAAATTTATAGAGAACATTATCATTTTACTAATAACTGTGACAAGTATTTGAAAAACCAACAGAACAATATGATTCTAAAGACAGATTTACACTTTTTATTTCTTACTGCATTCAGTTTTAATCAAGGTTCTGGAGCTTCTCACTAACAGTGAAATTGTATTTAAATGGGGCCTTTAGGGTGTTTAAGTTACAGATTAATTAACTCGATCTGGTCAGGGTTTTGGGGGCACTGTGGTTCTTGAACCTCTAATTTTATCCTTAGAGGTAGCCAAAGCTTCTCTAGACATTAGCAACTAAATAACTGCATAGGCTTAGATTATGATTGAAACATCTAAAATAATGCAGGCTTGTCAGAAGTCAGAATACAAAGACCAACTGATAAGTGCAACAACATGACATCTTTCCAGCTTACAAATGGAGCTCTACCACTTCATAGCTGGAGGACATTGAGGACACGAAGGAATAGCTCAGGTCTCAGTCTCCTCTGCAAAATGGGGATAAGATCACTGACCTTAGTGGATTGTTATGAGGAAAAAATGAAATTACTCATGTAAAGTGCTCAACGTGATGTCCTGCACACAGTAAGCATTCATTGAGATGTTCTCACTATTATTATTATTATTATTATTATTATTATTATTATTATTTTAGAGACAGGGTCTCACTCTGTCACCTAGGCTGGAGTGCAGTGGCATGATTTTGGCTCACTGCATTCCTGGGATCAAGTGATCCTCCCACCTCAACTTCCCAAGTAGCTGGGACTACAGGTGTGCACTACCACGCCTGGCTAATGTTTTATTTTTTGTAGAGTCACGGTCTCGCTATGTTGCCTAAGCTGGACTTGAACTCCTGGGCTCAAGTGATCCTCCCTCCTCGGCCTCCCAAAGTGCTGGGATTGATTACAGACATGAACCACTGTACCCATCCATGATTACTATTATTAACCTTACAACTGTGCTTTATGGCATGACAGTCATCTCTAGAAATAAGAGGCAAAGAGAAAAGGTTAAAGAAAAAAGTAGCTTGTCCTTGTTCTGATGCTATAGTGAATGGTCTTTATTACATTCTCTTTCCTACCTTTAAGCAGGACACATGTACCCACTCACCTACTCTGTCTCTGAGGCGATTACATGTCTTGTCCAGCTTCAAACGTATCCTGGACTTCTCAGCTGTTGTGTGGTTTTAGGTGCCCCTTCCCGGAAGCCCATCCCCGACTATAAATAGCCCACCTAGTCTTCAAGTTTTAGCTCAGATGCTGTCTTTTCCATGAAGCATTCCCTGAACTTTATGAGGTCTGTCCCTGCTCTACTTTCATTGCCTTTTATTTATATTTGTATAACAGTAATTTTCACATTTTACCTTGGTGAATCATCTGTATCTTATGTCATCTACTGCACTGTAAACTGCTTGACAATAGGGACCATGTCTTGTACATCTTTGGGTCTCTTACAAAATCCATCTGAGATCTGCTGGCATTTAGTAAATGTTTGCTAATTTGACTTCTCGTTCTCAATCAGTTGGGTCACTTATTTTCAAGGAGATCTTTCTTCTTTAGAAACTTGTTACAGTTTTTTCCTTTTGTTCCTGGTTCCCCTGAAACTATATGCAGATATTTCACTTTGTTTACAACATTATGTTATATGCTATGGAATAAACCAACTTTACCTGACAAAGCTTTATGATTCCCCTGGAAATGGAAGGTAAACACATATAATAATAATTTTATTAAATGCCATACAATTATTATGAATTCTCAGAAAGCAGCTCAATAATGGCCAAGAAGGAAACTCGAGTGAAGTGGGCTAGATTATTTATACAAATAAATAGGCTCTTGTCAATTCTTCTTCCAAAAAAAGGCTCCTCTGGGCTATTTTCACATTTGACATTGACAACAGAAACATGGCTACAAGAAATATTTCACTTTTCTTTTCCTCGACTGAAAGTTAAACAACACAGAAGGTGAAGGTAAATAGCAACTGCTTCTCAGTCTGAGTGACAGGCGGATAAGAAGGAGTGGCAGGGACTGCGGCAAACTTCAGGCCACAGACTTTGCTAAAGAAGGCAGCCACTACTCAGCCCTACTGATCACTGCTGTTAGAGAATGCTCAAAGTGGTCTAATCTTCCTTTTTCTAACAACAACAACAACAACAACAACAACAACAACAACAACAACAACAAATGAGATGCAGAAAAAATGTATTTTCATGTAAAATCTACACAGTTTTAAAAATTGACTATTATCTTAAATATTTAAATACACTGTTGGCCGGGTGTGGTGGTTCAGGCCTGTAATGCCAGCACTTTGGGAGGCCGAGGCGGGTGGATCACGAGATCAGGAGATCGAGACCATCCTGGCTAACATGGTGAAATCCCATCACTACTAAAAACACAAAAATTTAGCTGGGCGTGGTGGCGGGCGCCTGTAGTCCCAGCCACTCAGGAGGCTGATGCAGGAGAATGGCGTGAACCTAGGAGGCAGAGCTTGCAGTGAGCCGACATCGCGTCACTGCACTCCAGCCTGGGTGACAGAGCGAGACTCTGTCTCAAAAAAAATAACAAAAACCACAACAACAAAAAACCACTGTTTTAGGTAAATGCTAGGCATACGGGCAGTATCTGTTAAAGGCTTCCAGGTTACAACCTCCACAAGTGTTTTGGAAAAATAAGAGAAAGACACTATAACTGCAGGTTGGAATGCCCTGGCTCAGCATCATGGAGAAGCTGGTAGCAGGGATGCACCTGTAACTTATTTCTCTCTCTTTTTTTTCTGACCTTACTTTCTCTGTTGTCTGTGCTGACCTCTATTCACAGCTCAGTAACAATGACCCAGCTTTTGAATCTTTGTTTATCCCATCAAGTCCTGTTATGCCAGAGGCTCCCAAATCTTCAGTTCTGCTTTTCATTTCTATCTCTCTTTCTCTTTCTGTTGCTATATCAACCTAACGAAAGGACACTACTACTTTATACCACCAGACTTGGCCTAATTATCCTCACCTAATGCTTGCCCCTTCTGAGTTCTTTGAGGTCATCAGTGAAGGTGCCATCTGGCCAATTAGTTTGTCTGAGAAAGTGGAGACAATTTTAATTCTTCTCTGACCATCTCCCCCCACTCTAACTACATGACTACGTCACACTGACGATTTTTTGGAATGGCCCCCTACTGAGGGTCATGAAACTTACCCGTCCTCAAAGACTGCTTCCACTTTCCTGCTTCCTTTGCTTCACTCAAGTGGAAATTCTGGCCATCCCCCGCATGTGACCCACTCAGTGCAACTTTTGTGCTTTTTGCTGATGTACAAAAATCTCTTGCATCTCTTTTCCCAATTTCCACAAATCCCTTTTCTTCATGTCCTCATGCCAAACCAAGCCCTGGTTTGCTCTTTCTTCTGTTACGGTTATGTGCAATTTTTAACAAGTAATATGCTACATTGTAAGCTGGTCTAGATTTTTTTTTTTTCATTTTAGGTAAAAGAAATGGAAAAAAGGCCGGGCGCGGTGGCTCAAGCCTGTAATCCCAGCACTTTGGGAGGCCGAGACAGGCGGATCATGAGGTCAGGACATCGAGACCATCCTGGCTAACACGGTGAAACCCCGTCTCTACTAAAATATACAAAAAAACTAGCCGGGCGAGGTGGCGGGCGCCTGTAGTCCCAGCTACTTGGGAGGCTGAGGCAGGAGAATGGTGTAAACCCGGGAGGCAGAGCTTGCAGTGAGCTGAGATCCGGCCACTGCACTCCAGCCTGGGCGACAGAGCGAGACTCCATCTCAAAAAAAAAAAAACAAAAAACAAAAAAACACCAAAAAATGGTTATCATAAAAGATCTCAATTATGTCTGTCTTTTATCACAGACTTAATTTTATCCGAATTTCATGAAATTTGGAATTCGTAACAGTCACTGAGTACTTGTTATGGAGCAAGCAAGTATTGTGCTAAACACTTTATCCTCGTATTTAGATCTTCACAACAAGCTGACAAGAGAGGAACCATTCCCATTCCTGATTTACAGATGGAAAAACTGAGGCTGAGAAAGGTTAAGGTTCAGCCCAGGTCACAGAGCTGGTAAGTAGCATAGCACAGTCTGAAAGCCCAGGCTGCTGGCAGTAGCCAAAGATACTAATCTCTATTCTATATTGCTTCCCGAGTTGGAGAGAGCTGCCGGTACTGAGTCAAGTCTACCACCAACAAAACTGATGTTAGTGCAATGAATGATTAACAAAGGACTCACTAACGTAAGGCCAAAGTAAAGGAAGCCCATGACCACTTCACATCTTTTCTCAAACAGACACAACAGAACTCAGGATTAAACAAAAGAACTCAACATAAGGTTCTGGCTTCAGGACAGTGTGTGTCACACAGATTCCCTCATACAATGTCAAGGGCAGAAAAAGCACTTGTTACATTTATTTCAACTTTCCAAAGGAAGTCATATAAAATGCACTTTTAGGGAAGTCAGTTTGTTTTCTTATTTAGTCTTTGTTCTCTTGCTATTTATTTATATTAAAGAGATTGCCTCTCTCCATGATCCTCGGTTCAAAAGGATCTTATTTGAGCATGTGAGGAGGCTGCCCAGCCCAAATCCTTCTCACTCGTGTCACCGTTGCTCACTTTTGCCTTTCATCCCTTCCTAAAGAGCAAAACAGGAAAAAGAGGAGGGAGAGGGATTCACTGCTTTTCTCTTTTTAAATTTGTAAGGCTGTTTAAAGTTCAATCTGATTCAGTGTTGTCCCAGTTGTGTGCTAAGTCTCAGAGATTTTTTTAATGGGCTTAAGCAGGGAAACTGTACTTCATTTTGAAAGAAAGAAATGAAGGGAAAAAATGAAAGGTGACAGAGAAAGATAGAGAGAGGGAGAGAAAGAAGGAAAACAAAGAGAAAAAAGAAAGGAAGAAAGGAAGAGCAAGAAAGGAAGAGCAAGAAAGGAAGGAAGGAAAGGAAAGGAAAGGAAAGGAAAGGAAAATAAAGGAAAGGAGAAGAAAGGAAAGGAAAAGTTCTGAATTGTTTCCTGATCTCTCCCTAGTAAAGAAAACCAAAATACTGTTTGCTCTAGTCCTGGAGGCTACTGTACTTAGCTCTAAAAATCCCAAGGAACATGGGAAATCATTCATTCAAACTTTTGGCCACTGCATCCTTTGTTGAAAAATATCTTAGGTGGAAACATAAAGTGTAAAACAGATTAAAGTGGAGCTACTTTGATGGGGAGAGTGATGGGGTTGAAGCCCTGCCCAGTGTTCTTCTCCCTTTCCACTGCCTCCCAAGAGATACCTTCAAGGGGATCTGAGGAGCAGTGACTGCTTTGAAATTTGTTTTGGCCACAACTCACTGGAAAAAATGCATTTTATTAAGTGACTCAGTATAGATACAAATGCACATGCACACATACAGCTGAAATAAAAATTTCATGAAATGATACTTATTATTTTTACTACATGTGATCATCTCATTTTCCTTTCCCATTTAGTCTATTCCACTTGAGAAGTACTTTTCCCAGTCTATTACATTGATATCACTATCCACTAAGGGAGTTAAAAAACACTGCATTCAGTAACTTAATCCTTAAAATAATTGTATAGATTAAGAAACACTCACTCCGGTCTGCATTCCCTCCCTCTCGAGGGAACACTGATGAAGAAAACATGCAGTAAAAAGTGGTAAGTGGAGGCACTCGAATTTGGACACAGGGCTGATTCACTTGTCCAAGAAGGACAGATTCTCTTCGCAAGGAGTTGGGAACACTGACCTAGAGTAATGTCTGCTTGTTATTGCAAATTGTAAGGCAAGTCAACCTGGCTTCCATCAGATGGACCAGAGACGCAGGGAAAGCCGGAATCAAGGCAACAAAAAGATGGAAAAAGAAAGAGATCTTATCTCTGCTGGAGTCCCTGTTTCCAATTTCTGCCCAAGGCCCAGTTTTATTTTTGTCCTTGGTTCTATAAAATATCCTATATATCCA
Source organism: Rhinopithecus roxellana (assembly GCF_007565055.1). Taxonomy (NCBI): domain Eukaryota; kingdom Metazoa; phylum Chordata; class Mammalia; order Primates; family Cercopithecidae; genus Rhinopithecus; species Rhinopithecus roxellana. The sequence goes on along the minus strand of NC_044554.1, from coordinate 120,918,244 downwards.
TATAATCTCCCATTTTATAAAAATGAAGAAAAAAAGAGGGAAAGAAAGAAATAGAAATCACAGGATAGTCATGACAATACATTTAACAATCAGTTGTCATTAATATATATAAAATCTATTCATGCTACAAAATTATCACCAACATAAAAAATTGCACCCCATTTAAAAGAACAATGAGGAAAATATTTCTGGTAGATTTAAAGAAAGTGAAAGAGAATGCAAATATATATTTGCAGAAAGAATTCCCAAGGTCTATTGCTTTTTCACCCTTAAGATTGTCAATGCACTATGTCAATACAGGGGCAACCACAGAATTGAAAGGTTTTATTAAACTTTCTTCACTAACTTAAAAAATCCATCTCAAATGCCATCTATTTAAGTGTGTGTCCCTTTTCACCTTTTTATTTTAGCAAGAGGCTCTAAGAAATACACCTTTTAAAAAATCTAGCCACAGCAAGCCTATAACAAGGCTTCAAACATATGCACTTCCACATGAAATCACAAAATGGGCTTTTATAAATTTCTTTCTACAAAAATAAATAAGAGAAAGTAATAAAAAAGATAAAGCCTTCATACAGAATTGCAGCAATTATATCCCCACAGCTACACTATAACCCAAAACTTTGCAAAGGCTTTGATTATTGAACCATGGCTGAAGTGAATAATTTGCTTTTCACTAAGAAAACAAGTACATTCATTCTCACCACAATGGAGAGAGGCAGTTTTAATTAAACCTTATCAAAAGATGAATAAAGAATAAACTCAATACCCATTCCACAGAACTCTATTTTCATCTGTTTAGTTTAAGCTTGCCATGTTCATGCAATAATTATCCACTGTCCAAGGAATGCCAGAGTTGTGTTAATGTTGGTAAAGATTTAATTAGCTCAATTATCTGGAGAGTATTGAAGTGAGGCTCAGCACAGTACAAATTTCTTCAGGCTTTATACATACCTCTCATCAAAATACATGAAACTGAAATCTAAGTGAACAAAAGCCTCTTACTCTAAAACTCCACAACTGAAACAGTTCCATACTTCATAATTTTATTACTCTAATTAAACACCCCCCCCCCCCACTAAGTCTTTAGAAGTAGAGCTCATAAGTGAGGGTTTATCTTGGTGTGAGGGGGTGTGTGTGTGTGTGTGTGTGTGTGCACAGTGCATGTAGTTAACTTTCTGAATCTGTAAATATGTTCTTAGAAAGTTAATTAAATCTGCCTTTTAGATAAATATTAACTTCCGAAGTACAGTCCTTTAAAAATTTTTTATTTTTTCAATGTAGCCTACATATTACTTTTTTTCCCCAGAAAGCAAGGCATTTAAATAGCATTGAAAGCACAGTAACTCAGATAACTGTTGCAATCTGTCAGACACCTACACCAGAGTAGGGTTCATTTCAGAAAACAGATTGGCCCCCAGCGGCCTGACCTTCCTGGTGGGAAAGAGAACGCAGCACTGTGCTTGACAAGCTCAGCAACAAAGAGGTATATTCAGGTCCCCCCAATTCAGACACGCTTCTCACAGGGAAAAATGCAAAACTGGAGAAAGAAATGCACCAATTCCAGCAAAGCAGAGTTTACTTAGATCAGAGACAAGCATTTCAACCATAACAAAAAATAACATATTTAGGAAAGCAGCAAGCACCGTTTTATCCACAGTTATAACTTTAGAAAGCTCTATTTTGGGCATTGTCAACGTCTTAGCTTCCAACCTCACCTGTGATCCACACCCACTAGCCTTATAATACCAGTGGAAATCCCAAAATATTATTATCCTGATAAAAGATTTCCTAATTATCAATGAAGAGGGCATAACTTTTCTCTTAGAAGATGGCTCATGCAAATTTCAAAGTATGCTTTATCTTTCTTTTTATAGGCTGCAAGTTGTGCCTTTATTTTGAAACCCAGATAGGCATTTCCTTGTCTTTTAGACTCTCAAACAAATTTTTCATTACCTCTATTTTTATTTTGCATTTGTATAGCATCTTTTAAGAAAGTTTCAAAAATCCAGCAAAAGAATAAAAAACAATTAAAACAGTGATAAAGGAATATCCTCAATTTAGGAAACCTCAAGCTGAATTAGTTGCTCTATGTAAAAACGTACATATTTTTCAAAACTCCAATGTCAAGGTTTATTGTATATCCTACTTGATCCATTACAAGGAATGTTTAGTCTGTATGTTTATAATTATATATGTAATGTGTTAAGATATCACATTTTTAAAGCATTAAGCTTCATGTGGAAGATAATAAATTTAAAAGGCACTCACAGATACCCATATTATCCTTACAAACAAGTACATTGCTGTTTCTTAAATTCAGAGTCTATGTTTTTACAGTACATACTTTCCTGAACTGTAGAGACTACAGGCAGTAACACTCAAATCAACTAGTTAAGTTGAAACAAGCCCTGACTTCTGACCCATAAATATCTGGATGATTAAACACTCCTCTTTGGAAATGTGTAGATTATTAGAAAAACTTACGGTGAAGAGTAGACCATCGTATACTACATAGAACATCATGTTTTAGAAAAGAAGGCATGGTTTTGAAAACTGGACACAGATCAAAGTCAGAAACTCACGCTGCCAGATAAAAGGTAAGGCTGGTCGGGTGCTAAGACAACTTGAACTGTCAAAATAATTTGCCTCCATTTTAGACACAAACACTTATGTATCAGAAAATGCTATAAGCAAATGGGGCAAAAATGGCCCATGCCAGTAAAAAATTATTTTTTATCTGCCTCATCTTCTTTACGAAGTACACAAAGGTCTCTTTTGAGCTGGCAAAGAAAGACACAAGTGTAGGTTGGTTTTACCTGGTTTTCTAGCCTGCAAGCACTTTGATGGTATGACTCACTTGAGTCCAGCTCTAAAAGACATCCTTGGAACTTCAGGGTATTTTGTGTAAGAACAAAGGGTGCTTGGGTTCAGTTTGCAACACAAGTCATTTTTACCACACAAATTCCCTTCTTTTGTGCTGGCAAAGGGGGATGCTTTGAGCCCTTTGGGTTTAGAAGATCTTCAAACAGACAATAGTGTGCAAACAACCCTCAAGAACGTAACTTAGCTAGGACAACCTCAAGGATGAGACCAAGGCTTTGAGAAAGGCCCCTTCAGCTGATTTCCTTCTGCTCTTCACCCTGAACAAAGCCTGACTGACAATACTGAAATCTCCCTCTTTGGATTAAACCCTCTTTGCAGGAAAAGTATGCAAATGCTATACGTGGCTCCCTTGTCTGAGGCCACTCTTAGCCGGCTATCTTTTCTCTGTCCGGCTCACCCCTGCAGACCATCTATTCCTGACACTGAGACCAGCCTTCCAATTCAATATCTTTCACAGCTCTGACAGTCAGATCCCTGGGCCTGTCACTGCCTCTAAAAGGGGCTCATTTAGTTGTAATTAACTATTCCCTGCATATTTCCTAAGGTATGGTAATTGTGCTAAAAGCCAACAAGTGAGGCATTCATTCTAGTTCTCATTTAAATCTTTTTTTTCCCTCAGCAGTCTTCCTCCCTCTGCCTCCTTTTCACTCCCAACCCTCTGTCCCCCAATTTTCTCTTTTTGTTCCTCCCTGGTAACATATCAAGTAAAGAGATGAAATGAAGGTGGAAATTGGAAAGTACAGGAAAATAAACAATTGAAAAGGCAGAGCTTACTCAATGATGAAGCACTGCATGGAAAGTTACAAGAAAGTGAAAGAAAATTTAAAATTAAACATTACTTTTGTTGACAGAAATATACATGTATACAAATACGTAAATACATACATATTTGAATATTACATAAAATGGCCAATTTAATAAACTGATTTAGGGTCTCAAGATATGTTTGTATATATACACAATTAAAAGTTCTATAAATTATTATTATTATTTTTTGAGACAGCGTCTCACTCTGTTGCCCAGACTATAGTGCAGTGCCACGATCTTGGCTCATTGTAACCTCTGCCTCCCAGTCTCAAGTGATTCTCCTGCCTCAGCCTCCCAAGTTGCTGGGATTACAGGCACGTGCCACTACTGCCCAGCTAATTTTTGTATGTTCAGTAAACACAGGGTTTCACCATGTTGGCTACGCTGGTCTCAAACTCCTGATCTCAAATGATCCACCTGTCTCGGCCTCCCAAATTGCTGGGATTACAGGTGTGAACCACAGTGCCTGGCTTCAATTAATTTTCTTAACAGAAATTTTCTTCTCAAAATGTATTTGCTCTCTGCACTACAAAGAATACAAACAAAAGATAATGATTTTGCCTTCCTAGTCTCTCTATCCCTAAGCTACAGATGAGAAATAAATAAGGATCTTAATTTCTGACCTTTTGCAAATAGTTCAGGTCTGGACAAGTGGGCAGTGGACCTCTGAGAACTGTAGTATGTTCTTGCAGGTAGATCAACAATGCCATGATCAGGAGATATTTACAGGATGAGGTGAAGTGATAAAAAAATTATTTACCTCAAAGACTTTTCATTAGCTACAAGCTGTTGAGCTATAGTCAAGTGGATCAAACTGGAAAATAGTCATGGCTGTTTGCAACATCTCATCCTCTCAACTCACAAAGCAATGTTGTAGAATTAGTCTTGGCATAGAAAAGTACATATTGTTTCATTAAAAAGACTCAAAGCCCTCCCCCCACAAAAAACCCTCGCCTCTTGTAAAGCCCATTGAGATTAGCAGCAGGTGGAGAAGCTGGAGTCTCAAATTCTTATGCCAATAGGACTCCTTTAGCTCCTCTTTTTGCTTTTGGCTAAATTATGTTTCCATGCTATCTCTTAATCATCTGGATACTGCTATTTCTAGTATTAATTTATCAGCATTTCTTAAGGGTAATAGAAGGTACTTTAAATGTTAACTCATGGAATGCCCTGTGGTTGTAAAATGAGCTTAGCTTGCGTAGTATCTGACTCTTCATCATAGATCTACAGAGGAAAATCTGGTAATGAGATAGCATCAAAGAACTTGGACCCATCCAAGGGGACTCTGAGGTTGGAATATAGTGAGAGCCTACTATGGCTATAAAAATATAAATTAACTAACTTTCTCAATTATATAATAAAATCGGTAAAACCATTTTCTCTTGTTAAAGTAAGGACACAGCAGTTCAATGTACTTACTTCCTTTCACTCATATTTCTTATGTATAAATTTTATATGTACAAGCAAAATATTCTACTTTCACTTTATCCCATGTATTTCTCCATGTTACTTGGCTTAATAACTAATTTTCAAGACTGTATCATATTTCATCTGCTTTGGTAAACTTTAATTTACTTATTTATTTTTAAAATATTTATATGGTCTACTCTGTTCTTAATAATTTGTTTAATCTGTTTTACATTAGTTGTTTCAACATTTTTTCCATTGTCATCATAATTATCACTGAAAATTTTAGTTACTAACCATTAAGGTGGTTTAAGGAATTTGGTTAGACGGACTTTAATACTGTCAAATACTTCACAGTGTATTTGAGTTTAGGTAAAACTGGGCCTGAAACTATAGTTAACCCCCTTACAGGGACTTAAAGTACATAGACGGGAGTATGAATTTATTCAAAAAAACACTTGCACACCAATTGACTGCTGAGTATACAAGACCATGAAGATACTGCATTCTTAAAACATTTCTTTTAACTTTGAAAATGGTCTTAAATTTTTGTCCCTAGAAACTCACTTTTCCATTTTTTGCATTTCCCCCAAATGATGCCAATGTATCTTAATATATGAAATTTTATATATTCACAAAATTTAAATTAAGGGGATTGTTATTCATTTTACAAAAGATATGTGAATAGAAAAGGCATATTCTTTAACCTAAAATAATTTACATACTACTTTTAAGAAACATGTCGTAACACGCTGATAAATGTATAATCAAGAAACTATGTCTATAACAGAGTCACAACAGAGTTGCAGTCACTTTTGCAACCTACTCCAGCAAAATTAATTTTTCCCTCATTTGCCCTCCCATATAGCTTCATGCAAAGTTCTGCTGTACCCTTTATCATCCTGAAATTGAAAATGTCATGACTGGAGGATGAACAGAAGGAGAAGAGTAAGTGTTGCTAAAACTGCTAACATCAAATTAGGCGTAAATGTGGATGGAATCTTGTTTATTTTCTTTACTTAATTTAAAGACATGATCTAACATAGTAAGTTCAAAGAGGAAAAAAATACATCTTTCTTTAGCATTGTTAAATGATTTCTAAAGGATCTCCTTGCTTAAAGATGTTTTGGTTCTTCTATCTCTGACCAGGAAGTCATACATATTTTCTATGGGCAACAACATGAAAATCCAAACTCTTTAGCATGTCATTCAAGACCCTCAGAATCGGGACTCAAATGACTTTCTCTGTCCATGTCTTCTCACTGCATATTGCCCTGCCCCTTAGCTCTATCAGATCAGTCTCTAAAGATGCTGCACTTTGTGACACAGCTTTGCTCTTGGTGTTTGTTTCCTCTTTTTGAAAACATCCCTCTCCTCCTGTATGCCCATGCAAAATCCGACACCTTCTTTTGTTCAAAATCTCTTCCTTTGGAAAAACTTCTGCTACCTCCTCGAGCAAAATTAATGTTTCCCATATTTGCCCTCCCACACAGCTTCATGCAAAGTTCTGCTGTACCCTTCATCATTCTGAAATTTAAAAGACTGCATTTGTGTCCCTACATTGTGAGTGTCTTGAAGCTAGAACTGTCTTCTTACTATTGTCTAGTAGAGCACCAATACAGTGGTTGCTTAAAAAAAAAAAAAAAAAAACAACTTCCTGAAAGAACAGGAGATTGGTATATGGTGAGTTGGTTGGATATTCACTAAGTCAATCAATATTTTAAAAATATTTAATGGGCATAAATTACGTGTCATGCGAGGAGATGGGAAATATAATGGAATATAATGGTGAAATGAGGATAAAACAGTAAACAAGTTCCTGTATTCTGATATTTAGATTCCAGTGGGGAAGAAAGACAAATGAACAGGTGACTTCAATACTGAAGGGCTAACACTTGCTGTGTTCCCAATATCTGTAAAGTAGCCACATTTTATTCATGTTTACAAAATATATTCCACACTCTGTCAGATGCCCTGCTAAATTCTACCACCGATCTTGAGTCAAAGGCTGGAACAGCTTAGGGTCCTTAACTCAGACATTCCCCTCTTTGTTGGTGACTCTTTCTCCATTTCCACCCATTTTCATTAAGACAGTTGGAGGCTTCAGAGTAATTTCTCTCTCTTCAGATTCTGACATTAGGCAGCCTTGTTGTCAGTTCAGTAACCACTTAGAGTTCCTTCCATTTGATTGAAAACCTGTCCCGGACCTCCAGCTTCTCTGACTTTGCATCCTGGATATCACATTGGCTTTAAAACCTCATCTGTGTTCATGTAGTGATCAAGGTCAACATCTCCAGTGATAAGATAAGTGGATATCATGTACTTCTCGACATGAAGTGGTGAAAGGGCATCTCATCTTAGTGGTATTCTTCTCCAAAACCTATAACCCCCATCTAATCATGAGAAAGCATCATGAGGGACATTCTGCAAAATACCTGAACAGTACTCTTCAAAAGCACCCAGGTCATAAAAAATAAAGTTAGTATTAGGTGAAGTTGGGTTAAGGACATAACCCTCTGTACTGGTTTTACAACTCTCCTAAAAAATCTAAAAGTACTTCAAAACAGAGTTCAAAAAACAAAAACGAAAAAACAAAAAACAAAAACACAGCCCTAATCTGACTGACTGCTACTCAGGTTGAGTGGCTATTTTGGATTCTGAAACCCCAAATGTACCTAGATTTCCATGAGTTACTTCATGAGAGCTGGGTAGGAAAAGACCCAAGTCCCGTTTTCTGACATAAAGTTGAATTTATGCTGTGTCTAATAGGAGCTATCCGAAAGCCTTTCTGAGTCCTATAAGCAAGCTATGTAAAATGGCCTGATGATTTAGTATCATATGGCCAGAGGCTCTCCATGCAAGGTCAAACTTGACGCATATAAAAAAGGAAAGTCACAGCGCCTAGGATTAATATACAGTAAAAGTCTTTCAAGATTTGGTCTACTAGTCATCAAGAGGATAATAAATGATGCTGTATTGTAATTTTCAGGTGATACCTGTGTGAACACAAGAATAGGGATTTTTATCTATTGTACACTAGAAAAATTGAGATATTAAATTGAGAGATCTGGAATCACTTCATACAGCAAAAAAAAATTTGTGCTGAATAGTAATTTCTTCAAGAAGGAAAATGTTACCAACATAACTTGTATGTTAGAGTTAATGCATGACACTTGTGAAATAGAGCAGTGTTTCTCATATTTTTTATCTTAGGACCCCTTAATACTCTTAAAAGTTATAAGGAACCCCCCTAAGAACTTTTGCTTCTATGGATTGTAGCTGCTGATATTTACCATATTCAGAATTAAAACTGTTAATTAAAAATAGTTATGTAAGAACTCATTACATTTTAACATGAAAACATAATTTAAATAAAAATAACTACATTTTTCAAAGAGAATTAGTGAGAAGAGTGGCAGTGCTCTACAGTTGTGCAAATCTTTTTAATAAATGGCTGGATAGAAGAAAGTTGGGTTCACAAATATGTTTCTACATTCAATCTATTATGATACATTGTTTTGCTTGAAGCAAATGACAAAAATATGGAACTACAACAGATAAGTAGTTAGAAAAGAAAGAAGTATTTTAATAGCCCTTTCAGATATATTCTTCTTTTACAGTACAACAAACCTCAACAAGTAGTAGTTTCTTAAGGGTTAATTGTACCGGGGAATCTGAAACTATATCAACGAACTCTTCGTATTCTATTACCTTAATATCTATTGGTTTATTTTAAAATTTCAGTGAATATTTTATCCATGCATTATTTTGCTAACATGCATTGATCATTTGGAAAACATTTAGTGAGTTATGCAGATATGTCAAATGTTGACACATTTCATTATACAATATCAAAAAAATCACATTTGTTTATATTACCACCAATCTCATTATCACTGTCCAGTTCACAGTGGCAAATAAAAGCTATCCATAGTGTTCTCAAATTCAAATTTTCTATTGAAAGCTCTAATTTTATCAACAAATTACTATTGCTTGTTTTGCTTTGGTTCCTTTTTTGAGAAAATGTCTGCCAAATACCCAAGTTTGAATAACTATAGTTTTTCCTGTCAGTCATTCTTTCAAATAAAAACCATGTGCCTGGAAAAAAGCAGTTAGTTCAGCTTGCAACTCAAACAACTGTACAAGAGCTTTTCCTTGAGACAACTATGGTAACTAGGTATCCACTGCAAATGACTTACGCAAACTTCCCATTTAGTCACATAGTATATTAATAAGACATTTACCTAAAAGTCGAGGTTTAATAAAATCAATACTTTTAACCTCTTCATCAAGAATGTTATTAAGTGAAGCTCCCAAAAAATTGAATTGTGTGGTTGTGAAGATACAGTGCCCAGGAACACAGTTTAGAGTGTCACTGCTTTGATTCATGCTAAGGAGCCAGCAGTTTTACCCTCCCTTGCTTTTGCACCACTAGTGCAAATGTCAACACAGTGAAAATGGCAAAGAATATCTTAGTGTTATTATGAAAGCAGTTTTGACCCCATGAAGCCCCTGGGGATCCACAGGGTATATGGACCACACTTTGAGATCTGCTGACATAAAGGACGATGATAAAACTACCATTTCTTTTCTTTAGTACCGAGGGACCTTTTCTTAGGAGAACCCACAAAACTGAAAGTCAGACTTTTAACACTTGGTTACTCAATCCACAGAGTTGTGGAAAGGTTCACCAAAGAGTATGATAAATATAAGAATGTCAATATGTACCAGCAAGTAGTTAATGGAGAGGAGATGGATTGAGAAGAATGCAAAACAGTGAAGATTCTAAGAAGTCAGTGAGTGCAGAGCTGACTTTGGAACGCGGAATTGAGAGGAGGGGCTGAAGAAAAGGGTAGGCAATGAGACCAGGCATGCACAAACACCACCAGTTCACCCCTGCAGTCTGTGGGGCCAGGCACCTTCAGCTTGACTGTCTTGAGTGGTAAGGGCTTCTTACTTCAAGGTACAGACTGAGAAACCTACTTATAGACAACTATACTGAATTACTGTATTATAACATTTTTTGACAATGTTTTCCCTCAAAGTGGCTTATTTATTAATCTAATAAATCTGTCAGTTATTAACAAATCGAGTTTCTGTGAAAGAAAAAAATCTTAACGTTAGGTGAACCATTTCAAATAGTATTCTATAAAAATTTTGTTTTCAAGGCCAGCTTCTGGACCACACAATACAATTCCCAAATGAGGGGATGAGTGGATTCACACTGATGTTTAAATTTTTATATTTGACAGAACTAATGCAGTATATCTTGACAGCTATATACAGTAGCTTAATGCTAAGCTTTTTATGCTGAATATAGAATGGAATGAATTTTGCACCAGTGTTTTGGACTAGGAGGTTTTAAGATTCCTATTCACATTACACAGCAGTCTGAGGCTGCTTGATAAAACAAGTCTTGGTTATTTAACAACTGCCTCATAAAATGTCTCAATATTTAAGAGAAACCCAAGGCAAAGACATTTTGAAAATATACATTTTAACCAGAATCTGGACGCTAAGTAAACATCCTTTAGTGTTCAGAAAGACTTGCAGCTGTGGCATTTGTGACTCAACAAGATGAAGATCTCCATGCCAAAAGATAAATGATACCCTCAAGCCTGTAATCCCAGCACTTTGGGAGGCCGAGACGGGCGGATCACGAGGTCAGGAGATCGAGACCATCCTGGCTAACATGGTGAAACCCCGTCTCTACTAAAAATACAAAAAACTAGCCGGGCGAGGTGGCGGGCGCCTGTAGTCCCAGCTACTCCGGAGGCTGAGGCAGGAGAATGGCGTAAACCCGGGAGGCGGAGCTTGCAGTGAGCTGAGATCCAGCCACTGCACTCCAGCCTGGGCGACAGAGCAAGACTCCGTCTCAAAAAAAAAAAAAAAAAAAAAAAAAAAAAAAAAAAAAAAAAAAGATAAATGATACCATAAAAGTTTCTTATCAAAAGAAAATACGTTTTCAGATAGAATTTATGTTTTAAAAAAGGCTTTACACAAAAGCTCATTTGATACATTGTAAAAATACTGGAAGCTTTTAATTTGGAGTTTAGTATGAATACATGTGAGGCAATACTATTTTCTGTTTTGTCACTATGTTCTCTTTTTATAAACTGCAGATCAATTTCCTCTATAACAGCACCTTTTTAGTTTTGTTTGTAAATACGGTTACTGTAAATTGTTAACTTTATAGTAGAATATTAAATTCTAGATGAATTGACATCTAGGAAGCAATGAAATTGGAGAACTTCTCCTTTAAAAAAAAAAAAAAGAAGTTAAAATTTTAACATTGTACCAAAATATGATACAGTCACATTCTAAAATGTACATATATTTTTTCACATGGATTAGATTCAGATCTCCCTAAGGGCATGTGGTCTCTTCTATCAATGAGACTGCACGTGAATCCAGAACCCTGGTTTGATTTGTGCAGCCCAGCTAACCCCTGAGTATAAACACCAACCTTGTTATAATTCAGTAGGCAACTGAGCTAGTCTTCCACACTAGGAGAGGGGAGGAAAATCCCTCCTATTTTCTAAAGTTGCCCATCTCTATCCGTTTCTGTCGAATTGCCACAATTGCCCAGATAAAACATTTGAGAGTGTGTCAGCTTTAATTAATATAACATGACCTGATCATTTCCACAGTTAAGAATAAAGAAGTTTGCTTTCTTTAAATCCAAAGCTCAACCTGGAGATTATGCTAAGTTGCTTCATTCATAGTCCATACTCCTCTGCTCATGTCAGAAGGACAGCATTTGTCCCCTCTAGTGATAAACAAATTATACATGAAATCAATTCCACTTCACAATCATTTTCCCTATTGGGTATTATCTTTCCTTCCCTGCTCCCTCCAGTTAAGCCCGCATCCTGTAACTTGCTAATGAGCTGAGAGCTTTCTGTTCCAGGTGGCACCCCCTGCCTCGAAGTCATGACATTTCCCATTTCGAATGCTGCTGGCATTTTTCGACAGCTCCTGCTAACTAGCCTTTCTGACCTGCACTAAGAGGAACTCATCTGATCGAATCCTCTAACCTGCCAATCATTCCAGCAAATGATCTTCACAGTCACTCCCAAGGCAGGAATGATAGGGGAGAAAAAAAAAAAAAAAAAAAAAGGAAAAGCGAGTGAGAGAATGAGGGAGTAGGCAAGCGGCTGCCTCTGCAGCTACCTAATGAGAATACTTTAAGTCTCTGAGGCAGCTGAAACACTGAAAAACTGGTGGGAAAATTAGGACACAACTGAATGCCTGGCTCTGTAATTACTGATTTCTTTCCATCCTGAGATCATTTTGAGAGCAACACCTCTGAGATGTGCCAGTTTCTAAAGAACACAAGAATATCCTACCTTACGTAGAGAAAATAGATTTATTTCTCTTGCCACTATCAATATGCAATTCTCATAATCCCACTCTGTCAAACAGCATCCTTTGCAGAATTAATCATGTGCTATAAGCTCGTTAAGTGTGCATTTGTAAACTAAGGATGATTATAACATTTGCCACAGTGAAGAAAGGATCTCTTTTCTCAGGCATATTTTAAATGTTACCACCATTTAGGGTTGTTAATTTTTACATATTCACATAAAAACAAACAGGTATGCTGGAGGTTGGTATGGAGCCAGGGAGGATTAAAGTCTTGACACCGACAAAAAGAGGATAATCTGGGCATTCTTAACTAATAGAGGTAAAATATTTTTTTTCCTTTCAGATTTTTCCTGCCTGTGCAGAATCAGTTTATTTAATTATATTTAAACTTAGTGGTGCCTTGGCCCACAGAATAAACCTATTACTTTAGGAAGAATGATCTGGGAGATGGTTGATGTGGCAATGGATCACAACTCTGCATATCTTAATATGGAGTAGATTTGTTGACCAAGGAAAGATACAATATAATTATGTGTTATCATTATACCATTGTATGTAATAATGTAAAATAAATACTGTACATGATTTAATTGCATATTATAATCACACATCTTTCCCCATTTATAGTAATTAGGCCAACAGCCCCATTTACAGTAATTATTATATGTAATTGAGGGCATTTTACTAATTGCATTGAAAATGATAAACCAGAGCAATTAAAAATCCAAGGGCACTATACATAATGCAAACTACATTAAGAGAATGGTGATAATTTAAAGGGAAAAAATTCACCCAAATATTGAAGTTAACAGTTCAGTATTTGATTCCATGCTTGGCATACAGGGTTTTAAAAAATTTTTTTGGGGGGGGTTATTTTTATAATGAGATAAATTTCCACCAAGGACTCTAACTTTTGTATTGTTTTTGTTCTAGATTGTGTACATTATTTCCCTATATGGAAAAGTAACTTTTGATTAATCTATGATGTTATCTTCACAACTAAAGGACTGATGGAAAATTATTCTTTTTGGCTGTATGAAGGGTGTGTGTTTGTGTGTGTGTGCATGTGTAGGTTAGTAGAGAAAGCAGCTATCCTAAATTCCAAAAGATGCTCAGTAAACCATTCATTTGGACAACCAATTTGATACTCTTAAAAGCTTTATTCATGGAAGCAATTCAGAGTATTGCAAACTGTTCGTAAATTATACTTGTAATACTTTAGCTAAAGTGTTTAACTTTGTCTATCAAAACACATTCGGGTTGAATTTTCATTACATTTGCTATCTGTCTAGAATTTTAATGTGTCTAAGGACATGAAACCCTGGCTCTTGTCCCCAGGCCCCAGTGTCTAGCCCTCCCTGATCCCAGTCCCCATTTCTACCCAGACAAAGCTCCCATGTGAAGAATATCGCAGGAGGAGTGACGAGCATCCGTGGGACAGCGGGAATAGTTTCCAGCTTCTTTTTGCCTTCCCTTCTCGACATTGTCATTTAGACATTGTCCTCTGTGCATTCAAATGTCATCCCAGACCATCAGCCCACTCAAACAGCCTCCTTTTATGCTTAGACACTTCTTAGAGTATCAGCAGACCACAAAGACTGTCTAGTGGGACTCAGCTGCTACACTGGTATTAATAATACAATATAGTACACTTAAGGCATAGACAATTCCTTCTGTATCCCAAATTCATAAGAATCAACATTAAATGAAAAGGAAAAATAGAGCACCTGAACTGTTTCTATTTTCTATATGTGACTGCTAACTTCCTTGTAATAAATATTGTGGTTACTAGCCACATCACAGCTTGGGCCCACTATTTATAAGAAAGCTTCACTCATATTATGCTGCTGGCTAAATAGTCCCTAAGAAATTAATTTGGGTTTTAAGAAGTCAGAAGATGCAAGTGCTATTTTCCCGCCCCTCACCATTTTGAAAGTTCATTTGACCTGGAAATGCTGAATCACAAAAATATAGTATATTTTTAAGGATCCACGGGTTGATGAACCAATTTGTGAAGCATCAACCAGTTTCCTCTCTTTTAGCCACTTTGCTTTTTAAAACCTTCAATCAAAGAAAAAAAAAGAAAAAGAAAAAAGGGCAAAAAATTAGTATTTTTAGTTAAAAAATCACTCTAAATTCTTTGTTTTTAAGAAAAACAGTTAAATATTTAAAGATAATGGAGCTTCATTTGGGTAACATACATGGTTTAGTGAAACAATGTATGTGTGCACAAATTTGTGTGTGATGGAGGAGAGAATTAATATGATAAAGCAAATGTAGCTAATGTAGTAAAATGTTAACGCTTTGGGGAGAGTGGGTGAAGGGTATCAGGAATCTTTGTGCTATTCTTGCATCTTTTCTGTAGACATGAAATCATGTCAATATAAACAAAAACTAAATGCTTGAAGGCTGGGCATAGTTGCTCATGCCTGTAATCCCAACACTTTGTGAGGCCAAAGCAGGATGATCGCTTAAGGACAGGAGTTTGAGACCAGCCTAGACAACATGGTGAGACTCCACCTTTACAAAAAATTAAAAAATGATCCAGGTGTGGTGGTGCACACCTGTAGTCCTAGCTACTCAGGAAGCTGACGTGAGAGGATCATTTGAACATAGGAAGTTCAGCCTGAGCAACACAGTGAGACCCTGTCTCTTAAAAAAAAAAAAAAAAAAACAAGTAACAAAATAAAATAAAACAAAAATGCATTCTGAAGGAAGCATGATACAACTTTATTTTCATTCTGCTTTGTGACAATCCCAGTAGGTGGTGAGAGCCTACGAGTCCTCTGCCTACCCTTGCATGGGATGAGGGTGGTAGTGGTGGAGAGTACAGATCAGAGTTGACCCAAAGAAAAGAAGGGGTGGAGAGGCAGAGAAGGGACGAGGAGGAGGAGAGAAGAAACAAACTTGCATTAGCGTTTAAAGGACAGAACAGACTCCCCAGGGTAGAGAGGGAGCTAAGGTAAGGTGGGGTGGAGGTAAGGTGAGGTGGGGGAACTAACAGCATTCCAGCCTCTTCTCATATGGGTATTCATAATATGTATCATGCATTTGAGGTTCAAAGTGCTGTCAATTTCCCAAATAAGATGTATTTTTTAATTGGCAGTCATGTGGGGGTAATGGTAACAACTAGGGAATCTTTCAGATGAAACCTGCAAAGAACACTAAGTAAGGTTTGTTTCCCCTCCAAGCATCATTTCAACAATTGTTGTCAATTATATGAAGTAACAGAAATAATAAAACTGCAGCCATTTAATAGGAAAAAAAATTGTAGGATCATGCAGAAAATGGCAGTTTTTGCAGGAAAAACCCCAGAAATCTTTCTAGTACTGAAAGAAACTTAGATCTAACACTTGTGTTTCTTATATATTGAAAAGTGCTGATGGATATTATCTCCTTTTGTGTCTATAGTTGAGAAAATGCAACATACCTTAGAAGGACCTTTTGTCAATAGCCAAAAATATCACACAATGAAGATATCATACCATCAGAACTGGAGTTTCCTCTGTACTTGCCTGATTTTTCACTCAGTAGTATACAGGCCAGGCAAGGCACTTTCCAGCTATACTGCTTGCTTTCCAAAAGCTTCTCCAAGTTTCTGAATGGCTAAGCCTAGCGGTCTCTTCCAAACACTTCCTTAAAAACAGGTTGGCCACCCAGTTCTGGGCTCAGCTGACTGGATCAGGGCTCAGAGCCTGACCTCAAGGCAGCCTACAGTCAGCCAGCAGTTTCTACGGGGGTGACTGACACAACAGCTTCGCTCTATACTTCATGATGATGGCTACATCAATCAGAGCCACTCTCTGAGAGGGTTTGAATCTGAGGCAAAAAGAGGTCAGCAATAGACTGCCCCAGAAGTAGAGGGACAAAGAGAAATGATAATAAGCAGGATCCATGAATAAGCAGAAACAAGTCAGCAGAAGCCCTGAAGTGAAGGGAACATGAAAGCTGTGTTAGTTGATGCAGAGACAGAAAAAGTGAGCCGCCATAATGTCACAGCATGGAGGAGAGCAATAGGTGGCTGTTCTTTAGGAGCAGTTTCCAGAGTTGAGATGGCGGTTGAGATGGCAGACAGCTCTAGGTGGCCTACCGAGTAAGAAACACCGTTCTAGTAACGTTCAGACAGCGCTGCCACAGTCTTAAGCACCAGTGCATTGTGTTCTGTCTAAAATCAGGTTTCTAAAAATATCTTCATCTCATTTAATTAAATTTCCTTGAGCATTCTACTCTGTTTACCTAACAGCCTACTTATAGGAGATTACTGCTTAAAGACCAAGTAGAAAGTTCGACACATTTTTTTTTCATTATCATGTAATTCCTATATAATGCGGATTTGCAGAAATAAGAGGCTAAAAGGTAAGGAGAGGGTCACCAAAATATGCATGCAGTTAACTTCTTGCAATTGAACCAAATAAAATTCTTTCATGCACTAGACAAATATTTGTAAATTTATTAGGAATGGGGTCTGTGATCCAACTGATTCACTGAAAATAGATATTCCATAATAAGCACATACTATTTCAGAAAAATTACAAAACATATCTAAAAGAGTAGAGACCTTTCTTATCCCTTATATTTAGCTAAAGGAGAAGTAGAGTGACCATGCACTTTCTATGCCAGTTTAGCTTAAGAGGAAAATTAAGCTCACCAGAGGGATGTGTTTGGTATCACTGTAAGCAAATGTAAGTGATACTAATGGATGTGGTATTCAATACAGCTTCCAGTCTTTTCCTTGGGGAAAATTTCTATGTACATTTAAGGCTCTCTCAGACTTTAGAAGGGTCTTACCCTTCAGTGCTGATAAAATGAGTAAGAAGAATCTATGAAATTTTTACTAATATCTTTAGAGGATAACAAAATGTAAGAAGCACAGTATTTTGATAATCCAATGGCACCTACCCCATTTTTAACTTAGGTGCTTATGGTTTTCTTCTTATTTAATTTGGTTATAAGACTCTGAAACCAAAATTGCTTTCTGCTGCAAAGCCAAATGCATCTCATTAGATTTTCCACTAAGACCAATTTATGCAAATCTGGCATTATTAACTGAATAATTGAAGTGACCTTGGTATGCAAGGATAGAAATAATTTGGCACTGAGGTTTGGAAGAAAAATTAGGACTTGAAACATTCTTGTCTACTCAGTCCTGTATTATTTCAAAGACAGAAGTAATACAATGCATTTTCCACATTTACCTCTTTGTAACTCCCCAAAGAGAGGTGGTTAAAATGCCGGCTCACAGTCTTAGTCTCTTTGAGCCCCTAACCCCTTTAGCCTCCCTCTCCTTCCCAATCTCTCTAGGCATTATAAAGAATTGGGACATTTGAGGAAATTCAAATGTCCCAAGATGCCAAAGCCTTCTCTAAACAGTCAATGAATTCAACAGCAACAACAAAATTAAAGTCTAAGAAATTACAGATTTTTCTCTAAGGATATCTTATCTAGGTAGACATTTTGCTCTATAATGTCTATATGATATTCAGTATTGGTCAGAGTAAGGCCATTCCACAAGATATAATAGGCCAATAAATAGGCTATATTATTTGATCTCTAAGATGGTCCCATTTATTTAAAAACTCTGCAAAGGTGAGACATTAAAATAATTTCTTTTTCTGCTGACTGACAGAAAACTCTTAGAATCCATCTTCCCTGTAGCTTTTCTGAGAAAAAAGAAATTGAGTTGTTTCCTCAGCATTATGTTGAATCAAGCTGAGGCATTTGGATTGAAAGAAAACTACACCAAAAATAATATTAAAGCTTTATTGGCCAGGCGCGGTGACTCATGCCTGTAATCCTAGCACTTTGGGAGGCCGAGGTGGGTGGATCAACCGAGGTCAGGAGTTCGAGACCAGCCTGGCCAACATGACGAAACCCCGTGTCTACTCAAAATACAAAAACTAGCCGGGCGTGGTGGTGGGCACCTGTAATCCCAGCTACTTGGGAGGCTAGCAGGAGAATGGCTTGAACCCAGGGGGAGGCAGAGGTTGCAGTGAGCTGAGATTGTGCCACTTCACTCTAGCCTGGGCAAAAGAGCAAAACTGCATCTCAAAAAAAAAAAAAAAAAAAAAAAAAAAAAAAAAAAAAAAAAAAAAAAAAAAAAAAAGCTTTACAAGTTGATGTGAAAAAGGCAAAACTCACAGAAAAAATATTTGTGTTGCTATCAAATAATTCTAGAGGAAAGCTTCTACTGTGTAGATATAACTGATATCTAGTTTAAAAAATATATGTGAAGAAAATATATTTTTACATTTTTGTAAAGGCTTTTATATACTGATGATTGTAGTTCTGAGCACCTTTTAAAAAATCTCTTTTCAATTAGCAACCTTTGAGACTCTCCAAGCAACACTTCTGTCCTGTGAGCTTGATTTGATTTCCCAAGGAGGAGCTGAGCTGAAACACGTTCTAGCAGCTTTGACTGCCTGGGCTCAGGTCAGGGGATCTCAAAAGAGCCAAGAAGAAGGAACACAGTCTTGCAATTGAAATTCAGGCTTGCTTGTGTGGATGTGTGTATGAGGCAGCAGCACAAATAAAGTCCACTTTTTTGTTTTGTTCCACTGAATTGGTTAAGGGATTTATAAAGCCAGGATCCTCATTGTGATAACGCAGGTTAAATACTTTTAAAAAGCATATGATGTAACCCTCACGAATCAAAACCATTCTCAATACCAGGAGGTAGCTTGTCAAAAACTTAGCCCCACTCTTTGTCTGACCAATTGAAATTCAGAGTGGGAGTACAAATGCAACCAAGAGTTGTGCTTTTTATTCAACAGGGAAAAATAACACGAAGAATGAAGACTCTTACCTATGGAGTGACAAGTTTAACAGTAACATCTTCTGACTGTCATTTATTCATCATATTTTATCTGGAAACCTTTTATCTCCAAATCATTCATAAATTGCTACCATGCCCTTGATAGGCCAAAACTGACCCCTATGTTGAGGGTATTCAAAAGCTAAGTCCAGAAGTAGCTCAAGATACTGGCAGATTACCCACAAGACAATATGTATAGTTTAAAATTTTCTCTCTTTACCATGCTATCAATTTAGCCTGTTAACATATTTCAAACTAAGAGAGGGAGGAAGGAAGAGGAACTACTGCAATGCTGCATATATCCTTTGAGTTACTTGAATACTTTTTATTTTATTTATTTATTTTTTGAGACAGGGTCTGGCTCTGTCACTCAGGCTGGAGTGCAGTGGTGCAACCTCAGCCTCCCAGGCTCAAACCATCTTCCCACCTCAGCCTCCCAAGTAGCTGGGACTATAGGCACATGCCACCACCATGCCCAGGTAATTTTTGTATTTTTGTAGAGATGGGCTTTCACCATGTTGCCCAGGCTGCTCTAGAACTCCTGAGCTCAAGCAGTCTGCCTTCCTCGGTCTCCCAAAGTGCTGGGATTACAGGCATGTGCCACCATGCCTGGCCTGAACACTTAATTACTGAATATCAGAACAAACACACACTTTTCTCTACAAATCAGCACATAAAAAGCCTTCCCCACAGTAACATTTGTTCTCTATTTGTTTCAGAGACTTGTGTTACATTATGTGTATGTATATATATAAGTAAATTATATATATGTAAGTAAATTATATATATGTAAATTACATATATATATAAATATATAAGTAAATTATATATATACTAAACATTTTCCAAAAATACTAGGCACTTCCATCTGGCAATCAAGAAATACGGCCTTTTCAGAAGTTGCCATCCCAGGCTGGTCATTATGTAGCACACGTGATGTGATGACTGGGCCAGGCTGACATGGCTAGAGGTTGCCATGTTTAGATTATGCTTCCTATCTGCAGAATAGTAGAGGATAAAGAATTTGATAGTAAAAAAGAAAAGCTTCATCACGATAAGGTCCGTACCAGGAGCCAGACAGGGATCAGAAATAGGTGAAGTGGCCCAGATGGGAGCTAAACTAAACTGGGGAGTCTACATCCCCTCCAAAGGAGGCACCAACGATTTAGTTTCACGCAAACACTTCTGGTAGGAATGCAAAGGCGATATTGCTGGAGTTGCTTATTTTTCAAGGAAAACCAGAAATCTAGACTTTGGTGTATAATCTCCCCATTTTAAAATGAGAACAACTAATTAGAAAAATTGAGTGGACAAAAGAAAGTAGGCTGTGGCTTAGATACAGCCAAAAGTGAACCTTTTTCTAATCTCTGTGAGGAATGTGAGTAGTTACAATGACTTGCTTACAACTAAAATGGTTTGCCTATGACTACATAAATAAAAGCATAAGATAAAGTATAATTTTAGTTAGAATCTAGTAGGTGCCTGAAAATGAGGAAATAACTGAGAGCATTCTATCTCAACAGAAGGTCTGATGAACGCCATAATGTACACAAGAGACTCATAGGATAGTTGGTGAAAAAACGAGTCTGAAATATTTCACTTAAAGAATCTGTTCAATATCCATTAAATACTACTTTCCTGGTAAAGCAGGTCATCTTACCTGTGTGCTCTTGAGAATGTGCTGCTTGTCAGTGCTTGCTGTTTGATAGACTTTTGCCATAACTATTGTTTTTCCCAAAGGCCCGCATGCTTTCTCCAGCTTCTGGTTGCAATCTCACATTTGGGACAGTAAAAATAGAAGACACTGTGGACAGAATACGAAATTTTCATTTATATACGTATAAACATTTATAATCGTTGTTTTTTTTTAATGGAGACTGAGATGCAAGTTTGGATGCCCAGCACACTGAACATCATGGTATGTTTTGATCTTTGAAATGCCAGGTGGTCGCAGGCATACACACATTTATACACATAAGCCAACATATGATAGGACGGTCTGTCTTTCCCTCAGAACCACAGCTCAGACTATCTCCCACATTTCTCTGATCTAGAACAATGAACTTAGATTGGGAAACAACATATTTTGCCCTTCCTTTGTGCTATTCTTTCATTCATTGGAAAAATATTTATTGAACCTCACACTGTTCTGGGAATTTCAGAATCCTGTACCAAATAAATCAGAATGAAAGGAAATCCCTGTTGTTATAGAGTCCAGTTGGGGGAGACAGGCAATAAGCAACCAAGCAGATATAATACATTAAATAGTGGTAAATGTTATGAAGAAAAATAAAGCAGGGAAGACAAACTGGAAGTTTTAGGGTGGAAGGAAGTCAGTGAAGTCTCTCCTGAGAAGGGACACTGGTGGAGAGAATCAAATGAGGTAAGAGGGCAAGCCATGCATATGTCTAGAGCAAGCATACATATAAGAATAGGAAACAGCGAGAGCTGACTTTAAGGAGGCAAGAAGAGAAGCAGGCAAACCAGGTAGGAGGTAACTGTAAAAATGTGGTTGAAAGATGGTGAGTGACTGAAGGGCAGGGTGATAGCAGTGAAGTGACAAGTGGCATGATCCTGGATATACTGTGAAGGTAGCAACAACAGGGTCTGTGGAAGAACTGAATGTGGAGTGGAACCAAAAAAAGATGAGTTAGGGATAGCTTCCATCAACTGGAAGAATGATGCTGCTATTTACTGACAAGGGTAAGACTAGAGAAGGCGCAAGTTTGAGGGGAAAGATGAGTTCAGTTTTGATAAGATTAAGTGTGAGAGGCCTACTAGATGGTCAAATGGAAATGTTGAGTGTCAGCTGGATATGCAAGTCAAGTCAGGGAAGACAGGACTGGAGATGGAAATTTGAAAACTGTCAGTGTACAGATGATATTTAAATCATGAGATGGGATGAGATCATCTAGGCTCCAGGGAGTCCATGCAGATAGACAGATCTGAGGATTCAGTCCCAGGACACTCTA
The DNA here is from genome assembly GCF_007565055.1 of Rhinopithecus roxellana. NCBI lineage: Eukaryota > Metazoa > Chordata > Mammalia > Primates > Cercopithecidae > Rhinopithecus > Rhinopithecus roxellana. The sequence goes on along the minus strand of NC_044554.1, from coordinate 120,895,993 downwards.
ATGTGAAAGGTCTGGCAGATGAAGAGAAATCAGCAAAGGAACGTGAAGAGGAGACTTTGGCCTTCTAAACTAGAGGAAAGCAATGAGAGAATACTGTCCTGGAAACCAAGCAAAAGAAGTATTAGTAGGAGGAGATGGTTGTCAATTGCACTCAATCTTCGATAGGCTGGGAAAAGACCAATGGATAGAGGCTTCGAAAGCCAGGCATTGTGGACACAAAAGCCTGGTTGGAAAGGATTCAAAACAGAATAAAAGTCTAGGAAATGAAGGCAGCAAATCTTACATCTGAAATGGGTGCACCTGTTTTATTTTTAAAAAGATGGCACAGAGCTACATTAAGAGCATTATGCTGTTCTAGGACAATCTATAGAACATATACAGGAATATGTGAGAAAATCGACAAACTCTAGAGCTAGAAAGGTCCCTGGAGACTACTGTGTCCATCTTACTCGCTCCTTAACTGAGAAATGGGAAGCCCAGAGAGACTAAGGCACTTGTCCAAAGTTCCCTGGCTAGTTAACAGTGGAGCTGAAGCTGCAATCCAGGTGGTCTGATTCCCAGTTCAGTGCTCTTCACACTGTACCGATTTGTTGGCCTTCTTTCACTGAATTTGAGTTTTGTGAATTAGCAAATGAGTGTAATAAAATCAAGGACTCTGTGCTATGAAGTGTATTTTGTTCATTTACTTTGACAAGGGTAGTACAGCTTCAATTATTTATGTAACTTGATAGTATACACAGGAGAATGCCCTGTGGTGTATTTGGGAAAAGTAATGAATTTCTTCTAAATTAGCCCTCCATTTACTTCCCCGCAATTAAATATTTGAGAAGAAGTGGGACAAAGCTGTTGGGGTTTCAGAACAGAGGGAGAATAACAGGGTGCCACCAGAATTACCCAGCTTTAACAGCCAGGTCTCCAGATAACTGTACCATTATTCTTGCTTTCTGCTTTTATAATTCCTGCTTCATGGCACACTAATACATTACTTCTAAATTTTGGTACCATGTAACCTGATGAGATTTTAAGGAATAGTATAATAAAGAAAGATATTACATTAGTATGTATTATTGCAAAGCATGTGTCTGACATAAGCCCATAATTTCATTTTTATACGAATCCATGAAATGACTGCAGGGCTCTGTGTTACTCAGGCTCCAACAACACTTGATGCCCTTCTCTCGGGGTCTGATATATTACACTAGGCCAAGAAGGCTTAAATCTACTTGTAACTTATTTTTGTTCCCGTCTTCTCCTTTTAACCTGATTTTGCTTCCTGCTTGCATAAGTGTTTTCCTCTTGTGGAAATTCTTTAGAAAGTGCTATGAGCCAGCTTTAGGAATGAGAGTGCTATGGATTGAATTGTGTCCGTCCTCAAATTCATCTGTTGAAGCCCTAACCCCTAATGTGATGGCATTTGGAGATGGGGCTTTAGGAGGGTAATTAGGGTTAGATGAAGTCATAAGGGCGGGGCCATCATGATGAGATTAATGGCTTTGTGAGAAGAGGAAGTGATCGGTCTTTCCACCCTGTGAAGACACAGCAAGGTGCCCTTCACGAGCTGAGAAGAAAGACCTTACCAGGAATCGAATCTGCTGGCACCTTTATCTTGGACCTCCCATCCCCAACAGAAATAAGTGTCTGCTGTTTAAGCCACCCAGTCTATGGTATTTTGTTATTGCAGTGTGACCAAACTGAGACAGCAAGGTTCCTAAACTACAGCTTGGTTGCTAAGACAATCCATTTATTGGTCCTGTAACACTTCTTTCCAGGTGGACCTCCTTTCAAATCTCCTTGAAAAAGCAGCACGTAAGGGTGTTACAGGTGCTGCTGCTACTGCTGCCACCGCCACTGCTGCCTTTGCCAGATGGTGAACTTTTACAAGACTCTATGCTAATGTGAAATTTAATTATAAAAATACAAAAAAACTTCTAAATACAGTCTGCAGAATACTAACCTAGACAATAAGTCACCCAAAGCAGTCATTTCACTTAAAGAAACTAATTCCCAAAGTCTCCAAAGTCTGGGAATTCTTTGTTTTGTAAACATGTTTACAAGTACAGCCACGTTGTTCTAAATGGAAATGACCATAGTATTTAATACTGGGATTGTCCTTTCTTGCAACTGGAGTTATGCTTCATAATGATTATCTTCTAGACACAGAAATGCATTTCTATAACTCAAAATTGTTACTGGAGGCATTTAGTAGAATCTTGCTTTAAAAATATAATGATTTTTCATCTTTATTCTCCCCCCTTCAAAAGGTTTCACTGCTCCTGATGTTTAACGTTATGCAAAGACGTGTTTCTGCCAATGAATATCGCCTTATGGTTATGCTTCTGCAAATAGCCTGCTGTGAGCTGATAAAGGGATTAATGCAGCCAAAATTCTTAATCTGTGAAATTACAAATTAAATTCTCATATTAAAAATACCCCCCTGAGGTATTTTTTGTGGTTTTAATTCCCCTCTGGTGTTCTGCATACATTGTGCTTGTTAATGACGGGGACAAGGCTGTCTCCCTTGGCAGTCTGCTGCCGAGTGATAATGTGTAGGCATTTACTCACTGATAGAAACTGGATTTAACCACTGGCTGATAAACTAAGTGGCAAGTGGGTAATAAGTCCATATTAACAGAAAAGTACTACTACAGAATTCAGAATTCATAGACCATCAAAATCCTGGCTTAAACTCAATCATCAAGTCAGATGGGATTGAGATGTCACCAAGGAGTGATATCAAGTTACAAGTTACACCAAACGGGAAAACAAACCATATGTTTGAGTGTGATGAGCCTTAAACTAGTGAGCCTATTTACATCATTTTTGTTTTCAGTATAGAAAAATTATTTTCCCATAGGGATTTAATTTTTAATTTAAAAAAATTTGGGGGTAGCTGTTGTAATAGTCAGTGAGTAGTCTTTAGAAAGGAAGTAGGGCAGAGTGTTGAGTAAATATGGGCTGGAAATATGTGAAATGTTAATGAGGATTTGCTAAGCGTTAAGGGGAGTAGTAGACTAATCTATAGTCACTTTAGGGTTAAAAACAAGTAATGAGAAATAAACGTGGGATATCAAAAAAAGATTTAGGATAGAAATACCCAAGAGGAGTTGTACTTAGAACTTAGTTCCAAAATAAAGGGTTATTGCCATCAATGAGAATCCAATATTATGATGGGTGAAAGAAGTCTAAAATCCAAGAGAATGAAGAAATAATCGTATGTCTACTGTAAGTGATGTATACCAAGGATTAATAAACACATGATAAATATTAATGTATATATGCGGTATGTTAATTTTTAAGGCAATCAGAAAAGAGTATAGAAGAAATATCTCTAATTGTTCTTGGGAAAGAACATATCACCATTGAACAAAAATATTCTGACGGTAACAGTTTGTACAAAATTTCACAAGAATTCTGTTTCACACTTTGGAAGAAATCTGAGATCCTCCCAGCCATAAATCCTCCCCCAAATATTTAAAATGTAATTTTTAAAGGCTGTATAAATATGAAGACTTTTATAAAAACAAAACAAAACCCACCCAGGAATGTGTTTTCTTTTAAAAGAGTCAGAGAAGAGCTGTCTATACAGATACCAAGCGCATTTGCAGTTAAAATGAATTATACATCTTCAGTCTGTACATGACAATTCAGTGCATTAGCCAATTGCCAACTCTGTTCCTCAGCTCGCTGCATAGCTGCCCTTTTTAAGGTTATTGTTACAACCAAGATGGTCTCTGAGAATCAAACAGAAATGAATCATCTTCTCCTCTGTGTACTGCAGCCAGTTAAAAAGTACTGTATGCATAAAGCACTAAATATGTAAATCATATTTTCCTTTTCCTTTATGACTGCTCAGATCATTTTTTTGGACACACACATAATCAAATACAAAGATGCACAGCTGCAGACTGCAGAGCAGAGATAGCAAAAAAGGAATCCATTTTCTTCCTGTGTCTGGTAAGCTAGCAAATGAATGGCAGGATTCCACTAAATATATACACACATGGCCCCCCTTCCCCTGTTCTCTCTCTCTCTCTCCACACACACACACGCAAACACACACATACAAACATACATTATCTTCTGTTTGTGCACACACAAATATGTGAATCTCTGTATACACGTTACATACAGATGCTAAAATAAAATGATGTCTCTGCTTGGACTGGATGTTGTGGATTTGTCATACTCACTATCGGTGAGTTCCCATAGCCGTGGGGGCAGGTCACTAAAATACTCGTGGCTCAAGGCAGCCTGTGCCGATAGTCTGTTCTTTGGGGAACACTGTAGGAGCTTGGAGGCCAGGTCTTCTGCATGGTTCACATAGCTGAGCCTAAAAACATGAGCAAAAAAGAGACATCAGACCAAACAAGAAAATCCACTAAATAAGACATAAAGCTTACCTAATTTTTCCAGATTTCAATTTATTCTTGGCTAGAAAAACAAATTACCTGCTGAAAATAAACAGAAGCAAAATGCACACTAGTTCTTAGAGTATTTGTTACTTCAAAGTTACTTTTACTCTAGGTATCACAGTATAACTGATTTAAAATATTTCTGCTATAGGCAAAGGGTTGATACTTTCAGAAAAGATAAAACTAGGTCCAGCGGTAGAAAATTTCAGAAGACAACATATCAAATAATTGCTAGAATTTGTTCATAGAATCTATGTACTACACCCACACCTGGATATATTTATAGAAAATTAATAATAAATACCTAAGAGAATTAAACTAAAACTGCTATTAAACTCTCCAGTTATGAAAGTTTCTTTTCCTCTAAGAATTTACATTTTCTTGCATTGAATATAAATAACATTATTGAAACAGTGCCCTGTCAAATATCAACTATCATAATATTAAAATACAGGTTAGCAAAGGGGATGTGCTTAGATGATATAGGGCTGAATCAATTCAAGATGACCTTTAAAACAACAGTAGATAGAAAATATGTGTCTCAAGATTACAGAAAAAAGCATAACAATAGTCTTTCATGTGGTATAAGCTTTCAAATGGGTAGCAGCACTTCTCAGTCCAGCTCAGCCTTGCTTTTCATGGAACCTCTATTTCTCTACTCAGAGCAATCAAGCCTGGATAATTAATATAATAATGATAATAAAAGTATTCCTGATAATGGCTACCATTTCTGGATAGTTGAACATGTGTCAGGCACTTTTCCAGGTACTTTTAACACTCATATTTATTATAGTCTGAGAAGGTTCACAGTTGCTATTTTCTAGTGGTGGAAGCCAAGTAGGAGTCAGAGATGGCAGTGGATTACTCAGGTAGCAGGTTGAGAGGAGATTCAAATCCATCCAGAACTCCTTGACTCTAAAGTGGTTTGCATATGCCATGCTCTTCTTTCTCTCACAGGTTATTTTAAAGGCATTTCCCAATGGATTCTCCAGTTTCTGAAACCCAGTGCAGTATGTACAATGACTCTCAGAAGCAGCCAGAAGTGGGTGAGGGAGCCAAAGTGGCTGCACCTTCCAGTAGGTATTTCTTTAAAAATCCTTGAAGCTACTCAAGACACAATTAGCCAACAAAACATGTTTCCTCAATGACCAACAATCTCCTCCTTCCCCTCCTCAACTAGTTCTTTAGTATTTACTTCAAATTGTTGGGGATGGGGGTAGGAAGAGAACACGAGGTAATGGATTTGGGTAGAGAAAGAAAAAGGGGAAAAGCAAAGAAAAATATTACCACAAAGATGCAAACTAAGAGACTTTCTCTCTAAATCTTCTTATGTGAAGGCCTCACAAATGGGTTCAATGTGTGACTGCTGCAAAGGCTGTTCATGAAAAAAATGGATCAATGGATTGGTTGTAACTGTCTTTCCCTGGAAGAGAGAAATTTGTCCACAGGGAAAGAAAGCATTCTCAAAATTCTTAACAGGTATTTTTCCCCCTTTAAGAGGGCACAGGGCCATCCATATTATTCCTTCCTCTTCCCAAGACTTTATCACTAGTACAACTTTTCATTCATATTTTAAAAAATCATATGCAAAGTTTGAGATAGGCTTCATGGTTAAAAGTTACACTTGCACTGAATGTACAGTTCATAGTTAATTATGGTGAACAGTACCTTCATATCAATTTTATATAGTTTTGATAAAATAGAACAACCAGATTAGGACTAGATCTGAGTCTCAGGCTTAATACTGTTATCATTTTCCTAAACTCAGACAAACAACTTTTATTAAAAGAAAAAAGGAATATTATTAATCGCCCAAACTGTATGTTGTTACACTGCATGTAAATACAAGAAGAGAAAGGTGATTGCAATACTTGGTGTACAAGTACTTAACTCAGAAGTCAAGAAAGTAAAACACATGCAATACAAAGCAATACATACTATTTTTGATCTTAGTTTTCCCATCTATTGAAAAATAGTGATGAACCACATTATGTCTGCAGTCCCTCCAGTTCCAAAAAGCCATGAATCATATCTGAAGCATGGTTTCATTATCTTGAAGAATTATAAACACTTACAGTTGTATCTTTGTGTCTGGAGTAAACTGTTGACTATATTTAAATGTAATGTATATGTCTCATATAAGGAATTCATCAATATAAGACAATCCCATTTCCCCCTAAATTGACTACACTTTAATATGCCAATAACCAAATTTTCATTTGTGATATTTAGTTAATATATAAATATTTGTTATATAAAATTTTAGTTTAGAAATTTTATTCTAAGTTTCCACATGCATTTTTGACATCAGAGCTTTTGTCACCACTAGAACCTCTTTTCTCAGGCTACCTAAGTTGTTAAGACATGATACTTTTGGCAATCCATGTATGATATCTTAATTGGAAGTTTTATCTGAAGTCATAAGTGTACCTTATCAGATTGTCAGAATGGTGGTGGTGGTTCTCAATCTCCCATGTGATGGTAGATCTTTTTCAATCTTTCCTTGCAATTTCATCAATTTTTGTTTTATATTATAAGGCTGGGTAATTAAGTGCATAGCAGTCTAGCACTATTATCTCTTCTTGGTAAATTCAGTCTTTAATCCTTATGTCATGACACTTTTTATCTTTCATAAAGCTTTCTAGGCTAAAGTTCATTTTATTCTTACATTAATACAATATAATGACCTCAGCTTCTTTTGTTTAGTATTTGCCTGCCATACTTTTTGTTACCTGCTTATTTTTAATGTTTCATACATGTAATATTAGGGTGTCTCTTTCATAAATATTAGTTAGCTAAGTTTAATTTTTATCCAATTAAATAATCCCCGTCTCTCAAGGAGAAAGTTTAGTCCATTTACATTTTGCAATTATTGATATATTTGGAATTACTGCTACCAGATTAATTTTGCATCCTATTTTGTCCTCCTTTACCTTTTTTCTCTTTGCCTGTCTTCTTTTGGATTGAGTTTATTTTAGATAGAACTATTTTAGAAGTATAACTTCAAGAAGCTATGCATTCTATTTCCATGTAATTAGTAATTCCTCTTAATTTTTCTTCTTCTTTTTTTGTATTCATTATCAATTTAGGTGTTTAAGCGTTCACAAGTTTTTGGAAGCTGGTGAACACTGACAAATTGTTTCTCCCACAAAACTGGAAACACACAATCCAGACAGTATAAGTATACGGTTGAACTGACATCAATAGACATGACCATTTCATTGATTGTATAATAAAACAGATTATTAAGTATGCAAATATTAAGTTATACAGCTCAACAGGCTTAAAAAATATTACATTTCTGCTCAATTCACTACCAGAAGTTAACTTCTCTTTTTGCAAGAGAGGTTGGAAAGAGACGAACAAAAATCACATTTGAAATAATAACAACTGGTAAACAACTTCCAATAGATACGCAAAAAAATTACAAGATTTTCAAAAATTGTATTATTAACAATTATTTCAGCTACAATCATAAGGCATGTCTACCTTAAAAAATATTTACTAAAGAGCATGTGTCCTAAACAAGACAAATACATTTTGCTAAAAATACTTAACAGCTCTCCCACTCTTCCTTCAGATCCTCTCTTTTAAGTTGCATCTCAAATGTAGACATTAAATTAACTTTAATACTTTTTTGGTCTGGAGACAGACATTAAAGATATGTGCTTCTGTGCAATGCGGACTTTGTATGAATTTTTCAACCAGAGGTTTGTGATTTTCAAAATGGAGGTTTTCATAATAGCACAAAATGAGATTTATAAAAAGACATTAAGAAATCATCATTAGACTTGGATGAAAGCCAGCAAAATCAATGGGTACACAAATCTGATGTACACTGTTTTAAATGTGGCAGTTATAAACATATAGTAGCAGGCAAATAGCCAGATAGGCACCACTATTAATGTTTGAAATGACTGAAGGAATAAATCACAGAAGGCCTAGACTGCTCACAGTTCTTAGGTTTTTAATTCGGTAGCACATTAAAAACATATAAGTATTGTGCTGGGTATTTTGGCACCCAATAACTCTATATTCCTTATATACTGATGAGATTCAAGAATGTGAATAGACTTCAAGAAGACATAATACTGCATGATTTCAGGAAAGGTCAACTCATACGAATGGTAAACATGCTTTAATTGTTGAACAACAAGCTTCTCTCTTCTTTGTCTTTTTTGAGACAGAGTCTCACTCTGTTGCCCAGGCTGGAGTGCAGTGGTATGACCTTGGCTCACTGCAACCTCTGCTTCCCGGGTTCAAGCGATTCTTATGCCTCAGCCTGAGAGTGGCTGAGAGTACAGGCATGTGCCACCACGCCTGGTTAATTTTTGTATTTTTAGTAAAGGCAGGGTTTCATCATGTTGGCCAGGCTGGTCTTGAACTCCTGACCTCAAGTGACCACTCGTCTCGGCTTCCTAAAGTGCTGGGATTACAGGTGTGAGCCACTGCGTCTGGACAAACAAGCATCTTTTGCTGAGTGTTCAAACAAGCTGATCATCATCCAAACACAGAGGTTTCAATTCTGTCAAGCTTGAGGCCTGGTAAAAATGCTCATCAATACTTCATTAGACTTATCATTCACTAAGCCTACAAGTTGGCTAATATGTTTGATAAACTGGGTCCTGTTGTAAAAGTTCCATTTCCAAGGCAATTGCATCAGGTAGCCCGGTTTTATTTATTGCAAGAATTGTTTCTCTGACTGCTGGTGTCTAGGAAGTGCAGTTGCAGTGTAGGACAATACTGCTCCAAAAGAGAAAAACTGCTTGCTTCTAACATTTCCATTTCACTTTTATCTTATGAACTTCACTGCATCTTCATATTTCATTTCACTTTAATGCTTGGACAATGAACACTAGAGCTCTCCCAAAACCAGCAGCATGATGACAATAATATTTAATGCAACAACTAGCCTCTCCAAGAAATTTTATTTTACAAAACATAACCAGTTATCAACAGGCTTGGATAAATGGCAGTGTACCATCATTCAGAACCTGGATGCCTTCTTTCTCGCAAGAGCGGCGTTGTAAGTTGCTTCACATATTCTCACTATTGGGTAAGAACATCAAGTTCCTTTAACATTCATTTAAGGTCATACTGACTGCAATATCCTGTGTGTGACTTCACATGACCTGACCAATTCATTTGAGTCACGTTAGTTAAAAAAACACTCAGTAGGGTTATTTAAAAATTAAAACTTCTTTTTGAATAAAGTATACAGAAATGATGTAAAAATAACTGAAGTCTACTTCAATGTACCACACTTTATACTACACTTGAAATCTTCAGTGCTTTGGAGTATGAAGATGGGAGTAACAGGACATGAAACGAACCTCCAGAAAAGCAAGATCAATTCTTTAATCCAGTAATGAGGCAACAGAAAGGAAGTTCCCCTAGGTTTACCCATTTAGGTCAGAACTCTTGTAAAATGCTTTCCTGATTTTAATTTGATTCTCATGTGTCCTAGTTAACCCCTCTCATGGAGCTGCTTGGTAGAATAGTAATGACTTTCTGTAATTCATCTGTTTGCACAGAAGTCATGCTGTATGCCTGGTAATCTCCACTGCCCTTCAGAAACTTTGCAAATGCATGACCAAGAACACTACAGAACTGCCCAACCTGCAGCTAGCAGTGACCTCTCTTGGGGTAGGTTGGCTTAGTGTCTTAGTATCCTTGATGGTAAACATCAAGGATATAAAAATAAAATTTCCATACTTTATATCTTCACTCTCAGTTCTCCAAGGGGATGGCTCCTCAACTTTTTAATATTTAACTCTATTTAACTTAAAATTTAGAGTTCAATTTTATTTTTACGCTCATGTGTAAGAATATTGCAATACTTTAATTCTGATGACACAGTCCCATCTATCATGTTATTATTGTCTAATACTTTATTTCTACTTTCTGTGCTTTTTAAGGACACATATTAGACATTATTATTATTACTGTTAATGTTATTTTATTTACCCATGTTTACTAATTTATTTAATCACCTTTCTTTTCACGTTTCAGACATTGCCTCCCAGATTATTTTTTGTACCAGAAATACAAACGATAGCAGTTATTTCAATGAGCATCATTTGGTGGTGAATTCTGTTTTGTTCACATACAGGATAATGGGTTGGCTGGGTATATATTTAATAATTCTATATGCAGGTTCAAGGCATTTTCCCTTAACCCTCTGAATACATTATTCCATAGGCGTCTGTTGTTTCTGCCTCTTAGTGCTCTTCTCTTCCTCTTCAGAGTTCTGCAATCGCAATGTTAGGTCTTCTTTTCATTTAACCTGCTTGGTACTCACTGTGTTTCCTGAATTTGAGGTTTCATGCTCTTCATCAATTCAAGAAAAAATCCCAGACATTACCCCTCAAATATTATCTTTCCCCAACTCTATCTCTTCTCTCGTTTTGTAATTTGGATGCAATGCAATCTCAGTAAATTGTCCATGTCTTTCCTCTTTCATGTTTTCCATCTGTTTGTCCCTCTGTTTTCCATTCTGGGCAATTACTTCAGAGCCATCGTTCAGTTCAATGAATTATCTAATCGATTGCATCTAATATGCTATTTCCTCTGTTCATTTTGATTTTATAAGGTCTTTTCAATTCTGTGACAAATTTGCCTATTCAGTTTTGATAGTCTCTTAAGTTTTTTATATGATCTTATTTCTTTACATTTTAAACACAGTTGTAGGTCTGATAACTCCTAATACTTAAAATGTTGGGTGAGAGGAGAGTTCAATTTTGTTGCTTTTGCTACTGATCCTCACTTGCAAAAACTTTTTCCTCACATGCTTTATAATTTTGGATTGTAAGCCCATGGTTGTCTAATGTTAATCCATGGGAAACCTGAGGGGCCTGGATTGAGAATGTGTTTCTCCATACGGATTTTCTTTTGCTTCCGTCAAAAGGCCTGAGACTCTCCCAATACATGGGTACTCCAAGTTCTTGCTGTTGGTTTCCAAGAGCATTCAAGTTGTGTAAATTTAAACATAAATATGTAGAAATTCTCATATCAGACTTTTACATCCCCATCCAGAGTGAAGGCTGGCACCAACACTTGTCCTTGTGGTCTTTCTTTGTTGGAAGCAGTTATTCCTGAATCCATTACTGAGGCTGAATTACATTACTGAAGCCCATTAATGTTCTTTGAGGGTTCCCACTCTATGTGGAGAATCTCAGCTCTGATTCCCTACATTTTTCAGGCCGAAGGCCTTGTTTCCTGATCCCCAAGTGGCTCCATGTTTCTATTTTAGACAACAACTTCAGGGCAGCGGCAACTTCAGCATTTGATTACCCTTCTGGTTTCCTGTCTTTCTTCATTCTTGGCCTTTCCGGAGATTTTACCTATTTTCTTCTTGGTTCAGCTGTGCATCTGAAATCATGTGCTTGGTGTATTTTTATCCAGCATTTTAGGTGGCTTTTAGTACTAGGAGTAGTAGAAGAGATTTTTTTTTTCCCTATAGGTGTATATTTATAATCCCCGCAATTTAATTAGTTACTATAAAATCATCTATACTTACAATTTTTAAGTCTTTCTCCCTGGAATAATCACAAAATAATCACCTACACTTATAATTTTTAGGTCTTTCTCCCTGGTATTCTTTCATTGCCCCATCCCTCTCTTTTAAAACTAATTCTGTTAGGTCACCTCTATTTACTCTCAAAAACTAATTATCTGAAGTTGATTCAGGCTGACATTTTTTCACCACACAACGTCTAGATAAATCTCAAATGCATTATCCAGAGTGAAGAGGCAAGAGGCCTCTTATAGATATATAATTCCATTTATACAACATTCTGGAAAAGCCAAAATTATATAAACAGAAAACTGATCAGTGTTTGACATAGGCTGGAGGGAGGGTAAGACTGTTTAGCAAAAGAGAACTGGACAATCTTTTTGGATGGTTCTACATTGTGATCAAGAAGGATGAACACTGGGCCATGTGAGAGGGCCAGGTCAGGGGGACTATAATAAAAATTCAGAAGATGGAGCCATTTAGAGAGATGGAATACTGCAGATTTTTCACAAAGAATATTCAAGTATTAAGGATAGAAAGCTGCCCTCCTGTGAGTGGCTGAAATTAGAACTTCCTCGTCTTGAGGGGATTCCCAATGATGCCTCAAGAGATGCTCCAGCCTACCCAGAGATGTTGCTGCCAGTGGTGAGGCCCTCCTATCAATTTCAGTTGTTCTATCCCAGGTCACTGAGTGGAAATCTGCCTTAGGCTGATGGAACTGGGCCCATCAGGTTGGTGGGGGTGTACTCAGTGAGCCTGTATGTTCACAAGGGGTCAGAAAAACCTGGAACATAGCAGACAAGAGACTGTTACGTTCATTCCACATTTATGCTGTAAAAGCATGTTTGTTGTTCATGAAAACTCTTAAAAAAAAAAAAAAGAAGGAATTTTCAAATTATAAACCTGGATGACAAGACATAAATACTGAAATCAGAGTATGTGTGGTATGAGAATCTTACATTGCGAATAACTATGAAACGAGTGCTCTTAATACAGTTGAAAATAACAGTATGCTGCTCTTCTAATTATAAAGAATTTTCTGGATTTTTTAAGTCCTTATCCATGAAATTCTCTCTCTCTCTCTCCCTCTCTCTCTCTCTGTCTCCTTGCAGTTTTTTAAAAAAAATGTATGAAAGAAGGTAACATGAATAGTGAAAAACAATCTTAGACCATAAATATAGAGCAGGATATTCTCCTTATTCCCTGTACAGGTTAGTTTCTGTACCTCAGAAATGAGGAAGATGGAATAGATTGTCTTTAAGAGTTGTCCTAGCTCTAACGCTAGGACAATATCCTCCAATCTCGGAAGAACCAGATTGTGAACTAGAGGCAGGAAGAGTTAGCACAGTGGCCTGCCAGGGCTGACCTACCAGAATTTCCTGCTCCACCACCAATGAAAGGAACAAACAGTGTCTCTCACTTCTCTCCAGTCAACCTTGTAACTAATGCTTCTTCAAAATCTAACCTAAGTTTCTAAGCCTTCCTGAAAACAAAGAGAAAAGTAAACCTGGAGTCTGCCAGACTAGAGAGTACTATCAAAGTTGAAAAGACAGAATGGAAAGTGGAGGAAAAAAATGGTGGTGCAAAAAAGATAAAGAGGAGGTCCATTGGTTGTGGCAAGATGAAGAGAGCTACTTCCTGGAAGACAGCATTTATTTTCCTTCCTTCCTTCCTTCCTTCCTTCCTTCCTTCCTTCCTTCCTTCCTTCCTTCCTTCCTTCCTTCCTTCCTTTCTCTCCCTCCCTCCCTCCTTCCTTCCTTCTTCCCTCCCTCCCTCCCTCCTTCCTTCCTTCTTCCCTCCCTCCCTCCCTCCCTCCTTCCTTCCTTCCTTCCTTCCTTCCTTCCTTCCTTCCTTCCTTCCTTCTCTCCCTCCCTCCCTCCCTCCTTCCTTCCTTCTTCCCTCCCTCCCTCCCTCCTTCTTTCCTTCTTCCCTCCCTCCCTCCCTCCCTCCCTCCCTCCCTCCCTCCTTCCTTCCTTCCTTCCTTCCTTCCTTCCTTCCTTCCTTCCCTCCCTCCCTCCTTCCTTCCTTCCTTCTTCCCTCCCTCCCTCCCTACCTCCTTCCCTCTCTCCCTCCCTCCTTTCTTTTTTTAAAAAAGAGTCTTGCTCTGTTGCCTGGGCTGGAGTGCAGTGGCATGACCTCGGCTCACTGCAGCCTCTGCCTCCTGGGTTCCAGCAGTTCTCCTGCCTCAGCCTCCTGGGTAGCTGGGATTACAGGTGCACACCGCCTCAGCCTCCCAAAGTGCTGAGATTGTAGGTGTGAACTACTGCACCCGGCTGGGAGGCAGCATTTCTAATACAATGTGGAGACACAACATCTGCTAAATGACTGAATGTTTGCTTGAGTACTGAGTATATCAATGGTTATATCTATAGAGGTTTCACATTACCTGAGAAACAAAAATTTAAAAAGCCAACAGTCATTTTTGAGCAAAAACATCTTATGTTCAAGTCCTGGTTCTTAAAAAACCTCTTCAAACTATACATCCCCCGGAGGATGTCATTTTCTTTTTTTTCTTTTTTTTTTTTTTCCTCTGGTTTGGTTTGGTTTTTGAAGTGGGAAGGAAGTTGATCCCTTGCCTTTTTAAAGTTAACTTATAGAATAGGACTGCATGGATGTTTGTTTTGATTTAGGGTTTTATTTTTACACTGTCGTTCTAAAAGACTCCCTCTAAAACTGATGATACACCTGCTGTATAACAACTAAGGCAAGCTACATTTTGTTCCCAAGGGTGGCTTCTAAATCTCTATAAAACTCTCCACTGGAATTTATTAATGTTTTAGCTCATGAAAACTGGATATAAAGAGTAAAAATGTGGTATGTGTAATTTACATATTAGATGATGCAATAGAGATAGAAACTTCCATATAAAAAGCTTAAATGGGAACAAAAAGTTCTAGAATGTTCCTCACTTGCATTTTATATGGTGACGGGATATTATTACAATCATTATGGGCCTATGTCTGGAGCATAATAGTGTGCTTTGTTTTACAGAGTTGGAAGTAGAGCGACCAACCTGGAGTGAGTGATGCGGAGGGTCTATACTCTATGCACTGTCATACTCTTCACAGAGCCTGGATCCCTTCATTTGACAGCACACATCTCTGTGGCAAGGATGCCAATGCAGGTGCTGGCCACTGAATTAATCGACATCTGATCGCTTGAAAATGAGCTGGATGATTTGTGAAGAAGTCCACCCACCAATAAAAACAAGTCTGTCTGTTTTCCTTAACTACTGAACAGAACTGTCAGGTGCAGCAGTCTTCTTGTCTACACATCAAAAACAAAATGCTCAAATGTTCATGTAACCCCCTGTTATCAAAGCTTTTTGTCTTAGAGGGAGTACTATGGTCATAACACTGCTTTTGTTTTTCAAAAAATGACTTAGTTTTAGCAAATAGGCTTAAATTTATTCATTTTGCAAGGAGGGGACAGGAATTGGTCAAGGAGAACATGATTGAATCTCTGACATTGGAATGAACTCTTGGGGAAAATAAAGACTAACAGAAGAAAAGATTCAGCCCTGCGCAGCGTCCTTCTCAACCCCAGGTGCTGGGCTGTGTGATGAAATGAGAGGCAAGACTCATAGTTACATTAATAATAGAGACACAGAGTTGTTTAACACTGGGACTTCCTTTCTCACTGTACTCAATGTAAAAAAAAAAAAAAAATTAATGAGATTCCTCCCTTCAAAACAAACTGATAACATTTTTATATTAGTTTCTGTAAATAGGTTGTAGTTTTAGTACATAAAAATACTCAATTCTTATTCATTTATTCTAATGAAATTGTTTAATGCCACAATCTCCCTGGCAGACACTCATTCTCATAATGGTCAGCTCACTAGATGGCCAATGCTATATTAGAATAATGCTATTTGCAGGCAGCTCTACAGTTCACAAAATGCTTTCCCATGTATTATTTTATTTGATCCAGATGATCAAAGGGTCATGCTTACAAAATGGAGAGTATTCAGACTTCTGATACTTACATCTTAGTGTCCATTGCATGCTATGCCAAAGAGTTATTGCTAGCTGTACATTACTCAGTTGGTAAAGGGGTTATTAGATTATTCCTAAAGGTTTCCTTAAGAACATATTACATTTTTCCATATTTCTCCCTTTTCCTTTAATTTTGAACTTTATTGCTATAGAGACTACTCTTTCTATATTCTTGTTAACACCTCCACTGTCCTATGCTAAATAAGGACAATGGGGAGAGTCTAGCCTTAATGTGAACAAGATGAATAATCATACAAATCCACACTTCTAGGTTTTCCCATCAGATCTAACCCTTACTCAATACACAGTTGCCCTTGCAGTCAACTATACCTGATGGAAAAGTACAGAAAGTGTTGAAGAGCCTTCAGCAGGATCTGAAATAAATCAAGTTTTTGAAAACGCTAGCACTGACATTCTTAAGGCTATTCTAAACTGCCAAAAGTGGGCCAGAAAAAGGAAAATATTAAATCCTTGCTTTGGATTTCAGAGCTTAGCTTGGTAGTAATTCCCCAGCCTTGATTTTTATTTATCACTATTTTCTACCCTTCCTGGAAAAAGAGATGACTTCAAATGTTTAGGTTCATTCCAAAACCAAAGAAAGGGTGATCTGCTTTTAAAAATCTGTTAACTTATGACATAATTATAGCAGCCTTTCCTATGTGCTAATGTGATACTATTTTCATATTTACCTTTCAAAAATCCATTGATAGACATTATCATAAAATATTCATAGACTAATATATATGAACTTGTTATATCCTTTTCAACAAGAGCCCTCATTTATTTAAACTTACTTTCATTTAACTCCTACAAAAGTAGATCATGTTTCCATCCTACTGTCTATAGGAGAGAATAGGGTAACTGCTTCGCTACATTGTTTTTGCAGAGATTCCACTTTAATTCCTTTTGCAATCTTCTCCACTGCCTACTGGCAATGACTGTTTTCAGTTGTGAAGTTTTATTTTTAATAATTTATACAGAACATTATAACCCACGTGCACTTAAACTATGATTTTACATGAATAAATAGCCTAATTTAAAAAATTTCCTATGATTTATCAGAGATCCCCAAACATTAATAGCATTTTTCATATATGGGATAGTACAAACCTGTCAGTCATTATACTCGTATCTCAGTTGTATTTTAGAAAAGATCCCTAGATTTAGTGAACCAGTGATTATATGATTTTATAATTTTTGTTAAGTATTTTACTTCAAAAAAGTAGTAAACAGCAAAAGAGGCACCAATAATTACTTTTCAATCCTCTGACTGGAAGACTTGATAGAAGAAAAATACATTTACAATAATTGACCTTTATAATCAGAAGAATAAAGTTTGCAGAATACTTAAAAGTCTAACCTCACAAGTCAGCGTAGAATATCCTCAAACCCAAAGAAGTGTATTCAACAGAATTGATTTCCAGCTTCCCAGTTATTTTATTTATAGTTATAGCCTATCTATCATAAGCACTAGACCTTCATAACCACACAAACCCGCCCTGTATGAAATCCCATTGTAATGTACCTGAAAGGCATTAGGTAACTCACGACCTTTCCAACTTCTGGATACAAGACCATGATAAAGTTAATAGCCCTCTCCCACTTCACAGGACTGCTGTGAAGATTGACCTTTTCTTTCCATAACTTGCTTAAATCGATTATAGGCATCTTATTATTTCACTGACTTCACAGGTTTTAAAACGTTTTTAGGAAATCAAGAGTGAAGCAAAGTAAATTGTTAGTGAACGTTATACTCCTGTGATGCTTTTAATATTTATACTATTTGGAGTATAAAGATTACCGAATTTTCCTGAATTCAAAGTGGTTGATTAAAACACTGTTTTAACTGAAACAGATGACTCTCATTTTTTATGATAAAAGATTGAATGGGAGTTTAAATACAAATCTTCATTTATCCAAAAATTCAATCTATGTAAAAATTTAGGAACGGATTATGTTTCAGAGAGATTGGTTATAAATATTTAGTCCAAATTACCCAAGCAGTGTGAAAAACATTTCCACCATCAAAGGCTCTGGTAAAAAGTTTAACTTATTGGTGCATTTGCATTATGGTAAATGGAGTTAACAGAAATGGTGGCTTCCTAGCCTTTCATTCTTCTGAAACCCTAGAGAAGTTACAAATCTCATCATCAGAAGGAGGTTTTGGAATGGTATGTCCTTTGACTATAAATAGTGCTAAAAATAGCCCCTGAAAGGCATAATTTTATATAATATTATTTCACAAAAAGAGAAGAAAATATATATCTTTAATCCTGAACAAACTTCTTCAAAGTTTATGTTCTCAGTAAACCTTTCACTGAGAACTGAAAGTATAACTTAGTAATGCAATAAATGCCCTAACAAATATATCAGATTTTTCACTTAATGCTTGTTACAGGCTTAAACCAAATGGAGTAAAAGGAAATCACCTTTTACAGTCTGACTCCTACAGGAAGAATGCCTTGCTGTTACGCTTTTTAAAGAAGGCATGGTGAATTTATCTCAACTTTGGTGAATCTTGGGCCATGATAAAAAGAAGAAAAATAGCAGAGCAGTTAACATTCCACAGAACTCTTTCTTCACATGTTTATTTCCTTGCACATTGGACATGATCCAAGATAATAAGAAAAGCGCAAAAAAGAACTTTTCTTAAAGGCAATATATAGTTTAGTATTCTGTGTTGATATAGAAAAGATAATGTTTCCTCATCCCTCAAAAAATTATCTTGTAGATTAAACATATTAAATGGTTAGGACTGCAGAAAATCACCAAAACTAGTGCTCCCAGTTATATCAAAATGAAAGAATATTCAGTTAGGTCAGAGGTCATGGGTTATTAAAGTTTAGTTCAAAGCAAATGAAGAATCTATTTGCTGGGCACTCTAATTTCAGCTTTTTATCTTATGATATTGCATCTGGAATTTGAAAATATATGCTTTCATTATGAAAGAAAGAGAAACGGCTTATGTCTAAAGCAAGAATTGGATTGACTGCTGAACAGCTGAGCATCCTTTACATGGGCCCTGTTCTCTAAGAAATAAATGTCAGAATCCCTTTCAATGCTTTCCACTCCTACAAGGAGTTTCCTATCTGTCTTCTCTAACCCACAGTGTCTTTTCGACTGTACCCTGAACCAACGACCTGGTGAATGATGTCATCTCTTCCCATTACACACAAGACATGGCCAGCCAGGAGATGGAACCCTTGTCCTAAATACTGGGGGAAGATATATAAAGGGGAAGGAAACATATGGTTTACTATGTGCTGGCGATTTTTTTCACATGTGATCTCCCTTATCCTACGCACCCAGCCTATGAGGTGATCATCATCATCCTATCTTGCAGAGGAAGGAGCTGAGGTTCAGACAGGAAGAGCAAGGTAGCCTCAGTCATACAGCAAGTGAGGCAGAGACCATTACATGCCTCAGATATTGGTGCTGTCTTCCCGGTATCATTCCATCTACAAGTTATATTTATAGCTTGCTTTTTTCTCATTATGAAAGTAAGACATGATGATTCTAGAGCACTTAGAAAATCCTGGAACGTATAAAAAGTCTTATTAGCGTGTAATCCAGATATAATTTTTAACAATCAATTAGATATATAAACACCATGTATAGAGGTCCAAGAAAATTTGTACATTTAGTTCTTTGTATTTTTTAATCACTGAAATTTTTTTTTATATTTCTTTTTTTTTTTTTTTTTTATCCTGGATACAGAGTTTCGCTCTTGTCACCCAGGCTGCAGCGCAATGGTGCGTTTTCAGCTCACTACAAACTCTGCCTCCTGGGTTCAAGCAATTGTCCTGCCTCAGCCTTCCAAGTAGCTGGGATTACAAGCGCCTGCCACCATGCCCAGCTAATTTTTGTATTTTTAGTAGATACAGGGTTTCACCATGTTGGCCAGGCTGGTCTCAAACTCCTGACTTCAGGTGATCCACCTGCCTCGACCTCCCAAAGTGCTGAGATTACAGGTGTGAATCATGTGCCTGGCCTGAATATGTTTTTATATAATAAAATTTCCTTTCAATACCTGAATTTCACTCGAGTCCATTTTGAGGTTGTACTAGCTTTCATTTTCCCTCATGTGAAGAGAAAAAAATTTAGACATCCATAAATGCTGTATCCTGTTGAGGGTGTAGACTTTTCTTTTACTTGGGCTGTTTACTTTTAAATTCTCACTTTGCCACTTAATATTCTCTTAGTAATGTAGCTAGTTTTATGAATCTCCTTCACATGCAAAAACATGGTTATAGGCATCTTATGTCAGGCCAAGGTCTAGTGATGCACTCAACTTTGTGACCATGATACTGTGAGGTGTCATGATGGAAATAAATAAATTTACTTTACTACACATCACTCTTTTTAACATTAATTAATAAAGTCTGCTGGACCAGGACTTCCATTAAAAGAGGAGAAAACAAGACTTCAAAGTTAGGGAAAAAACAGCTGGTGTCTATTGCATACCCATGAGGATAGCTGCAGTGAAAGCAAGATAAAAATTTTGATATTTTCTTTTCTTTTTTCTTTAAACAACAAATATTTATTATCTCATAGTTTCCAGGATTAGGAATCTGGGAGAAGCTTAACTGGATAGTTCTGACTTGGGGACAAAGTTGCAGTCAAATTGATAGCCAGGGATGTGCTCATTTGAAGTTTGGGTCTGATGGATCCACTTCCAAGGTGATTCATTCATGTGGCTGTTGGCAAAAGGTCTTAGTTCTTCACCATGTGAGCCTCTCTCTAGGGCTGGGCACATGATACGTTGGCTGGCTTTGCCAGAGCCAGTGATCAGAGATAGAAGGAGCCAGAGCCCAAGACAGGAGATGCAATCTTTTATAACCTAACCTTGGAAGTAATGTGCAATAACTTCTGCCACATCCTACTGGTCACCAAGACCAACCCTGGGATGATGTGAGACGGGGATGAAGACCAGAAGGTGGGATCGCTGGGAGCCACCTTTGGGGCTGCTGGCCACACTTGTGATTACAGAAGAGACCTGCTTTTTTTTGTTTGTTTGTTTTTGGTAAGTTGTGGTAATATAGATAAATAACTGAAAACTTGCCATTTTAATCATTTTAAGTGTACAATTCAGTGGCATTAATTACATTCATAACATTGTGCAACCATCACAGTATTTCCAAAACCCTATCATCACCCTGAATAGAAACTCTATACAAATTAAGCAACATTTTTGTTATTAAAATAATGTGACAATATTAAAGATAATTTTGGGAAAGAAGAAAAATAATCACCCAAAATTCTACTACTGCATCACAACTATTTTCATCTTGTATATTACATTTCAGTAACAGCTAGTCCACAGACTTTTTATAGTAACATGTTAGTATATATATTTTTTTATTCATCTTTTTTCAGGAAACATAGGGAACATTTCCTATGTTTTTAAAATCTCCATACATAATATTCTAACATTGCTGTGTAATATTCCACTGAGTTCCTGAATCATGATTTGTTAAACCTTTCCCCATTCCCTTAATCTTTGTTAAGTTGATACCAAGTCTTTTTAAAAATTTTAAACTACAATACAGTAATGAGAATTTGGGGGCAACTTGGTTTTTACTTGGTTGATCTATTTCCTTGGGAGAAATACTAACAAGTGAAATCGGCAGGTTCAAAACATAATTCCTCTGGTTTCCAATCGGAAGTAAAGCAAAATCCCAAACTCTGGCCTGCAGGGCCATTCCTTAGCTAGCCTCTGCTTTCACTCGCCAGTCTCCTCTTCTCTCTCTCCCCACATTCACTATACTCTCACCACCAAGCACTTTCATTCTTCAACAAATACGAGCTGAGTGCCTTCTATGGGACAGGCTCTGTTGTAGGTGCTAAGGACATGGAACTGGGCAAAAAGTGAAAATCCCAGCTTTCATATGCTTAGAGCTTGCCAGTGCTCTTCCGTTTCATCACATTGCTCTGTTTTACTGTCTTCATGGAATTAGCACTCTTTGAGATTATACTGTCTATATTTTGTTTACTGTCCTCGCTACTCTAGAAGTTCTATGAGAGCAGAAACTTAGCATTCCCAAACATCCAGAGCATCTAGATGATACTAAATTTCTTGAATGCTCCATGATACCTTTATGGCCACAAACACATTTCCATATTGTTTTTCTCATTATTTACCAGTTTAGAGGGACATCAGCAGTAAATGAAGGGGCTAATTTTTCTACAACCTCACCAGTATTGGCGTTTATGAAGAAGTAGGTTGTGGATGTGGGGCTGGGTGCGAATGAAGGGTAGTTTGATGGAGAGCACAGAAGACACTGAAGCTATCTTTTGAGTTTTTGAAATATTGCATTAAAGTGTTATTTATCCTGATCATTGAGATTTTTCTTGACACCACCTAAATTCTGAACCCAAAATGAGCACCTTACATGCCTCACTCTATTCTCAGCCCTGTTTTGTATTAAAATGGCAAATGAGACAGGTATTTATCGATCTGCTCTTGAGACTACAAAATAACTGAAGACAGAAAAATAAAATTTGTAAAATAAACTTAGATGATCCTATCAGGAAAACCATTTGAGAGCTGTTTTCGGAATTAAATGAGATGATGCAGACAAAGCATTCTGGCATGCTGTGAAGCACAGACGTGTGCCGTGAACATTGTAGCTGGTGATACTTCATACGGCACTATTGTCATTTCTCCCCCACTGCTACACTTGTAAAAAATTAAACTGACAGCCGGGCGCGGTGGCTCAAGCCTGTAATCCCAGCACTTTGGGAGGCCGAGACGGGCGGATCACGAGGTCAGGAGTTCGAGACCATCCTGGCTAACACGGTGAAACCCCGTCTCTACTAAAAAATACAAAAAGCTAGCCGGGCGAGGTGGCTGGTGCCTGTAGTCCCAGCTACTCGGGAGGCTGAGGCAGGAGAATGGCGTAAACCCGGGAGGCGAAGCTTGCAGTGAGCTGAGATCCGGCCACTGCACTCCAGCCTGGGCGACAGAGCGAGACTCCGTCTCAAAAAAAAAAAAAAAAAAAAAAAAAAAAAAAAAAAAAAACTGACCTTACTAAATGGCGTTAAAAGAGTTCCTTGGGACTGCAATATTCTTTCCCAAATTAGAGTACATACCTGAAAATATTTTGGTAGGAGAAACCTCTTTGGAGGATTTATAATTAATGGAAAAAAACATGAAGTAAAGAGGATTGAGATCATGAGTGAATTCATACAAAAAAGGTCTCATCATTTTTATTTATTTTTACTTTCTTGTAAATTTATTTTAGGTTCAGGGGGTTCATGTGCAGGTTTGTTACATGCGTAAATTGCACGTTGCTGAGGTTTGGAGTATGAATGATCCCATTACCCAGGTAGTTAGCATAGTATCCAATCGGTGCTGTTCAACCCCTTTATGTCTCCCCCTCCTCCCAATAGTCTCCAGTGTCTATTGCTGCCATCATTGTGTCCATGCATACTCAATGTTTAGCTCCCAATTACAAGTGAGAACATTCAATATTTGGTTTTTCTGTTCCTATGTTAATATACTTAGGTTAATGGCCTCCAGCTGCATCCATGTTGCTGCAAAGGATGTGATTTCATTCGTTTTTATGGTTGCATAGTATTCCATGGTGTATACGTGCCACATTTTCCTTATCCAGTTCAACACTGATGGGCACCTAGGTTGATTCCATGTATTTGCTATTGTGAATAGCACTATGATGAACATGTGAGTGCATATGCCATTTTGGTAATATGATTTATTTTCTTTTTTGATATATAAACATATAAATACTGTGCAACCATCACAGTATTTCCAAAACAGTATATAAACAGTAATGGAATTGCTGAGTCAAATGGTAGTTCTGTTGTTAAATGCTTACTAAAATAAGATAATGGTGAGGTACCTTAAGTACAAATATTTTCAATATTCTTTTAAATACTTTGATATAGAAACATTCTCTTGATAGATATGCTTCAGAATTTGTCTCCAAATTTTAAGAAGATTTTGTAACTGTGTTTTGCTGTGTTACACATTAAAGTATACTCCTCTCTTTGCCAGTCTCCCCTTCAGGCCCACTCTGTTTGTCCTTTTTCTAAATGTCCAGTGACTTCCTAATTTTATGGTCCACCATGATTGGTTCTTGTTTCCCTGGCCTATCTTAGTTTGAAGTGTCTTGATTTCCTCCTGCCTAGTGGGTGCTGGTCTCAAGTCCAAACTGATCAACACAACAGTGCAAAAGCATGCTTTCTACTTGGCCATCCTTATTCTTCTTTTCCCCTTCTCAATCCTTACATTCAAATACTTCCAAATAGAGTGACACACAAACATCTGAACCATCCCTCAGAGTTACAGAGTATCAAACTGACATCTGCTAGAATTCTGAGTAACTGTGATGTGTGTTTAGGGAGAAAATACTGCAATGTCTTACATGGCAGATGCTAAAGTTAGTATGCATAAAATTTTTGTTTGTCATTTTTGTTTTGCAGTTCAAGTCCTGGGAAATAATTTATTTACTCTGTGATGTATGCAACAAATATGAGAATATATTGGAGGAGGGATTTTCAAATAATTAGAACAAAAATTCGTGTATTTCTTTCAACAGATCTTATTTCAAAAAGATCGCTTCCTCCTACATTAGAATGTGAATGTATAATTTAAGGAGTGACTTTTAACAACAAATCTGCAGGATGTATTTCAACTCTATGTTATGAGTGAACTACAACTCTATGTTATAAGTAGTGGTACCTCGTGTTCTCCTTCTAGTTCCAAGTCCTTGCCTTTGACTTTTCGTTTTTTCTCTCTATGCTTATCTGAATCTGCATTTGACTGAAACGCTATTATCAAACAGCCTAAGTGCTTCTGGAGTTTGCAATTGGCTGTTCCCAACACAGGGATAGTTGCTACATTGTAGAAACTTTAGTGAAACGATTTTCTGCAATAATTCATCAGCAGAAAGGCTACCAGTCTTACAAAGGCAGGGAACTTGCTTTGTGCATGGGAGCCCAGTCTTAAAGTTCATTACTAAAAAACATTGCTAAAAGTTTCATGGCCTCTATTTTACTGTCATGCCCTGTGGTGAGAGGATGCCTAAGCTTTTCCAAGAGGCTGGTCAAATTATTCTTATAGTGTGACTCCCAGAAGACCCTGCATTCGTCTCTCATGTGGAGGAGGTTGTAGATCTAGGGGCACGGATGCTCCAAAGTGGGGTTTGATGGTGAGCATAAAATAGGCTGAGGCTATCTTTTACTGCAACTGAGCACAACCTCTGAGTTTCACAGTCCTTTATTCCTGACTTTAACTCTACATCTGGCTCTTTATATAAAATGATTTATAATGGAAAGGTGTCATTTCATATCTGTGGCTTTAAGAAACTCAAATTGGCATGATTGCTAGGCTTTTTATCTTTTGGATCAGCATTTTCACCTTTACAACTGAAATAAAAGAAAGACAAATGAATAGGATTAAAAAGCTGCACATTTAGTATCATCTGGAGTCCAACTACTTATAACTTCCAGGTACATGTAGGTAAGGGCATTTTCAGGTATATCTCTAACATGAATATGTTGGAATGAATAACAGAAGCTGGCGGCAAAAAAATACAGTCTACTGATGTCTTAAAACTAACAATATCAGCATAATGTAGGAAACTGAAGACAGGCATTTGCAGATCATACATAAAGATATGGAAGTGTTTAAAGAAGTGAAAGAGAGAGAGAAAAAAAAACTCATCTGATTACTTGGGAGCTTAAAAGAACCCCTCCCCTCCCCTCCCCTCCCCTCTCCTTTCCTCCCTTCTTTCCTTGTCTTTTTTTTTTTTTTTTTTTTTTTTTTCTCTTTCTCTTTTTCTTTTTCTTTTTTTGACGGGGTTTTGCTCTGTTGTCCAGGCTAGAGTGCAATGGTGTGATCTTGGCTCACTGCAACCTCTGCATCCCGGGCTCAAATGATTCTCCTGCCTCAGCCTCCCAAGTAGCTGGGACTACAGGCATATGCCACCACGCCTGGCTAAATTATATATATATATATATATAAATTTTTTTTTGTACATTTGGGGTCTTGTCATATCACCCAGTCTCGTCTCAAACTCCTGGACTCAAGTGATCTGCCCACCTTGGCCTCTCAAGCTGTTGGGATTACAGGCTTGAGCCACTGCACCTGGCCACAAGAACATTTTCAAAAGAATGTTGAGGTCATTTCAAAAAGGATGATACAAACCTAAGATTTATTTGTAGTCAATGTAAATAGCTGCTCATACACACCCACACACAAACAAAACCTACTTAGTTAATGTGCTGTGTGTCCAGCTTCTATGTAGCCTGACACATTTTAGCACATTTACTAAGTTGTGTTTCTATATTTAGGAACACTAGATATAAACAGTCGAAGAGTGATAGAGCTTAGACTGTGAAACGGCCAGCGCCTACAGAATCAGTGCTGCCGAAATGCCATGCTTTGAAATTCCATTCTGGATACCCAAGAGAGATACATTCAATATTCAATAAAATCGAAGAATTTGAAAATGGAAAATCTCTCAGATGTTCTGAGAGAAAGCAAATCCTGAGGCAGAGTCATGGGATTTGGATATAAGTCTATAGCTACATAATAAAGAAATAAGTGCAAAAATAAAAACCTGGGCAGGAGGTTTTTAGCTGAAAAACCTAATTCACCTCACAACATATTGTGGTAAAACACTTGCTTTAAGCTGATCAGAAGTTATGCTCTGTTTTGCACTATGAAATTTGGTAGTCAGTAGTCACATGAGGTTATTTAAATTTAAACTAATATAAATTAAATGAAATTAAAAATTCAGTTCCTCAACTGCACTAGCCACATTAAGTTACTCAATAGCCACACGTGGCTAGTGGTTACCATACTGGAAAGTGAAGATAGTGAACATTCTTGTCAATGCATAAAGATCTATTGGACGGTACTGCTCTATATCCTTAAAATATTTAATGCAGCTTCTAGAAATTTCTAAATTCTCATAAAGGAATAGTGTAGTTCACACAGTGGGAGGATTTGGCTCTTCAGATGAACGGTAGAGACTGGATTGAGAAAATCAATGAATGTGGCAATAGAGAAGGGGTCCTGGTCAGGGACTCACTCCAAAGATGTGTGAGGCAGGCAAGGGAAGGAGCCCAGCTTTAAGTCCAAAGTCTGTTCTGAACAGAAAATGTCCCTGTGGAAACGTTTTTCATTTTCTTGGGAAAATTAAAAGGCACTAGAATTCTTTGGCAGACACAACCTAAAAGCAAATGATGTGAGATAGCAGAATTCTAAGATAGGAAGGTAAAGTCTCACTTGACTACCAAATAAAATTAGAACTATAGGTACAGTTTGACTCAAATTCTACACTTCGGTCAAGGGTAACAAGAAATGAGAGCCAAATGAAAAAAATTCCGTTTGTATTCATCTTTATAAATATAACGATGTACTTTGTCCCATGTGAAGGCAAAGGCATGGAACCTGATGTAATCCCTAAGTAGCCTCCAAGGTAGGCTGATTCAATTCATAAAAAATGTTCATCATCCAAACAGACACCTAAAGTGGCAGACAGGGTCAGACAAAGCATGGGGCAGCTCTGGCTTCTCTAACAGAGACATTTTACTTGTTTTGGTATCGGAAAATATATATATAGCTGCTTATCTCATATTTTACGGAGATAAAGTTACCCTGTAACTGTTTTTTTTTTTTTTTTTTTTTTTTTTTTTTTTTTTTCCCCTCAGAGCATGCTGCCCTCTACAGGCCACATGGATATACATATATGTGAAGATGCATAAACAGGGTTCAGTTATATCCAAACAGGATCATTAGCAAAGGTAAGACAAAAAAGAAGGGAGGAGGTTGGTTATACTTGTGTGTCTAAAGGGCTTTAGAATCAAGATGAGAAGCAATCAACATTTATAAGCCTCTAATAAACTTCACCTCTTCAGCTGACAGATATATAAGAAACTATAAATAGTACTATAGTCCTATCATGCCATTTTCCCTGAGAAACTTAAAAGTAGGTCGACAGTCACTTTTCCTTTGTTTTAACTAGGGAGGAGACGCTGGAGAAGAAAGAGAAGTAAGAATGGTTGATGTGGTTTGATGCTTTTTCCTAACATCTCCAAAGTACATCAGTTTTTATCTAAAACTTAATATATTAAAACTCAGCCCTAAATTAGGAAATAAAAGCCAATGCATTTAGAGAAGTACACACGATTTTATCCCTAAGAGTTTAATCTTTTAAACCCTGGCTTTAGTGAAGTAGTTAAAATCTGGCCTAAGAAATGAGAACTACCCTTCATCTTTACTGCAAATCAATTCTTTTGCAATAGTTGTGCCATAAACACACACTCACACACACATACATGCGCACTCACAGCTGGTATGTTTATTGGTTTAGTCACTAAAGGATTTAGCTGGACAAACATCACAAAGATGATGGCTGATTTAATTGAATTTATGATCAAATGTTTTCTATTGCAGGAAGAGTGGGAAATCACTTATGGGGAGATTTGAATAATTTAAGGGAAGTTCTCTATTTGGCATTATGTTTGTATATCAAGTCTTGAGGGATTAAATACAGCTGAGGACTAGCAGAGAATTCACATAGAGATACACAAAGATATGCTGTATAACAACGTAATGAGGGCCAGAATATTGATCCCTTTGTGTTAATATTTCTATTCATTTATCTCATTTATAGTCTGAGTAATAATAACCACACACACATATATATATAAACTCTATGAGACTTCCACTGTAAACCAATACTAGATTTTTCTGAAATCCCAAAGATGTTGAAATGATTTTAAAATATTCTTTCAGAGAAGACAGAAAAATAATTGTGTTGGGAGTTGTATATGTGTGTGTTTAAGGCTTTTCAAAGGGCATTTTTGTTGTTGTTAAAGACATAATGAAATCTATTGTTAAAGTCAATGTCACTGCCATGATGGAAATAACCGTTTAACATGGGATCTGTGCCTTAGGGTATGGACGTGGCTCAGTGTCTAAAAGAAAAAGGCCAGTTACCTTTGGAATCCCCTTCCCATTTTCCTCACCATAACAGATGTGGCATGGCCATGCTCCCAGACTTTATTCATTGTGTTTTGAGAGATAATTCATCTACTCTCCCCCTCTAAATGCTGTAAACAGCAAGGACAATTACTTTTAGTCTCACCAGTGAAATCACTGGGCCAAGTGGATGCCCAGACCCTACACTCCTGGCTTAGGGTTGTCCATCAGTTTGTGTACAGGTTATATCACGAGAAAAGGTCTAACAGACATTTGAACCTGGTAACAGTGATCTGTCTATGGGTTTCTTTCAATCTAATTAGGAAAACTGTCTAACAAAATGTGTTTTGAGACTAAGGATAAATCACAGTATTGCATTAATTATGTACAATGCTATTTGTTAACACACCACTCTTAGGAAGAAACTGTTGAGGAAGGGGAAATCTTGTCTTTACACAACAAGTATTTTAAAACAAAAGTTTTGGTGACCAAGATGTTCAGCATGTGCCCCTAAGAAGGTAGAAATAATATTCCAGAAGATGTCTGGGGACTCTATGTAGGAGTGGTATCCATGTTGAAGGGTAATTGCTTATTTGGAGCTGAATGAAACACTCTCACTGGGAGGTACGACAGGGAGCACTGAAAAAGAGAAGGGAGGTAAACTAATATTTGCCAAAGGACTGTGTTTAGTAAGGTACCCAGTAATTTATACTCTTACCTTACTTAAAGATTAAACAATAATCCTGCCAAGAGGT
Organism: Rhinopithecus roxellana; assembly: GCF_007565055.1. Taxonomy (NCBI): domain Eukaryota; kingdom Metazoa; phylum Chordata; class Mammalia; order Primates; family Cercopithecidae; genus Rhinopithecus; species Rhinopithecus roxellana. Next base: position 120,866,357 of record NC_044554.1, on the reverse strand, counting down.
TATACAAATTGAAAAGCTGAGGCTCAGAGAGGTTAGAGAGCTTCCTGAATATTACACATTTTAGTAGTGGAACTAGGGATGAACCTGGTTCTGATGCTACCAAAGATGATGCTGGCTCCAGGCATTTTCTTGTCATTTGTGTCAATAATTAGCTTGTGCAACCTTCCTTCCTCTCTTCTGTTTTTTCCTTTGCTCATGTCAATACTATTTACTGATGGTATATATTCTTAGGTCAGTAAGACCACTATGTACACAACATGTTAGATGCAGGTATTAACAAGAATACTCTAGGAGCTCTATCCTCACCATGAATAGAAATTGAGACCTGGTTTTATAGAGTCTCCCCAAATGATGAGAGGGATATATTGTTTCATGAAAATCAAACAACCAGAGGGTGGAATGGGTAACAGTGGATACTAGGGATGACGTTGTTAAAATCATCTCTTTTTTAGCTAGGGATGGTGGTAGGTACTTTTAGTCCTAGCTACTTGGGAGGCTGAGATGGGAGGATTGCTTGAGCCCTGGAGGTCAAGGCTGTAGTGAGCCATGATCATGCCACTGCAGCCTGGGCAACAAAGTTGCAAAAAACAAAACAAAACAAAAACAAAAACGCTAAAAAACAAATAGTGTCTTTCTCCAGTGACTTCTTATATTCATCTTCATTATGAGGCTGAACATTCACTAAATTTGTAAATATTTTCTTAATCAAATGAAAATGATATCAGTAAGTTTGAGGAAAAGTATCACATATCATGTGTTTCTTTTATATAAGGAGAGGTAAAAATGATTGCATTTCTATTCATGCTTCACTTTCCCAAATGTGGCAGTTTTCAATGTCCTAAAGCTTAAGAATTAAGGTATATATATACCCACAGGGGCCCAGTGAGGAAGACCTGGCTCAGATCTTGATTTGGAAGGCTTATTTAGAAAATGGAACCCCTCTCAACAGCATCTCATATGTGATGAACAGGAAGCTGAGTCTTTACGGTGTTTTCTGAGTAGAGTTAGGGGAGATCAAGGAGATCGGGAACAACAGCAGAGAGGTGAATTCTTAAGGGAGTTCAAAAAGGGTAGAGAGCTGTGTGTCTAACCCCTAACAGTTACCAACAGAAAAGAGAGAGAGAGAACACAAGAAGGAGAAAGGAATAGAGACGCTTGCAACAGGCTGCGCCCCTCAGGAGGGAACAGCGTGGCTTCTGGAGGGGAGGAGGCAGGGAAAGGAATGTCTGCTTGATGTTCTTTGATATTTCCACTATTCCCCCTGCAGATTTATTATGCTTATTGGGTACTCCAGAGCTATTATTCTCAGGGTGTTTACAAATAAAAGAGGGGTGAGAAGCAAATATAAAAAGCAAGATCTCTGGACACTTGAGTGCAAAATGCAATGACTCTTTAGTGTAGCGTTTCCAAAGCAGCAGACATCCACATTTGTATTACACTGACAAGCATTTAAAATAAATGAATATTGCACAAGTTGATGTAGAATTGTGTCACCCAATATGGCAGCCACCAACCACATGTGGTCCTTAACTCTTATTAATTACATTTATTTATTTATTTATTTATTTGTTTATTTATTTATTTTGAGACGGAGTCTCACTCTGTCGCCCGGGCTGGAGTGCAGTGACTGGATCTCAGCTCACTGCAAGCTCCGCCTCCCGGGTTCACGCCATTCTCCTGCCTCAGCCTCCCGAGTAGCTGGGACTACAGGCGCCCGCCACTGCGCCCACCTAGTTTTTCGTATTTTTTAGTAGAGACGGGGTTTCACCGTGTTAGCCAGGATGGTCTCGATCTCCTGACCTCGGGATCCGCCCGTCTCGGCCTCCCAAAGTGCTGGGATTACAGGCTTGAGCCACCACGCCCGGCCATTAATTACATTTAAATGTAATAAAAAATTCAGTTCCTAATTCACAGTAGTCACATTTTAAGTGTCCTGGAACCACAGAGGCCTAACGGCTACTGCATTTGTCAGCACAGATATAGAAATGTCGGGCCAAACTTTTGGTTACCTCAGAGGCCAGCAGCCTTCTTGAGCATAATCTCTTTTGTCTCTGTGCTAGGGATAAAAACCGATTTCTTCCTTATATATAATTCTGAAGACACTGGTTGTGAACCAGGCAACTTGAAGTCAGAAGCCTATGCCTGTTACCTGATGGGTCAGAGACCAGGCAAAACAGACTGTGTCTGACCCGGCTAGGACTAGGTTTGCTCCTCCTCTGTGCTCTGCTTTACTCCATGACTCGGGATTGAATGGGAAACTCTAGTACCCACTTGTGATAAGCAAAATGGCTCCCAAAGATGTCCACCTGTTAACCCCTGAAGCTGGTGAACAGGTAACTTTTCACAGCAAAAGGGACTGTGCAGAGAGAGTAACCTGGATTAACCAGGTGGGCCCAATCTAATTACACGAACCTTTGGAAGCAGAGAACTTTCTCCTGCTGGAGGCAGAGGAGATGGGGCAGAGAGGAAGTCAGAGAGATCAGAAGCTTGTTTGATGGAGAAGGTGGCTATGTGATGAGGCATGCAGGAGGCATTGAATGGGTGGAGACAGTAAGCAAGGAAGTGAGACCTCAGCCCTACCCCACAAGGAACTGAATTCTGCCAACAACCTGCGTGAGCATGGGAGTAAATTCTCCCCGAGAGCCTCCAGGTAAGATTCTCCCTGAGAGCCTCCAGATAAGAGCCCAAGTTGGTCAACGTCTTGATTTTGGCCTTGTGAGACCCAGAGAAAAGAAACCAGCTCAGCTCATCCAGACTTCTGCCTGCCAGAACTGTAAGGTAATGTTTGTAGTATTCTATACCAATACATGTGTGGTAATTTGTTATGGCAGTCACAGAATACAAACACCCACTGTATATTTGGGAGAGGCAGAGGAACTCCTACAGTTTATGCTTCTAGAATCTGTTTGGAGAAGAGTTCAAGAAAGCCTAATTCCATCTCCTCCTTTCAGGGAAATGAGCAGCCCAGCTGCCTCTAGAAGCTCTGTGCCACTTCAGAAGTAGGGTTGGGTTTTATTCCTTAACGAGCTGGATGGCAGGAGGAAGGTATTAGCCACACCATAAGCACGTACTTTTTGGATGAGGAGTCCAACACATAATCTGAAAGGATGAAAAGCAATGGCTGTTGCCAACTCCCAAGCCTGGCACATACTGCCAATTAGTAAGAGAGAAAATGGGTATTTTCTGTCTATCAGAAGGGGAACAAAAAACGCGTGTCCAACAGATAACAAACAGCATGGGGCCTGCCCTTGGCCATCACCAGGGGTTATTAATGACACTGAATTCTTTGCTACAAACAAAAAGAGACATGGATAAGAAATCTGGCACTGATACAAAATGATAGGGGTTAACCTCCTGGGGGCAGTGGGAGCTGTGTGGAAGAGGTGACAAACCTCACTGGTAGGGTGCGAGTGGGTAGCAGACAGGCCTGTCATCTCTGGCACTTAGACTGTCACAAAGCCAGCCTTTTTCCCATGGTGCACTACCCAGCAGTGGGCAGGAGAGGCCCAAGTTGGTGGTGCGGGCAGTCAGCCAGCTGCAAACACTGTTTTCCCCAGGACAGAGAAGTCATGTTTTTGTTCTGTCTCAGCTCTCATGGCTGCATGAAATCTAGATTGGAATAGCATCAGGTCCCAGAAGAGACATCTCCACTCATGGCTGCAGTGAGAACAAAATAAAATTGATATTGATAAGCTCCCATGAATATGGGGTTTTAAAATTGATAATATTCCCTTCATAAGATTCACTGGAGTACATACATTCCTAGTTGTTATTTTCAATTGTGCTGATCATTTGACCTCATGAGCCTGTTTTTAATTTTAGGCTATAAAATGAAGATGATAATATCTGCCCTGACTACCTCAAAAGACTGCCATAAGCTATGTGGGGATGTGAAAATATACATTGCAAAAGGCTGTCTAACTGTTAGTTCCACCACAACTATAACTGTGGAGATGAGTTGCATGTCAGACCTTTGACTATGTCTGTTTCATATGCTTTCACATTTATACTGTTGCCACTGTTAGTGATCAGAGCTAGGCCTTTGGCAAATTTACCATCTTCCACTCAGATAGTTTTCTCTTTGTCCTCCTGGCACCTGCTTGCAACCTGAATCTTTGGACAGATCTTTATTGTCTTTTCCAAGGCTCTCTAGGACTCCCACCAGGGCCTGGGAAGCATTTCCCATTTTAGGTCCTCCTCTTTTTCCTTTCAAGAATCCTATCTGCAATTTCCTAGAAGAGCTGCTCTCTGTTAGATGGCAAAGGGTTTAAGGGGTCTTGATAAACATCATATCTATGTAATGCTTTCAGTAACTGAACTAATGATTTATTCTCATGAAAGCAAATGTCTCCATAGCAAATTGCTATGAACTGCAACTTCCAAGCAAGCAGGTGAGCCTTTGGGGCCTTGAAACAATACTATGTATGGCTGTGAAGAGTCAGGACAAGAGACCTGCTTGGATTGGACTGTCTGCATATTGAAAACAGTACATTTTAAAGGGTATGGCATGTGGTGAAGAACTACACCTCATGCAGTGTTCTAATGCTGAACTCAAATCCATAGAGCTGGGCAGTGGACAGCTGCAGCTCATCCTTTGAGTTAAAAGACTGGAATTCCAAAATGTCTGCTTTAGTGTCTGCTTTAGAGCTTATCAGCCCAATAAACCCATCCCCAAAACAGTGAATTAGTGATGTATAGAATAATTTCTTTGAAAATATTACGAGAAGAAGTCTCCAGGCACTAAATAAATTAAAATTGTTACTTTGAAGTAAATAGAGTTATAACAAAAATGATCAACAATGAAAAAAATGTGAAAGTGAGGGAAGATGATTTCAGATCTCACTCAACTCAACTGCTCCTCCTAGTGCAATAACAGTGTTCTTACCTTCCTCTCACATTTCTAAATAGGGAAAGACATTTAAAACTGTAGCTTACTTTGCAATGTATTATTATGTTAGAAAATTTTAGATCAGCTTAGAACATTAGAGAGAATGGAAAACAGGGTCTTTCAGTTTCGTGCGAAGTCTCTGACTTAAATCTTAATGGGACATATCATCTATAATGACAAGAAAAATACAATAGAGCACCACCAACATAAATAGAGTGAAAGTTATGTTATTCCTCTGAATATTATTTTAAATACATTATGTTTTATGCATATGTAACTCAACTATCTAGCAAGTCACCTTTAAAATATGTCTTGGAAGTTAAACATCAAATCAGATAAAATACTCAAGGAAAGTTCAAGAACACAAAGTTAGGAAACATTTCTAAATCTTTTAAATTCGGGTTTGTGACTCCACTGGAACATTCAATTGTAGCAGGTAAGATTTTTCTTCTCTATTTTTGTGTTCCCAGAAAGGTAGCTTTGTTTAAATGTCTCTGTATTTACTACACAATTTAAAATATCAATTCTTACAAATTCTTAGGAAAAATCCAGTTTTACTTAACTAACAGAGGATTATAAGCAGAACCACAGCATGCGTGGGAACAAGCAGGAAAAGGTTAACCTGTGCCTACTCAAGTCTGTAGATGTGCTTCTTGTTACCAGCCACAAGTGGCCTTTTCCAGATCTGTCTTCTGTGACTTAGTGGTTTTTCCTTAGTTCTCCTTTTGATACTTTCAAACCTCTGAAATCGTTCAGCTGTTTAAAAGTTCCAAAACAAGCAAATGTGTTCCTGGAATCTTCCCCTTAACTTTGCTGGAGAGGATATACTAAGGCTTCTTCTCCAGCCAAAATAATAAAAGATCTTTTAAGTGGCTAAAATTCTTGGTTGATTGCACATACACGCCAATGTCAGACAACTATAAATAGAGAGATTTGGAAGAGAAATAGGGAGAATATAACTGCAACAAAATAAAATGGAATGTCTTGAAGGTAATCAGAAAACAGTACATGTTTTTACAAAACTAAGATTTGTCTCCCTTTAATCCACAATCCCCTTTATGGAGGAAGAGCCCACATGGATTATGTACTTCCAGTACGAGGGAATAAAAGGACTTTTTTCTTTATTAATATACATTTATTATTCTCAATCACATAATTAAGATTTCTTCTTTCTATTAATCTTTTGAATTTGGATATCTGTTGGATCTTATGATATTTTCCCCCATCACTGCTTTGTTTTCACAGAACAATAAAAGAATCTTTCAAAGCATGAAATTATGTCCGTGGTTGCTGATACAAATGAATTCAGCAGGGAATTGCCTATGTGTTACCTAGAGTTGGCCCCCAAATAAACTGGATCTTTTGTTATAGCTATTCAAATAAACCTAAGGATTCATTTCTCAAGAAATTTCTACTCTCTTAGGCAGGTTAATATATCCACTAGCTTTAATACCTAGGTTAATATATATTTTTCAAAGCATTGTTACTTAATTTTGAACAGTGACCTACTTCTTTATATTAACCCACCTATCTTATATTAACCCATCTAAACTGAATTCAAATTAGTTCTTGCAAATTAGTTCAATTTATTTTAAACCTATTACCATCATACAAGAGAATTTAACAGTTGCTTCAGTTTAGTAATTGTGCTATAGACAAGCAAATTAGTTGGCAATGGAGAAAACCATCACTCATGTAATAGTCTTTTAATGTAGTTCTTTCGAATTCTGATCTCACTCCTTAAGTGAAAGATGCTGAAATGTTGATGAAGTTGCAAGGACCATTTGGAGGAAAAATCAATAATATAATTAACATCTCTGCATCTTAGTTCTCTTTAAATTGCATTGGTCTGAATTGGCTAGAGGCTACGGCTTGGCTCTAAAGATTCAGCACTTAATATTGGAATACCAGAAAGTAGCATTTTAATATTTTTAGTAATGATTTTGTTACTTAGTGTCTCTGAAATAAACCCTTAAGGCAAGACTTACAAGGACTTAAAAATAGCAAGGTTCTAAACAAGCCATGTTCATAATTTTAAAATCTTACCTCAAGCTCAGCTTTTATCATTTTCCTTAAAATATTTAAAAAGTAATCTAATGGTGAGACTCAGTTTATTAAATGCCTTTGAATTAATTCTAATGATAAATTCTGCAATTCTAATTACCTGTTCTCCAGAAATGCTGCTATGCTACGTCTGATAGTTTCAAATTTTCCTGTTACTTTAAATATAGGTTTACAGATTCAACGGCTTTATCAAGAATTGTTTCATAAAGTGGTTATCTGGTTGGAAGGAATGATGTCGTATTCCTATGAGACAGGAATGTGTTTGATCATTTAATTAAGGTAGGAACTGTATACTGTATATATTACTTGGCGTATAAAAGCACGTAATTAAAATATGTTAGACCAGTGATCAGGAAATGGGGAGGCAGAGAAGAGGAGTATGCACAGAAAGCTCCCAGGAAAGGGAATGCTTCCCAGGGGAGCCTTGAGAGTAAGAACTGGCTCTTCAAATGGCACATGCAAAGACCATGTTAGACAAAAATGATTATACCTATGTGTTCTTTGAGTTACAAATTTAATAAAAATAAATGGCCAAATCCCTAAACTACTGCAGAATTTAATGTATTCATTTCATGAGTTCCTTGCCATTAGCTGTCCACTGTATCCACTGAGAGCACGGATTAGCAGCATTTTAATATGAAAAAGTTTTTCTTATCCAAACTTTTTTGGGAGTATCCAAAATTAAACATGTGATAACAGTGAAAAATGTGAGTATAACACTAAATTCCAAGTAGACAAAATTGTGTGACAAATTGCAGTTTATTTAATCAAACCAGTTCCAGTTGTCTTTTCTCCAGCATAATCCTTGAAATGTGACACCCACAAGTAAACGGGAATGACTAAATTACTGTTTCCAACTTCCAATGATTTTCTAACACATTGGCTTGCAATAAGTGTCTCCTGAATAACTACAAAATCCAGATCTTCAGATTTTATGAAATTTCAAAAACCATAAATAAAACTAACTAAGGTCAGATGAGAGAACAGACATGAAATAAATGGAGAACACATACTTCAAGACATAAATGCATTTAGCTTCCCAATAAGGCTTAAGGGAAAAATAGGCAAAGCGAAAAAATCTGAAAGATCAACTTTAGCTCAAAAGTTGTCACCAACATCATTTATATTAGAAAGTCAGTCACTATATTGTATTTTCTAAATGCTTTTTTGCTAATACAAAAATATTTCTTGGAATTTAGCTGCAAGAAGACTGACCACAAGGAATTTTAGGATTTACAGTTCTGAAGCAATGCCATATCTCTCTAGGAACTCAAATTCATACAGTGTTGGCTCAGGCTGAACACGGTAGCTAGCACACAGTTAAGGTTTAACAGCAGTTTAATGGTTAAATGAATGAATAAATACGCAGCAGGATGAATGAACAATGTCATGAAAAACATATAAGAAGAGTTGTAAATATTAAAAGAGAAAGAAAGAGAACGAGCACAATCTGTATAAAGACTTACTTATTCCACGCTTGTCTAAGGTTTTTAGAGCTGTACAGGGTAAAGCGTTCTGAAATAAAAGAGAAAAATGATAAACAATCTTTGTATCAAATGTATATATTACAAGCATGTTGAAAAAACTTCAACTTCAAAAAAAGACAGTGGGCTATTCAGTCAGTTAGGCCAGCATAGTAAGGTCTTCACTTTTATACTGGGCAGCTGTAAAGAGTAAAACAGGAAGATTACAACATATTAAACGGTGAAGCATTGTTTTCTTTTGTCTAAGATGGTTTATTTCATAATTTGGTTTCATAGTAACTATTTCTTAGAATAACTAAGTTTTAATTGAGTTGAAAAAAGAAATGCAAATTCCAAACCTCCAACCTGTAAGTAGATTTATAGAAGTGTATCAATACATTTTGTTAAGTGAGGCTTGCTGTTTTTTTCCTATGATGATTTCTCTGACCAAATATGATAATGTTGGGTCTCCTTTCCTATACTGTATGGTATTTATACATGCTCAAAGTCAAACTACCAGAGTCCTATACTGTATATTTACATTTATCTGTGAACAATCTTTAGATTTGTTTTAGTTTAAAAAGGAACATGTTTGTTTTACCAAGTTAAACAATAAAGTGATAGAGAATAGATATTATAATCTCTTCAGAATCTCATTCTTTCACTTCTGATGATATGGCAATTGTTAATGATTTGATATGTCCCTTTTCAATATTTTTTGTTTATGAAATACACCCATCCTTATGTGCAAACATATATACCACTGATTTTTTCGAATGGATTCTACAATAAACATTACCCTTGAAACTTTTTTGGCACTTAACAATATATACTAGATAGTCCTTCAAATCAAGAAATATATGTAACAATTTTTTTTTTTTTTGAGACAGAGTCTTGCTCTGTTGCCCAGGCTGTAGTGCAACGGCCCAGCCTTGGCTCACTGGGTTCAAGCGATTCTCCTGCCTCAGCCTCATGCCAAGTAGCTAGAATTACAGGCATGCGCCAACATACCCAGCTAATGTTTGTATTTTCAGTAGAGACAGGGTGTCATCATGCTGGTCAGGCTGGTCTCGAATTCCTGACCTCAGGTGATCCACCTGCCTTGGCCTCCCAAAGTGCTGGGATTACACGAGTGAGCCACTGCGCCCAGCCTGTAACGATTGTTTTAAAATTGTATAACGTTTCATAGAAGTACCATAATTTATCTGACTGTTCTCCCATTGACGAACCTTTAAGTAGTTTCCAATTTCTTTTCCCTTACAAACAATACTTAAGCAAATATCCTTGCACATGTCCCTCTACATACAGATGCTTTCATTTCTGTTGGATGGATTCCCCAATATAGAATTGCTTGGCAAATGGTATGCATATTTTACAATTTAACAAATGCCAACAGAGTACTTTTCATTTCCCACCAGTGATGAAAAAGAATGTTACTTTCTTTGTATGTCTTCTAGCATTGGTTGTTACCAGTTGTTTACATGTTGCCAAAGCTACACTTGATAAAACATTCTTGGGCTTCTTTTCATATGCTTTCTGGCCATTTACATTTCTTCTACTGTTTCAAATTTCACTTTTCATAGCTGGTACTAGTTTTAATATTGGATTCTTGGTTTTTTATCAATCAGTTTATAGAAATATTTTTGTATGTGATCAAGTTGACCCGTGTGTGTGTGCATATGTATGTATAAAAGTGAAATATGTATGCACTTTTTTCCACATAGAAATTTAAATTTTTATTTAGTAAAATATTCTTATTCTTTTTTATTTTACTTTATGTTCCAGGATACATGTGCAGGACATGCAGGTTTGTTAATGTAGGTATACTTGTGCCGCGGTGGTTTGCTGCACCTATCTGCCCGTCATCTAGGTTTTAAGCCCTGCATGCATTAGCTATTTGTCCTGATGCTCTCCCTCCCCTCACCCCCTGACTCCCCAACGGGCCCCTGTGTGTGATATTTCCCTTGCTGTGTCCACGTGTTCACATTGTTAAATTCCCACTTATGAGTCAGAACATGCTTGGTTTTCTGTTTATGCGTTAGTTTGCTGAGGATGATGGCTTCCAGCTTCATCCACGTCCCTGCAAAGGACATGATCTCATTCCTTTTTATGGTTACATAGTATTCCATGGTTAATATGTACCACATTTTCTTTATCTGGTCTATCATTGATGGGCATTTGGATTGGTTCCATGTCTTTGCTACTGTAAATAGTGCTGCAATAAACATACATGTGCATGTGTCTTTATAGTAGAATTATTTATATTCCTTTGGGTATATATGCAGTAATGGGACTGCTGGGTCAAAGAGTATTTCTGGTTCTAGATCCTTGAGGAATCACCACACTGTCTTCCACAATGATTGAACTAATTCACATTCCCACTAACAGTGTAAAAGCATTCCTATTTCTCCTCAGCCTCACCAGCATCTATTGTTTCCTGACTTTTTAATAATCGCCATTCTGGCTGGCATGAGATGGTCTCACTATGGTTTTGATTTGCAATTCTCTAATGATCAGTGATGTCGAACTTTTTTTCACATGTCTGTTGGCTGCATAAATGTCTTCTTTTGAGAAATTTCTGTTCACATCCTTTGCCCACTTTTTGATGGGGTTGTTTGTCTTTTCCTTGTAAATCTGTTTAAGTTCCTTGTAGATTCTGGGTATTAGACCTTTGTCAGATGGGTAGATTGCAAAAATGTTCTACCATTCTGTTGCCTGTTTATTCTGTTCACTCTGTTCATTCTTTTGCTGTGCAGAAGCTCTTTAGTTTAATTAGATCCCATTTGTCAATTTTAGCTTTAGTTGCAATTGCTTTTGGCATTTTTGTCATGAAATCTTTGCCCATGCCTAAGTCCTGAATGGTATTACTTGGGATTTTTTTCTAGGGTTTTTATGATTTGGGGCTTTATATTGAGTTCTTTAATTCATTTTGAGTTAATTTTTGTATAAGGTGTAAGGAAGGGGTCCAGTTTCAGTTTTCTGCATATGGCTAGCCAGTTTTCCCAGCACCATGTATTAAACAGGGAATCCTTTCCCCATAGTTTGTTTTTGTCAGACTTGTCGAAGATCAGATGGTTATAGACGTGTGACATTGTTTCTGAGGTCTCTGTTCCATTCCATTGGTCTATATGTCTGTTTGGTGCCAGTACCATGCCTTTTTTTTCCTTTTCTTTTTTTTTTTTTTTTTTTTTTTTTTTTTTGGTTACTATAGCTTTGTAGTATAGTTTGAAGTCAGGTAGCATGATGCCTCCAGCTTTGTTCTTTTTGCTCAGGATTGTCGTGGCTATATGGGTTCTTTTTTGGTTTTATATAAAATTTAAAGTTTTTTTTTTTTTCTAATTCTGTGAAGAATGTCAATGATAGCTTGATGGGGATAGCTTTCAATCTATAAATTACTTTGGGGGGGGGTATGGCCATTTTCACGATAATGATTCTTCTTATCCATGAGCATGGAATGTTTTTCCATTTGTTTGTGTCCTCTCTTATTTTCTTGAGCGGTGGTTTGTAATTCTCCTTGAAGAGGCCCTTCACATCCCTTGTTAACTGTATTCCTAGGTATTTTATTCTCTTTATGGCAATTGTGAATAACAGTTCATTCATCATTTGGCTCTGTTTGTCTATTGTTGGTACATAGGAATGCTTGTGATTTCTGCACATTGATTTTGTATGCTGAGACTTTGTTGAAGTTCCTTATCAACTTAAAAAGTTTTTGGGCTGATAGGGTTTTCTAAATATAGAATCATGTCATCTGCAAACAGAGGCAATTTGACTTCCTCTTTTCCTATCTGAATACCCTTTCTTTCTTCTTTGTCTTGCCGGATTGCCCTGGCCAGAACTTCCAATACTATGTTGAATAGGAGTGTTGACAGAGGGCATCCCGGTCTTGTGACAGTTTTCAAAGGGAATGCTTCCAGCTTTTGTCCATTGAGTATGATATTGGCTATGGGTTTGTCATAAATAGCTCTTACTATTTGGAGGTAGTTCCAGCAATACCTAGTTTATTGAGAGTTTTTAAAAGGAAGGGATGTTGAATTTTATCAAAGGCCTTTTCTGCATCTATTGAGATAATCATGTGGTTTTTGTCATTGGTTCTGTTTATGTGATGGATTACGTTTATTGATTTGCATATGTTGAAGCAGCCTTGCATCCTGGGGATGAAGCTTTTTGATGTGCTGCTGGATTTGGTTTGTCAGTATTTTATTGAGGATTTTTGTATCAAGTTTCATCAAGGATATTGGCCTGAAGTTTTCTTTTTTGTGTGTGTTTCCACCTGGTTTTGGTATCAGGATGATGCTGGCCTCATAAAAAGTGTTAGGGAGGAGTTCCTCCTTTTCGATTGGAATAGTTTCAGAAGGAATAGTACCAGTTCCTCTCTGTATCTCTGGTAGAATTCAGCTGTGAATCCATCTGGTCCTGGGTTTTTTTTGGTTTGTAGCCTATGAATTACTGCCCCAATTTCAGAACTTGTTATTCGTCTATTCAGAGATTCAACTTCCTCCTGGTTTAATCTTGGGAAAGTGTATGTGTTGTGAGTTTATCCATTTCTTCAAGATTTTCTGGTTTATTTGTGTAGAGGTGTTTACAGTATTCTCTGATGGTAGTTTGTATTTCTCTGGGGTCAGTGGTGATATCCCATTTATCATTTGTTATTGTGTCTATTTGATTCTTCTCTCTTTTCTTCTTTATTAATCTAGCCACTGCTCTATTTTGTTAATTAAAAAAAAAAAAAAAAACCAGCTCCTGGATTCATTCATGTTTTGAAGGGTTTTTTTTTTGTGTGTGTCTCTATCTCCTTCAGTTCTCCTCTGATCTTAGTTTTGTCTTCTGCTAGCTTTTGGATTTGTTTGCTCTTGCTTCTCTAGTTCTTTTAATTGTGATATTTGGGTGTCGATTTGAGCTCTTTCTAGCTTTCTCATGTAAGCATTTAGTGTGATAAGTTTCTCTCTTAACACTTCTTCAGCTGCATCCCAGAGATTCTGGTACATTGTCTCTTTGCTCTCATTGGTTTCAAAGAACTTCTTGATTTCTGCCTTAATTTCATTATTTACCCAGGAGTCATTCAGGGGCAGGCTGTTCAATTTCCATGTAGTTGTGTGGTTTTGAGTGAGTTTCTTAATCCTGAGCTCTAATTTGATTGTACTGTGGTCTGAGAGAATGTTTTGTTATGATTTCAGTTCTTTTGCACTTGCTGAGGAGTGATTTATTTCTAATTATTTGGTTGTTTTCTGAATAATAAGTGCCATGTGGGACTGAAAAGAATGTATAATCTGTGGATTTGGGGTGGAGAGTTCTGTGGCTGTCTATAAGGTCCACTTGATTCAGAGCTGAGTTCAGGTTCTGAATATCCTTATTAATTTTCTGTCTCATTAATCTAATATTGACAGTGGGGTGTTAAAGTCTCCCACTATCATTTTGTGGGAGTCTAAAACTCTTTGTAGGTCTCTAAGAACTTGTTTTATGAATCTAGGCACCCCTGTATTGGGTACACAAATATTTCAGATAGTTAGTTGTTCTTTTTCAATTGTACCATTTATCATTATGTAATGCCCTTGTCTTTTTTTTATCTCTGTTGGTTTAAAGTCTGTTTTGTCAAGAGACTAGGACTGCAACCACTGTCTTTTTTTTTTTTTTTTCTTTCCATTTGCTTGGTAAATTTTGCTCCCTTTATTTTGGCCCTATATGTGTCTTTGCACATGAGATGGGTCTCCTGAATACAGCACACCGATGGGTTTACCAGTGTGTCTTTTAATTGGGGCATGAAGCCCATTTACATTTAAGGTTAATATTGTTACATGTGAATTTGATCCTGTCATCATGATGCTATCTGTTTATTTTGCACACTAGTTGATGCAGTTTCTTCACAATGTCATTGGTCTTTATATTTTGGTGTGTTTTATGCAGTGGCTAGTACCAGTTTTTCCATTCCATATTTAGTGCTTCCTTCAGCAGCTCTTGCAAGGCAGGCCTGGTGGTGACAAAATCCCTCAGCATTTGGTTGTCTGAAAATGATTTTATTTCTCCTTCATTTATGAAGCTTAGTTTGGCTGGATATGAAATTCTGGTTGAAAATTATTTTCCTTAAGAACGTTGAATATTGGCCCCCACTCTCTTCTGGCTTGCAGGGTTTCTGCTGAGAGATCTGCTGTTAGTCTGATGGGCTTCCCTTTGTAGGTGACCTGTCCTTTCTCTCTGGCGGCCCTTAACATTTTTTCCTTCATTTTGACCTTGGAGAATCTGTTGATTGTGTGTCTTGGGGTTGGTATCTTTATGGTATTCTCTGTATTTCCTGAATTTGAATGCTGGCCTGTCTTGCTAGGTTGGGGAAGTTCTCCTAGATAATATCCTGAAGTGTGTTTTCCAACTTGGTTCCATTCTCCCTGTCTCTTTCAGGTACTCCAATCAATTGTAGGTTCTGTCTTTTTACTGCTTGATCAATTTGGCTATTGATACTTGTGTATGCTTCACAAAGGTCTCATTCTGTGTTTTTCATCTCCATCAGGTCATTTATGTTCCTGTGTAAACTGGTTATTCTAGTTAGCAGCTCCTGTAAGGTTTTTATCAAGGTTCTTAGCTTCTTTGCATTGAGTTAGTACATGCTCCTTTAGCACAGCAGAGTTTATTATTACCCACCTTCTGAAGCCTACTTCATCCATCTCATCTTCTGTCCAGTTCTGAGCCCTTGCTGGAGAGGCATTGCAATCATCTGAAGGAGTAGAGGCACTGTGGCCTTTTGGGTTTTCAGCATATTTTTGTTGATTCTTTCTTATCCTCATGAGTTTGTCTAGTGTCAATCTTTGAGGCTGCTGACTCTTGGAGGAGGTTTTTCTGCGAACATTTTTGTTGATGCTGCTGTTGCTTTCTGTTTGTTTATTTTTTCTTTCAATGGTCAGGTCTCTCTTCTGTATGGCTGCTGCCGTTTGCTGGGTATTTACTTTAGGCCCTATTTATCTGTTTCACTCTTGTGCCTGGAGTGAACTTGAGAAGGCTGGAGAACGGCAAAGATGGGTGCCTGCTCCTTTCTCTGGCATCTCTGACCTCAAGGGGCACCAACCTGATGCCAATAGAAACACTTCTATATAGGGTGTCTGACAACCCCTGTTAGAGGGTCTCACCCAGTTGGGTGGCACGGGGAGCAGGACCCATTTAATGAAGCACTTTGGTTGTCCCTTGGTGGAGGGGGTGTGCCGAGCTGGAGGGAAACCCACTCATCTGGGCTGCTTGGATTCCTCAGAACTAGCAGGAGGAAAGACTAAGTCTGCTGGTCTGTAGAGACTATGGCCACCCCTCCCCCTAGGTCTGAGGCCCAGAGAGATCAGAGTTCTGCCCCTGAGCCCCTGGCTGGAGTTGTTGGAGTTCCTGCAGGGATGCCCCATTCCCGTGAGAAAAGATGAGTCAGGGTCAGGTCTGAAGAGGTACTCTGGCCACAGTCTGTCACAACTGGTGTGTTGGGCTGTGGGGAATCCCTCTTGGGACCAAGCCATCCAGCTTCCCCGGCTTCAGCAGGGGAAGAACACAGCCTCTAGAGCTATAGAGATGGCTGCTGCCCTTATCTCGCCCTGGGAGCTTAGTGTGTTAGGCAGCTAGCAGTCCCAGTGTTGGCTGCTGCCCCTCCCTGAAGGAGCTCTGAGGGTTTAGACAGCAGGTAGCTGTAGCTGTGGTGATGGCCAGCCCTCCCACCAGGAGCTTGGCAGGCTTAAGCAGATTCTAGCTTAGTGACTGTTGAAAATCTGAGCAGCTCCATGGTTGGGACCCTAGGCTCCGGTGGTGTGGGCTCATGAGTGGGATCTTCCAATTCGCAGGTTGCACAGTTCCGTGGAAAAAGTACCGTTTCCCAGGCTGGGTAGCACACTCACTTACTGCCTCCCTTGACTAGGGGGTGAGGGGTCCCCTGCCCTGTGTGACTCTCAGGTGGGCCGCCACACTATACCGCTCTTCCTTCCTCTCTGTGGATCATGTCAGCTGCCTAGTCTGTCCGCATGACAGAACCTGGATACCTCAGTTGCCAGTGCAGGATTCGCAAGCTGTTTTAGTTCTTTTTGATGGGAGCCTCGGATCGCCACTGCTTCACAGTCGGCCATCTTGGCTCTGCCCCAAATTACTCTTTTTCTTTTGGCTTTCTTGTCTTGTTTAAAGAAGAAGACCCTGATCTTGATTTTATACAAACAATAACTTCATTTTTCTCCTACTGTTTTTTTTTTTTTTTTTTTTTTTTTGAGATGGAGTCTCGCTCTGTCACCCAGGTTGGAGTGCAGTGGCCAGATCTCAGCTCACTGCTAGCTCTGCCTCCCGGGTTTACACCATTCTCTTGCCTCAGCCTCCCCAGTAGCTGGGACTACAGGCGCCCGCCACCGCGCCCGGCTAGTTTTTTGTATTTTTTAGTAGAGACGGGGTTTCACCGGGTTAGCCAGGATGGTCTCGATCTCCTGACTTCGTGATCCACCCGCCTCGGCCTCCCAAAGTGCTGGGATTTTTTTTTTTTTTTTAACAAATTGTTACTTCTTGGCTTTACTATCTGGAATTTATTTTGTAAATATGGCATGACATTTTCTTTGTTCAAGGAGGACAGACAATTATGCCAGGATTCGGTAAAAATCAATCATTATAGATCACTCTTTCTCTGATAATTTGAAGTGACACCTTTGTCCTATATTACATTCCAAAATATATAAGAGCCTGGACTCTTTAATACTCATCTATTTATGTCATTATCATAGTATTTTCATTAGAGTGCCTCTTGTTATCCAGGAAATGCCTTTTCTTATTAGTATTTTTTTTTTTTTGTAAAAATTATTGGGGCAAGTTTTGAACATTTCTTTCTTTTTTTCTTGCTTTTTGTTAATATTTTCTTTTTTATTTTTAAAGACAAGGTCTTGCTCTGTCACCCAGGCGGGAGTGCAATGGCATAATCATGCTCACTGCAGCCTTGACCTCCCAAGCTCAACTGATCCTCTCACCTCAGCCTCCCAAGTAGCTGGGACTACAGGAGCATGCCACCATGCCTGGTTAACTTAAAAATTTTTTTTGTAGAGATGAGGTTTTGCTATGTTGCCCATGCTGGTCTCAAACTCCTGGGCTCAAGCAATCCTCCTGCCTCGGACTCCCAAAAGGCTGGAATTATAGGCATGAGTCACTAAGCCCAGCCTGAACATTTCCTTTTTCATTAATTCCACACATAGTTAATGGTACCTAATATGTGCTAAGCATTCTTTTCATGATGAGAACATAGGCATGAACAAAACAGAACAAGTCTCTTTTCTCATGAAGCTCATATTCTAGAAACATGAGACAGACAATAAAAACATAAATACCACCATCACCATCACCAGCAGCAGCAGCAACAACAACAAAATGAATGAGTTAATTTTAGAAAGTGGTGAGTGTTCTAGTAAAGGAAAACAAGGAGATTTGATGTAGACCAGTGTGAGAACAGTTTAGGCTCTTCTTATAAGGGCAGACCAGTTTAAAATAAAACAGTCAGTCAATGCAATACACAGGCTGGGTGTGGTGGCTCATGGCTATAATCCCAGCATTTTGGGAGGCCAAGGCAGGAGGATTGCTTGGGCCCTGGAATTTGCAACCAGCTTGGCCAACACAAGGAGACCCAACTCTACAAAAAAATTGAAAAATAAGCTGGGTGTGGTGGTGTGTGCCTGTAGTTCCAGCTACCCAGGAGGCTAATGTGGGAGGATCCCTTGAGTTTGGAAGGTGGAGGCTGCACTAAGCCATGATCGTGCCACTGTACTTCAGCCTGAGTGACAGAGCAAGACCCTGTGTTAACAAACAACAAACAAAAAATTTTTTAAATTGTTTCCATTGGAAATCTGATTGCATTCTATTAAAATATATATGAATCTGAAAAGGATGATGTAAAACATTTGTGTCTTTCCATTTAGACAGCATTCATGTATACATCCTTTGGTAATATTAAATAGTTTTTTCAAGTACTGATCTTATTTCTTTTTAATGATTTAATACTTATTAGGCTTAATTCTGCTTAAAAATGGTTGGTATCCTTTTTCAGTGTTGTCTGCTTTTTTTAAATTTAAATTTAAATTTTTTTAGAGATGGCATCTCACTCTGGACGGAGTGCAGTGACACAATCATAGCTCGCTGTAGCCTTCAATTCTTCGGCTCAAGGGATCCTCCCACCTCAACCTCCCAAGTACCTGAGACTATAGGCACTCACCACCATGCCTTACTAATTATGTATTTATTTATTTTTAGAGATGGCATCTCACTGTGTTGCTCAGGCTGGTCACAAACCCCCGGCCTCAAGTGATCCTCCTGCCTCAGCCTCCTGAGTAGCTGAGATTACAAGCACAAGCCACTGTGCCTGACTTCTTGTCTGCTTTTAATTATAAGTTTTTAAAGGAGAAAATAAAAATGACTTATATTGCTTTTGTTATGGTATGTTTCATGTACAAGAATACCATTGGATAAGAAGAACAAAAAGAAAAAACACACACTCAGCTTCCTAGCTTTAAACATTATGCAATGATTTATTCATTCATTTCAACTACTATGTATTGAGCAACTACTGTGTGTCAGGTATATAACTCTTGGGGCTGAAGACACAGGACAGAAACAAAGCAAAAAACCTTCCTATTAGCAGGGAGCTTGCATTCCCATAAGGAGTATGCTAGGCTGGAATGTGCTGGAGGCCAGGATAGCTGCAGCTGACATAGAACCCAGGAGAGAGAGGTGGAGGCTGAGACACAGACAGGAAGAAGGGTTTGTGGCCTTTAAGATATGATCTGGTATGGGCGCTTTTTTTTTTTTTTTTTTTTTTTTTTTTTTTTTTTTTTTAATATAAAGGTATCACTCTGGCTTCTATTTGGAGAGTTCACTACAAGAGGCAAGGTTGGAAGCAGGGGGCCCAACAAAAGCTTATTACTGTCCAGAAGAGAGACAATATGACTTGGGTATGGGAACTGAGTGAATGCAGTGAAAAGGGGATCAGAGTCTGAAAATGCTTTGGAGGATGAACAAGTGAGATCTACTGGTGAGTTAGAAATGAAGTGGGACAGAAAGGGAGGAGTCAGGGATGGCTCATAGAGCACTGACTGATCTCCAATTTCCAGGTTACAAAGATGTGGAATTTCACATACAATTCAATTACTATTTGGAGAAGAAGTTAATCTTTCTGTGGTAATTCAGAAGGTATATAAAGAGGAGTTCCCCTGGAGTTTTGGAGTTATCAATCAAGCAGGGGTAATTGACAAAATATTTAATAACCTGTTAAGCACAGGCATTTACCAATCAGAACAGAAACTAGCCATGATGCAATAAAGGTGTACACTAGCTGATGATCAGCCCTGATTACAAACATCCATTGTTCTGAAGACACAGGCAAAAGGGCTTACCAACAAATGTGTATTTATTTGTTTCAAAGGAATGTCTAATTTCTGAGTTTATTCTCTACTAGGCTGCATTATATAAGATGCAACGTAATTCAGCCAGTTGGTGCAGAACAGGAATTTAAGGGCATAGTCTAGGTCTGAGGATTAACTGACAAAAGAGAAACGGGAAGAATAGTTCTTTGTATAAAGGTCCTTTTTTTTTTTTTTTTAATTATCTAAAGTCTGGTATTAAGAAAGCAAGAGGCATTTTAAATATTAATTAAGTCAAATGTCCTCATAAAACAAATTTGATTTCCTTAACTTTGTACTATCCACAAAGCAAATTTAATAATTTGCTATGATTTCAGGATGAATAGGAATTCTATTACAGATAAAATTAATACAATCTTGCATTTATAAGTAAATTATTATTCTTAGCAATTAATAATTGAACATAAATATTAGTTCTAAGAATTGCCTCTTTTAGAGCTTGACAGGATATGCTAATACAATTTTTTTTCCAGAAACACAATGTCAATTTTAGCTGTGCACAAAAGAGACTAAATTGATAGTGAAACATGCCATATGAGAGTAAAAAAAATAAAAAAGAATGAAGCCTCATTCTCAGGTTTACCTTCCATCAATATTCACATAAAACCTTAATTTTTTTTTAGCAAATATTGCCTGGGCATTTGCCTGTGTGCCAGGTGCTGGCACTGGGCAATAGGCACACAAAAATAACTAAGTCCTGGTTACAGTTCGGTGGCATCGAAAAAATATAGAATTACAGATACAGAATGAAAAACGCTACAGTATGGATACAGAGTCCCCACCAGAGACTACAGCTGGAGCCACTAACTGCATCTGTTTCTTTTCCAAATGAAGACAGGACAAACTCAAACACGGGAAGCTAGCTCCAGGAACACACAGAGCCTCATCGTTTATATCCAACAGCTTTCAGATCATAACTGCCAAAGTACACAATTTCAAATGGAGCCATTTCTAATGTTTTCTGCAACGAACATGACATTTATAATTAGAATAAAAAATTTTATTTTACAAACTACTTCCATCATAAATAAAAGTAATGTTCCAATAGATTAAAACAATATAATTAGGCACGTAAGTTTTGAAAACAAAAAGGTGTTAAAATTGGTGCCCCAAGTTGATAACAAGCATATTTAATAAAATAGTCAACTGCCTATGAATAATTTTATCAGAGTATTTGAGTATTTGCATATGAATGTTTTACACTGTTCTCCTTCACTTAAGTTTACTCTCACTTATTACTTTAATGTCAACTTTCTCTTTCCAATTATGTTTAAACTAGAAGTTTAGAATGTCATTATTTAAAGCACTGGCTAACTCATAGCATACCTGAGAAGTGCAATTAATTTGAACCTGCAGGCTGATTTTCACCTTCTCCTCTTAGTGCAGGGACATTGCAGAGGATGATCCCAACACAGCAGGAGACCAGGGAGGAGAGCTTGCTGAGAAGAAATCACTTGCTAAGTGACAGGGCAGGAAACAGAAGATTGGAAAGGTTTTCTCTCAAACCGCCATGCACGTAAGCACTGCAATTCATTGACATTCCGCAGGAAAACAACTGGAGAACAATGCTGCATATTGTAAAGTCTCTTGGCTTAAAAAAGCTACACCTGAAATGTCTTGAGGCACTACAAAGCAAACTTTAACCCACAGGAAGATAAAACCCAAATTGGATTTTACTCATTTGCATGCAAGCATGCAGTGTATACTTCAGGAGATTAATTTTAATTTTCTTTACTCTCTTCTCACAATGTTTTTGTATCTTATACTGCTGTGTTTTTGACTTCAATGACAGAAAGACATATGAATAAAAAGTTCAAACAACCAATAAAAAACTTCAAGTATGTTCAAAGGACTTGAAAGGCTGAAACTAGATTTGTAGCTCACACTTTTCTTTCTTTTTTTGGGAGGAGTGGGAGTGAGCAGACAAGGAGGGGGGTCCACAGAAGGATCATACAAGGCTCAAACTTCAGTAGATCTTTTGCAAATGGCTTTGACATCATATAATATAGACAATACCATGGAACAAGCATTAGTTTATAAATCAATATAAAAATGAGTATGTTTAAATGCCATATGAAATTCTAGCTGTTCTTCATAATTAACTCTTCTAAATCATACATTCAGTTACTCACAATTTCAATTTAGGATTATCTGTCATTGTAACACATGCATTTACTCCTACTAAGCTGGTAAAAAAGTAGTAATGATTTAAGCAAAAAGCTGTGGCCACACTGAAGGGCACGTCATCATCTGGCAGAGATGCTGACCCCAGTGCCTTTCTGGGGGTTGCTTTCGTGAAGGCAAAAGGCTCCAGTCCCTTACAAGGATGAACGATTAACACTGTCATAAATCACTCTGGTTATATTTCAAACAATTACCCTAATTATTTCTTTATGTTACAAATAACACACTCAAATCCTTTTGGATAGAAGGCACAGTATTTATTCATTCATTCTACAAATACTTACTGTGTGTCTGCAATTTGCTAGAGACTGTGAATACAGTGGGGCAGCAAATATACAAGGTCACAAGTAGCCTCCAACAAATCATGCGAACCAATACTGAGAGGTCTTCAGTAGAAGAAAGCTACACTCACAACTATTCACAAGAATTTTTATGCATGTTTTACTTTCTTATATCTGTTAGGAAAACCAAGCCATCAGTGAACATTTCAGTCAACATTCTGATCAAGATATTTTAAACAATGAATCTATAGTTCTTGGAACAGAAGTAAAGCAGTATTTGTGTACAGTAGAAAAGAGTTTACCTCAAATAAAGAGGGCCAGACTTTTCCCCAAATCTTAGGATTTTTAAGATATCTTAACTCCAAACGGGCATGGTGATTCCAACAGTCATTTTAGAATAATATGTATGTTACTCTAAACTGCAATCCACACCTTCAAAACACTTGATATTCCTATGATATTTAATGGCTCAGATTTGACACAGCCCCAGCATTATCAGTGAGAGGTTTTGATGTAACATATCAATGCGGAACAGAATTGCACTGCCCTGTCACTGCCACCCAGTAGAGCTACCTTAAAATGCTGAGCAGCCTCTTCAGTGCTTTACACGTGAGGCTAAATCATCCTGACTTGCCCTGGCTATAGCAAATCATCCTTCAATTACTAACAGTGTGCTTTTCTAAATGAGTAATCTTTGAGCAACTTCTGGAAACAAATGTTCTACCGTATTCATTAAACATTATTGCTTGTGATAACATTTGTGTTTCTAATATACAAATAACATTGTGGGGTTATTGAATGCATATTCCCAGGTGAGGTTTCCAAACCATCTACACTTTTCTCTACCTAAAAGTCATAGACTAATTCTCTTTCCACAAGACATTTTTCTCTAGAGAACTAAGTTTAATCAGTTAGGCATTTATTAAAGTCTAAAGCATATTATTCATAAACAAGAACAAATTTACAGCTCTCAGAAAAGAAAGTAGGAAAAGATGTTGTGTCTTACTCTCTGTGCATCCCCTTCCCCTTCCGAATCCCCCATCTAAACTCTCTAAAGGGGAAGACAGAGCAGCTCCAGACAGTGCTAGATGGGACCCAAACAACCAGGTGGCCTAACCCTTAATTTACAAATGGGTAAACTGAGGCTAGAAAGGTTGACTTGCCTGAGGCTGTAATGCAGGCTATAGTGACAGAGACTGAACCAGGACTCTACTCCCAGTCTACTATTACCAAAGAGCTAGGATACCCACGATTCCTATTTGATATTTAACAGATGTTTCTTGTATCCTCTGTGGCTTGCAAATATGAACTCACTGTAATCCACATAATAATGCTACGGGTAGGAGCTATGATTATCTTCATTTTTTACATGGTGAAATGGTACACAGACATTGACCAATTTGTCCACGTTACACAGCTCATAAGTGACAGAGCAGAGATGTGAACCCAGACAGTGTGGATCTGGAGTCTATGCTTCTAGCCGTTATACCATGACACCCCTCTGGGTCTTAAATGGCAGAGACTTGAAGTGCTACCCCAATAATGCACAAAGCTAGTAGCAGAACAAACAGATCAAAACTCCTTGACCAGTAACGAAAAACAGGCATAAGAACATTCACACAAACAAGATTCTCAACATTCCTCACTCCCAACTCCCTTTCCACCTGCTGTCAAAGTGCCTTACCTTTTTAAGTCTAGGAGAATAAATCTGTCTTGTGTTTCTAGGGAATGAGAAACATATGTCTTTCAAATTCTAGAAACCTTGAACAGATTAATCATTCTGTGCCTCAGTTTCCCCATATATCAAATTGGGATAATAGCAGTACCTACTTCATAGTTACTACAAATGTTCAATAAGAAAATGCATCTCAAGAGCTGATAAGTTCTGACAAATAAATAAAACACTCAATATCTGTTAGCTATTAATATTGCCACTGCAACTATTAATAATAATATACTCGAAAAACTGACCATCTTGTACAGTTATATACTTCGGAAGGACACATATGGTATATAGAAAGCAGTGTTACTCCAGGGAGGGCAAATGCTTCATCTATCCTACATTACTCATTTTGAGGCAACAGTTAAATTAATAAAATCCATAAATATGTTGATGCTCTTCTAACTCCTGATATAGAATCCTGTAATTCTAATGCACTAGTGGAGACTCAGGATTGGCATTCTGAGAGGATGTCAATTGTCCTCCTTTTTTACAGTTGAGAGATTATTAAATGGATTTACAAAGCTGGCTCTAAAGGCACAAGCACCTGTTTACATACATACTTATGTCCTTTTTAAACAATCTCCATTGGGAGTATTATTGTCTGTTAGCTACAGAGGTGCTCTCTGCCAGTGCTGCATGAAGGACAGTGTACGTGAAGGAAATCTTATCAGATCTTACGCCAGAGTGAATAATTAGTAGCCAGTTTATCATCCTGTTGGTCTGACTTCAACATTTGGGGGGTAAACCGGTGTTTGCATCTTAAGTATTGGAAGTGAAGGTTTTTTCTTTCATCTATATATTAGAATAAGAGTTATTATTCCATAGTCATGCATTTGTCTTGAAGGAGCCATGTGATAATGGCCTAAAAGGATTTTTTAAACAGCAAAAAATGAACTCACTTGTTTTAGCTAGGAGTAGCTGACAAGCCTAGGAGTCAGAACCTACTATGGGAGATGAGATGATTATTCAGCAAATAATCACTCCCTCCTCTCTTCCAACTTTCATGAATGGATGATACTTCTCTGCCCCACTGACAGTTTGTGTGAACAGTGGTAATGACACAAACAGATTTGAAATGTGACTGTGGCATTAGGTCTGCTCTTTTGTGTCCTGCCTTTCACTGTAAGAAGGACATTCTTCCATAGTTGCCACTCTGAAGAGGATTAAAGGGGTGTGGAACATACCCGAAACCTTCAGCTAGAAGCCCAGAAACGCAGGGCCCAGCCAACAGGAGCTGAAACCCAGCTCACCCGGGTGTAGTAATTGGCAGATACTTAGTGGGGTATAGTACACCTTTGTGGTGGCTTGTTTTTGTGTCATGAAACAGTATTTTCTTCAGTGAGCTTCAGCTTTGTCCATCTGCCACGTCTACTTTCCTTAGTGGGAGGACCTCCTGAGATAGCATCCATGAAAGCACTTGATACACAGGAAAGAGCTATACAATGCAAACTAGCATCATCAACTACGTGACACTTAAAATTGTTGCCATTATTGTGTGTTTCTAAGAATTTTCAAATGCTGAAAAATTTATATGAATACTCAGATTACCGAACACCATGCTATTCTCTGTGCATCCAATATTTCCAGGCACCTAAGAGAGAAAATCTTCATCTTAACCTTGGTTCAACCACTTAGTCATGCATCTCTCATAGTGGTGTGGAATCACTGCTCAAATTGGACACCTGTGCAAGCTTTTGGCTTGGTGAAGTCCAATTTCTTCCCTAAAGGTACAGTGTCCTACACAAGGTACTGTGGTCAACACCCAACTTGAAGACGAGGGATAACATTTTCTTGTTTTACATCCAAACTTCCTGTCCCCTCATCTCCCTTCCTAAGATCTTGATTTTTAAAATGTTTTTGGAAAGGTACCTAAAAGCTCAGGGTCAGGAGTTATGGAGGACTTTACACAATGCATAGATTCCTAGTTATATACTTGCCGGCATTCATATGTGGGAAGGATAAACATAAAACATTAGGTTACAAACTTAGGAAAGCAATTAAAAGTGTATGGCCAGTTTATGGAAATGCCACTGGTATATAACAACTCAATCAAATGTTTTATTTTAAAAGAGATGACAGGCCGGGTGCGGTGGCTCAAGCTTGTAATCCCAGCACTTTGGGAGGCCGAGACGGGTGGATCACGAGGTCAGGAGATCGAGACCATCCTGGCTAACACGGTGAAACCCCGTCTCCACTAAAAAAATACAAAAAACCTAGCCGGGCGATGTGGCAGGCGCCTGTAGTCCCAGCTACTCGGGAGGCTGAGGCAGGAGAATGGCGTAAACCCGAGAGGCGGAGCTTGCAGTGAGCTGAGATCCTGCCACTGCATTCCAGCCTGGGCGACAGAGCGAGACTCCATCTCAAAAAAAAAAAAAAAAAGAGATGACAGTTCTTTCAGTATCAAGTAAATCACCCATGTCTTCATTGAATTCTGCTATAAATTCTTAGGCTAAATGTTTAATTCTTTTCTTCAATGTGACTTTAACCAAATCATAGAAATTGGATAGTATACAAGACTTTTAATACTCTTAGATGGGTTGGAATTACTGAAGAGGTAAAGAAGTCTTTGTATGGTGATTGGCCTTCCATATCAACTTTAGCGATGTGAGGTGTGAATAACTCCCAAAATGAATTTTACAAAATTCCAGGGAGTAGAACTAATAAAACCAGTTTATTTAGGATTTAAAAAAATTAGTCGGCTATCAGTAGAACTTCATTTTCCCTTGAAAATTTAATCTTATTACTTTTTTTCTGGCATTTTCTAGACATTCTGCTAATCTCCATCATTACTGATGCCTTCTAGTGAAAATAAATGTGAAATTCTTCAAGTACATCCAGACAAAGTACAGCTCGTCTCTCCTTTGCACTGCAATGGGTTTATAACATTCCTACAGGGGTTTCCCTCCTTAATCTACCTATTGTAGAGGAAATGAATTGCTATTCTGAATTTTTAAGTGATTATCAAGGTTTTTGGTTGTTTCTTTTTTATTTTTATTTCATATCGTTGGTCATATCTCTGACTTATTTTATATCAAATCCCTGGTCAGCTATGGACCTGTGAGGAAAAATATCCTTCGTGTCTGTGGCATCACTGCTAACTGGTAGGAGAATAATTTCCCTGTGAGTTAGTACTTGCCGTTATAGACCCTTCTTGACTCAGGGTTGCAGGCAGAAATGACCAATCAAGAGGATTTCACACTTCAAATGAAATCTCTTTCCAGCTCTGAAATGAGTCCGTGACTTTTTGTAGCCTGTAGGTCTTTCTGAAAACATAAAGCATTGATTTCTTCTTCTCTTGAAAACCCTCCGATGATTCCACTCACATTTCAAGTAAAATCCTGACTCTACACCTTGACTTTCCAAGGACCTGTCCCCCTGAATTGTCTCTTGCCGCTCTCCCTGTGCTCACAGGCATAGTAAGTTGTAATTTGTCTATTATTAGTCCCTTCTCTAGCATGTAAGCTCTGCAAGAAAAAGGATTCATCTGCTTTGTTCATGACTGCATCTTTAGCACCCACAATACTGCCTGGCACCTAGTAAGCACTCAATAAGAATCCAAGCTCATGAGCAGACGTAAAGCAGTTATTGCTGATGGAAACATCAACTCTCAACTTAAGCATCTGCTCTCCAGCAACCACCAGCGACCTCCCAGTATGGCTGACTCAATCAGAAAGTGAAGTCTGCCCTTCCTGTCATGTTTACATATTTTACTTCCTTAGCTTTATAAAGTTCACATAGTTCATAAATTTAGTAATTAACTGGCTTTTTCACTATGTGATTAAAGTAGCATTTATTTGTGGGAGGAGGGACAGCAAAGTTCACAAAGGTGATAGCTGATGATTAGTGGAGAGAGCTCTAAATACCCTAAGGCTTTTGTCAAGCAGACCGACAAGGCTTTTAGCAATAAAATCTGAGATAAAAGCCAGATATTTACATAATAATTATTAAAGTCCATTTTAATAACCATCACATAGTTATAGCCCATACACCTAGACCTAACCCATAATCATTATAGTTGCTATCAATCATAAAAAAATTTTAAAATTCCTGAGGTAAAGTGTAAAGAGTAAGTGGGAAAGGAGATAGCAGGCAGAGGACATACATGGTATAAATGGTAAAAAATATTATTTTGCAGTTACATGCCCCTAACAGTTTGAAAGTACTTTTATATCAATTATGTCAGCTAGCTCAAATCTTCTTAAAAATAGGTAGAGTATAAATAACAAATATTGAAGGGAATGTAAAAACAGTTTAGTAGGAAGTCTGCAGGCTGGATGGAGCAGACATGATTCTTCTAGAAGAGTAAGGAAGGTATCTCAGCACTTCACAGGCCTCCCCTCACTGCAGGTGTGGTCTGTGCAGGGCAACATCACGGCACAAAGAAGTGCCCCCTCTAGTCTTCCTGCATGGAATATCCCACCCCGACAACAATTTCTGCTGCATCCATAGCTTTTCTATCACTTTCTAAAAGACTCAGGAAAAACCAAGAATGTCAGTAAAGGCTAAGGGTTCAAACATCCTCACTTCTGAAAATGAGGAAAGTGGGCAGTTCCGATATTATGTATTAAGGACTACACATCTGAGACTAAACATCTGCAGAGGACATTTTGGAGCTGAAGATTTATTGGAGGCATAGGTTTAAAGGGTGGAAGAATATGCCCATACCCAGCAAGTGGAGGGTGGATCTGGTATGTACAGGAAGACAGAGGTCTTTTCCAAGATGCCACAAGACAGAGTTGGGAAGAGTCTGACGTTTCTCCTTCACAGGTCTAGGTCTATGGGCAGTGAAGCTCTCTTAAAGAGAGGGGGAGGCATCACTGAGAATGGCTTAGAGTTGAAAGACCTGGGTTGAGTTTTGGCACTGCTACAGCCTGGAGGGATGAGATCTCTAGGCAAGTCACACTATCTCTCTGAGCCTCGATTTCCTAGTTTCTTCATCTGCAAATGGGGTAACAATATTAGGAAAAAAACACTATTATAATGCAGTTATTCTAACTATCAAATGAGATAATATATTAAAATGCTTTGTAAATAATAAAATATAGCATAAAATGTAAGGTGTTATCACCATAGTATTCTATTTCTGAAATGATTTACTTCCTCCCTCTGGAACAAAACGTATGGATCTGTTTGGTTTTGGGGTCTCAGTCAGGCCAGAGAAGAGGAAGGACTTAAAGAGAAGTTTTTCTGTTTGTTTGTTTGTTTGTTTTGCTTCATTACAAAGCCTTGATACAGTTAAGTCCATACGTAAACATTCCCTTTAAGGTAAATGTGTCTGTAGAATTAGTTTTCGGCACAGTGTGTTTAAAATATCACCATTCCCCAATTGCCTCCAACGGCAAATTCTTTACATTATTTCATTCGTTGGGAGACTGTCCATTTTCTTCAAAGTTTCCTGAATCAAACAGCCTTTTCTATTGGATAACTTTCCCTTAGAAATAATATAACCATTTTAGAAATGCTCTATTCTCTTGCTTGATTTTGGAAAATATAATTATTTTATTCTAAATTTCATTACTTTTAATTGCTTCCGGTCTAGCAGCATTTTTTTCCTCACTGAATTCACAGTGCCTTCCTTTTTGAGCTCCTGAATAATCAGCCATTAAATAGTTTTTGAATGTCCCTTTTGTTGGAAGCATTTATACATGGAATCTACATGTTATATCAGGGCTAAACCATTTTATACAAAGTGTTATTGGTGGTTTTGTGTAGATATTTTACCAAATACAGAGATCAGATCCTCTCTACTTCTCTGCTTTTTAAAATAGTCTAATTGTCAGTAAACTGTTCTTTAGAAGGGCAATGAGAAATTGTAATACACGTTCAGTAGAATGCTATTTCATAATGACAGCTGGAAAACAAAAACAAAAACACAAACACACTCAGGGAGTGAGAACCAGGGAGACTTGGAATCTACTTCCACCTCTGACACTAACTTCAGGGAAGTTCTTTAACATCTCTGGACCTGAGGTTCCTAACCTCACAAGAAGAAAGCCAGACTAGATGCTCCCTGGGGCTTTCTCTAGCTCAAACATTCACTTTGCTTAAGGCACAAACACCACTGGCACTCGCAGCTCATGCAGCCCCAGGGTACTCCTTGACAGCTGGAAATTACAAAGCCTTGCCAGAACTCTTCATCCATTACTCTGATTCTACTAGTCTGGAGAACCTCAAATGTCTACATATATTCTGCCCTGATCTGGGGTTACCACAATTCTATGAAGCTTAAACAACCCCTCAAACATGTATGCAAGATGCATCTTTTAAAAATGATAAGTCTATCTTATAACAACAACAACAAAAATGGCACTGCCACTTTAGTGGAGACATCTGAACCACACCTCCTGTCAATGGGATACAAAAAGGGGGTAAAGCTGGTAGGAGAAAGTGATCCTGGGACTCACACAGGGGAACCTCTCATTATCCTAGAAGGAATTTATAGCAGAGAGCCTTATGCAAAAGCCTATTGTTAGTGAATAACTATGAACCCATGAAAAGGAGTATGACTTATTTTTACAGTGGACTCTTACTTTGTGTTAGAGCATGGGGTTTGCCTGTGATGAATCTCACCCCAAGTTATGGAATTACTGAAGTACTGAGAACACCACAGCACAACCTCTCACCTCGAGACTTTCCCACAGCAAGCATCCTGAACACAGTGACAAAAGGAGACACTCTGGAATGAGAGAGGGAGGGGGAGACAAGGAGACCTACTTTTAAAAGACCATTAACCACAGAACCCTGAGGGTAAGGGAAAAGAAACAGGAAGGTAATCGGGTTCAAAAATGAAACAGGCCTATTTTCCATTTCTTTTAAGAGAAATTTAAATAGAAGTAAATGACAGAAAAACAGCAGCTTCCAAGGTTAGACTCTGATATAGTTTGGATGTCTGTCCCCTCCAAATCTCATGTTGAAATGCGATCCCCAATGTTGGAGGGAAGTGTTTGGGTCATGGGGGCGGATCCCTCATGAATAACTCAGTGTCTTCTACAGGATAATGAATGAGTTCTTGTTCTATTAATTCAGGTGAGAGATCTGGTTGTTAAAAAGAGTCTTGTATTGGTGTAATATTGTAATATTGATGTGTATTGGTGTACATATTTTCCCAGAGAGAGATCAGATCTTCTCTACTTTTCTGCTTTTTAAAATAGTCTAACTGCCGGAAAACTGTTCTTTAGAATGAGAAATTGTGATGCACATTCAGTAGAATGCTATTTCATAACGGAGGCTGCAAAACAAAAACAAAAGCAAAAGCACCCTTGACTAAGACCCACAGAGACCTGGGATCTGCTTATACCTCTGACACTAACTTTAGGGAAGTCCTCTCTTCCCTTTTGCTCCCTCTCTTATCATGTGACATGCATGCTCCCCCTTCACCTTCTCCTATGATTGGAAGTTTCTTGAGGCCCCCACCAGAAGCAGGTGTCATGCTTCTTGCACAGCCTGCAGATCCTGGAGCCAACCGAACCTCTTTTCTTTGTAAATTACCCAGTCTCATGTATTCCTTTATAGCAACACAAATGAGACTTACGCAGACTCCTTATTGCATATAACACGCACATACTTTATAATATATAATATCGTTGGGACCTGTTATAGTTGCCTGGTTGCTATGGGAATATGCTGAGTTTAAGAAGTTTTGTGTAAGCACAGAAGAAGATATACAGGTTATATAGTAAAGAATAAAGTTCAGTTTTTAACTAATTGTTCTTTCACTATTTCAGTAATTATTTAAAAAATATTTCTCCATTTTTGTTATATATTTGTTTTCAAGGGAAAACCATGTTGAGTTCTGGGATAATCACAGGAGTTGAAAAGGGAAGGTCATTTTATTCACAGTACATTTCATCGCATCTCCCCTGGATTCCCATTACAGCCTCCTAAGGGGTCCGCCCTGCTTCTTCTCTGGTCCCCAATTCTCAGTATAATAGCTGGGGTGGTCTTACTAAAACATAAAGCAGCTCCTGTGCTGCCTTGTTCAAAATCTTCT
Source organism: Rhinopithecus roxellana (assembly GCF_007565055.1). Classification (NCBI taxonomy): domain Eukaryota; kingdom Metazoa; phylum Chordata; class Mammalia; order Primates; family Cercopithecidae; genus Rhinopithecus; species Rhinopithecus roxellana. The sequence continues at coordinate 120,834,374 of NC_044554.1, read as the reverse complement.
AGAGCTTTCTATCTCACTCAGATCAATGGAAAAGGACTCAGAGTATCCCTCAAGGCCCCACGTGATCTGTGATTTCATTATCAGCCCACCACTCCTCCCCATTCAGGGCACTGGTGCTTGCTTTTGTCTCTGCCTGAAGAGTTCTTCCCTCAAATATCATCTTGGCTCTGCCTCTCATATTCTTCAGTCAAGTGTCTTCAGGGAGGCCTTCCTTGATCGCCCTATTTAAACTGTAAATCACCCCCCTTCCCAGAACTTCCTGAACCAGTTTCTTGCTCTATTTTCCTCCATAGTACTTATCACCACCCAATATACGATATATTTCACTTACTATATGTCTCTCCCGATAAGGATCATTTGCATTTTGTTCAATGCAACATCTCCAGTCCCTAGACATACAAGTGGTGCTCGGGAAATACTGCTGAAATAGTAAGTATATTTAACTTATTTCGTAGACATTAACTAAAAAAGTAAGTTATTTAAGAAAACAACTACTAGGAAATTAGGTTAGCATATGTTAAAACCAAGAGATTTATTCATGGCCTAGATCATAGCCATAAAGTAATCCACTTGAAAACCCAAATTGGTTTTTCTTACACAGATACACATATATGAATTTGTACATATATCTATAACAGAAATTTGGTCTTTAAAAAAATTGTGGTCAGGCACAGTGGCTCACACCTGTAATCCCAGCACTTTAGGAGGCTGAGGTGGGAGAATTGCTTGAGACCAAGAGTTCAAGACTGGCCTGGCCAAAATAACAAGACTTCCTCTCTCTCCATTTTTTTTTTTTTTTTTTTTTTTTTTTTTTTTTTTTTACATCATAACTCCACTATTCTAAAAACACCATGGGCTTTTTTTCTCAAGGCAAAACTTACTCAGTTAGGCAAGTCAAGGAAGACATGAGAGACATAAGACAAGGATTATTTCAAAATTGCTTAAAAATTAGAAAGGATCATTTTTCAAATTTCAAAGAAGCAAAAGTTTTTCATGGACAAAGGGATAATTTCTCTTAAATATAAAGAACTCAGCCAGGCATGGTGGCTCATGCTGTAATCCCAGCACTTTGGGAGGCAGAGGTAGGAGGATTGCTTGAGCCTGGAGTTTGAGACCAACCTTGGCAACATAGCAAGACCCTCATCTCTACAAAAGATTAAAAAAAAATTAGCCAGGCATAGTGGCATGCACCTATAGTTAGTCCCAGCTAACTGAGAGGCTGAGCAGGGAGGATCACTTGAAGGTCAAGGCTGCAGTGAGCTGTAATCACACCACTGCACTCCCACCTGGGCAACATCACTAAAAATAAAATAATAAAATAAAATATAAAGAACTTCTAGAAATAGATTTTAAAAACCACACAACTCAACTCAATTTTGGTAAATTGGCCAAAAGATAAAAAGAATTCAGAGAAAAGGAAATAGAAATGATCCTGTAACGTATCAAAAGATGCTCAACCTCATCATAAGGCACATGCAAATTAAAATTCTACTGAAATTCCTTTTGTCATCTAACTAGCAAAATCCAAAAGTTTGGTCACATAGCATAGAGAGGAGAAGCAGCTGTGGGAAGAAGTATTCTCCTGTATACTGGCAACAGAGACAAAAGATACTACCCCTTTGGACAACAGTTTGATGAAAGTGGTCAAAATCATAATTGTCTATACTTGTTGGCTCTTTAACCTTATTTCTCCTAATTTATCCTTCAGATATATTTGCATATGTGCAATGTGTATGTGTATGTATAGGCTTAAGGCTACTCAGTGCATTAATATTTGTAATAGCAAAGCAATGGAAAAAACCCAACTGTCCCTAATCAGGGAATGGGTTAAATCCATACACCAGAAAACAATGCAGCTCTGTGAGACAAGAGGGACACCACATTGGTCTCCTCCTTGCAGTGACATGAGAAGATCGATGAGATGCATTAATGAGAAAAATAAGATGAGGAATTGTGTTTAATATGAGAAAAGTAAAAATTAATATTAATTTCTTACATTTACATAAAGGAAAGAAACATAAGAATACGCTGGGGGCCTGTGGTGGGACCGGTCAGTGGTTCTAGGGAAGTTGGCAGAGGGGAGGCGGCTCTGCACTATGCTCCTTTTTCCTATTGCTTGACATTTTAAATTGCTTAAATTTATTATCTATTAGAAAATTAAACAAAGTTTGTCCTTATGTCTCAGATTATCTTTTCCAGACTCTCTAGGGCACTCTTTGGGGTAGATCAAGGAGCTGGAGAGTGGAGTTGGGACAGGAGGACCCTAGCACTGATATTTTCCTCATTTGGGATTGTATATTTTCTTCTCCAGGACTATGAGATCTACGAGGTCAGGGACTGGGGCTCCCCTGGATGGTCTGGTAAGTGCTGCTTGGGGAAGGACTTGGAGCTTTGCTTCCTTTGACTCAGTCTATTGTTTTGTCTCCTCTTGACTCCTTTCAAGCAAACTCAGGAAACACTTATCATACTTATGTGCGATGGTTCACAGCCCTGAGCTTTGCCTGGAATAACCTTCTTGCTCATCACCACCCATGCTTTCCACTATCTTCATATGTTCTTTTTCTGTTTTCCGATTACCTTCTATGTGTTATGTGTCTGTTTTGGGGCTTACACCTAGTGTTAATAACTTAAACATAAATATTCTAGTTTGTAGGTGCCCACCAGAGGAGTCACATACATAATGTCTGTTTTAACATTCAATATAATCAAGTGCAACAAACATTTATTGAACACCACATATGTACAATGAACAGTCCCTGGTGTCTTGAAGTTCACAATCTGTTATCTTAATGGGTACCACATCCTAGTACTTTCCAAAATACAACTAATACATGCTTTTGTATGTTGTTTATGAAGATAAATTCTATTCCCACAAAAGCACATAAATTACTCCATGTTTTCTAATCCAGAAACTAGGCAGGCCAAATGATTTCATCTTAATTGCTCCTTTCTGCCTGTAACTTTATTCATTTCAAATCTTTTCAAATTCTCTTGTTTTATCTGCCTACAATTTAAAATTTTAGGTCCTAACACAGGGAAATTAACCTTCTTGAAGCACCCACAGTTGGATCATCTATAAAGAACTGTGTTCTTCACTCCATTAATAACATGTGGATCCATTAGAGGATGCCTCTTGGTTGCTTAAAAAAGAGTCAGTCCATTTAAAATTGTTAGGTTTATATAGTCTTTCAGAACATAGAATTCATTTAGAATTTCCAGCAAAAGTACAAAGAGTCTTCAGGGCAGTTGAAGAAGATAAAATAATTCTGAATACACTGTACACTTTCAGAAGAAAAATATTAAGAGTAAAAATAGTTTCCCAACTCAATCATTCTTTGGAACTGATAATTTATTCCTGATGGTTCCCCAAAAGAGGGGAAGAGAAGCAAAAGAATATACTTGGCTCTTCTAACAGATATTATTCATAGCTCTTTTCCCTCATAGGATAATAGACTATTAGAACTTCTATAAAATCCCTTTCAGTAATTTTATGGTGGGTCTGCATTTTGTAAGCCATGTTTTATAACTGAGAAAAGAAAAAAAAAAAAACACAACCGCCACCAAGAGAATAATTTTTACAATAATTCATTCCACTGATTTTATCATATTTTCAATTCCAAACCTTTCCCCTCTCTTATAAAAATTAGACCATGTTTGAGATTGGTCTGTTAAGTGTAATTATTAAAACAAAGTTTCACGCCTGCCACCTACTGGTGAAAAAAAAGGACAACTTATTTTAAAAGTTCACATTTCATTCAGATTTTTCAGTGTTTAGGTTTAAATATTTTACATGAAAACATATTGAATGCTGTACAATAGAACATTCAGAACATCTTACATGTTTAAACTCAAATTACAGACCATATATTTATTGGTTTTGTAAAGAAATAAAAATATGATTTTTCCTTTTTACAATCCAATACTTTTCCTGGTCACTTATTGCAAGAAGTGACACAGATGGGTTACAGCACCCCAATTTAAATTTTGTTTTTGTTGACATGGATGCTAGTCTAACTGATGATGAAATTAATGGTTACTGCAAAATCAACCAGTCAAATAAAATAAAGTATATATGGTGAAAATCAGACAAATAATTTGTGAAAACAAAAGGACAATTCCATTAATAGATAACGTACACAATGGCAAAAGTAACCAGAATTTTTCAAGGTGGTATATTGCTTGAGAGGGAACATTTATATACTTACCTTTTGCATATAGGAAGCACCTAGTCATCTGTAATTAATGAAACATACCTGGCTTAAAATGTGGTAAAGAATGAACTCCAGGCCATGTGTCCTCATTTGGCGTTCCAAGAACCTAGTGGAGAGCAGGAAATTGTGGAAACAGCCTTATTATCTCCAAAGCACTCAAAATTCTCAAGTGTAGAAAAATAGTACACTACATATTATGAAACTCTGGTATTTTTTTTTTCCATTATTGTGTGCCAGGGATTTTATTTCAGTAAAAACAAACCCAGCTAAAGAGCCACCCAAGATGAATCTCTGTGTTATAACAAATACAGCTGACTGTGGTAAGACAAGTTAAATCTGCTATATTTTATCAGGTCCAAACTTAATAAGTAGGCTAAGGAATCAAACAATAAGCTGTCATCTTCATGCTGCTGAATGAAGTTTGTATGTGTCCCTCATGATTCTTTCATGAGCTTTTGTCTTTCACTCCAGTCTCATCATTTAACAGTTCCAACAATTCTGTCATTTCTACCCCACATCCTCTGTCTGAGCATTATAATGTTTCAAAGAGGCAGGGTCGACAGCTTAGAACGCTCAAATTCTCTCATTACAGTTACAATTTGTAATTACGTGATTTACAGTTTCCTTTTGCCAAAATACTGTTCTTCCCACGTTTTCCTTTTTCTATCCGTATGTCTACCTTCTTTCTCCATCTACTTTTCTATCACTACAATCTTTGATCTGGGGAAAGGAATTTATGGGCAATTCCAGCTCACATGTAACTGGGAACATTCCATTTGAATATTCTGTTCCATGAGCTATGGCTCTTATACTCAATGATCATGGCAAATCACTGACTGAGAACAGAGTTTCAGGGTTAAGAACCTAGAAAGGGGAGATTCAGGGTTAAGAGGCCAGGCTCTGAAGACACCTTGAATTCAAATCCTTGCTCCCCTATTTACCAGCCATGTAAGCTTGGGCTGAGAACCCCACTGAGCTTGAATTTTCTCATTTGTAAACTGGAGGGTGTTGACAGCACCTACCTCAATGTGGTAGGAGAATGCTACCTAGCACACAGTCAGCATTATGTCAGTATTAGATATTACTCAAAGAATCCACAGAAAACTGGGTCTGGTCAGATCAGGGAGGCTCCAGCCACGTGGGAAAATTTAGACTGCCCACTTTTTCCACGGGGACTGACTCTATGTTCAAGGGAGTCAGAGCATCATAATGTTGCCAATAATGACGCCAGATGGCGTCATTCAAACTATATTGGATAAACATGGATAGACAAACAGGTTACAAAGGGCAAGGGATAAAGCTGGAAACCAGCAGAGGAGAAGGACCACTAGATATCATGAGAGGTGTAAACCAAAAATAAAACTATAAGCCCCTCAACCATCTGAATGGACCCTTCCTCTCAGCCAAAGGTATTCTAAAGTTAACCTGAAAAACTACTTCAGGCCATGATGAAGGGGAGCATAACACAGGAGCCTCATTATACCCGTCTCCTTTTCGGAATTCAGGCACAGCTGACTAGCAGAAACATCAACACAGGCCTTAAGACTGATAGGACAGACTCTGTAAGTCCTATAAGAAACATTTACACTCTATCGTCTCTGAAGCCTGCTACCTGGAGGCTTCATCTGCATGATAAAGCCTTGGTCTCCACCCTTTTGGTAACCCAGACATTCCTTTCTATTGATTCCAGTCTTTAGGTAATAACTCTCTGAACCAATTGTCAATCAGAAAATCCTTGAATTCACCTGTGACCGGGAAGCTCCCACGTCCAGTTGTCCTGCCTTTCTGCACCGAACCAGTATGCATCTTACATGTATTGATTGATGTCGTATGTCTCGCTAAAATGTATAAAACCCAGCTGTAGCCTTACAACCTTGGGCACATGTTCTCAAGATCTCCTGAGGGCTGTGTCATGGGCCATTGGTCACTCATATTTGGCTCAGAATAAATCTCTTCATATATTTTACAGTTTGACTCTTTGTCAACAGAGGAAATGAAGCATATTCATTTTATCTGAGGATTTGTAGGCACTACTAGGCAAAATGGTAATACAGGGCTCAAATTGTTCATGCATTTATTTACTAGTGGGTGACATGGCAGTGATGTCAAAGAGTGGCACATACACAGTAAGTGCCAAACTCCCTGCTTCCTACTCTAGTGAATCAGGATTAAATACATGTATTTATGTTCCTGGCTGAAACATGAATCCAGCATCAGCAAATGAGAAAATAAAAATTATTTTAAGACTTATACATGGTTACTTTTTCAAGCACTAATTAATACTAACACCAATAGACAGATCTACACAAACTAGGTCACATTATTGATGGGCTGGATGATGAGGGGGAAGGAGGCAGGCAAGAGGGCTGGAAGAGTTGTAACACGAGAAAAGAGACAAAAGCATTGTCTCTGACATAAACGATTATGATAACAGTGTCTCTGCAAAAGGCATTTCTCCCTTTCTTTTCAATAATCCCAACCATTATTTCAAGAGGAGACAATCAAGTTTGCAGGCAGCACATACAGCTAATCTGGAAATGCTCTACTTTGTTCTCACTAAAATTTGCATCAAGGACAAAGGAGTCCAACAGTACTAAACTTTAGCAACAAAAGGGAGAAAATGTCAGCTCAAAATCACAACTTGAACACAGCCAATCTGTCACATGCAAAATTAGACCCTATGGAAGTTTTATAAACAATGAAAAGTCCAGCCAGAATCTGAGCCCTGTTCTCTTGCTCCTAATAAAGTACAATTGTTTTCCTGGCTGCCTCTGTTTTTATAATGCTTGCGTTTGCAAAACTTTTTTGTAGGCATTATCCTCATCCATATCCAGTGTTCTGTTTCAAAGTGATTATGAAATATTATGGTCATATTATAAAAATTTCCAGGAAAGAAACAAATACATTAGACTTTTCTTTTTCAATTACAAGTTTAATATTGAGATTCCAGACCTCAAACTGTCCTGCTTACAACCCTGAACCATTTACACAGAAAATGCAAAGTGGGCAGAAAGTGGGCAAAGGAAAAGAATAATTAAAAATTAATTTTGCTTCCTGTAAAAACCATTTTGGAAAAAATAGTTTGGTTTTAATGTATGATTAGCAATGACTGGCTACCTGTGCATTAAGGGAGAGTATGTGTGGTCTCTGATGCCAGATTTTCATTCCTATTAATTCACTAACAAGTTCCATTAACAAGACATATTTAAGTTAGAATAAAAAGAGTATTTTCTAAAAGTCAAATATAATCTTTTGCAAATGAAACACAAAGAAAATGAAAATTGCACCTGAGGTGCCACCAACACTTAAAATGTGGTCCCCAGCTCTGTAAATAAGCAGGTTCATGACACTTGAAGCCCCTTTCCATCTATGATATACTGAAAAGTCTTCTACACATCCATTTAAGCAGATTTACCCTAAACTTGTGTCTGTGGTTTGTCCATCTCCTGTTTCCTTTATTGGTTCAGCTCTTTATTCGGCTAACACTTATTGTACTCCTCACAGAAGATGTAAGGACGTGGACTCTGCCTTGAGGTGCTCCTGGTCTAGTGATGCAGATGAACTGGGGTGGTGATGAATGGCCTTCAACATAACAGAGCTGATGGTATGGGAGAGTGAGGTCAGAGCCTAAAGAAGGGAGGCTTGAGTCTCCCTGGGGGCAGGGAGAAAGGCTATTGGGAGAGGGTGGTTTAGTGGGAGAGGGAACACTGAGTCACGGTTTGCCAAGTAAAGAAAGAGTGGGAGTGACAGTAGAGTGTATGGTTATAAGGAGAGGCTTATGTCAGAACACTTTCAGCTCTCCAAATTAACAGAATGCTCAGCCCCTGTGTCTTGTCATAGTGGATTACTCTTCCCTAACGCCCTGCCCTAATTCTGCCAGCTGAACTCCTACCTCTATTTGTAGCTTCAGTTCAAGGGTCACTTTTCCCTGAAAGACCTTCTGGACTCTCTGGTCCAAGTTATATGCTGCCTGTTTGTGATGTCTGAGTGCTTCATGCAAACTTCTATTTAGAACCTCACCATTACCTGGTAATTACTAGATTACTCAACTGTCTCCACATTGTGGTCCTCAGAGTGGAGACGACAATGTTGATCTCTGGAAACTTAGTGTACCATGTGACTAGCACCAGATACGCACCCAGTAAATGTTGACCGACTGAGTAAATGAATGGTGTATCTGGATAACACTGTGGCTAGACTGCAGATTGCGCTACAGGATGGGAAGCAGAGGCCAGATGCTGAATTCAAGGAGACTGCATTTTATCTCTGTTTAAGGTTTTTGCAAATTGCAGGTCATATGACTGGTTGGGGGATTGTAAATTCATCAAGGGAGTTGACATCGGCACTTTTCAAAAGATGGAATTCAAGAGAAGATATCAGAGGGCAACATAAATGTAAAGATACATATTGTTTTATGAAACTTCTGTTCAAGTTACATCTTTGTGTGTATACATAATGAATCATGATGTAAAATATATATTCTGTTGTTTAAAATCCACTCATACAAGGAAGAAGTTATTAGCTGAAATCAAGAATGCCAGAGACGAAGCAAATTTGGGGGCTGAGGGCAAAGGGTTTCGTTCTGGATCTATTAAATGTTAGAAACGCCTGCAGGTCAAGATTGGGCAGCTGGAAATACACGTCTGGATCTTGGGAGAGGAATTTCAGAGGGAGAAAAACATTTGGCACTCCTCAGCACACATATGGTAACAAATAGCAAATGCCAAAATGCAAGCTACAAAATGGTCTCACGTCCCTCTGTTCAGAAATATACAGTTGCCAGAAGTCTTTTCTGTGATTTCTTTTTAGACTATTTAACATCTGTTTAAAAAAAAAAAAAAAAAGACAAGTTCATCTTATCAGTGGAGGTCTACACTCCTGACCCTGAGGAACTAAGAAGTAATGATGGCCCCACACTCACTCCTCCAGGTGTGCCTCTGCCCTGGCAGGTGTGGCCAAGGTTCTGCCCATTATGTCAGCCTCTGATGAGCAGAGAAGATACTGAGAAAAAGAGAGCCTCTCTGTGAAAATGCCTACTCCAAATAACAGGAGAAAAGCAAATTCTAAACTTCTAGAGCTCACAGTAACTCTGACAAACTAGTGTTTGTTAGAAATATTTACTTATCTTTCTAAACTATCACTAGTTCCACAAATTATCTCATTTTCTAGTCTTTGCTTTTGCACAGGCCTCAGGGCTGCTAAACGAGTCCATGGGCTTTTCCTGAACACCTGTGATTTAAGTAGAACAAGACCTGCTAACGGTTCTTCCTGGGTCAAGGGGACCGAGAGGTCTCTAACGGAGACTACAGCACAGAGGAATTCTGGCCTCTGGGACACAAATAAAACTGGCTCACAGAAGTGTGTCCTAATGAAGCGATATGGAAAGCACCAGATTCCCACTTCAAGGCTTTACGTTTTAGGGGCACGACTACAGTGGCGATGAGGATTTTAAACGGACTCAGCTGTGGATTCTAAGGGACTGGAGAACAACCAGTCCCTTAGCATAGGGCGGAGTGTGCCTGTTATCCCATCTTAAACCACATGCCAAATGCCCGCTTTTTAAACACATTTTAAACATTCCTTCTACTGTCCAGAACTGATGATTTTTAAGCTGCAACTCTGAAAGTCCACACATATAACATGTGTGCTCAACCTTCAAATGTCAAATGCCCCCTTTTTAAACACATTTTTAAACATTCTTTCTACTATCCAGAACTGATGATTTTAAGCTGCAACTCTGAAAGTCCACACATATAACATGTGTGCTCAACCTTCAAATGTCAAATGCCCCCTTTTTAAACACATTTTTAAACATTCTTTCTACTATCCAGAACTGATGATTTTAAGCTGAAACTCTGAAAGTCCACACATATAACATCTCTAAAATAATGATCGCTTCACAGCTGTACCACTTTCGGATCTGGAAGATTTTTTTCTGGCTCCTTAGTGAGAAGCTCTAAAAGAAACCTGTGAAGTGGCTCAGCAGAACTCAGCTGCAATATTATACACCCTGCTCTGGAACAGATGGTATGAAGTTCCCAGAAGAGCCACAGAGAGAAAGCAGAACTTCCTAATTCTGAGCCTGACTGTGCACTCTCCACCCGGAAATACGATGATCAGGTGGAAACGCAGAGGAACCACCTGGAGCTTGCACTGCCTCCGACAGCACAATGAATGTGCTGCAGACAGGGCAGGTGGAAGGCGAGGAGAAAGGTTTCAGGATCCAGTGGCCTCATGGGTGATGGTGAGAAGGAATTGTTTTATTTTTCGAGATAGGATTTCATTCTGTCATCCAGGCTGGTGAGCACTGGTGTGACCATGGCTCACTGCAGCCTCAATCTCCCAGGCTCAAGTGATCCTTCCATCTCAGCCTCTCAAGTAGCTGGGATGACAGGCACACTCCACCCTATCCTACTAAATTTTTTATTTTTTGTAGAGATGGGGTACCACTGTGTTGCCCAGGCTTGTACTCCTGAGCTCAACTGATCCAACTGCCTCAGCCTCCCAAAGTGCTAGGACTACAGGCGTGAGCCACCGCACCTGGCCAAGAAGGAAAATTTTTAAGAGGAGGATATAGTGATAGAAAAAGTAGAAGTTGAAAGGATGGAGTACATTAAGGGGAAGGGGAAAGGTGTAAGTAAGAGGAGATTATAAGAGTGGCCAAGGACAGATGGAAATGACCAAAGAGCAAATTTCAGCATGGAAATCTTAAAAAATGCCAATTGCATACTTGAATCAAATATTCATTTTCTGTATGTAGACAATTTCTAGAGTAGGCCAAGGGTATCCCTAAAAAAGAAACAAACAAACAAACTAGTAACAGCAGTGGTCTCTGGAAAGGGGAATGGGTGGCTGGAAATCAGAGGCGGAAGGGGCCCACGCTTTTCACTGGCTATCCTTATGTATCTTTTTCATTTTATACTATATACATGTTGTTCAACCATTAATTATGCTTTCCCATCCATGTAATAAACAGAAACGTACTCAGTGATGACAACATGACCACCCCTTTCCTATGTGTAGAAGATAAAAGATTTTTTTAAAAAGTGTCTGCCTTGGAGTTGCTCAGTCTGGAGAGAGAGACAAAGAGACAAGCATGTGAAACAGAAAGTCAGCATGACAAGGCTGCTCAATGAGGGGTGTGAGGAGAGCAGCGGGGGCCTAGGAAAAGAGGCGAAGGGACGGCTTGAAGAAAATGAAGCCTTAAAACTGAGACTTCAAAAGTGACCAGGGGCTTGTCAAGCAAATGAGTAGGAGAAGGACACTCCAGACAAAAGAGTGTGTGTAAAGGTACAGAGGTATGCATGTGTGTGTGCCAACTCCAAGTGATCTGGTGTTGTCTTCTGGGAACACCCCTCTATTAGTCAGGTTTCAGGCTGCTGATAAATACATACCCAAGACTGGGAAGAAAAAGAGGTTTAATGGACTTACAGTTCCACGTGGCTGGGGAGGCCTCATAATCATGGCAGAAAGCAAGGAGGAGCAAGTCACGTCTTCTATGGATGGTGGCCGGCAAAGAGAGAGCTTGTGCAGGGAAATTCCCATTTTTTAAACCATCAGATGTCATGAGACTAATTCACTATTATGAGAATAGCTCAGGAAGGACCCATTCCCATAATTCAATCACCTACCACTGGGTTCCTCCCATGAGACATGGGAATTGTGGGAGTTACAATTCAAGATGAGATTTCTGTGTGGATACAGCCAAACCATACCAATTCCTCTGGGAACTCTATGTGGATTGCTTTTATAGCTCACATTTTAGAGATATTTTAGCATGTGCTTTTCACTACCATATACACGCTGAAGTGTTCTAAGTATTTTTCTCTATCTGAGGTTCCACTTGCAAGATCCGTATTTGTATTTTCAGCCTTTCCAAGGTGCAGTGAGGAGGAAGGGAAGGAAGTGGAGGTCTAGGGGAGGAGGCTGCAGCCAAGTTGATAAGATTAAATAATAAGCAAGGGCTTTTTAGATTTTAGTGACATAGACAAAGAGCAGGAATGACAAGACCAGCTCTGCACCTCATAAAACTCCTGGAGTTGGGGGTGGAGAAGGGGGACAAGAAGCTGAGAGGTTAGTGACGAGGCCACACAGAAAGGCCAATACAATACAAGGGTTCATCTACGGGGCATATGAGAACCATTTGGGAGCTTCTAAAGCCATGGTGCTCAATCCTCACATGTCAAATGCCCCCTTTTTAAACACATTTTTAAACATTCTTTCTACTCTCCAGAAATGCGACTCACAGATCATAAAAGGTACCTATGCATAACTAAAAAATCAGTATAATACTGTAACCATTGCATAAAGAAGACATAAAAGTATTTCATGAAAAAATATATGCCCAATGGAAAAAACTCAAATAGGATGGCACTAATGGGCAAAATGAAGTAATTAGGTGCTTGTACCTATATGCTAAACTACCTTGAAGGCCACAGCTATCAATGATGACACATTCAACTGTGTTGCATTAGAGACTCGAATCTTGAATAGCATTGCTATGTGTCAAGATTTTCTGAAACTGCTGATTAGCTGTGTACCTGATATTTCAGTGTATATTAATATTTACTATGTATTAAAACTGAGAAAAATGTCTTCTGCTTATAGGTACAACTGTATTTATATATTGTGTTTACTGTGTTACTTACATGTAATTATATTTCTAGATAAAACAGAGATACTAAGCAATTCTAGGTTTGGATAATTATAACAAAGTTTTTCATAATAGAAGTGTCTTGTGGGTCATTTAGTTCTTCACTGAGTAAGACTGACCAACACTGCTGAGTCTAGCATTGTGGCCACCACCCATGAGAAGGCAATAGCATCTTAATCAATACGAAAACCAAGAATAATCCCCAATACTTCTTCCATTGAAAATTATTGTTTTAAAAGTATCTCTGACTAGGTCCCAGCCCAGGTGAATTAAGTCAGCTCGTTGTAAAAGTTCCACAGGTGATTCTAAGTCCAGTGGTGGAACTACTGGCCCAAAGTAGCTTTTCCCAAGGTGTGGGATATGTACTCCCACACTGAAGATTATTTTAGGATATGAATAGAGCATTAAATTATATTTACTCACATGCTTTGAATTTCTTTCAATTTATTTGAGAACATCAAGGAGAAAAATCTCAGCTTGGTGCTTATTTTTAAAACCTTTCAAACACTTGCTAACATCCTCCATAGAGAAAGCAGCCAAAGGTTCAGAATTGTGGCCAGGCAAGGTCAATTTCATAATAATAATAACTGGTTTTCACTGAGTTTATTTTCACATTTATCACCTATTAATGGCGATACATAAAGGTTTTCTACTTTCTATAGTGTTATAAACAAATAATAAAATTATTTGAAATGAGTTGACTGAAGAAAAATATTAAGTCATTAAAAGTATGCTATAATGTTATAGTCAAAATTTAAGAGGAGGAATAAGAGAGACAATTTGGGAGACTCATGGTCCTAGAGTAGGAAGAGATGAAGGTGGAATATTGGAGACCACCAAGTAGACACTCAAAAGGGCACTCGCTGGCTTCTGCTCTTCTGGCCTAGTCTGCAGGACCTGCTGGATTCACCATCAGGATTAACAGTAAAAGGCAGATAGCTGGGGGTGTCTCACGACTGCCTGAGAACTGGTCAGGGAGACAGACCAGAGATCCAAAGACTGGATGGGATTTCTTCAAACATTCTTGAGTAACTTCTTCAGGTTTGTTATTTTTATACATGCCTCCACCATCTCACCACATTAATGTATTTCCATTATCAACTTCTTATTTTTACCTCCTATTTTCTCCCTCTCTTGCCATGCCATGCTATGGCAGGCTACCAACATGTCCTAAGGCACTAGCCAGTGCCCTCCCAACCAGTCTACTTGCCTCCATTCTTGTACTCTTCCAATTGATGCATGCATATTCCTGAGTAATCTTCAAAGTCAAATATGATCAAATTCCACTCCCTGAATAAGATCTCTCAATGGTTCAGTGGCTTCCCAGTGTTCCTGGGTAAACCTGATATTGCACACATGACCCTCAAGCTGCTACCTGCCTTGGACCTGCCCCTCTCTCCCCTTACCTAGAACCACTACCCCTTCCTTTTCCTCTCATGCTCTGCTCACACTGATCTTTTGGTGCCTTAAATTTGCCATGCTCCTCCCCCATCCCCACACAGGGCCTTTACACATGTATTTCCAAAGCCTGGACATCTGTGCCCATTCCACCTGGTTCCTAATTCATTTTTCATCTCTGAGTTGAAACATCCTTTTCTCATAGGGAGCAAGTCCTCTAGCACATATTGGGGCAAAGTCCCCTGCATATTGGGGCAAAATCCCCATAATATACCATTATAGCACTGTAGGCTTCTTGGTAAAAATTGTCACAGTTGAAACTTTACATTTATTTCTGTGAATATTTGATAAACGTCTATTTCTTTCATTGGACTCTAACTGTAATAAGTAAAGAGATCATGTCTTTCTTAAAATTTTTGTTTACTTTATCTTCCTTTTGTTTATCAAAGTACACAAAGTAGGCACTCATTAAATATTTGTTTATACAGATCTGAAGGATCCTTGTAAACGACAAATTATCATGACTTCACTTAATAAAAGTCATGTTAAATTAACCTTTTTAAAAAGTAGAAGAGGGTTGTCTTCAGCTTCAATATTTATGCTTTTCCTCCTATCTTACTTTACCTTCCTGGAGAAGAACGGTAATGCAAATTAAAATTCTTCTAGAAGCCAGTCAAGCAGGTGACTGAGGGAGAGGGCTGGGGAGAAAGAAGGCGGGACTGAATGTGACAAGGCCCTGTCCATAGAGAGCAGCGACTACTCAGCTTCCACTGAGGCTGCCCCGCACAGTGCAGGCCCCCAGTATTGCTGTAGCTTTCATTTCACTAAGGGAACTGGATGATACCTGGATTTCCTGTGAAAGTACCTTAATCCTATGACCTAATTCAAATTTCTAAGAAAAATTACTTAATTCAAATTTAAAACAAAAACTAAATGAGATGGGTCAAACAAAACTTGTCAATGTCCTGAATTCAGAGAAGAGCGGCTGGGCAGTAACCTTTGCTCCTCTAGCATATGTTGATTTTAGCCAGGCATCAAGAAAATAAGCTATTGTTTATTGATATCATGTGTGCAATATCAGGTTTACAACCAGTTTACTGACAAACTGGTTGTTCAAGGTTGCACAGCTAGAAAGTGGGGGAGCTGGAATTCTAAATCAGGTTGGTGTGACTAGAGAGACCATGCTTTGAAGAGCTGTATTATCTGCTTCCAGGAGATAGTACAGCTGAGGAATGTGGCTCAGATGTCGTTAAACAATTTATATCCACCTGATCAGACCCTAGAAGGAGGTTTTGAGTATTAGAACAAGGTTTTTTTCATTCTCTCTCTCCCTCACATTCAATACACACACGCGCCCACGCGCGCACACACACACGCACATATATATATGTCTATAGGACATGTGTATGTAGGTGTACACGTATATTCTGTATAATGTTAGATATCATTCTCTTCAGCATTTTTATCAGTGACTTGAAGGAAGACAGAAGAGATGTCTTATATTTTTCAGATGACATGAAACAGAAGGCGTGTGTAGTATTCTGATGGCTGAACCAGGATTCAAAAATATTTAATCAGGCATGAACAACTGGCTGAACCTAACACCAGGAAAATGTGATAGCTATAAACATAAAGTCCAGTACTTAGATTCTATTAATTGATGGTTCAAGATGGGAACACCTGGCATGCAGCAAGCTGCATAAAAAATGACTCGTGATTTTTAGCTGAATAAAAACTTCTATAAGACCACCTACTGGAAGACAAAAGAGATTAGGTGGGTTGACTCTAAGCTCGCCCCTGTGATTCCTACCTCCTGGTGTTCACAATCTTCTCCTTGAGTGTGGGTGGGAGCAGCAACTTCTAACCAACAGAATATGACAAAAGTGATTACATGTCACTTCTGAGATTACAATTGGCCCTTGAACAATGCAGGGGTTGGGGCACCAACCCCACTCACAGTCAAAAATTCCCATACAACTCTCGGCTCTCCCAAAACGTAACTACTAATAGCCTACTGTTGAACAGAGGTCTTACCAACTATATATGTTATATTTATTATATACTATATCCTTATAATAAAGTAAGCTAGAAAAAAGAATATTAGGAAAATCAAGAGGAAGAAAAATATAGTTACTATTTATTAAGTGGAGGTGAATCACCACAAAGATCTTCATCCTTATCTTCATGTTGAGTAGGCTGAGGAGGAGGAAGAGAGCTTGGTCCTGCTATCTCAAGAATGGCAGATGTGGAAGACATGGAGATGGAAGGGGAAGCAGGAGAGACAGGCGCATTTGGTGTAACTTTTATTGAAAAAAAAATCAATAAAAATCAATAGAATTCAAGACTTGTGAATTCTAAAGCTGTGTTGTTCACAGGTCAACTGTATATTGTGTACAATGATAACAGCCATTGTGCTAGAGGACTTGCTCCCTTGCTGACTTTGAGGAAGCGAGCAGCCACGTTGGCAAGGCCTGAAGGCAAGGAACTGGGGGTGGCTTCAGCCAACAGCCAGCAAGAACCTGAGTCCTTAGTTCCACAGCCTGCAAGAAACTGAGTGTTGCCAAGAACCACATGAGCTCCAGCCGACCCTCACATCAGACTGCTGCCTCAGCTGATACCTTGATTACAGCCTTTTAAGACCATGAAGCAGAGGGCCTAGCTAAGTCATGCCAGGAATCCCAACCCACAGAAACTGAGATGACAAATGTGCCTTAGTCACTACATTTCTGTTAATGTTGTTATGCAGCAATAAGCAATTAATACAGATGTAATCATTTAATCATATGATATACTAGTCAGAATACATCTGGATTGCTGTGCCAGTACCAGATGCTACATGTGACAAGGGACACAAATAAATAGTCTTCTGTGGAGTGTATTCAGACAGGTTGGGGGTGGGGGGAGAGGTGTGCCCCATGTCCCATTGGGCTGACTGGAAATGCTGTTGAGAAAAAAATGGTTTGGGATATGATATCACATTGAATAGATTCAGTGCTACATTGTGAATGGGAGACTGACCTACGTGGAGCCACGTGACAACAAGGACCAATGGGGTAAAAACATTCATGTACAGCAAAGAAAGGCATTCTAAAGATAAAAGCTGTGTAAAACGGAATCAGCACTTTTATAAGGTTTAAGCAGAATTAAGGGTTGCATTTTGCATTCAGACATAATAAGGATCAAATTCTGCCTCCACAGACCCAGTGCACTAGTTTAATCCTGAGGTAATATACAACAGAGTTTGGGTGACAAGATGAGGTCACACAGATGTCCATATATTTACTTTTGTTTTTATGTGGCTGCAATTACAGCTTAGAAGATAGACAGGAGAAGTGGGTTGATAAGGAAGGGTATAATTAGATGAAGGAGGGCAGAAAAGTTAGTCATGAAAGCTTTCCTTCCCCATTTTCTATAGTGTTGATGCTAATTATTTTGCAGGGAAACAGCACAATCACATGGCTAACAGAATATTTTTCTAGCAGCAGGATAAGCTATCAATGTATATGTGTGTGTGTGTGTGTGTGTGTTACAGGTGTGAGTTTATCTATTTACATATATATACTTCCTTTCTTCCATCATTCCCTGTGCCTTACCTAAACTACCACTATGTAAGAGATTAGAGTATTCTGAATGCTCATTTTTGGCAGTGACATACAAGCTGGATGTGGGATTAGAAAATCTTCCTTAAAATCCTATGATTCTGGGTTGTGTTTTGCGGAGCAGCAGAATCTGTAGTGAGGTTCTGTAGAGCAGTGAGCTCTACCTGGGAAAGACAGCAGGGGGAGCCACTGGACTGAGAAAATGAAAAGCTGCCAGGACTTCAGAAAGCAGCTTCAATATTTAATCAGCTGCTTGGCTGCAGGTGATGGATTGAAGGAGAGGGTGTTTCCAAAATATTACGTAGAGTTTTCAACATTGCAAAGGTTTATATAGGAAGCAACACACACAAAAATACCACTCTTAGGGGTTTTTTAAAAATGAGTTCAATTCACCTGCTAGAAGGTTACTGTCTTAGTGGTGCTTGGCTGGACACAGGAATCATCTAAGGAATATTTCAAAATACTGATTAAAAAAAACAAAATGACTGGGACCTATCCCCTAAATTCTTATTTAACTGGTCCAAGGTGCAGCAAGATAGGCAGAATTTTCTAAACCTCCCCAGTGATTCTAACATCAGCCCGGTTGGGACTGGACTGTCCCAATTTAACTAGGCAATCTCCCAGAGGCTGCAGCACTTAGTTATATGGTTTAGAGATTTTTTTTTTAAGTTTTTACCCTGTATCCAGAAGGCCACAAAATATTTGTGGATGAATGAACAAAACAAGCAGGTGGCTGCTAAAGAAATTCGAGGATAACAAATAAATTTAAAATTATTCCAGAAAATGCTCTTAGTGCCTGGAAAATTCTGCAGTGAAAGTAGAACATTTCAAATGTTTTTCCCCAACTAAATGTTCATTCTTTTTCCTCTCCCTGTTCTCCTACTGTTTTTATTCCCTGTCTCCCTAAACCCTGATTCCCTTACGGATTTCACTCTCATCTCAACAACTTTTCTCTCTTTTCAGATTGAGTGATGTTACTGTGACACAGCCTCAGACTCAGTCCCCGACTGCACTGTGGGGGCCACAGCAATGGAAATGTACATGTATGTGCAGCGGCCTGAGGGTGGAAGCAGCAGAGGCTGGAGGGAAGTGATGTTGCCAAGCAAATGCAGCAGAACCAGCCTGACTGCCTGAAACTGTGCCTCAAAATAGGGAAAAACAGGGAGGAACCTGCAGGCAGGAGCACTAGATGCTACAGCCCTGCTGCTCAAAGTGTGGTCCTTGAACTAGCAGCATCACCACCACCTGCAGAAGCTCAGGTCCCACTCCCTGCTGAATCAGAATCTACAGCTCATCAAGAACCCCAGGTGGTTTATAAGCGTACTGAAGTTTGAGAAGTACTGCTTTAAAAGATGCATTCTAATTAGACTTTTAGACTTAAAAAGCATGAGTAGTGGAGAGGAAGTTATGGCCACAGGTCCATCTTCATCTGGAGTGCCTATGTAAGATTATTCTTTAAATTAGCATTTGTAAAGGAAGGGTTGAGGGCAATTTCAAGTTCTGTGGTGTCAGGAGCTACCACTGATGATAATGACTGCATGGAGAACTGGCTCGGCACTCTGCAAGTCAGAGCTCACCCCTCGGCACCTGCTCTTCTACCTTTAACAGCCTTATAGGCTAGGTAGCTCCAAGAGGTTTTGAATCATTTCTGGAAGCTGGCAGGACATAATAATAAAAATGTTCCATTCATCCACTGATGCTTTTACTTCAGCTGCAAACGTAAGGCCAGTGAAAATCCTCACACCTATGTCAAAATGATACACATGCATGCCCAAATTGCTCACCATCTTGTTTTTCTGTAATGAAAGTAATTTATTTACTGATCTTTGTGTGCTGATTGTCAACTTTTACCCTGAAAAATGTAGTGCTTTAAATATTTAATTTAAATATTCATTTCAGTTACATCGAAATTAAATATGAGTTATTGAATTGATTCAGAACACTTCGAAAGCTTGACATCCTCAATTGTGTTTTAGAAAATTATATTATCTTCAAAAATATGTTAATATGAATGTATTGGTTTCCTGTGACTGCTGTAACAACACAAACTTGGTGGCTTAAAATGAGAAATGTACTCTCTCACAGTTCTGGAGCCTGAGGTCCAAAACTGTTTTCAATAGGCTGAAACTAAGATGTTAGTAGGGCCTTGTCCCCTCTGGAGGGTTTAGGGGAGAAGAGTTTCTTGCCTCTTCCAGCTTCTAGTGGGTGCTGGCATTACTTGGCTTGTGGATGCATCACTCCAATTTCTGCCTCCCTCTTCACACTGCCTTCTCTTCTGTGTCAAATCTCCTTCTGCCTCTCTTTTATAAGAACATCAATGACTGAACTTATGGCTCACCTGGATACTCAATGATGATTACCCCATTTCATGATCCTCAACTTAATCCCACCTGCAAAGACCCATTTTTCCAAATAAGATTGGATTATAGGCTCCAGGTGTAAGGACTCAATATCTTTGGGTATCCATTATTTAACCTACTACAGAGTAAAATTACCACTTACAAGATATTATTTGTAAATGATACTCAACAGGGATACTTTATACATATAAGGTGTATGAAGTAAACAGAAAAATCGGGGAAACATGTCTACTTGCCGGAATGATAACTTCTCATAAGTTGGTTTACTATTTGCAATTTTACACCTATTATTTTGTGAGTGTGCATCAACCCGATGAAATAGGACATAATAATGAAAGCTAAGAGGGGACCCTGCCTAGGTGCCCTGGAAGAGAAGAACAGAACCAGGATGCAACCTGGATGTATGACACTTTGTGAAGTGCCCTTCCCCCTGCTGTCTGGTAAAATACTACTAATAGGACTGTTAATTCATCTCGGTTGACTCACAAAGAGAGGCTTATGTATGCAAGACCGGCAAAGACTGACAGACTGACAGGGAGTGCTCAGCTGGGTGACCTCACTAGCTAAATGACTCCTCTTCTCCCAGCAGGTGCTGCTATACTTCTGCTGAACTACTGGACGTACTTAATTTGGTTTCAAAGTCAAGGAATGATATTCCCATATGGATATTTCCTATGAAAATCAAGTTTGTGATTTATTCTTATTTCATCCTAGAAAATGTAATAGTGTTTACCCTTAAACTAAAGAGAAAAGAATGTATTTGTTATTTTTTTTCTTGCTTTGGACCTGATGCAGGGAATTTTAATGAACTTAATAAGCACCCATGAACTCACTACGTCATTTAACAACAATCCACATCTAATCGTCTGGCTCAGGCCCCATGCAATCTCCTGATCTCCCCCAAGTGAAGTAAGCTCCATCCTGAATCACGTTCACTATTCTCTACATTTCTTTGTTATGTAACTTTGTTGTCCTTATAACGATTATAAAATAATTTTAATTATTTTAAATTTTACATACAGGATATAATGCTGTAGCTGATATTTTGGGATTTTTTTTTCACTGAACATTACATTGCTAAGATTCATCCAAACTCCTGTGTGACTATTATCTAAAGGGAATATTATTCATCTACTTGCCTATTGATGAGCATTTGCATTGTTTATGGGTTTCTGTTCATGATACAGGAAGGAAAATCACATCATGCAAAAATGGCAAGTAAAGCCTAGCAGCAATCATCTTATTGTCCCTTTACCACTATAAAATTCCACAGTGCAAAAACAAAATATTGGCACCTAAAATGGAGTTGTGTTCCAACAGATTGAGAGCTGTTTGAGACTCACAATATATTTCCCCAAAGAAACAATTCTCTACATGGTGGTTAGTTCATTGGCTGATGCACAGAAGGCTGCTTAATTCATAATAAACCAAAAAGCACGACAGAGGCAAACCATTCTGGTACAACAGCATTTCTGATGAAAATGCATCCACCAGGGAAATCACAGCACTCCTATAGAGGCAGACCAGGGAGCAGGACAAGGCTCCTGTTTTCTTTTCCCCAAGTCTTAGCCTTAGCCAGAGGCAGCAACTCCAGCCAAGGGAAGGAACAGGCTGACCTGAGGCTTCTAAGCCCAGGGAAATACTGGAATGGAGACTCTAAGGATAAGAACTGAAAGGGAACTGTGACTTAGGAGAAGTGACAAGAACTCTAGTGGAAGGAGTGGGGTGGTCAAAAAATGAATAGTTTTCTCTGCATTTTTAGCACTGTTCAGTGGGGATCAACAGCAAGGTGGGGTCAGGAGGTAGCTGCAGGGTGCCTCTACCAGGCTTGCATTTTCTTTCTTTTCCTCACAGTCTTACTTCCTCTTTCACAGAGGCACCTACATGCACTTAGGATGGCATTTGAGAGGCAGAATATGGGGCTCTTGGAAGAGGTGGAGAATACTGAAAGGAGGTGCCACCTCCTCGGTGCTTTTGTGTCTGCAGTGGTTGGGAGGGAGAGCAGGATGGAGCCTCTTGGTGCCATGCCCACAGTAACTACTGCTCTCTAAGGACTGGATCTATATTGGGAATATTAGGTCAGAGCCTGTATACTGAAAGAAAATCCATACATTTACCTGTTCTAAAAAAAGATGCTGCTATTTTTAGGGCTTTGAATGAGGTATGCAGGAATGTATGAGTTACAACTAAACCTCTGGTAACTTTAATGTTAGGAAATCTACTTAAAAATTTCGGTCACAACAGTTCTATAAAAATGTACTACACTCACAATATTTTTTTATAGTTTTTGCAACTTATATATAGCATTTAGATATATACAATCAAAATTTTAATATGTGTATACTATTACATATGTATCCATTTATTTTCAAAAGTTACTGAGAGCTTATTTTTGCCAAGGAAAAGCTAGGATACAAGTATGTAAAATATAGTCCCTGATAAAGGGTGATCCTCATCACAATCTCTGGGGTCACTAGTCTACTCCTGGTCAAGAATAGACTCCCCTGGAAATCCTAACCAGAGCAATCAGGCAAGAGAAAGAAATAAAGGGCATTCAAATTAGAAAAGAGGAAGTCAAACTACGTTTTTTTGTCAATGATATGGTCTTATACCTTGAAAACGCTAAAGACTCTTCGAAAAGATTCCTAGATTTGATAAATGAATTCAGTTACAAAATTAAAGTCTCAGGTTACAAAAATCAGTGTACACAAATCAGTAGCACTGCTACACACCAATAATGACCAAGCTGAAAATCAAATCAAGAACTCACTCCCGGCCGGGCGCGGTGGCTCAAGCCTGTAATCCCAGCACTTTGGGAGGCCGAGACGGGCGGATCACGAGGTCAGGAGATCGAGACCATCCTGGCTAACATGGTGAAACCCCCGTCTCTACTAAAAATACAAAAAACTAGCCGGGCGAGGTGGTGGGCGCCTGTAGTCCCAGCTACTCGGGAGGCTGAGGCAGGAGAATGGCGTGAACCCGGGAGGCGGAGCTTGCAGTGAGCCGAGATTGTGCCACTGCACTCCAGTCTGGGCGACAGAGCGAGACTCCGCCTCAAAAAAAAAATAAAAAAAAAATAATAATAATAAAAAAAAGAACTCACTCCCATTTATAATAGTTGCAAGGAACAGAAGGGGAAGGGGGGAGGGGGGAAGGGAGAGGGGACAGAGGAGGAGAGGAGAGGAGAGGAAAGGAGAGGAGAGGAGAGGAGAGGAGAGGAGAGGAGAGGAGAGGAGAGGAGAGAAGAGGAGAGGAAAAGAAGCCACTCAGGAATATACTTAACCAAGGAGATGAAAATTTTCTATAAGGAGAACTACAAAACACTGATAAAAAAACAAAACAAACAAACAAACAAAAAACCAGAAATAACACAAACAAATGAAAACTATTCCATGCTCACGAACTGACAGCATCAATATTGTGAAAATGGCCACATTGCCCAAAGCAATCCATAGAGTCAGTACAATTCCTATCAAATGACCAATATCATTTTTCATAGAGTTAGAAAAAATAATCCTACAATTCATATGAAACCAAAGAAGACTGGAAATAGTCAAACCAATCCTAAGAGAAAAGGACCAAAGCTGGAGGCACCACATTATCTGGCTTTAAATTATACAACAAGGTCATAGTGACCAAAAGTATAAAAGTGGAAAATTTAGAGCCATATTCAGAGGAACAAAACTGGACCCCTATCTATGACCATATACAAAACTCAATTCAAGATGGATTAAAGACTTGATGTAAATGTAAGATTGGAAACCATAAAAATTCTCTAAGAAAGCTTAGGAAAAACTCTTCTGGACATTGGTCTAGGCAAAGAATTTATGGTTAAGACCCTAAAAGCAAATGTAACAAAAATAAAAATAAATAAATGAGACTTAATTAAACTAAAAATCTTCTACATAGCAACAATAACATTAATAATCAATAGAATTAAAAAGACAACCTACAGAATGGGAGAAAATAGTCATAAACTATACATCCAACAAAGGACTAATATCCAGAATCTATAAGAAACTCCAACAAGACAGGAAGAAAAAAAAACAAACACAAATAATCCCATTAAAAGTTGACAAACAACATGAACAGACATTTCTCAAAAGAAGATATGCAAATGGTCAACAAACATACGAAAAAATGCTCAACATACCTAATCATCAGGGAAATGCAAATTAAAACCCAATGATATATACCACTTTATCCCAGTGAAAGTGGCCACTTTAAAAAAGTCAAAAAATAGGTGTTGGCGTGTTGGCGTGAATGCGGTGAAAAGGGAACACTTATACACTGTTAGTGGGAATGCAAATTTGTACAATCTCTATGGAATACAGTATAGAGATTTCTTAAAGAACTAAAAGTACATCTGCCATTCGATCCAGTAATTCTACTAGTAGGTAGCTACCCAAAGGAAAACAAATCATATAAAAAAGATACCTACACTCCCATGTTTATTGTAGGACTATGCAATATGCAATATATGGAAAAATACAGAATCAACCTAAGTGCCCATTAACAGATGAGCAGAAAAAGAAAATATGGGGGGTGTGTGGGTGTGTGTGTGCATGTGTACATGTGTGTGTGTGTGTGTGTGTGTGTCGTGGGATACTCAGCCATAAAAATAATAAAATAATGTCTTGCAGCAACTTGGATGGAACTGGAGGCCATTATCCTAAGAGCAGTAACTCAGGAACAGAAAACCAAACACCACATATTCTAATTCATAAGTGGGAGCTAAGCTATAGGTATGCAAAAGCATAAGAACGGTATAATGGACACTGGAGACTCAGAAGCAGGGAGGATGAGAGGGGGGTGAGGGATTAAAAAAAATTACCTATTGGATACACTGCACACTATTCAGGTGACAGGTACACTAAAAGCCCAGACTTCACCACTATACAATTTACCCATGTAACCAAAAACCACTTGTACCCTTAAAGCTACTGAAAAACAACAACAACAACAACAACAACAACAACAACAACAACAACAACAGAATCAGTTCCCATTCCCAATGCAATGCTCTTTTGGCAACTGATACATAATAGTACAGACTTTCACCTATAAATGGGCTACTTATTCCTAAAAGGCTGTGGGTCAAGAATCAGTATTTAGAATCCCAATACTAAAATGTGGTATGCAAAATCTAAAATTAGTAAATTACATAGAGTTGAAAATGAGGCATCTTCCCAGGAAGTATGGCTGCCATGAAAGTCCTGAAGCTTTGGGGCACTCCTAACAACACTGGCACACAACAACAGTGGATGTCTGCAGTTCTCTGGATGACACTGAGATATGGGGTCATCATCAGTATTACAATGAGTTGGTTGTAACTCTCAGTTGCTGTTAGTTTTTGGTTCAAATTATAAACTGGTGTTAATTTAGCTTCTTCAGCACCAGCTTAGATCGTTGTGAGCTACCCGGTTAACTACATATTATACTTTAACATATTTCTACATCAGTAATATATCTGGCCCATTATTTTCCAGTATCTAGACATTATGACAGTTATGCATTGTGGGTTATACACGAATCAGCTAAGAGACTAATGCTGAAGCAGACATCTAATTCTTCCCCACCCTTTAATCAGCTGTTTTTGAACACTGATACTGTTATCTTCACAGTTACGTGAAAAGAGTAGGAGTAGGCAGGCTAAGAGATCTTTTGCTTGCCTAAGTGTACCAAGGAAACAAAGCAGAGAACACATTCTAGAGGAGCTCCAGCAAGAAACATACGAAGTTTTAATTTATCCAGCATCACAATAGTTTAGACAGATAATTTATAATGGTCATGATAGTTTGGACAGGGAATTTATAATGGTCAGAGGAGTTAGGAGGAGGGGGCTTTATCATATATGACTATGAAATGTGATATAATGAACAATAAACCCCAACTGGGAAGCAGTGATTTATGCAGACATATAGAAATGGTGTGTGAAACAGACTGCATAATTTGCCAAAGGTCACGAAGCTAATGGTGACTGGTAAGGGAGGAGAGAGGGGATGGTCTCTGGACCCTAGTGATCTTCCCATAAGATTATACTAGAAAATTAATTTAAACACATATGCTGACCTTGATGGAGAATTTTACCCTCATATGAAGAACAGAATGGAGATCAAAGATACTCCAACACATCAGACGTTGGGCTAACAGTGGGTATCTCTTCCTATTTTCCGTCTTACTTCTATAAGACTATCCTGTCTTGTGATTACTTTAACAGTTGTTTTCACTCCAGATTATCAACACATCACAAAACATTGCCAAGATGGTTTATTATTTTCAGTAAAGGATAAAGTTTCCCAAAAGTTAGGAATCTAGACAGTAGACACGGCACGGCCTCCTTACAGAGCTAAAACTGTCAGCAGCTGCTCTTCCTCTGATCTCTCAAGAAGGCAGCTCTCCTCATTGTCTCTCCACTGTGCCTCTGTCCTTCTGCTGACAGGTTACAGGGAGAAAGGACAGCCTTAGAAGACTGCCTGTCAAGAAAAAGGAGCAAAGGGCCAGCCCAACCAAGGTGCAAAGTCTTCTAATGATTATGTTCACTAAAAAAAAAAAACAACAACAACAACAACAACAGGTAACTTAGTCCTCTAAAAGATGTCACCTAGATTTTTAATTTTCAGCCACACTGTCTAGCTCTTTCTTATCAATAAAATAGGCTTACAGTGCAACAAGTTGAAGAAAAGACATAGACAGTGAGTGGGCATTTTTGAAAGATAAAACATTAGGACTGGCAACAATGCAACTCCTGCCTGAGACCTGGGGACTCATTCTTTTAGAATATACAAAATTACACTGAAAAAGGAAGAAAACCTTCACTGCTACTCATTTTTTCCTATACTGCTCTGGAGACAGGCACAGGCAGTACACAGGCAGTTGGCTCAGATTCTTACTTTCAAAAGATCATCCTCAATAATGTAGCATTTCCAGGCTACACTGTAATGCCCAAACAGAGCTACTTTTGTCTTTCTTTCTCCTGCTAGCTTTGTCAGAAGAAGGCGGCAACCACATGATCAAGGCCAACCCATAGTACCTTAAAGTACCACACTTGAGTACAAGAACAATCAATATCATTTTCATCACTTTCTCCTTCCAGGAACCATGTTTACATTAATGTAATTTGATGAGGTTTAAGTCATAAAACGCACTGTCCTTTACTAAATTACTCACGGAGAAGGCCTTAAACTACCTCCTGCTTGAACAGAATAGCTAGGTTTCCCCCAAGGTGCCTTTTAAAATGTACATTTCTTTGGACAATCTTTGGACAATCCCTTGGCAGAAACCCTTCTCTATCTTAACAGGCTCATCTATGACTGATTTTAGAATTAGGAGGTCAGAAGAACAAAGTGCCAGGTGCAACTGCAGTATAGTGCAAAGCAATCCAGTTTTGTTATGGTGCATTCACAATATAAAACAGAATTTGATTATTTTATTAATGCATGCCATGAAAAGCTCTGTTACTAGGTTAGAAACAAACACTTCAAAATTACACAGACCCTCCCACCTCTTACCAAGAAGGCTTCATTCATTTCATTTGATGCCTGTGTTTCCAAACAGTTGAGCAAACAAAACACCTAAAGACTTATATCCTTGATTCCTAAATTACTTCAAAATTGTTCGACATTATTTGCATTTGAGACCCGGGTGGATTGCATTTGGAATAAGGGAATCACTAGCAGAAAACCAGCAGAAAACTATTAGTCGGGTACAAGGTGTGTTCATGGGAGTAGCTCTGAAGAGGGTAAATAATCACATCACATACTAAAGACAACCTGTCAAACAGACTTAGCTGAACTAATTAGCTACGCTGCTCAGTGATTGAGAAGGTCTACCAGACCTAGGTTTGGGTCCAGGTCTGCCACTTACTTACCAGCCACATGATCATGGAAAAGCACTATGATAAGAGTGTGGCTGCCGAAATCAATCTATCTGCATTCAAATCCCAACTTACTTATTTTATTTATTTATTTAATTTATTTTTATTTATTTATGAGACAAAATCTCACTTTATCACCCAGGCTGGAATGCAATGGCACAATCTCGGCTCACTGCAACCTCTGCCTCCCAGGTTCAAGTGATTCTTCTGCCTCAGCCTCCTGAGTATCCGGGACTACAGGCGTGTGCCACAACACCCAGTTAATTTTTGTATTTTGGTAGAGACAGGGTTTCTCCATGTTGGCCAGGCTGGTCTCGAACTCCTGGCCTCAAGTGATATGCCCCCTCAGCCTTCCAAAGTGCTGGGATTACAGGCATGAGCCACTGTGCCCAGCATCCAACTTAAATATTTTGAACCCAGTAATTTAAACTCTTTTATTCTAGTTAGTTAACTTTCCTGGACATCAGTTTCCTCTTAGATAAAACAGGGATAACAATGAGTACCTACCTCACTGGATTCTTGGTAAGAAGATTAAATAAGGTAATACATGAAAAGTACTAAAAATACCATTATGACATATCGTGGCACTCAGTAAATGTTAGCTGACATCATTACCACCACCATAACCATCATCATCATCATCATCATCATCATCATCATCATCATCATCATCATCATCATTTTTGGATGGGTTGCTTAGCTTCTTTAAGATATACTTTCTGGCTGGGTATGGTGGCTCACGTCTGTAATCCTAGCACTTTGGGAGGCTGAGGCGGGCAGATCACTTGAGGTCAGGAGTTTGAGACTAGCCTGGCCAACATGGTGAAACCCCGTCTCCACTAAAAATACAAAAATTTGCCAGGCATATTAGCATGCGCCTATAATTCCAGCTACTTGGGAGGCTGAGGCAGGAGAATAACTTGAATCCAGGAGGCAGAGGTTGCAGCTGAGCTAAGATCGAGCCATTGCACTCTGCACTTTAGCCTGGGTGAAAGAGTGAGACTCTGTCTCAAAAACAAACAAACAAACAAAAACAAACAAACAATCCATTTTCCTTTTATGGAATATGGGATAATAACACCTATTTCACAACATTGTGAGAGTTCATGAAATAATGCATAAAAGTGCTTAGCATAGTACTTTGTCACCTAATGACAACAATAAATAATTAAAGTGGTAATAATTAAAATAATTTGTCTATCTATTCCCTATAATTGAACTTTTCAGAAATCTTTATGTTTTTGTGACTATTTAGTAACTCTGAGAAGTCTAGTGTCTGAGCCAAATGGTATGAATATTTTAAAATTCTTTGTAATCTATTCTGTAGAATCATTATATCAGTTTATAACCCCATTAGGAGTATTGAGAAGTACTTATTTCACCTTGTCAAGAGTAGAAATTATCATTCTGAAGAATCTTCCCTGAGTGATTATATATCATGGAAGACATGAAAATCAAGAACACTACCACCCCATCACCAACAAAAACCAAACTTAGGGTTTATGGTACTAGAATACAGAAAACAGATTTACAGAGTAGCAGGAACAGTAATGCATTTATTATGAAAAACAGTAAATCAGTGTACTGATTAATGGACAAGTCTTGACATGAACATCGTATTCCACTGTGGAATAAGGTCGTGCTGTAATACGAAAAATACATCATCACAGTGGACATTCTCAGTAGCATGAGGAAATCAAGAAACACCAAGGTTCACATGCTCCCCCCAAAAAAATAGTTGTTAGTACTTTTGAAGTTGTTTCATTAGATGAAAAAAAAAAATGTGTACTTCAAAGGCTTAAAATATTGATGCCTAAAGAGTTTTTTCTTCTAGCCATACAGCATCAGTCTTTACACAGACGATAGTGAGAAGCTCCAGAGGCTGAGGAAATAAGTTAAAAGGACATAGCTTCCTAGTGGGCAGGAAATAATTCTTATATGTAGTATATCAGCTCAGAAAGAGCTAATGAGTTTTTAAACAATACAATGGAAACAAACTAAAGCAGATTCATTCTGGTCATTTTCTTGTCATCTTGAACACAAATGAAAAACAAAGTTGCTAATAAAAATGTAATACACAACTGCATGTATTATAAGTATATGCCCACATCTGCATTTACATGAAATTCAGAGCAATCTCTGGAGATCTCCTGTAGCTGTAACAATGGTAACATGTTTGCCTTTAAAAGGGAGAACGTTTTGCTGGGGTAATGGCATAAGATAACTATTTTTTACTATTACTCTTTGGTACTGTTTGGATTTATTAAAATCATGCACATTTCACTTATTTAAAAAATGCATGAGAAATATACAAGTAAATAAATACGTAAAATATACTGAGGATATTTGTCAATTTCTGTAGGCATTTTTGGAGAAGAGTAGTGCCACTGGCATTTAGTTGATAGAAACCAGAGCTGGTGTTAAATATCCTACAACGCACAGGACCAGCTCAAAAGGTCAATAGTGAGAAACTATTGTCTGTAGTTGAGAAACCCTACTCTAAATGATAAGCCTTTACAAAAGGAACATAAAGACACACAATATGAATTATATAACTATTGAAGCTGCCTCTTGACTCCTCACTACTCCAAATAGAACATATCACCCAAAGAGACAGGGAATGGAAGTGATTCTACACACAGTCCCTCAGCCTCTGGCAGTTTCCTGCCTGGTGGAGGAGGAACAGCTCTCGTCAGCAGCTCTGAGCACACGTAGCCGTAACAGCAAGACTGGACCCATTCTGTTGCCTCAGTCATCTTGCAGAGATGACTGTCAGGCCTCCTCTTCGTGGGCTTCTGTGGGTCTAAGAGGGCATTTAGGGGCTGAACTGTCCCAGTTATTCATGTTTCAAAATATTTGGTTAAAATCTACTCATACTTCCATATATTAAACATAGCACTGGCACCTATATTCAAACTGCTATATTACAATCCAACGGCATCATTCAACAGTATATTTAAGAGTCACAGACTTCAATAAATTTAGGAGAGAGTATGGTGACCAATGAAAGTTTCTTACAAAGCAGTATTTACTTGGAGGAATTCAGGCCACCAAAGGGATCCCTTGACAAGGTGTTCCACAAAATTTCAAATCAGGAAGAACTTACGGAGGGTCCACTGATGGCAAAATGAAAGAGGAATGAATCTTGTTTCCTTGTAATGCAAAATCTATTTAGGTTAATTTCAACATGTCTCTATATTATGCTTTTTCTATCTCTCTAGTCAGTAGATTTCTTGTACTTGTTCATTTTTGTATCACAGTGTGTGGCAACAAAACCATAATGTTTGAGCTGGAAGGGATCTTAAAAATCATCTCACAAAATCCTCACATTTTATAGATAATAAAAACAGCTATCATACATAGAAATTTCTATGTACGAGGCATTGCCCTAAGTGCTTTACTTCTAACTAATAATTCTTTAATCCTCAAAGCCACCCTATCAGGCAGATATTATTATTATTCCCATTTTACTGAGGAGAAAACTGGGACACAGAGGTTAAGTCCCAAGTTGTAAAGACAAAACTCTAAGATGAGCATCCATTAGTCATGCCCTTGTACAAACCCCTCCCACTGAATGCAGGCAGAAACTGTGGCATTCCTTCTAGTTGACAGTATATGGCAATGGTGATGGCAGAGTCACTTCCATGACTGCATTATGTTATACAAGGCACAATCATAGGAGACGTAGTAGAGTGCAGAGAGAGAACCTCCTACTGGCTTTGAAGGAGCAAGTTGCCATGCTGTGAGACAGCCTTCTAGGGAATCATGTGGCAAGAAACTGTGGCACTTTCAGGAGCTGAGAACAGCCTGTAGCTGACAGTGAGAAATTAGGGACATCAGTTCTATGGCCGTAAGAGATGGAATTCTACTAGCAAGTGCATGAGATTGAAAGAGGATCCCAAGTTCTAGAAAGGAAAGCAGTTCAGCCAACACCCACACTGTAGCCTTGTAAGATCCTGATTCCAGGACCTAGCTAAGTTATGCCTGGCACCTGACCCATAGAAACTGTGACAAAATAAAGGTATGTTGCTTTAAGCCACTACGTTTGTGGTAATTTGTTATGCAACCATGGAAAAAGAATAGGCATGTCCAAGATTGCAAAACTATTAAAAGGAAGAACAGGGATTCAAATCCCAGTGATCAGGCTCCACTTTTCATCCCCTCAACCTCAAGCACCAAACTGTTAACACTGGCAATCTCTAGGGAAGGGAAAGGTGAATTATTTTGCTTATCTTAATTTTTCCTTATTGCATTTTCACTCTCTGACATATTACACACTCATGCATGCATGTACACACACATTATTTACTGTCTATCTCTCTGACTGGAATATGTGATCCATGTGAGCAAGAGTTTTTATTTTGTTCACTGCTGTATTCTCATCACCTAGGACAACGTCCGGCATTGAATAGGTAGTAAAAATATTGGTTGTATGCACGAATGAACGTAATCATTGAGAATCTGAGGCTTGGAGACTGCTCAAAGTCCCTTGATGGTTAATAGTAAAGCTAGATGTGGTCAGTTTATTATTGATCTTGATTCTTTAACCCTTCCCATAACTAAACCCTCTGCCATAGGACTTTGCAATCCTTCCATGGAGGTTTGACTTGATTGGCCAATGGTATGGGGCTGGAAGTAAAAGGGGGCAGTTATAAGCATATGACTTAGGAGGCAGCACAGGTCACTGGCCCTTCTTACCTTTCTACCATGACCAGAGAAGAGCATGCCCTGATTAGCCTGCTGGTCCAAGGGGGATGAAAAACGTGTGGAACAACTCTGGACTTAATCTGTAGTTGATGAGCTGTGCTTGAGTCAGCCAACCCTGATAAAGCCATGAGCATTTGGGCAAAAATAAACAATTGCTCTAAGCTGCTGAATTCTTAAATGGTTTGTTATGCAGCATGGTCATGGAATAGGAAGAGTTCTTTGGATTTCTGTTCTACCAGAGGCCTTATTAGCATGGTATTTCACAGCACTGGCATTCTGGGGGAAGAAAGTCCTAAGCAGTAAAGAAAGGTATAATTAATGCTTTAGTAGTCCCTTTGTTGGTGATAGGATGCTTTGCAACCACTATGCTAAAAGCAGCTTTTAGGATAGAACATACCAAATATCATAATTCTGATAAAATAACAAAACCAATGCATAAATATGTACTTCTGAAATTAAGGCATTGCAAAAAAAAAAAAAAATATTATACAGGTTTAAAGGGAGAGTGAATTGGAGCCAGAACTTCAATAGCCAAGAAAGCCCAAGTCAATATAGAGCTGACAATGGTTAATCATCTACTTTCAAGATATAAAAAGACTAAAAAGATTTTGGATTTTTGTAGCCTGGAGTCTCTGGCTATACTTTAAAATCATGTATTATTGTCCATAATTCAGTCAAAATTGAAAATAGATCAAAGCTAGATCTATTTGGTGTAATTTTCCCTGAGTAAGGATGCAGTAGGAGTGCTAAAGCTTAATGCTACAGACATGAAAGAAGTAGACCCAGGAAGCCATTATTTGAATGGAGCTGTCCATTCATAGGAGCAAGCCAGTCTACCAGGGATGATGGTGATGATGAAGAGAAAGCCAGCTCAGCACAGCGGCTGCTGCATCTCTGCCAACAAAAACAAAAAATTCTTCTTATTTATTGGAGTTTACTATATGCCAGACTTTCTCTGCTAAAAACTCTCTATGTATTATCTTCAATCATCACAATGATCCTAACAAGTTAGGTACTTCCTGTGGTCTGAATGTTTATGTCCCCCCAGAATTCATAGGTTAAAACCTAATCCCCAATGTGATGGCATTAGGAGATGTGGCCTTTGAGAGGTGATTAAGCCGTTGGAGTCCTCAAGAATGGGATTAATACCTGTATTAGTCCATTCTTGCACTGCTATAAAGAAATACCTGAAACTGGGTAATTTACAAAGAAAAGAGGTTTAATTGGCTCACTGTTCCACAGGCTGTACAGGAAGCACGGCTGGGGAGACCTCAGAAAATTTACAATGATGGTGGAACATAAAGGGGAAGCAGGCACGTTTTACGTGACCAGAGGAGGAGGAAGAAAGAGAGAAGGGTGAGGTGCTGCATGCTTTTAAACAACCAGATTTTGGGAGAACTCACTCACTATCACGCAAACATCAAGGGGGAAACCCACCCATGATCCAATCACCTCCTGCCAGGCCCCTCCTCTCACACTGAGGATTACAATTCGACATGAGATTTGGGTGGGGACACAGAGCCAAACCATATCGATGCCCTTGTAAGGAGCTGGGGAGATAGAGTTTCCCCTTCTACTATGTGTAGACTCTGCAAGAAGACATTATTTATTTATTTATTCATTTATGTGAGAAAGAGGGTCCTCATCAGAAACCAAATATGCCAGGGCCTTCCCAGCCTCCAGAACTATGAGAAGTAAGTTTCCATTGTTTATAATTTATTCAGCTTATGGCATTTTGTTATGGCAACTCAAAGAGACTAAGACAGTTCTCTTATGTTCATGATACAGACAAGGGTCAGGAAGCGAAGTTCATTGCATGAGGACAAATAGCTAGTAAATGGAAGAGGAAGAAGAAGAATGTGGATTTCACACCCAAAGGCCTAGGTTCTTTCTACAAGATCACACTGCTCCTCAGTCTATGGAACAAAGATGGCTTCCTTTCCTTCCTGTTTCTTTTGCTTCCTTGGTACTGAAAATTTCAAATTTATCCAGTATGTATGTACTTACCATTTATGTCATCAATTATAAATTCACTCAGAAATACCACTGTCCCCCATGCCTCTTTTAGGAAACATGGTCACATTTATATGTCTACTGTTTGCCAGCACAACCTCTGTCTGATGCAAAGTAGATCTAATTTGGTTTCATCCAACCCCTGAAACTGGACGAAGCTGGTTTGCAGCACCATTTTTGGTTATGAAAATAATCTGGAAGGCTGGATAGCATTTGCACCCTAGTGGCCCTGTAATTCAAAAGGCCTTGTTATCTCTATGCACAGATTCACCTACTCAAAGAACAAAAGCAATATCAGAATACACTGGTGTTAGCCCTTCCTAAAAGAATTATGTGAATGCAAAGCCCTTCCAGATGCTTTGACACTCATCCATCATACAGCAGTGCCATTTATTCTGTCTATGTCAAACACAAACACCTATCAGCCATCTGAAGTAATCAATAATAGCAATACACAGACCAAAAGTCCGTCATTCAGGCAGCACTACCAAGCACCTACTGCTGAGCCTAAAGTTTATATGAAAGCTGACCTGGAGATATCTTGTTTTAAAAGAGTTCATCTCCCTAAAAGCATTTTAAACTCTAACTTTAAAAATCATTAGGAAAATATCACATATGAAAAACAAAATAATAATTAACAGTATTTGAGAGTATTTAATAAAAAGTGAGTCTGTTAGCATAGGCCCAGTCCTGAGCACTGTAAGAAACCACCAGCTAGAAATCCCCCCTACATGTCCTGGATATTGTATCATGTCCATCTGTTTAGCCACTTTCTCTTCCTTCCTCTAATGTGCACTTAGACCTAGTTTGTACTTAGCTTTTTTCTTTTTCATAACTTAAAGAGCTTCCTCTATTGGAGAAAACAGTGGGGAATAAAGTCTTAAGTCACTAACTCTTAAAAAGTAAAATACATCTCACTAAGAAGTATCAACTTCATAGAAAATAGACCTGTGTATTTAAACTATTTTTGCTTATTACAAATGGATTCCAGCAGATAAAGTGAAGAAAGGAAGCACCACTAGGGGCTCAAGAACAGACAAAAAAGAGCCCCATAGGAATTTTGCCTGCCTTCTTCCTTAATACGATGATTTTGTTTCTTATTTCCCTTTCTTCTTTTTCTTAATAGGAAAAATAGGCACACTGAAGTTTTTGGGAGGCTTTCACAAAGGAACCTTCTAGGTCATCTTCTGTGCCTCCACTGGTGCATGAGAAGTTACTATAGACAATGTTTTGTTTGAAAGTTTGACTAATGAAAAAATATAACTCCGATTCCTCTAATAGAATCTAGGTTCTGAAACCTTAAAACTTGCTATAGATGATGAATATAAAAACTACCTAGCATACATAGTAGCAGTGGATTTGCTACAGCAAAGCCAGAGATAAAGATGTTATTCAAATTTCAAACGCACCCTACAATTCTGCTTAAGACCTGAACCGCAAAGCTCTCAAGAAGTACTCCCTGAACATCTGAAATCATTGAAGACTAGGTTGGGTGGGCTGAGGAGGGGTAGTTAAAATGCGTAACTCACTTTCAAAAGAGGTTGACAGTTTAGCTGGAGCCATAAGGTACCATAAAACAGAGTATAGTCTAAATGTAAGTATCCATCTAGTTCACTGTATCACCTAGGATAATGGCTTGATGACTTTCCATCAATACACTAGAGCATGTTTGGGACAGTCTAAACTGAGGAACACAAAATTCAGTCTGTGATTCCTGAAGGATCATAAAAAATCATGGTAAAATGAGAGGCGTGTGTAAAGGGTGATTGGTAGAAACTAACATGTTAGAGTATTATGTTTTGTCAGCAGAGAAAACACATTGAGTTTCAAATATTTTCAAATCAAAATTCACAAGGGAAGAAGCGCTAACCTGCAGGCATTGTTCCTAAGGTAGGTACTGGCTGTAGGGCTGCTTTTCTTGTGGGCAGTTCTCTGTAGCTCCACACAACATCCTCTAGGGTGATAGCAGCAGGGATCCATCTATCTATCTATCTATCTATCTATCTATCTATCTATCTATCTATCTATCTATGAGACACAGTCTCGCTCTGTCGCCCGGGCTGGAGTGCAGTGGCGCGATCTCGGCTCACTGCAAGCTCCGCCTCCCGGGTTCACGCCATTCTCCTGACTCAGCTTCCCGAGTAGCTGGGACTACAGACGCCCGCCACCGCGCCTGGCTAATTTTTTGTATTTTTAGTAGAGATGGGGTTTCACTGTGTTAGCCAGGATGGTCTCGATCTCCTGACCTCGTAATCTGCCTGCCTCAGCCTCCCAAAGTGCTGGGATTATAGGCGTGAGCCACCGTGCCTGGCCGGATCTATTTATTTAATGATGGTTCATATAGGCATTGTTCACTTTAGGTCAGTTATCCATATGTGAAAAGTCAATGTTCTCCATGAAAATGCTGAGAACGTATTTCCCATTACTTTAAATGAGAAATAGTTTGATATGGTACATGTCAACCCCAAAATCCCAATCAATTTCCCAAAATGTAATTAAAACATAGTAATCTGCTAATATGTAAATCATCAACTATCATTTTAGGATGCTTGTTGAAAATCTAACAAATATTTTTGTGAAATGTTCACATCCTTTTTTGGGGGTATATAAACACAGAACTGATTCATACCCATATTCCATGTAATAAGGTATAAAAAAACCAAGACATGCCCTGCTGGGGTGGGAGACCCAACAAACCTATTCATTGGGAAGATGAATGCTACAGGACACATCTTCAATTACTGTGAGCAATTCTGGGAGCAGATGGCATATAGGGTAAGTACAACCTGTTTGATCTGAATTGCCAGTGAAGAGTAATTAGGAAAAGGAAGAGCGTCCTGGGGCTAAAGACCCCATAGCAGTGAAGAATGTACAGAACTTGGGTAAGGGAGTGAAAACAGGCAGTGTCTTGAGGAAGGAGCAAAGAAAAGAAAGAATAACCTTGATTAGTAAGAAAATTGATCCGATTTGTTAAAAAGAAACAATGGGCAAGTAAGGCTGAGACAGATAAGAAGAGATTACAGTATCTGGACTTCATACAAAGCAGAAAAAAGATTAGCAAAAACACAAACAGATTAAGGCAAAGTCAAATGACACACTACACAGAATATTATGTATTAGATAAAGATAGACTCCTATAAGGGAAAAATATTAAGTATGCTAATAAGGAAAATTAGTGACAATGGATAGAGATTTCAAAGACTTAGCTGCAAGCAAGCAATATGAATTTTCATATTAACAAGGAACTAATCACAGACTTTGAAAAACTGAAAGGGGCTTTCACAGTTGCCCTTGTCCTGTCAACCAGGCATCTTTAGAATGGTCAGTCCATACAGCTAGGCAGGTGGGCACTCAGGCTCCTCACCCATGCTGGGGTGTGCACCGTAATAGAATTTAATAGTTATATCTGAAATCAAAGAAACTTCTGTTAGTAACAAAACACATAGCTAACCTTTACTAGCAGCTAACCTACTTTAATGATAATGAACCCATGGTATGGCTGTTTGATATATTTGCTTTTTTAGTGCTTTCAAAATCCCTATGCTTGTTTAATACTATTGCCACCTCTACATCACACTTAGCTTGGTCACAATATAGTCTTCTAATAAAAATAAGGGAAAAATCATCATCACTGTATGTTTTATAGTTGGTAACTCTAAACTCATTTATTAAAACTCTTGGAAAAAGAACATGGGCTAAATCATTCTAAACATGATCTCATGTTTGACTCCAAGAAATGAACGAAAAGTCCACAAAATAATATCTAATTCTGTTCTGGATTACCTTTGTGTTTCAGATTTCCCTTGTCTATAATAAAGTGTTGAGTTGCAAAAGAGAAAAATTCCTGAAATATAAGCTAATTTGAGAAAAGGGGGGCCAACTAGTGAACAGCTTAATATAAACAAAGGAGTTTAATTTTACAGTTAAATTCTGTTCCTTTGTTCCCCAACCCCCAACTCCTCATTACCAGGAATGTATGTATTAAAACTTTGGTTTTTCTAATGTGTGACTTCAAAAATCAGCACTGGATTATGATAAACTGAATGTGAATTCTGGTAATGGGACCAGTAGAAAGACAAGAGATGTCATCTAGTGTGATGTTTTAAGGTTCTAATATCTTGACAACTAATAAAAACGTCCTCAGCTTAAATACCAGAAGAGTTTATGTAAGGTACTCTCACCACATATGTAACTATAAAAGAAAAAAAAATTAGGTCACCTACTTTCCAGTTCCATTTCCCAATTTTGAATTGTTATTTCGCTAGTCACACAGACTCATGCAGGGTTGAAAATGCTCTGTAGCATTCCTTCCTGTGCAAAGCTAAAAAACTTCTTTAGATTTAGTCCTAATTACATGTTACCTCAATTAATTCTGTTATATAAAGCTTGCGATTATCATTGTCAGACACTATGATTCTCCTAACTCAGAATCACTCTTTCTTAACTCAAGGTAAAGCAAGGAGAAGCAGCAAGAGAAAAAAAAAAAAAAAAAAAAAAGAGGCAATGAGACCGTGTGATCCACAGAAAGATTTTTCCTTAAAAACACTGGTAACTGCCAGGACAGGAACGTAGGTTTTCAACCAGATTGCTCAAATTTTCTCAGTGCCAAAATGACATTTTAACAGGAAAGGAGAAAAAGCTCCCCATGGAAAATGACCTGGTAGTTTCCTTTGATGATTTCTAGAATGTCTTTCTTTAAAATCTTGACTCAGTTTCAGGGCTTATAAAATTGTTAGTCATAGGTAATGAAGTCAAATACAAAGTTTTAATAATTGGTAGAAGCAAGTAGACAGAAGCAAAGAACAAACTGCTGCCAGAAAGCGGAATCCAAAGTAGAAAGTGAAAATAGATGAGTTTAATACTAGCTGGTCTATCTCCTATTAAAGAACAAATCAGAAGCCTTGGTAAGACCTCCCTGAGGGAGGCCCTGGGCAGGAAGCTGCAAAGAAGAAAGGAAGAGAACAAAGGAAAAATAGATTTGGGGTTCAGTTTACTATGTAAACCTAGGCCTGTGTTTGGGAACTTTTAGAGTAGTGATAACCTGTTGCCTTTCCCACTGGCTTTGATCAATCAGGTTAGGTAGTAAATTAAGTAGTTTCATGCCCACGTTATTGTTGTTATTCAGCAGTGCTAGAAGAAGGTAAAATTCTGCCCCATTGGTGCGCCAAGTGACTGGCCAGAACATGGTGCAATCCTAGGAAGCCTGCTCAGAAATGCAGTGTTGTCTCACATTTCCTACTTAATGTTATGCCCTCTCAAAAAATCATGTTTTTCTTTCACTTACATGCTACCCCTTTATTTGTATATGAATCTATGTAAGTGACTCTCTATCTTTACCCTTGAAGGTGTATTTACTATGTATCTAGCAGCATGCTAAATGCTAGGGGGCATAAAGAATTGGTCACAACTTCCCCTTCCAGTCAAGATCAAGTAAGAGACATTGAGCTTACCTTCCTGCCAGAAGCAACTCAACACCATAGAAAACATATAAAATAATGGCCCTCAATAACCTAAATATTAGGTAATAAAGAACAGTGATTCCAGAGACATGAAACAAACAAGTTGAATCTGTGATTGCTCCAATTTACTGCCTAAAGAAACTTTGCAGAGAGGAGAAACCCAGAGGAAGTCTGAAAAACTCCGAGTTGAAGACACATAGCTGGAAGTCCAGGAAGGTTAAGGCTACTATAATATGCAAAGCAGAGGATCAGAGAGGAGAAATCTGTACCAAGAGAAAACTATGAAGATCGGCAGAAGTCCCCTTGATGATTCAGTTAAGTACCATCAGTGCATAAAGTTGAGGAAACTAGCCAAAGTTAGGGAAAGGACTACACAAAATATTGAGGAAAGAGTGCACAGAACTCACACAGCGATGACAATGATGCCTATTCCCACAGCCAGATTAGGAAATCTCAAAATTCACAGGCATTGTTTACAGTGCTAAAAAGGATCTTGTTTCAGTAGTGCAGAAAAATTTATCCTAGGCTAAATGTAGCAGCTTTGATAATCTTGCCCATCAAAGTCTAAAAGCAAGACCAAAAGGCTGAAACAGTTTCAAGTAACTTGAGCATGTCGCAGAACAAGCTGAAGAATATTTTTAGGAATATAAAAATATATAGAGTCTGGCAAGAAAAAATTCATGATATATGGCATTGAATAAAAAATTACCAGGCATACGAAGTAGAAAGAAAATACAACCCATAATGAGACGAAAAATCAACTGAATCAATCACAGTGACCTAGAAATGACAAAGATGACAGACTTTGTAGAAAAGAAAATTACATAGGTATTCCATATGTTAAGAAAGTTACAGGAAAGACTATACATGTTAAGTAGTGGTATGAAAGAGATCTTTAAAAAACTTTTAGAGATAAAACCTACAATATATGAGATGAAAAATACACTGAATGAGATTAATGATACATTAGATATTGAAGAAGAACAGATTAGTGAACTTGCAGATGTAGCAACAGAAATGCTTCAAACTGAAACAAGTAGGGAAAAGAGACAGAAAAAAGAAACAGAATCAGTGAATCATGTGATAATCAGTGAATGAACTTGCCCAAAAGACATGTAATTGTAGACCTTAAAGGAGAGGAGCAAGAACAGGAGGCAGAAACAAAATATATTAGGAAACAATAGCCTACAATTTTCCAAAATTGAAAATTATAAAGTAACATCCAGAAACTTACTGAACCCCAAGCACAAAAATATAATAAGCACACCGAAATGTATTATAAGCAAATTACTTAAAACCAGTGATAAAGAGAGTATCTTTAAAGCAGTTTCTTCATTCATTCAATTATTTAGCCAGCACAGAATGGACACCTAACCCTCAAGGTGCTGAGGACTGTGATTCCTGACCCTCTTCCCTATTTATTAAGTAACTCACCTAGTATCATGTCTCAGGTAGGGACAATACCTATTCCAGGATACAGATAAGGAAAACAGCAGCTTTTTGTTGTTGTTGTTCAAGATGATGCAATATATCACAGTCTCAGTAGGCGAGAAAAAAAAATTCACAAAATCTAATATCCATTCCTGATAAAAACTGTCTGCAAAGCAGTGTCAAAAAGGTACCTCCTCAGCCTGATAAAGGGAATCGACAAAAAACCTAAAGCTAACATCATCCTTAGTAGTTAAAGATGGAATGCTTTTCACCTAAGTTTAAGAACAATGCAAGAATGTCCATTCTCACCACCTCATATAATATTATACTGGAGGTTCTAGCCAGTATAATAAGGCAAAAAGAAAGTAAGAAAGAAAGAAAGAAAGAAAGAAAGAAAGAAAGAAAGAAAGAAAGAAAGAAAGAAAGAAAGAAAGAAAGAAAGAAAGAAAGAAAGAGACAGAGAGGGAGGGAGGGAGGGAGGGAGGGAGGGAGGGAGGCAAGAAGGAAGGAAGGAAGGAAGGTAGGAAGGAAGGAAGGAAGGTAGGAAGGAAGGAAGGAAAGAAGGAAGGAAGGAAGGAAAGAAGGAAGGGAGGGAGGGAGGAAGGGAGGGAGGAAAAAGAAACATAAGGACTACATAAAGAAAAACTACTTTCATGCACAGAGAGACAACTTACATAGAAAATCTATGTAATCTACACAAAAACAACTAGAATAAGTTGATTTTAACAAAGTTGCAGGATATAAGATGAATATACAAAAACCAATTGCATTTTTATATACTAGTAATGAAAAATTAGAATGATAAACAAAAATACCATTTACACAATAGCATAAAAATATTAATAGTTATGAATATGAAAAGATGGGCAAGACCTATACATTGAAAACCATGAAACATTGCTGAGATATTATAGAATA
Source organism: Rhinopithecus roxellana (assembly GCF_007565055.1). Classification (NCBI taxonomy): domain Eukaryota; kingdom Metazoa; phylum Chordata; class Mammalia; order Primates; family Cercopithecidae; genus Rhinopithecus; species Rhinopithecus roxellana. The sequence continues at coordinate 120,791,749 of NC_044554.1, read as the reverse complement.
AATACATTGCGAGATATACTATGTTCATAGATTGGAAGACTCAAGATTACTAAAATGCCAGTTATCTCCAAACTGATTTATAAATTCAATATAATACCATTTAAATACCAAGCAGGCTTTTTTTTTTTTTTTTTTTTTTTTTTTTTTTGTAGTAACTGATCAGCAGATTCTAAAATTCATCTGGGAATACAAAGGATCTAAAATAGCCAAGCAACTTCAGAAAAGTCTTTGTGTAAGTTGAAGGACTTATACAACCTAACTTGCAAAATTTATTATAGAGCCACAGTAATCAAGACAGTGTGGCACTGGCATCAAGACGAATCAGTCTATGAATACTTATACATACATGGCCAATTGACTTTCAATAAAGTTGCAAAGGCAATTCGGTGGAGAAAGGATAGTCTTTTCCACAAGTGGCAATGGAATAATTAAAACACTATATGTCAAAAACAAAATCAAAGAAGGAATTTTTAATCTGTCCCTGGCACCATAAACAAAAATGAACTAAAAATCGATCCTATACCTAAACATAAAACCTAAAACTATAAAACCTCTGGAAGAAAATCGAAGAAAATCTTTGTGACCATGGGGTAGATCAAGATTTCTTGGGATTTCATCAAAATTATGTCTTTTGCTCTTCAAAAGAAACTGTGGAGACAATGAGAAGGCAAACCAGAGACTCAGAGAAAATATTTACAAATAACTGATAAAGTTCTCTATCCAGAATAAAGCAGTCTCAAAACTCAATGATCAGAAATTAGTAACCCAATAAAAAAGGAACAAAATATCTGAACAAACACTTCACCAAAGAAGACATATAGATGGAAAATAAGCACATGAAAAGATGCTCATCATTAATCATTAGAGAAATGCAAATTAAAACCACTATGGAATATTAGTTCATGTCTATTAAAATGTCTAAAATTAAAGATGTACAACAACTGGAACTCATACACTGCTGGTGGCAATGTAAATGGTATAGTAACTTTGGAAAACAGACTGGCAGTTTTTAAGAGTTAAGCATACACCCACTATATTGATTCAGCCTTTCCACTCTTACGGGTAACCAAGGGAAGAGAAAACATGTCCCATAAAGAATTTTACATGAATATTCATAGCATTTTTACTTGTAATAGAAAGGTATAACAAAACCGGAAACTAAAATGTCCATCAACAGGTGAAGAGTTTAAAAAATGTGTGAAATATCTATACAATGGCATACCACTCAGCAATAAAAAAAGAATAAACAACTGACACTAGCAGCAACATGGATGGATCTCAAAATAGTTATGCTCACTGAAAAAAAGCCAGGGCAAAAAAAAGTATATACCTTATGTTTCCAATTATACAAAATTTAAGAAAATGCAAACTAATCTAAAGTAACAGCAGGCAGATCAGTAGTCGCTTGGGGATGGAAGCAGAAAGAGGGAAGGAAATGGGGGACTACAAAGAGGTTCAAAGAAATTGGGTGGGGGATAACGGATAGATCACTATCTTGAATGTGGTGATGATTTCATGCGATTATGCACATGTCAAAACTTATCAAACTGTACACCTTAAACGTGCAATTTACAGTATGTCAATTATACCCTGATAAGGTAATTAAAATTTTTAGAAAGAATGACATAGATTTAAAGAGGTAAAAATTTAGCATGGAATACAACTTTGTACTCGTTGTACAGTAGCGTTTCCACACTTTAGTTAACTCAATACCCTCTTTTAAATACAAAACCTTAAGCCTTTCATGACTGTTATTTAAAATTTCAGAAGTAATCAAGTATCTTGACAGAAAAAAAAAAAGAAAACTGAATATGCTTATTCAAACTGCAAATTCTCCCCCACTCACTTTGATATGTTCCAGTCTTTTTGAGATTCTGATATTAAAGGCTTTAAGAAAAAAAAATTACTGCCAAATACATAGGCATTTGGGGGACATAATACAAATACAAGAGGGGAGGGAGGGAAGGAAGGAGCAAAATTAACAACGAACAACAAAAACACATGCAACCTCAAACAACGACCTCAAATGCAGTCTGAATTTAAGAAAGTTTACATTTGGTCTTTATTCTAAACTAAGTCAAAGGCTGCACTGCTTTTTCAGGTAGCTGTTTGTTCGTTTTCCTCACCTGCCTGTCATTCTCTCACCCTTGATTATTCTGGTTATCCCGCCAGCCACACTAAATTCACATTTTCAGGTTGCTAGCTGGCTTCACTTTGAGTTAGCAGAGCTTTGTGAAGTGTCAAACAACAAATTCCTGAGTGGAATTACTGCAATGAATGCTGCCTCCACTATCCACTGTTTTTTTCTGGCCTTCTCCCGGCACTGGCTCCGATTTCTAGGTGCCCTGTAAGACTCTGGTGTACCCAGAATGAGCAATCCCAACCCAATACTGGAATATTTAAAGAGGCAAAAGTCTTTTCTGGGGAGGTCACCACCATCCCTCACTGAACCATACACACACTGACCACAAAGGCTGCAACTCTTACATGGAGTATCTAACGAAATATTGTGTTTAAAATGAAAACATAATGTAAAAATGTATTCATAAAAAGATTTCAGGCGCATAAAGATACTGACAGATGGATACAAAATAGAAGGACATGTGTAAAAATAAAAATAAAAATAAAGTACTTGTCAGGATTTTTGTTTTTTTTTTCCCTCCCTCCTGTTTTCACAAACTATCTTTATTGATGTTACATTGTCTATACAGACAAAAAAGAACAGTTTACTGACAGCTGCTAGCTGGAAGGCTTTTTCATTCTATACAACTCAAATGAATCTGAGGGTTCTATTCATCTGGGAAAAAGGAAAAATAACATTTATTTTGCTCTTGTGGTGGGTGGTTGTAGCTGGGGTGGATTTGTTTGGCTGCCAATTACTGGTAACAGTTATCTGATTGTTATACATTTTATAAATGTGTCTAGCAGTGTTCTGTCTGGAAATGTATAGGGTTTAGAAAATAACTAACATAACTTAATCTCCCTTTCCATGGGATGTGGAAAACTGACCCTGGTTAATTTAGTGGTGTGGCCCACATGTGACTATGCACAGTTTATGCTTTGGTAAGTCCCAGGAAAATCTGGTCTGATACTGTTCTCTAGGGAATAATGCTACTGTGGCAAATTATCTAAGATTGAAAACCAGGTTTTGTTGAGTTTATTGTGTCTTAGGAGAGCAAATCATGGTTGAACAAAAATGTTAACTCAAGTGCCAACCGGTCCAGGCAGAGGACAGCTTCTAGTGGGGAGTCAGTAACACCAGCACTAAGGTGGGATGGGAGGGCGCATGTATCACTGCTAATGGGAGCATAGACTGGTTCAACACTTTTGGAGCAATATTGTTTAAAATGTATAAAAATGTTCAAGGTGCACTCAGCAGTCCACCTCTAGGACTCGTTTCTACCGAGATAACATATGAGTGCATAAAGCTCTGAGTATGAACAAGGATGCAGCAGGTTTGCTGTTCCATGATGGTAAAAACAAAAACAAAAACAAAACCGGCACAACTTAAATTTTCGGGAATAGGTGGGATAAATCTAGAATGGATCGTCGTGCAACTGTTCAAGCAAAATGAAGATTTATATGAAATGGCTGAGAAAACTATACATAACTGATTTAGGTGACAAAGTCAAGGTGAAAACCATGTTTGTACCATTTTTGGGTGAGACGCACAACACTCACAAACACATACTATTTAGGTGAATGATTGCATGGGCATAAAAGAAAAGATATAAATGGAAGTTTTAATAAACCTTACCAGACAGGGAATTACAGTGAGGTTGGAGACAATTTTAATTTTTAAATTTACATATTTCCAAAATCTAGTGGAATTCTGAGCACTTTCTAATTTACAAATCACAAAGACAAGATCAAATAAATTTAAAATAAGTGGAACAGGATATTGACATAGGGAACAAATTATTTTAAAAAATAAAATGTGATCAAATTAAGAAAATGAATTTAGTAGCATGTGTGTTGGTAGTCAGGAATTTCTATCCAGGAGTTACGTATAATGTTTTCTGAAAAAAGAAAATGAGCACATGTTAAATGGCTTTCTCTCTTCTTTCTACTTAACTTGCCAGAATTGGTTTCTTAATAAATGCAGCCTATATAGCAGACAGAATGGAATATTAAAGAACAATTCAAAGAAGGGTAGTAGCCTTTGGGGAAGGGTAGCTTCAATGAAAAAGTTATATTATTTAAGAACTAAAGAGATCCATGAGGGGAAAAACTTCAAGTTCTTTTCCAAATTAAAATAAGCATGCTTATGCTAATTCTGAACGTCGCCAGCAGGCTGAAGCAGGCTGAGTTCCCAGATGCCCTGCAGTCCAGGCGCTGCCTATCTGCAGGGTCCAGCGGTGTCCACCCATGGGGATGGCTGACACCATCTTGTTGCAGAGTTGTTTGGATGAGCCCGGAGCCATCACTGCCTATAGGGTGGGACCATGACAAGACTGGGTGTCTTTATGAACCGAGTCAGATCTTAAACCACAGCCGCCCACATCACCATCTGTTAAGTGCCATGTGGACCCCAAAAGAAAAATCCGGTTTGCTTCTAAAAATACCACTATTTGCCTCACAAGGAACGGTCTCCTCCATCTCTGCCTCACAAGCCTCTGTTTTACATAACATCAATTAGAAATGCCAATTCTGTGTCAGAATGGTACAACAGCCACACCTTGGAATGTGAAACTGTAAACCTTAAAATTCTGCCAAAATGTGTCATTTTATCCAAGTGTAGAAAACTCAGTTTAAATTGCTTATGTTCCAGGGTGCCCAGACCACAAGTCAACTGAATTGGAATTCAGCTGTCATCTTGCTTGGACTTGGAGCTGTAACCTTTGACCCAAAATGTTTAAGATTGATTGACTTCTCCTTTGGTTAATCATAAAATGATATGTATTCATGTGTGATTTTAAAAAATAAAGCCTTTGAAGTTTTTAATTAGTGATCAGGGTAGACCTTAAGAAGTTTCTGCTTAAGTGTAATGCTGTTCGATTCCAAGGGTACCTTTCATTACCTCCTTGAGATACTGGAATATTTCTCCCCTGCCAGCTGACAAGATGCTAAGTTTTGTCAGTAGATGGTGCTGGAGGGACCCCGAACGAGGAAGGATCTTGATCCAGTGGCTTGCGATCCCAGCAGTGCACCCACCACGGAGTGGTGTTTACCTTCCAGCTTTCCAGCCCTTGTTAACAGTTCCCTTCTGGCCCACCAGCCTCAGCGTGCTAGAACCCAGGAGGGGACTTCCTGTTCACAATGCCCTGCCCACCGACCTGGGCCTACTGGCACTCCAGAGGGAAGCCACCAGCAAGCTAATCCTGACCTGGAATCCCACTGCCACCAGCCTCTGTCCTGCTGCTGTGGGCCAGGTCTGGCACCGGGTAACACAATGAACTACTCCACCACTCAGTGGGCCACATCACTCCTTCTCCAATGAGATCTGAACCTGAACTTGGTGAGGGAGAGCCTTTCCAAGTTGGTTTCTTTCGTGGGTTCTCTCCTTCAGCCTCAGGGTATTCTTCAGAATTCTTTCGTATCCTCTTAGTAAAGAATCCCTTGTAAATAGCTCACAAGTATATTAAGTCATCCTTATTCAAATTATAGTGTGGTTTTGACCAGGCTGAACCCTGATTGGTACAAGAGCCTTCTATGATAACCATCCATTGATGAATACAACAACTTTAAACCTCAAGTTGGGCCTCAGTGCTGTTCATTAATTTCAATATTCATTTCTCATGGTCAGATCTGCACATTGCTCACCAGTTCACTTCAAACCTTTCCTTGTGTCCTTTAGGTTCCAAGTTATGCAACTTACCAACAACTTACTACCAGAAGAAGACATCAATTGATATTCTTTAAGGAAATAGGAGTCTCCTTCAAAATCCAAAATTTTAATACTGACTTTGTCCTTCTATTGACCTTGCTCACATTCCTTTCAGCTTAAAAGAAAACAGTTGGAAATGTCCCTCACCAGTACCACTCCCCACTAGATTGGTTACTTGTATCTCCTCAAATAAGCTTTAATAGGTTTGTATATTTGAAGGAACTTGTCCATTTCATCTAAGTTACCAAATTTATTAGTACATATTTATTCATAATGTTCCTTTATTAGCCTTTTAATGTCTTCAGAACTGAAAGTGACATCTTTCTTTTCCAAAGCTGTCAAAATGTGTCTCCTCTTTTTTTCTTAATAAGTCAGGCTAGATGTTTATCACACTTACTGATCATTTCAAAAAAGCAGCTATTGGTTTCATCGCAGTTATCTACTGGTTTTATGTTTCAATTTCATATATCTCTTCTTTCATATTTATCATTTTGTACTTTCTGCTTGCTTTCAATTTAATTTGCTTCTATACTTCTACTTTGTAGTATGAATGCATAGATCATTCATTTTAAATCTTTCTTGTTTTCTAGTATAAGATTTTAATGCTATACATTTCCCTTTAAGCACTGCTTTAGCTCTATTCCACATATTTTGATATGGTGTGTTTAGGGGCATCTGGCTTTTTAGTCAAGGTATACTGCAAGTTATCAAAGGGTGATACAGGGGGACCAGCATAATCTGACATTTTAAAGTAACCACCCTGGGCATTGGAGTTTACTTACTGCCTGCCCCCATAACCATCTTCTATTTTCTCCATTAAACAATCAATTTTCTTAAATTTTATATGAACACCCAGTGACCCAGCTAGAGATTACATTTCCCAATCTCCTTATTATCTTGTTCTGGCCATGTAACAGGGTTCTGGACAAAATTATATGGGTGGAAGCGTGCAACTTCTAGGTCACACCTTTAGGAAGAAGCTCCTGGACTTCTGGAATTTGATGCTGTGGTGCTTACCCAGCTTCTACCAGGTAGCTGATGGCAATACCCAAGGAGAGAGACTATAGTTAAAAGAAACCCAGGACCCTGGAAGACTTCATGCAGCTTCCCTGCATGTTTTCCAGGAAAACAATGATGTTTTCCTGGAAACATCATTTTTTTCATCATTTGATGCTGTGGTGCTTACCCAGCTTCTACTACGTAGCTGATGGCAATACCCAAGGAGAGAGACTATAGTTAAAAGAAACCCAGGACCCTGGAAGACTGCATGCAGCTTCCCTGCATTGTTTTCCAGGAAAACAATGATGTTTTCCTGGAAAACATCATTTGGTCTAGTGCTTCTCATAGTACGTTCCTTGGAGTCTTATATTTTCTTGGAGACACTCTTAGGGGGTTGGGGGGGAAATTTGGCATTATTGGTGAAATTTCATTGCAAAAAACAATTACAGTAATTTTTTTTATTTATACAGCCCAACCATCCACCAGCTTGCATTACACATGAGAAAGGAACAAACGATTTTTCTTTTTTCTAAGACATGTCATTTTTGCCTCTTTTGCAGTAGGCAAACCAATATGCTAGCTAACACACCATAGCTGCCATTTAAGATGATAGGAGTGTTGTCAAGGGGTGGGGGCCAGATGGAGGTGAGATGGAGACTGCAGCAGTGACCAGGTGAGACATAATGGTGACTAGGACTAGTATGGTGGAAAACTGTGGATCAATATCTATTTTAGAACTAGAATTAACAGAACTAGTTGATACATCTGATCCATAGGATGAGGACAGGATAAGAATTAAGAGTGACTTAAATTGTGGGCTTGAGCCACTGGGTGAAGGATACTGTCATTTATTGAAATAGGAAAACTTGGAGAAGAACAAATTCGAATGATTTTTGTTGTTGTTGTTGTGGTTGTTGTTGCTGAGACGGAGTCTCGCTCTGTCGCACAGGCTGGAGTGCAGTGGCGCCATCTCGGCTCACTGCAAGCTCCGCCTCCCGGGTTCACGCCATTTTCCTGCCTCAGCCTCCCAAACAGCTGGGACTACAGGTGCCCGCCACCATGCCCAGCTAATTTTTTGGATTTTTCGTAGAGTCAAGGTTTCACCGTTTTAGCCAGGATGGTCTCCATTTCCTGACCTCATGATCCACCCGCCTCGGCCTCCCAAAGTGCGGGGATTACAGGGGTGAACCACCGTGCCCGGCCACATCTGACATTCTTATTAGACATCCAAGTAGATAAATTAACCAGGAGGCTAGACACAAGAGGCTGGGGCTCAGCACTTAACACATGGTGTCACGACTGTCTGCCTCTTGTCTTTCTCCCCGGCCAGACTGTGAGATCCTTGAAGGTAAAGACAATGTCTTGTTTGATTTTATATCCTAGGTTCTAACACAGTAACTGACAAAAAGTAGATATTCAATACATATTTGTTGAGTTGGTTTATGAATACTTAGTTTTAGTAAAAGGCAGTTTATACTAGGAGTTATGGAGAAAACTGCTGTGGGATCAAAATACACTGTACAAGTGATCAAAATAATTAAATAGCTAAGAAAAATCAGAAGACAAATATTTTAGTGAAAGTAATACATTCAGAACATAAAGGCATAAAGAAATATTTATGACATTACTTTTTTAATATATAAAAGATAACATAAAGCAAACATAACTACTGTGGAGAAAACAAAACAATTTTGGAGATACTGTAAACATCATTTGGTCTAGTGCTTCTCATAGTACGTTCCTTGGAGTCTTATATTTTCTTGGAGACACTCTTAGGGGGTTGGGGGGGAAATTTGGCATTATTGGTGAAATTTCATTGCAAAAAACAATTACAGTAATTTTTTTTATTTGCAGGCTATGAATTCTTTAATTTCATTCTATAGGCAAATAAATCGAACCCTCCTTCAACAAAGCCAGTTACAAATAGGACTACAGGTTGGGTCTTCCAACAACCAGTCCAGAGGTTATCTTTCATTCCAGAATTTACCTTAAAAAAAACTTGATATACTTCCATATTTACTATCTATCACCTCTTGAGTCATAAATTCCATTAGTTCATTACAAATGGTTAAGCTGTATCACTTATACTGGGCTTAAACATGGTGTAATGCAAAGACAAAGAGCTTTAAAGACAACAACTGGGTTTAAGCTCCGAGGTTATATGAAAGGTTTATGTGTCGGTTATTTTAATGGAGGTAGCACACGGTGCTCAGCTCAACCAACTTTGTTCCTGGGACATTGCTAGGAGATGCATATACAAATTACTACAACATATCCTAATTTTCCCTTTTGGGTTTCAGTGGAATTAATGAAATACTAAATAGAAGTAAAGGAGACAGTAAGAGGATAAAAAGAAAGTTTCTTTATATTCATATTCAAAAAAAGTATTGCCTTTCCCATGAAATAAAAAATAAAAAACAGAGCCACTATTGAAGGAAGCTTCATATTGTATTTCCATTATCACTATATTATTTATCCAGCAGGTTAAGCTGCAACACACCATGGATAAAATCTCTTCATTTGCTTTCTTCTTTCTCTTCTGAGTGATTTTTTAATCTTACCATCTGAAGCGACAGGCTGCTATTATCAAAGCTATGTATTTCGAGAGTCAGTAGCAGGACTAAATTTCCTTTTTTCATTATTTTTGGTAGAACACACAGACCTTAGGGGTAAGCTATCAACACCAATAAGTCTTCAAATTCTTACCAGTCTCCCTTAAGGGAACGAGAAGGGAATTAATCTATCATCCTAGACAGTATACTGTTTCTCCCCATATTTAAAAGCCTATTTCATTGGGATAACATTGTATAATAAACAGATGAACTAGAACAAAAGAAAAGAAAGCATCTCTAACCAAAAGCTGCTTCAGAGCATAAAGGTAAAGATTAATTTTAAGAGTTTTCAGAATTTAAGGCAAAAAATCAGTAACAATAACAAAAAAACTAATATTTTTGCCTGCTGATTTGTAGTTGCTATTTCTGAATTTAGTTATGTATTTCCGAAAACTAATCTGACATGAATAGCTTGCTCCCATAAACTTTATTCCTGTGAAGACCATACAAATATGAATAAAGGCATTTAGAAATGCACTGATTTTTAAATGTGTAATCCTCTCAGTTACTATGTTGACCTCCTGAATTTCCCAAAGCATAAACATTCTAGATGATCCGCTTCACTAACTGCTCTTTTGAGAATGTCATTAAATGTGAAGACCTTACTTAGACAATCTCCTTTCTTAAGACTTTGGGAAAGAGCCTCTTAAAACGAATTCTCATCTTGGTCTTTCTTTTTCTGTTTTCTAAAACTTGTCCTACATATTGTCACAGGTAGCCCTGAAGCAAGAAAAGTTCTCAAAGAGCAGCCTGGGTTATGTGGAGGGAATAAACAGTACTATTTGTCATTGTAGCAACACCTTAATAAACTACTTTTACTAATGCAAATCTCAGTATCTTTAGATGTATCTGGCTATATTCTTCTATTACTTTCTTGAATCCTATCCCAATGTTATAAACATATGGTGTGGCTTGTCAGTCCCGGCTATTGGTGGAAACAATCTGGAATAAGTGTGTACATCAGCAAAAAGTAAGCCACAGCTGTTTTTTGGCAAAAAGTAAGCCATAGCCACAGGATCATATAAAAAGAGACGGTAAAATATTGAGCAGTGAATTGGAAGTAGCCTACAGAAGACTGGTTTGTAGTTCTTTTTACTTAAGTACAGGGTTTTGAACACTAAACACAAATTACAGGCTAGATTCCTGGCATTTGTCAAACTCCATTCTTGGGCTGCAGGCCTACAGGGGATGGTAAGTCAAAAAGCAAGAGGAAGTGAGCATTCTGTGGTGTATTTTTCAGCTCACTAACTTTCTAAGCAAAGAAATACCAAGCAGTTGGCTTATTTAAAAAAAAAATCAGCTTGCTTATTGTGGTATTTTCATAAATAAAATCACCACTTTACAAACTAGGAGTCAAATAATTATACACATTTCTAGAGAAGATGAAACTATTTCGTCATATGGCTCAGTCATTACTTTTTTCAAATTGGAATTAAAGAAACAGTTACACTACTAAATAATAATATTTGTTTGTAAATCACAAAATATATGTGTTTGAACAAACAGACCACTCTTAAAACTCAAGAGTAGAAGGTTGATTATTTTCTATTAAAAGTTGCTGAGTTTTGGCCGGGCGCGGTGGCTCACCCCTGTAATCCCAGCACTTTGGGAGGCCGAGGCAGGTGGATCACGAGGTCAGAAGATTGAGACCATCCTGGCTAACACGGTGAAACCCCATCTCTACTAAAAATACAAAAATAAAAATAAAAATTAGCCAGGCGTGATGGTGGGCGCCTATAGTGCCAGCTACTCAGGAGGCTAAGGCAGGAGAATGGTGTGAACCCGGGAGGTGGAGCTTGCAGTGAGCCGAGATCGTGCCACTACACTCCAGCCTGGGCAACAGAGCAAGACTCCATCTCAAAAAAAAAAGTTACTGAGTTTTGTGTGAAGGATAATACGGTATTGCATTTCTTACCTTTTTTGAAGTAATGTTGATACAGCTCTGCTCAAGTAAGTGAATGCTGCCATTTTAACCAATTCATACCAACTTAAATACACAGGAAGGAGAAGATCAGCAGCAGCAATGTTCCCCAACAGTTTTTCCTACCCCAGAGTACTGATGACAGGTTTTTGTTTTGTTTTGTGACAGAGTCTTGCTCTATCACCCAGGCTGGAGTGCAGTGGCATGATCTTGGCTCACTGCAACCTCTGCCTCCCAGGTTCAAGTGATTCTCCTGCCTCAGCCTCCCAAGTAACTGGGACTACAGGCACATGCCACCATGCCTGGCTAATTTTTTTTTTTTTTTTTTTTTTTAGTAGAGATGGGGTTTCATCATGTTGGCCAGGCTGGTCTCAAACTCCTGACCTCGTGATCCGCCCACCTCGACCTCCCAAAGTGTTGGGATTACAGGCATGAGCCACGTCACCCAGCCCTGATGACAGGTTTTTAATGCTTCAGCTTGATCCCCTATTATACTGTTAATTCCTCTGCTTCATAGCCTGGTATTTACTTATTTTGGCACTTCCTACTGTGGTTTTAATGTGTTTCCCCAAATCTAAGTTTTGGAAACCTAATCCACAAATTCACGTGTTGATGACATTTGGAGATGGGGCCTTTGGGAGGTAATTAGAACTAGATAAGCTCAGCAGGGTGGGCCCCTCATGATGGAACTGGTGGCTTTATAAGAAGAGAAAAAGAGAACCTGAGCTGATATGCTCTTGCCCTCTAGCCATCTGATGTTCTCCACCATGTTAGGACATAAGAAGGCCCTCACCAGATGCAGCCCCTCAGCCTTGCACTTCCCAACCTCCAGAACTCTAAGAAGTAAATTTATTTTCTTTTTAAGTTACCCAGTCTGTGGTATTCTATTATAGCAATAGAAAATGGAGTAAGATACCTCTCTACCCCACCTGCCGCAGTGTCCATCAAACTGTCAGGAAATAAATATTTTTATTGCCCAAGTGTCTATTCTCTTCTGCACTGTGTCTCACTGACAGAAGAGGAAATTCCTGAAAGGACAATCTTACTATTAACTCAAAAGAAAAGAATGGATTTTGTGGACAGTATTCTGCTTCTATTTATCCACAACATTCTTTTTTTATTCATAGATTTTATTTTTTAAAGCAGTTTTAGGTTGACAACAAAATTAAGTGGAAGGTACTGACATTTCTCATATAATCGCATATTTTATTGCTTGTAAAAATTAGCCTAACATTTGGAAGGATAAACGAAAAACACATTATATTCATCTAAAATACTTTTTGCTAGAAAGGTGGTTAAAATATCACTCAAGTTAATCCTTTTCCATTTCATATCTAATTTGACATCATGGTATATTAGGAAGATCAAAATAATGAGATGAGCCACTCTATGCACTATCTGATTATTTATGCCTTAAAAAGATTTTTGCTATAAGGTAGAAAAGTAATAAGGAATTGAAAATCAATTTTAGTTCCTTTATTATTTTACCTTCATAATATCCTCAGAGTGGCACTCCTTGTATTAAGTAGTAGAAAGAACATTCATCAGAAATTTTGTCAAACTTCTTCAAAATAGAAATTCACTGAAGTCCACTGCCAGACTTATCAAAGACACAACTGCTGAACGACTTGAATCACATCCCAAGAGTCAATAATCAAATTAAATGTGCATATATCACTATTCTATATGACAGATAAGCAATATTCATTTTATTATGAATAATATGAGAGCCAAGAAAAGAACCTAATATTGTTCTTCCAAAAAGGTTTTATTAACACCTCTCAGTTGTTTACTTTCTACTTGGGCAAACATGAAACATTTTTAATACCAAATTTTACTTACAGCAAATTGATAGTAATTTGTTCTCTTGAGCTTCAAGAAAATGAACTCTGCATCTGAATGTTAAATGTTATCTGCATTAGTGATTTAGGTATTATTAGAACAAGGAACTGCAACAAGAGAAACTAACAAAAAGCATGAATTTGCATCTATTCTTAAACAAACAAATGAAAAAAGGAAAACTATGTTTAATTTTTAAACTTTGGTTCTAACTTCATTCCCACAGAATTCTCCAAAAGATGTATTTAAAAAGGAACACAGAAAAGTTCAAGAAATTTCCTTGGCCTCTGTAATAATTCTGTCATCACAAGTCAATATCTAAGCCTCGGCAGGGCACATAGTGTTTGCTCCACACAAAGTACTCCTTATCTTCCTACCTCTACTCTCAAATCCTAAACTCTATTAGGAGAATAAGAGCAAAACAGCTGCAGTGCAAGGCAGACACTGAAGAGAGACACCAGAAGGTCTGGGCAAAGAGACCAAGAGGTCCAGGAGAAGGAAAGAATTTCCAATTGAAAAATCAGAAAAGAATTCACTGGTGAGGGGGAGTATTTCATATATTTTGATGGGTTATATGTAGACATTGGAGATAGGGGAAGAGGAAAAACTGGCGGATACTTAAGCAGAGAAGTTTAATAGCACCATATGCGTCTCTAAACCAATTCTTGCATCTTTACCAGGGATTGACCAACATGAAAGGTAAAATGTGACAATACTGACATTTGCTTTTGTCCTGGAGAAGAATATATTCCCACACAGAGACTCAGATTCACTGACAATTTTCATGTCTACAGTTAGTCAAAATTAATAGAAGCCTGAATTTATATTAGGTATTATACTAAGAAAAATTTCATTGAATGGTACATTTAAAATACAGTTTTCAACACTTCCAGTACAACTAAACCCACAAAGAGATTTTAGTAAGAATATGAAAGCCATAGCCTACATACATACACATTACCTGGAAGTGTATGACTGTCATTGTCAAAAGAGACAAATGAGATAGAGGACAAATTCAGCTCCAAGGTCAGATTATCTGTTAACTTGACTTAGAATAAAACTGTTCTCTAAGGGAAATGCTTCAATGACTTGGATAGATTATTTTACGATAAATTTTAATCAAACAGCCATAGCTTTTTTGTCAAGTTATGTAATAGTGAGACATAAGAAATCAATTTAGGGTAGAATATTTTGAGGAGGCTTTTTTCTTGCAGGAGGTTGGGCAGGAGATGATACAAGGTCAGGTTTTAAATGAACTCATGCCTCACTAAAAGGTTAACATCCTGGACAGATTTATCCTTGAAGGTAAAGACTTCTGAAGCATAAGAAAAGGTAAGTTGCAAAATGAGAGTGGAAAACAGAATGTCAATCAAGTGGCCAGCCAAGATAAGAAATCACAGTGCTAGGACATGATGATTACAAATCTTCATTTGCTTGTGTATTCAGCTAATAATAGTCACCTGATACTAGTAGCACAAAGCCATGAATATACTCATTATAAGGGAGGGTCCCTTAAGGTCCTATTAAAAGTATCTCTGTGAGAAACAAAGGACTCAGTCTAACTGAAGAATGACTTCTACATTCCAGATAGAATGTCCACACTATCTAGGTTTTAAGGTTGTCACATGAAGCCAGGAAATTTAAAACATGCTTAACATTTCAAAGAATTCCATGTATCCTTTAGAGCAGCATTCTTAAGAGAACTCATCAGCTAGGGACTGCTTATCTGTTTGAATACAGAAAGATGTCCCATCCCCTAAGACTCTGATTCAGAAGGTCCTGAGTGGGATCTAAGAATGTGCATTCAACAAATAATTCTAAGTCATTCTAAGACATAGCTCTGATTAAGAATCAGAGCACAAACAACCAAACAAAAAGACAAAACAGTATTTTGATGAAAGAATAAGCAGATTTGGCATTTAGTCTCAGTTCTGGCACACACTAAACGTGTCTTCTTAGGGAAGTTCATATGATCTCTAAAGATAATTTTCTCTGCTATAAAATAAAAGTAATAATAGTATCTACTCTTTCTTGGTCATGGTATATAATAGTTATCTATTAGTATATCTCGATAAAAGAGATATATTAGGTATCTACTGGTGTGGAACAAGTTACTGCAAAACTCAGTGTGTTTAAGTAACAAACACTTATTATCTTACAGTTTTCTTTGGTCAGGAATTCCAATGAATCTTGGCTAGGTGCCTTTGGCTCAGTCTTTCACAAGGAGGCAATTAAGGTATTAACCATGGCTGTGGTCTCATCTGGGGAGGCATCCACTTCTAAGTTCACTCACAAGGCTTAGGTCAAGCCTCAGGTTTATACTGGCTGTTGGCTAGAAACATCAGTTCCTTGATATGAGGGCCCCTCCTCAGAGCAACTCATAACATGGCAGCTGATTTCTCTCAGAGTGAGCCGGTAAGAGAGGAAGAGAAAGTGAGCAAGAAGTAACAATCATTTTGTCACCTAGTCTCAGAAGTGATATCCCATCACTTTTGCCATATTCTATCCATTACAAGCAAGTGACGAGGTCCAGCCCACACTCAAGGGGAGAGCATTACACAAGGGCATAAACACCAGGCGGTGGGCACACTAGGAGCCATCTTAGATGCTGCCCACCTCAAGAAATAACATATGTAATGTTCTGAGGAATAAGACTTATGTGGGGAAGCATTCTGCAAATGAAAATTTTACTCAAAGGCAGAATGTCAATTATGAAAACACGCTTTATGGATAACATTCAGGGAATCTGCTAAGAAGTGTCACCACCTCCTCACTTGCCTCAGATGTGTCACACTATCCAAGTATTTCACCATCTTTTTCAGTCTGACACATCTGTGAACTTGTTAGTCAAAAAGGGAAGAAAAAAGGGTGAGCAAATGAGGGACCTCATGACCCACCAAGTAACACTCTTGACAATTCACACTTTATATTTAGCATGGAAAGCAGTAATATAATGGCTACAAGGAGTATGGGAAAAACAAAAAATTCAGGAACTTGATAAAATTGTTTCCTGGAGTTTCTCCCTAGAAAGTTGTTTATCAGCTTGACTTGGTGATATGCTCTAATGAAAATTTACATGGTCAGTGTGGCAGCTTGAAAACACAGCCCTGACATTCTTGACATTCTTATGTACAAATGGGATCTATGTCTCCTTCCCTTGACTTTGGGTGAGGGTTTGTGACTGCTATGACCAGGAGAAAGTTACTGCGTGACTTCCGAAGCTAAATTAAGAGAAACCACACAGTTTCCATCTGGTCCTCTTGGGCCACCCACTGTTGGAACTCAACCACCATGACATAAGGAAGTCCAAACCAGCCCACATGGCAAGAACCCTTGGAGAGTCCTAAGACTCTGAAGAAAGAAACAGGAATATTTGGCTAGTCCCAACTGCTCCAGCCCTGATTAGTCGAGATCCAGCTACCATGTGTCTGCAACCCAAGTCCAGAACTGCCCAGCCAAGCCCTTACTGAATTCCTCACCCTGAAACCATAAAATAAAATTAAAAAATGATTATTGTTGATTTAAACTAGGGAATTTTGAGGTGGTTACATAAGAAAAAATAACCAGAACAACCAGGAAGTAGTCATATATGTTGACAATAAAGTCATGTATATTAAAAAGATAGTAATATTAAGCAGCAATACATTAAGTTAAATTTTTTTCAACACATTTAAGACAGACCTCAGAGGTAAGCCATAGCCTCCAGAAAAGTCTTTGGTAAAAATTACTACAATGGGGAAATATTTATAGGTAGTAGAAACATATAAAAGCATTCTTATGTTAATAGGAAAGTAAACTATCACAAATCATAGAAATTGGAAAGACAACATTTCTATTTCCATAATAATGTCTCAGATAAAAAATAGATTAAAAATCTAGTCAGCAACTGTTTCCTCCTATCACATCAGTTGCAAATCATTTATTATTTCACCAGCATTATGAATATTATCCATTCCCTTAACATCTGCCTTCCATATGCACATCACTGCGCCAGCCATACCCCACTCCCTTTCATGTAGGGATCATGCAGATCATAAAATCTTCAAATTTCTTCTTTCTCCTCTAAAACATTTATTCAAATCTCCCCCTCTGTCCTTCCCCTCCTTCTTTCCTTTCTTTCGGAAAAATGTTTCATCCACATTTCAAGGCACTGTCTCCTCCACCCATCCTCTCTTAACTGCTCCAATACCTTGATCCATCATGCCTTCTTGGATCTTTGGTGTCCTTTACCTTACAAATATACTAGTTTTCATTATTTTAAAAATACTTAGATTATAAAATATATGGAATATTGATTGAAAAATATCCTCAAGGTGACATCAATTCTCTTCATTAACCCAATTCTCAAAGTTGTCTACAGGTTCAGTGTTTTCCAATTCTTCACTACCCACTCACCCTTTAAATCCATTGTAACCTGGCTTCACCATATTCAGCACTCAAAAGTTACCAACCAGTGGCCTGTCTCAGCTTTCTGAGTGTTTGATGCAGCTGGCATATAGTCCCTTCTTGAAATTCTTCTACTTTTGACTTTCAAAAAAAGCACTCTCTGGGTCTCTTCATCCTCTGGACATTCTTCCTCCATTCTCCCCTCTGAACTATCATCTACTCTCCAAAACAGAAACATTTCCATTTTCTTCTATCTATACTAACTCTCATGGTGAACTGACTCAGAAAGTCCAAATTCCTAGCCCCAGCATAATTCCTACTTGGAATACGTATTTAGTTGGACTTCAAACTCTGTGGTCACTCAATCTAATGCCTGAATTGTAACATATACAGAAATTTAATGTTCCACACAAAGCAAGCATTTTCCAAATAAGAAAATGTTTCATATAAAGGATGTCAAAGTAACAAAAGCATCAGAAATCACCTCAATAAGTGGGAGAATGATCCTTAATTTAACAAATTCAGGCATGAGAACTATCATTTAACACTATTATCATTAAACCCACCCAAGTTGCTACTCCCTCTGCCTCAAATGCTCTGATCCCTGTTATTTGTGAGTTTGGTGCCCTTATAACCTTCAGTGAACAAGTATCACCTCTGAGAGAAAATTCCCCAGAATATGATGTATAAAGTGGTATCTCTCAGAAGAGCACTTAAGAAACACATTATATATTTATTTTCTCAATGTCTATCTTTCTTTACAGGAATATCAGTTCTATGAGAGCAGGAATGTTATTTTGTGTACTGCTGTCTCCTCAGAGCATGAAAAGATTATTTAGGCCAGAGTAAGCACATAATAAATATCTGTTGAATAAATGAATAACTTAGAAAATGAATGATTTAATGAAAGTGTTCTCATTTCCCATTTTATAGAAAGTTTGTGGTACTCTAATGCAAAAACGCTGAAGTGAAAAGAAGTTCTTTTACTACCTGAGTTAATTCAATATCTGGGTCACAAACAGCTTGTCTTTTAATAGAATTTTCTTAGTTAGAAGTAATGTGATTAGCTATTCTATAGATGGATATTCCACTGTCTTAGCTTTCATGTAAGACAAATGACCTTACTGGAGTTTGCTACCAACATTTCTATTTGCTTAGAAGCATGGAACTTTCTTTATTAGAACATCCATCTAATGTCTCCATACATGAACCACTCTGTTTATTTTTCCAACATCTTTATTTTCACTGGATCTCTTCTGAACACTTTTCTTCCACATAGACTTTTTTTTCTCATAGAGTATTGACCAGGGAGGACCTTAAGATGTTATTAGTCCAGGGTTTTTCAACCTTCCTTTCACAGTGGGATCTATTTCACTGCAATATCTTAATAGAAGCAGAGCCAAGAGTGGACAAACTAGAACTATGCCTCCCTCTGAGGCTATACCCACCTTCACTCCAGCATCACTGAAACATCAAAGAGAACCACAGGTCTCCTCTGAAAAACCATGGAAAGTCTAACCTTTCTTAATAAACCCACATGAGTTTTCTGTATTGACTCTTACACTTTTGGGGCAGGAAATCTTTCTTTTCCTCTGGAATAAAAGCATTTACTGGGCACATACAATGTGCCACAAACTATATGAGCAGTGTGCAGAACACGTTGGGAACAAGCAAGGAAGGGCTCTGGCTTTATAACCCACCACCTCTACCCACTGAACAGACCTGAGCTGATGGATTATCTTGTTCCAGGGAGTGATTTTCTTTTCCGTTCTTATGCTTTATTTCTCTTCTGGTCACCCCTCCCTTGATTTGTGTCACTGCACTGATTCTCCCCTGGTCTAACCCTCCAATCCCCCAAAACATGAACATCCCCTACAGCGTAGGCAGTAGTCCACAGCATTTCCTTCTGTCTTCTCATGATTCAAGAACTAATATGATGTGGGAGCCAACTTTGTCTCTTTTGGGTGAATGGCTCCTTGATTCCCATGCATCTTCCTGATTTTGCTGTGTACGAGTTATATACTGGACATGTCCATCTGAGGTCACCCGCTATCACATAAAGTCCAGTACCCTGAGCTCTCTTCTTCCTCTCCCTCCAGTGGTACTCCTTTTCAATGTTCCCACTATTTTCAATGACCTCGCTAATCACTTAGTTCCCCAGATTTGAAACTTTTAAGTTATCTTTGACCCTTTCCCCTTTCTCATCATTTATATCCAAGATGTGTAACAATAGTTTTGCAACATCTTTCTGACCTGATTTCCTGGAAGCTATTCAAATGTAGCTCAGCTGACCGTATTTTTGAAGCAAGTAGGGGCTATGTTTGTTGGTTCACCACCATAGTCACAGTGACTGTCACATAAGATGCCTAATAATCTTGCTGAATAATCGAATAATTACATGGTGCAAAAATATGCAATGCTTACTGTAGCATAAAAACTGCAAGCAAATTATCTAGTAATAGAGAAATGTTTGAGTTTCTCTATTATTTGGGTACATTTGTAAGGTATTATAGTATAATTAAAATAACATTTTCAAGTATATATTAATGACTTGGAAATGGCTCTCTATTTCATGTTAAAGAGAAGCTAAAAACAAAACCATAAATTTATTATGAACTCAATTGTGAAAATCTAGAAAAGGGAATACAAAAATGTTTAATGTTGGTTATATCTCAGTGGTGATTTTTTCTCATACTTTTCTTTTACTTAAATACAGTTGATTCTCTGAAAAGATTTTTCACCATGTAAATGACTATGCCTATAGGCTTGAAGGAAACAAGTACAAATTAAGAGGTACTTGTTCCAGGGTGGGAGGTAGAGTATTATAATCTATTGTACTTATTTGTTTTTCTGAAACTAATTTAAAAATTGTAGCTTAATATTTTCAATATTCTTCACCTCAACAGGTGTTATTTAATTCTCTACTTCTGCCAGTATTTATATAGTTGAATTTATCATTTTATCACATTTTTCTTTTTTAGAGACGGGTTCTCACTCTGTCGCCCAGGCTGGAGTGCAGTGGCATAATCATAGCTCACTGCAGCCTTGAACTCCTGGGCTAAGTGATCCTCCCACCTCAACTTCCTGGGATCACAGGCACATACTACCACACTGTACTATATTATTTTTGTTAATATGCTCTTACATTACTCTCCTGTTATACTGTTTTACTACATTATGGATAAAATGAGATTTAAAAATACTAAACTATCAAAGTGCAGTCTTGAACATTCAACTCACCTTCCACCCACTCCTATACTACTGCCTGATGTCTCCTTTTCCCCTTCATTTTCATTTCAAATCTTATACTTTCTTTAATGCCTAACAAAAATTTTCTTAGTAATTTTTCTTTAAACACCCATAACTTACACATAATACAGTAACATCAAGCATTTTTAAAAAATAAAAAATGGTTCGAGCTACAAGACAATATTGAAATCACTTAGTTTAACTTCCTCCTTTACAATGCAGAAACTACTATCCAATTTGAAAAGGTGGCTTGCTGGGGCAGTGGGTGGGAGGGGGCAGAAAACAAAAACCTCGGATTAGAGCACAACATTTAACACTTAGAGTTCAGTATTTTAACTAATAGAGAATCCACTGTTATTGCTGGGTCTCACATCTGCTGATCAATTGCTCAGCAATTATTCATGACTCCATTCCTAAAGTATGCCTTGCCCACCTGCCTTGATTTTTATGGTCATTACTCCAGGCTGACATCATGACACATAATTCTTTTATGTCTTCATTGTACCTAGTGCTGCAGAGTAACTGCTGAAGTAGTATGGCAGAAATGACCTAAAGCAAATCCAGTAATGGTAATGATGATACAAATCTGTGATAGCAATATTCCATCCTAACCATGTGGCTGTTACAATACATCCACCTGAATGGTAATAACCATCAAGGAGGTGGTATCAGCTTTCCCTTACATTCTATAAGTCTTTCCTAACCAATCATGAAGCTGTAGGATTATGGTTCCAGTTCTAAAGATCCTGGAATCAGAGCCATGTGGAGGAAACAAGGACAGGAACTGAATCTGTAAACTATCTCCACAGTCAGTTTAATGCAAAGTGCAGTGGCTTAAGGAATAATCCGACTCAAAAGCCAGACTGAGTACTATAGTAGCATTCAAAGTTGCAAGTGGATCATTACACACACACACGCACTCACTCAAATTCTGAATGGCATATATTGATGAAGAGGAATATTTTAACAATCGCACCAATCAAATAATGTACAATACTTTCAAAACCAGTGGATGAAATTTCATTGTAAGCCAGGAGACCCAGGAGACGAGGAAAGGTGTGATTTGTCAGGGTTACCAACATTCAAAGACAGAGAGAAAAAGAACAGATCTGAGAAACAGAATCATGCCAGCTCCTTTGTCGTGACTGTTACACAATGGGCCATGAGCCACAGAGACCCAGAAGCATCTGCCAAAGGTTTCAGACAGCTGTGCAAGCATTCCCTGCCATTTGTTCAGCTGTTTTGAAGTGAGAGAGACACACATTCCCAGGATTGCACCAAGTACCCTTCTTTTTCAATTCAGAATAATATGTTTAGAATACAAAATTTTTATTAGTTGTGATTTTGTCACTCTGAATATATATTCACCTGGATGAATGCATTTGCTGCGTATTCTACAACTAATGGAGGTGAATAGAATACACCGTGCCATATTAAAAACCGGATAATGCTAAAGAAGTGAAAATAAATACTCTTTCCACCTAAGAGCAGAGTTACTGCTTGGAGAATTAGGTGCCTATTTACCTGCCAATTCAAAATGTCTTGAATATAATTTATCAAAATTCCATCATCTTCCTTCCTTTCTTGCATATCACAATGTCAAGGAAAATGATTTAATGGTGAAATTTCAGATTGTAGCATATCCCAGCTCACCTTATATATATGAACATGGTTATTATGTTCCAGAAATGAATTCATTGAACTTGTTAAAATTGTGAACTGCTCCCTTCAACCAAAGGAAGAAAAAAAGAGAATAGGGAAAAAAGAACCTTAGAAAGAAAAACATAAAGACTTTTACTAACCGATCTTTATTTCTTTTCACATATTTTATAAAGACTCAGTGTGTGGGAGCTAATTATATTAGCTGTCTTGGGTAACACGCTATTAATTTTGTGCTTCAAAGTTATTAACCACCTTTCTATGTACAGTTCACAGGCAAATGAATGAACTTAATCCTCGTATTAAAACACAAAACAAACCAAATAATCCCATGTTTCATGACTTTTCAAAGTTGATTATCTCCTTGGCAATGCTTTACCAGAGGCCAGATATCCAATTGCCACTTTAGAAAAGAGTCTCTGGCAGTTTATATTAGAGGCCTGTTAAAGTGGATTTAATCACTATTTAATAGTCATTCCCCCCAAGATTAGACATAAAAGGTCACAGAGGAAAAGCATTTATTTTTTCTCAGTGATTTAACCATACTGGGTTTATAAAATTTCCTCCTCCAAGGATCACACCAGTCTTGAGAGAGTCTACTTGTGTGATAATATAGCTAATACTTGCAAATTTAAACAATTCAGTAGAGAAAATAAAATATTTAAAATGATAACATATAATGTCAAAAGAATTCTTTAGATTTCTCTTTATCTGGCTTCATCTAATTCTTCAGGGCAAAACGGAGCATCATTTAATTCTACAGCAGTAATTTTACACAGACGATGATCTTCATTTCCTAATTATCAAAGGACATTTTATTGTAAGAGGCATTAGATGTGTAAAATAACTACAGTAAATGAAAGCATTATTGCCATAAATCATGATGCTTATCTGCATTTGTGGGTCTCTGTGCTCCAACAAGAGCAACGGTAGTTTAGTGTATCAATAATCCCATGGGAAATTTAAAATGATTTATATCTCTGACTTATTAAAAGCCTAGGCATAGCTCAAAGGTCTCCGAATACCCATAAAATTAGGAAACTAATGCCATAATATTAAGAAATAATAGCAAAAATTTCACACAGGAAGTAATCCAATAAGACATTACCCAATGGAAATTATTTCTGTTAAACAAAGATTTTAAATGAAAGCTTTGACTAAACTATGTCAATAAATTATGCTTTTATGAAACTCACTTTTTTGTTCTGTTGCTGTATATCTCACTTATATAACAATTTCTTTTCCTTTATAATTCAACCTAAAGTAATATATAAGTGGAGCTATGTCTTTCAGTACAATTCCCTTTTTAAAGTTTTCTGCTTTCAAATACAGTATAGTAATAATTCTACCAGAAATCAGTAATTTGACAAGCTACATAATTATTGTTCAACAGCTATCAGAGAGTGAAAAGTGGAGTCTAAAGTTTAGAAAATTATCAGCATAAAATTTAGTGATACTACTATTATTATTATACATGAGCTTTATGTAAATAAAAATGCTAAATATTTGGAGATATGTTTTTGCATAAAAATGTATATAAACTACAGCCCATTAAAGTTCCTTCTAGGCCATTTTTGTCAATACAAAATATATGGAAAAGTTTATATTTTTAAGAAAATTATTGGGCTGGTTAAGTAAATAATGTCTCATCCATACAACACTCCCCAGTCATTAAGAATGATGATAGGTTTCTGAATTTATTTTTTGATTGAAAGGTGCTAATTACAAATTGTTTAGTGAAAATAGCTGGTTCCAAAAGCATAAACAAAATATAATTCAATCGTTTCAAATATGTGTAGAAAAACTCTATAGAAGGTATATGTCCAAATACTAGACATGGTTGTCTCTGGATAGCAGGACAAAGGGTGATTTTTCAGCTTTTATTCATTTTGACACTGTAGGAATTTTCCATTATAAAGATACACTATTTTTATAATCATGTTAACATTTGTTGGGAATTTATAGATATCGAATAAAATAAAATTGAAAGGAAGTGGATACAGACGGTTTCTGAAAGAACAAAACCAACAGGACAACACTGTGAGGACGGTTTCTATGTTAGGGACTTTGTTGATTGTCCATTTGTTGTTAGCGCACAGCGACCCACAGGGATACAGGCTGCTGCATAGAGGAATCAGATGTGCTTTAATTTCCTAGTTTCCAGTCTTCTTTTCTTACCATTTTATTGCTGACATTAAGGTGAACGCAATAGTGATGGAACCTCAGTTTGTATCACTACGTTCTACTGCAGATTTTATTCTTAATATGATAGCTATATTTTAATGTTGCACTTAATTTGTCTAACTCTGATTTCACGTTTTAAATTACAGGTTTATATGAATATTAGCTAATGTGGAAACTCTACTGAATAAAAGTGTTTGGTATAAAATGATGTAATAAAAATAACAATGATTTATATATATGTAAAGTATTTACTATGTGCCAAGCAGAGTCCTAAAAGAACTTATATATTAGTCAATTATTCTTCAAAGCCACCTATGAAGAAGGTGCTATTATTATCCCTCATTTCACCCATGAGAAAACTAAAGCTCAGAGAACTAATAAGCCCCTTGCTGAAAGTCCCATGGCTAAAAAATGACAAGAGAAGGGTGATAAGTCCAGATAGTCTGGCTCCAGAACACTTACTTTTTGCAGATTTTCAAAAGTTTAAATAAGCTTTTAATTTTAGAATAGTTTTAAATTTACAGAAAAGTTACAAAACATAATACAGAGAGCTCATGTATACCCCTCGCCCAGTTTCCCTCTCTAGTGAAAATCTTACATAATATGGTACATTTGTCACAGCTAAGAAACTAACATTGGTACACTGATATTAACTGAACAACATACTTAATAATGTTTTTCCTTTCAAGTATTTCATCCAGGAGACCACATTACATTGAGTTGTCATGTCTCCCCTAGCCTCCTGTGATTTATGACAGTTTCTCAAACTTTCCTTGTTTTTGATGACTTTGACAGTTTTGAAGACTACTAGTCATGTATTTTGTAGAATGTCTGTCAGTTTTGGCTCGTGTGATGTATTTTTTACGATTTAACTGGGGCTATGGTTTGGGGAGGAAGACCACAGAGGTGAGGTGCCATTATCAACACATCATATCAAGGGTACACCCCACTAACATGACTTATCTTTGATGATGACAGCCTTGGAAAACCTGACTGAAGTACTGTTTAACTGGTGTCTCTATTGTAAAGTCACCGTCTTCCCACTGTCCGTGCTCTGCTTTATGGAAGAAAGTAATCAAAGCTCACAGTCAAGGTGAGTTAAGCTCCACCTACATGAAGGGGAGGGAGTATCTATATTAATTATTTGGAATTCTTCTATCAGAGCCTTCATTTTTAACCCATTACTTTCTCTATATTGCCTCTCCCGCCCTGTTCCTTCTTACCACTTTGACTTGTTATTCATGTACAGTAGTATAAAAACATAATTCTTAACTGATTTCCTGCTTTTTCAAAGGTCCAAAATATGTTAGAACCAAATGTGACAATAAATTTGTTTTAAATTATTTTCCACAGACTGCTGTAAAATTTGTCATTAAGTGACTAATTAGAAACCATTTTTTCTCAGAAATACTCTGTAAAGGACTTACCAGAAATATTCGTTCAAGTTGATCCTGAATGTCTTTCATTCCTGGAAAAGCAGCAACTCCTTGGATCATTTCAACAAAGATGCAACCTACTCCCCTAAAGAGAGAAGAAAGAATCATTACAAAACTTCAATACATTCAGCTTAGGAAAACTAAATCTGGAATTAGAATATCCACTCCTACAGAAGAGAAGCAGTGGGTAAACAGTTTTCTTTTTCCTTCTAACTTTTTAGATTCAGAGGTACACGTGCAGTTACATGGGTATATTGTGTGATTCTGAGGTCTGAGGTATGAATGATCCCATCATCCAGGTACTGAGCATACATAATACCCAACAGTTTGTCAACCCTTGTCTCCCTTCCTTCCTCCTCCTTCTAGTAGTCTCTAGTTTCTATTGTCATTTTTATGCTATGAGTACCTGATGTTTAGCTCCCACTTATGAATGATAACATGCAGTATTTGGTTTCCTGTTCCTGTGTTAATTCACTTAGCATAATGCCCTCCAGCTGCATCCATGTTGCTGCAAACAACACTATTTCATTCTTTTTCATGGCTGCATGGTATTCCATGGTATGTATGTATCACATTTTCTTTCTCCAGTCCATTGTTGATGGGCACCTAAGTTGAGTCCATGTCACTGCTATTGTGAATAGTGCTGTGGTGAATACGTGAGTGCATGTATCTTTTTTTTTTTTTTAGAATGATTTGTTTTCTTTCAGATATATACCTAGTTATGAGATTGCTGGGTTGTATGATAGTTCTGTTTTAAGTTCTTTGAGAAATCTCCAAATTGCTTTCCATGGTGGCTGAACTAATTTATTATACATTCTCATCAACAGTGTATGAGCATTCCCTTTTCTCTGTAGCCTTGCCAGCATCTGTTGTTTTTTGACTTTTTAATAATAACCATTCTGACTGGTGTGAGATAGTATCTTACTGTGGTTTTGATTTGCATTTCTCTGATGATTAGTGATGTGGAGCATTTTTTAGTATGTTTGTTGGCTGCTTGTATGTCTTCTTTTGAGAATGCCTGTTCATGTCTTTTGCCCATTTTTAATGGAGTTACTTGATAAACAGTATTTTTAATGAGCACCATGAGCTATCTAGGTGACGTACACCTAGATCCCATAACCCACTCACTTCTCCTGCCCCCATCTACTGCCCTGAAAGAACTCTAAATAGATGCAACTATACTGGGCTCAGAAAAGAGTGGAAACCAATAAAATAGTGCATTCTAGTGCTATTACTTACAGAATACAGTTAAGTCCTTAGCTTGATATATGAGTCCTCACAGTCATGTTCAAACATCCTTTTCCAACTATATTTCACAAACTCATAAAGTATTGTAGTCTCTAGACATTCAGTGGTTCTCAATCCTCTTTGCATTAGAATCATCTGGAGAAGGTTAAGAAACTGCATATCTCTGACCACAAACCCCAGAGATCCTGTTTCAATTTATCTAGGTTGGAGCCCAGGCATCCACATGGGCTGCTCAGATGATTCAGGGCAGCTACAGTGAGAATCGCTGAGCCAGACTGATGTACCTGAGTGCCAAGCATAAACCTATACCATTTTACTCAAATTGCTTCACTACCTAGAGTACCCTCCTTCTTTGCCTATTTGCTCTTGATAGCGAATTCCAACTCAACCACTATAATCCTGTTTAAATGCATCTCCTCTGTGACGCCTTTCATGGATCTTTCAGCAGACAGAATTGCTCCCCTTATGAGCTTATGGATTAAGCCCTTACTCAATATATCAGCCATCTACTATGCTCGACATTCTTTCACAGCTTGACCTGCCAATCTCACAGTTCCCACCTAGCAAGTTAGTCCAGTAAATCAAAAGGCCTTGCCTCCCAGACCACTGCATCTTGCACCTAGCCCAACAGGAATAACCAATCCATAGTATGGACAGGGAGCCACTTAGATACTTCTGCCCCTCTGGAGAATAGGGCAGTATGGTAAGAAACTAGCATATGTAGATGGCTAAGTCACATTAGTGTCAGGGAAGTAGCATGAATGGCTACACATTCCTGCAGATGAAGTCCCCTGAACTGACTTAGTTCTTGACTTCTGCAGGCTTAGATGTTCAGATGATCCAGTTTTGTTTTGTTTTCTTTTGTTTTTTAGAACTCTCTACCTCCTGGAAATTCTCCAGATTTTTACATTGGCTGTATTTGAATGGGTTTATGTTTCCTGCAAGTATTCTAATAAAACCATGAACATATTATATTGGGACACTTCTTCCACTGCTGCACCCCCATACTCAATTTAGGGCAAGCAAACCCTTGAGTCTTTATTTCAGAAACCTAGGGGTTAAGATCAAGTGACCTACTTCTCTAAAGCTACTCTAGTTGTTATCACAGTTGTATATAAACAGTGTTTTGAATTAAAGAAATGATGTATTTGCAGAAATTGCTTCCCTATTGTACCACATGATTCTTATTCAAAGTAAATACCAATAATATACAGTGTTAAGATGACTAAAAACAAACAAATGCCATTTTACATCATAGGATGTAATTTTATTTAAGTAGTAAATAATTTCAAACCAGTGTTCTAGGTAGATGGGTTTTTACACAAGATGTTTTCATTTTAGATTTGAAAGACAACATAGGTATCAAGAGAATTATTTTATTAGGATATTAAAACACAATGATGTGCTTATAAATATTAGGGCTTCAGATGTCTGGTTAAGTCTACTTAAATTTTCAGTATGGTGGCTTTCCAATTTTTTCTGTCAGGAATTCTTTTCTAAGACTATTTTCTTCTTATTTAAGTTTACACAATAAAATACCTTGGATCTTAAATAGCTACCTGCATCTTCCTTTTTTACACTCAGCGTATCCTCTCTGCTCTCTACTTTTTGGCCTTCATTTTTCCCACCATAAGCTGCAGCTCGGAGTGTGAAGAGCCTTAGCAGAAGCCATAGCCACCCCCATTATGTACACAGCTAGGCTGGCTAGGAAAGTAACTATTACATTGCCAGAACTACTTATAGAATTTATTTTAGCACTACTTGTGTTTAGTCTATATCATCTCCATAATATGTTACTTAGAACGATTAAAAGACAAATCTATGCTGCAATTCTATTCAGCTGGAATGGAATGATGTAGCATTTTTATAGGCTCTTATCTGCTTAGCTGGCTAAGACTTGGATTTTCATTTCTAGTGGATGTTTCCTATGACATCATCTTTTTCAAAGATGCTTGAGGATGTACTAAAGCAGCTGAGGGAATTACAGTTAAAGGACTCACAAAAAGAGATAAATTGTAAAAGAAAATAAAAAAGTACATGTATAAAACATATCAACATATGAATATAACAGAATTCCTTATTACTGGACTACCTTATTGCCATACAGCAATAAGAGCTCTTCAATTTAATATGAAGGAACTAGTGTCTGCTTTCCCCCCCACCTCTTTCTACCCTCCATTAGCCCCACGCTCCCTCTCTCGATGGATTAAATTGACTGCACTGAATGGTTTACTGAGAAAAAAAAATTCATCCACTTAAGCACTATAATTTATGATACATAATCTTATATCAGGAAATGTCTCCTTTGTTCCTTCTTTCGAGAATTTGAATAATTATGTAATTATCACCCACTCAGTCTAAATTTTTCAAGAATAAGAACTGGTCACAAAAGCTTACAATCAAAGGTGTCACAGGATGCAGTATGCTCAAACTCTTATTTTAGGATTAGTTACCCAGTAAGGTAATATATAAACACCCACCGAGGCTCACACATTCTTCAATTTTTTTGAACTAAACATTTCCCGATTTAATTTATGTCTCAGGTATATGAAAGATTTTTTTCATCACAATTTAAAACCAAATTTTAAGCAGAATTGACAATTTGTTGTCTGTACAACCAGAGACAGACAATCTTTTAGGATTGAAACTTACATAATCTGGGAGCTTTTGTTATTAAAAAGATTATAAAACTATAACTAAAAATTGGCCATAGAAGTGCATTTACAATGAGCAAATCAGTCAAAAGAAATCATAAAATTTTAAAAGGTAACAAATGCAACAAAGAATCTGACATTCAGGAAAACAATGTAAAATTAACTATCTCACATTTATCCTTATCTGATAAATCTCTCTAATACATTTCTTTCTACAATTTTGGCTGTATAATCTTTGATTAATTCTTCTTATGACAATTCTATAGTAACATTTTCTGTAACGAGAATGTAGAGATAACTTAGACTTTCCTCTAGCATGATGATGAACATTGGTTTGGGGGTATGTCTAATAGTTAAGAATTTTTTTTTTCTCAGCTTCACTTCTCATTGTTGGTGAGGTCAGTAAACCTTTAGGACTGTTGTTAATTTTGGGAAAACCTCCATAAAGTTTCTGTTTAGCAGATCTGTATGGTATAAACACAGTAATTTGAACGTATTCCAGTTTACACAGTTCCTTCAGCATGAGAGGACATGCTTAGCTCAGAGTGTAGGGTTAGCAAGGATGCTTAATGCCTGAAAGGGCTAGACAAGTGCAAGCTGGTTGGATTATGGAGTGATGGCACTGGGAATGGAAATATTCCAGGTTGAGAAAACAGGGTCTAATAAACTGAAGAATCTTTAGAGAGCTAACTGCTGTTGTTATGGCTCTATGTGGACAAGAGAAGAAAAGTCTAAAAAGAGAGCAGAAGTCCATATTCCATTCTAAGAATTTTCTACATTTTTAAATGCTTGAAAAATATCAAAAGAATATTTGGTGACATATGAACATTACCTGAAATTCTAATTTCAATATCTATAAATAAGCTTTAATGAAAAACAACCACACTCATTCATTTAGGTACCGTGTATGGCTGCTTTCTCATCGAAATGACAAAGGTAAGTAGTTGCTACAGAAACCACATGCCCTGCAAAATCTAAACTTTTACCATCAGGCCCTTTACAAAGTTTGTGAAATCTTGACCTACGTTATGCTCCACTTGCAAAAAAACACGGTAATAGAAGAAGTCATCCTAATCAGTTATGGAAAAACAAATAAAGAAAGTATAATATATCATGATTATTTGTAAATAATAGAAATAATCTCTTGAATATGATCTGTTTTTTCACTACTGTCTTTAGCAGTTTTCCTGTAATAAAATATGCCTTAGAAGTTTCCTGCATTTTGTCAAAAATTAGTAGGTATTTTAAACTTGAAGATAGATATTTTAATCTCTAAAGTGTTTTGAACTGAGAAATAAATTGGGAGAAAATATGTGTAGTGATTTTTTTAAATAAGGCCATCTAACTTTTTCCCAAAATAGAGAATTTGGTGAGCTGATATGCATCATGGGAGGGAGAAGAAGGACAGTTTATTTTACTAACTTTAAAAAAGTTTCTATTTTATATTTAGAAGATAGGGAAGCATTATATCATGCTTGGAAGTACTACCTTTTATTTTATAAACATTAGAAAATTTTACCTGTTAACTTTAATTTTATAAACATAAGGGGTTTCCAAAATTATGCCGGGTTCTATCCTGATTTCAGAGGATTTTCTTTCCATCTGTTTTCTTTCTACTCATACCCTACATGTGTGCCCCTATATTGACAAAAGGAGAGGAATCCAATTTTTAAAATTATCCCCTGAACTTTTTTCTTCCTTAAAATCAACAGTAGAGGCTGGAGGCAGTGAAGCCTCCACATGCTGTGCGCAACTGACTTTTATCTCCAAATTTACATCACGTCTGTATCCACATTAGATTTTCTCTGCTCCAGCCATGCTGTTCCACTGTCCTCTCATAAAACTTGCCACACTCCTTCCCATCCCAGGATCTCTGCACAGATTGTTGTTCCCTTTGCCTTCGCTGTACCTGGTTAATTGCTTTTTGCCATTCAGGGGTCAGTGCAAATAGCTCCACTTAGAAAATGTCTTTCCCAGTGACCACCTGTAAGGCAGTTCCTCCTTACAGCCCCAGCCCCAGTGTCTCACCCTACTTTTCTTAGTTTGTCCCCTTCATAACACTTAAAAATGTTCAATTGCGTTTGGCTTTTGGGCGTGTGTCTCCTCTAGAGACATCTTGTAGATGTACAAGATCAGGGACAAGGTTGTGGACATCACCTTATTCCCAGGACATAGCAGAGTGTCAGGCACATAATAAGGGCTCAAAAATATTTGCTGAATGAATCGAAAGCAATGCAACCCTCGTTCCCCTGGCTATTCTGTGTGAGCTGAGCTTAGTGACTTGTTTCCAAAGAATATAGTAAGGAAGTAGGAGTGGAGAGTGGGTGTGGACGCCAAATTTACAAGGGAGAAAACTGGCAAACACTATCTCAGCCATGTGACAAAGGTTAACATCACAAGTGATATGTCATGATTTCCCATAAGACTGATGTTTATGGACTTTTTAAAAGAATAAACATAGAAATTGATCTCCTGGTCTGAAAACTTGAAACATATTTGTCTTATCTGAGTTTGTTTCTCAGGAAACCCACACTCAGAACTCCAACAGTATTACGGAACTGAAACTTCTCTTCCTTATTCCTGCCTAATTCCTGTTTTCCCGCATGTAGCTACATTTCTTCTCCACTATATAAACCCCCAATTTTAGTCAGCTGGGGAGATGGATTTGAGACTTTTCTCGTGTCTCTTCAGCTGTAGCACCCAAATAAAGGCTTCTTCCCTGGCAAAACTCATTGTCTCAGTCATTGGCTTTCTGTGCAGCAGGCAAATGGGACCTAAGCTGAACTCCTGGTGTTTTGATAACAGTGCCAAGAACACTCACAGGAAAATGACAAGCTCTTCAATCAATGCTGCTGGGAAAACTGGATATTCTTATCCAGAAGAACAAAACTAGACTTCCACGCCTCACAGTATACAAAATCACCTCAAAATGATTAAAGACTTAAACATAAGGCCCAAAACTATGAAACCACTAGAAGAAAACATAGGGGAAACACTTCAGGACATTGATCTGGGAAAAGATTTTATGAATAAGACATCAAAAGCACAGGCAACAAAAGCAAAAATAAACATATGGGATTATATCAAACCAAAAGCTTCTACACTTAAAGCTTCTGTACAGACAGGAAATAAGTCTCAAATCCTTCTCTCCAACTGACTTAAACTGAGTTTTTATATAGTGGGATAGGAATGTAGCTACGTGCAGGAAAACAGAGTGAAACAATCAACAGAGTGGAAGAACAACCCACAAAATGAGAGTAAATATTTGCAAACTACTTATATGACAGGGGATTAATATCTAGAATATATAAGGAACTCAAACATCTCAACATTGAAAAAACAATCAATCTTATTTAAAAATGGGCCAATGAGGCCGGGGGCCATGGTCGATGCCTGTAATCCCAGCAGTTTGGAAGCTGAGGTGGGAGAATCACTTGAAACTAGGGAGTTCCAGACTGATCTGGCTAACATAGCAAGACTGTCTCCACAAAAAAATTTAAAAAAAAATTTGCCAGGCATGGTGGGACTGCACCTGTAGTCTCAGTGACTCAAGAGGCTGAGGTGGGAGGATTGCTGGAACCCAGGAGATTGAAGCTGCAGTGAGCTATGATTGCACTACTGCACTCCACCCTGAGTGACAAAGAAGGACCCTGTCTCTTTAAAAGAAAAAAAAGGGGGGGACAAATGATCTGAACAGACATTTTCCAAAAGAAGACACACAAATGGCCAAGAAACATGAAAAGGTGCTCAACATCACCAATCATCAGGGAAATTCTCATCAAAATCATGATAAAGACATTTCACTCCAATTATGATGGCCATTGTGAAAAAGATAAAAAAATAACAAATGCTGATAAGGATGTGGAGAAAAGGGAACTCTTATATACTGTTGGTGGGAATGTTCTATGGAGAACTGTATGGAGGTTTCTCAAAAAACTACAAATAGAACTACCATATGAGCTAGCCATCCCACTACTGGGAATTTATCCAAAGGAAAGAAAATCAGTATATTGAAGAGACATTTGCACCCCCATGTTTACTGCAGAGCTATTCACAATAGCCAAGATAGGAAATGAAGCTAGGTATTCAACAACAGATGAATGTATGAAGAAAATGTGGTCTACAAGCACAATGAATACTATTCAGCCATAAAAAAGAATGAAATCTTGTCATTTGTGAAAACATAGATAGAAATGGAGGACATTATGTTAAGTGAAATAAGCCAGGAACAGAAAGTTAAACACCGCATGTTCTCACTCATATATGGAAGCTAAAAAAAGTCAATGTCGTAGAAGTAAAAAGTAGAACAGAAGATACTAGAGGCCGGTAAGGGTAGGGAAGGAAAGTATAGGGAGAGATTTATTAAAAGATACAAAATTACGGCCAGAAGGAAGGAATAAGTTCCAGTGTCTTACACCATTGCAGGATGACTATAGTCAAGAAAATAAGACTATATTATATGTAACATATACTATATATATTATTAAGACTATAACAATAATACTATATTATATAGTTTCAAATGGCTAGGATATTGAATGTTTCCAACACAAAGAAATGATAAATGTTTTATATGAGTTTATATGAGGGATGGGCTAATTACCCTGATCTTATCACTATATATTATATGTATCAAAACATCACTATGTACCCAATATGTAAATTATTGTCAATTAAAAAAATTAAATTAAAAACTTCATATGATAGTATTTGAAAATGTATATATACATATACTCTGTGGCAAAGGAATTCAAGGTGAAAAGATTTATTTAAAATACTATATTTGGGGAAATGGTGGGGTGGAGTGTGTAATACATAGAAAAAAATGGAATTCATAGGGAAGGAGTAAGAACTTTCCTCCATTAGAACAGCGAAAGACAAGTTCAGGGTTACTTCTGTGGGAAGGCCTCCTGGATCTCTCAGACTGTTAGGTCCCCTAACTCTGTGCTCTCCATGATACTTTCTACAACTGCAATTTATTTATTTACTTGTAAACGTATTAGCCACCATCACCTTTCTCAGAACAAAGATTTGGTCTTTTACTTTTAAAAATATAATCCAAATGACTGATAGGGGTTTTGGAGATATGGCAACATTATCAGACCTGAATGAAATAGGGTTAGGTCAAAAAGGCACCAGCTAATATGCCTTGTCATGTATGTATCTGTTCATCATAGTCCTGTTGGGATTTTATGGTGTAGGATAACTTTATATCTTTCAATTAAAATATGGATTAATTACATCCATCAGCATGCATAATAAAAAAATCTGCATTTGATCCATGATATTTTCAGTGGACTATACTCAGTCAATTTTCTCAAAAAGATATTGTTAACTAGATGGCAATTAACTCAATAAATAATTATATCACATGAGGAAGCAGAATAAGACCTAAAGGTTATTATTTCTCTAGTTGACATTAATCTAATTTTGGTTAGATTAAGATATCAAAAAAATAAAACATTGTTCTCCTTCTTCCCTAATTCTCAAGGCAAATGTTTGGCTCAATCTCAGCAGATAATGCAGAAAGACTCTAATATTTTAAAATACGGTGCAATGAAAATGTCAGAAAACATTGCCTAGATTTTAGTTTTTTATTTCATCCATGTATTAGGAAAGGCTTGGGATTCCTTAGGACCGACAGCTTTAAGCAGAGTGACAGTTTCAGTTCTAGAGGGATCATGACACAGCACTGCCTGTGCACTGCCATATGTGCAGCAGGAACAATGACTCATCAAACTTAGACTATTACGGTGGGGGGAGATCTGCCCCTTCTTATACATAATTTTCTAATTGAAAGTGGTAAGAGGCCTCTTCTCAAGTTTAGAAAATTATTTAGAGCCATTCAGAGCCATCTAAATTGTCAAAACCTTTGGAAAGAAGGCTGTGACAAAAAGGGAGTGTCAAGCTGTTTCTGATTCTGACAGGAGGCAAGCAGATGAACAGAACCACAACTCACTACAGGTTAGTTCTCTTGCCTTTCTGCCTTTTGACATCATGCTGGCATCAGAAATTTCCTCGAATCCTATGTATCCTTCCAAAAAAAGTACTTGAAGCAGTGCTTCTCATCCTTTAATGTGTATACTAACCACGTGGGGATCTTCTTAGAATTCAGATTCTAATTACTGGGTATGGGTTGAGGCCTGAGATCCTGCATTTCTAACAAGCTTCCAAGCCATGCTGATGCTGCTGTTCTCAAAATCAGGTACCAACGGGCAAGAATGTAAAGGAATTTGGGTAATTCTGTTTTGAATGGAGTTTTATAACTCAGATCAATTCTCTGAACATATATTCAAGCTCCAGCCAAAGGAACAACAAAGAAAGAGGAGATCACTGAAATGAGTTAGATTAAATGCAAAACATAATCTAAATTTAACACACAGGGATGCAATACAAGCTCAGAATGCTTCCACATTAATTAACCTAATAGGTAATTTTATTTAGCCATGGTTCACTGAAATAAACCATTATGCAATTAAAGCTAGAACTATTTGATGCACCAAAGTAGCCATTTATTTATCTTACTCTTCTCTGAAGGAACATATGTATTTGTAAAATAGACCAAAGAGCTTTCTTCCCTAGGAGATCAGCTTCAAAAAGATGAAAACTAAAAAGTGACTTTTTTTCTATATTCTAAAAGAAAATTTATTACATATAACAGACTTAATCTTTTCATTTTGGCATTTGCAGTATTTGAAAAGTGAAAGATTAAAAAATTACATTCTGCATGCCCTTGGTGACTACTGAAGGAACCGAATTGATTAAATTGCCACTCATCATTTACTGTGGTTAGTGCTTCATTAGGCACAGATAGGCACAATATATCTTAGTCAAATACTTCTATGGAGTATTTTGCTCTCAAGGAATGAAAATATAACCCTAGATTGTGGGTAAAAGCCCATCTTAGAAAACATTTGATTCAAAACAATAAACTTTTAATATAATGAGAAACTGTAACATTTATTTTTCAACTATGAAACAAAATTATATCTCTAAGAAGTTCTACTTACAAATTAAGCATATCAGAATAAAAACAAAAGTAAAAAATAAAGTACAGGAAGCTAATATAGTTCAGTAGACTCAAGGCCCAGGATGGCCTGCTGCTGACTTGGAGGGAGGCACCAGGCAAGTGATTAGAATCCTCTTACTAGGATCTACATCAGCAATAAAACTAACAGGGAAGACTGAGAAGCCCAACCATCTCAAAGTACCAACCAGCATAAATATTCCTTATGTTCCAATGATAATTTTTGCTCACACACTTTAAGTACTATGTACATTTATTATTATTTTTTTCTAATGAAATGGCAAAGTTGTATTTTTGCTGTCTGGTCCAGTTACCAGATCCAGGAATCATCTGAAATCTTTTGCCTTTTTTTTTTTTTTTTTTTACTATGTATATACAGTCATCAAGTTGTCCACATCCTAAGTATTCCTAAATACTTCTACAATCTGATCTCCAACTGCTTTCTCTCTTCCTCCTTACAGTCCTTTTTGAATGCTTCTGAAATCCTGTCCTCCATCTCTATCCACAAAACACCAGATATTTCATCTGTTCATCTTTGTCCATGGCATGATCTACATGTCCTTCAAACCTAGCTTTGTCAGCTTGGAAAGATGGCTTTGAGAAGTCAGGCAGAGTAATTACCACTGGGTGAAGCCTCCCCTGACCCCCCTAATCATTCACCAAGGATAAATTTATCACCTTCACCTCTGAGCTGCCACTGTCTTAACCATATACCTGTGCTAAGGCTCATCACACTGTCTTTCCCTGTAACCTTGAAGGCATGAATAGATCTTTCTCATCTTTTCGGCTCCAAGATCTCACAAACTGCCTTGTACAAAATAGGTGTTCAATAAATATCTTTAAAATGAGGGAATAAATGAATGAATTGCATAAACTAGTCTGAGGAGTACACACAAGATACTGCAACAGAAAAAGGCACTTGATTTAGAGCTAATATTATCATATGAAATTAAACACTAAAAAAAATCAACTCAGTAATTTCACCAAAATATCTAAACTCTAACTTCATTTCTAAGAG
The DNA here is from genome assembly GCF_007565055.1 of Rhinopithecus roxellana. NCBI lineage: Eukaryota > Metazoa > Chordata > Mammalia > Primates > Cercopithecidae > Rhinopithecus > Rhinopithecus roxellana. Next base: position 120,753,690 of record NC_044554.1, on the reverse strand, counting down.
ACTCCAAAGGAACTCCAGCAGTCTCCATGGAAACCTTTCCCTCCACTGTACAATTTACTCGAATGCTAACATTAAGAGATAGAGGTACCTTTGAGAAGGCCTAAGACAATGTTTTGATTTTTACATGTAAAGAAGCTGTATTATATGTTTAAATGTCTTAGTGTTGGTTGCAGAATCAGAAACTGCATCTTCTGAATCCAGGGTTAGCAATCTCTTCATTATGCTATGCTGCTTCTGCAGTCAGAACAACCTGTCTTTATTCGGTCAGTCTGGTCAGGTTAAAAAAGAGGAAATAGAGATGGTAACTTTGATTTCTTCCCAGGTGACACAAATGCCAGCAAAGACAAGATAAAATCAAAACCAAATCTTCAAAATTAGAGGGTTTGGCAGAGAACACAGTAAAACTACCCTAGAAAACTGAAATCTGCCATCATTCCTAGTACACTGAAAATAAGACGTTGGCTGTGTTTTAAAAATGCTTAAAAATTTGGCCAGGTACAGTGGCTCACACCTTTAATCCCAGCACGTTGGGAAGCCGAGGCGGGTGGATCACCTGAGGTCAGGAGTTCAAGACCAGCCTGGCCAACATGGTGAAGCCCTGTCTCTACTAAACATACAAAAATTAGCTGGGCATGGTGACACATGTCTGTAATCCCAGCTATTCAGGAGGCTGAGGCAGGATAATTGCTTGAACCTGGGAGGCAGAGGTTGCAGTGAGCCGAGATTGCACCACTGCACTCCAACCTGGGTGACAGAGTGAGACTCGGTTTCAAAAAAAAAAAAAAAAAAAAGCTTAAAAATTCAACACAGACTCCCATGGATGATGAAGACTCTAGAGATGGAGTCTTAAAGTAATAACTCTAGGTTACATAGATAATAGGGAATATTTGGACTGTTTACATCCAGCAACCAGTCACAATTAATATAAAAATATAAATAGGAAATGCCCTCACTGAGGACTACTGTAAGAAAAAAAATGAAAAATATTACAAGAAATAGCAGAGAAATATTATTTCTTGTATTATGGAACAATGAAAGAAGTTCCATTTGATAATTCATTTAAAACTCTGCCAATGATGGCCCTTCTCTAAGGAATAAGCATAGACCAGGCAGAACAAGAAAAAAAGCAAATTAATAAGCTTTGCACATCTTTAATTTCTGTTTATATGACAGCTGATGCAAAACAAGGAAGTCGTATTTTAAGGCTTGTCTCTGCAAATGTATTAATCCTTATGCAATAATGTAGGAAATTAGGAAAAATTTATTCACGGGTAATTATCTTAAAAATCAAAGCAAAAGACACATCAAGCAATCTTTTTCAAGAAACTTCATGTGGCATATTGTGAAGAGAAATCACTGCTAAAGCCTTCATGTAAATTATCCTACTATAAGGAGAATTCTGAACTTCAATTTACACTATGTTAAGTTGATATATTTAGTTCCAGTCATCAAATGGCATAAGCTAGACTTTGATGGACTATGGATAAGAATGCTGAAATGGGCACTACTAAGATATATGACTGGATGATTGATATTTTACAGTAAAATATTTGACAACCACCTAATATGTTAGATAATAGATGCAAGACCTAAAGGCAAAAACCTTTCCAGTACAGAGTATTAGGGCCCATTTTTTTTGGTGATGTCTGTGGGCTTCTTGGAATATTCTCAAATATTTGCTCTGGAATGTAGCTTTGCAGTCTGGCCACTGCACATAGATTACAACTTGAATGATGCCTTTGGGGTTGTACAATGCAGTAGTGCTAGTGGGCGTGGCTCGAGGGCAGGAACCAGGTCTTTCTCACCTTGAGCCTCTCGACATTCTGTAATGTTTTGCTGAATGAATAAATGAATGAAGTGACTAATAAGGTAAAAGGGAGATTTTTGTGGGAAGGGAGCTACCCTGAGATTCTAGAGCTGTATTTTGTTTTGTTTTGTTTTTTTCTGTGTTACCACCAACCACACGCAGTGTGTGAGAAAAAACAAACAAACTAAAACAAGCACCTCTAATTTCAGGTGTTACAAAATGGTCACAAATAGAGGGAAATTTATTTATTTCTATAATAAAGTTTTTCATCTGTTGCAGTTTCCATTAGGCTATGAATATATTAAGTATTCAAAAACCAATATGGCAAAAGCTAACAATAAAGGAAGAACCATTTAAATTATCAATCAGAAAAAAATGAGAAAAGCTTTGCCAAGCTCAACTGAAAATTCAATTATATAAACATCCCACTCTTGGAATCTATTGTCTCACACAGAAATACAGAGAACTAGAAAATGCCACAGTAAAAGATGAGCTACCCACATGGGTGTAGGAAAATAGGAAGCTACTAGGATTTAGTCATTAGTAATTACTAAGTGACTGTCACATACTATGAATACGTTTTGTTTTATTTTTAATGAAATTTAGCAGGCTGTTTCTTGGACACTGGTAAGTTGTTTTAGTTGAATTCAAGTTTAGTTCTTTTTCAACTATTGCTTTATTTATTTTCTTTTTTTTTAATGACATCTACCAACAGGAATCTAAGGATACAACATTTGAAGAACAAATTTTTTAAAAGACCCACAAATATCTAAGTTTATCAGTTACATAATATAGCATCTAAAATTAAGAAAGCCACCAGAACATTTAAGTTATAGTAATTCATACAGCAAAATACCAGCAAACAAAAATGGGATTCTTAATTAAAATACACTCCAGGTAATGCAGTACTGAGGAATTAACTCATAATTGTAATAACAAGCACAGAATTCTCCATTTCCATCCTTCAATAAGCAATATGAAGTAGACATCCTAGTAACATTCTAGTAGGCATCTTTAGTAACTATTGTCACACAATGACATTTATAGAGGCTCCTAGTTTCTCTCCAATCACATTTCCATTCAATCATGTCTTTCCTGTGCATACAAGTTAATGATCCACTTTTTCACCTTCACTGGATTAGAAGTTTTCTATTGCCTAAACACTTGTTGAAAATGCTTCACTACTTTTGCTGGTTTTTAACAGCAAGCTTTTTTTTTTGGATTCATACAGCCCACAGATCCAAAGAACTCTTTCTGTAATGCACTCACGTAAAATTATTATCTCTTTAAGAATTATGACCTCACATTTTATTAACTTGCATCACTATCTCATCAACCAGTGTATGGCTTTCTTTTCAGGTTGGTTTTCATAAATTTGTTATTTCGCTAAGAGTTAAATGGTAGGGATTATAAACCACCACCACACTAAGATGCCAGCAGTCATGAATTTCCTGCCTGCATTATGCTATTTAATCGGCTCCCACTCATCAGCATAGGCAAGTTAAATTTGTGCCCCGGGAAAATCACAAATGTCTACATGGCAAAGACCTTTAGTAGTCAATGTTCACAGTTAAAGTCACCAATATTAAATAATCAACAAAAGCAGGGCATGTGGTAAAACGTGCATAGATATCCCTGTCTGGACACCTCTAGAATTAGGGCAGCTCCCTTCCCACAAAGATCCTTATACAATATGAACCTAATTTCCTTCTTATACAATATGAGCCAGCCTTCCTTTCCTTTCCTTTTCCTTCCTTCCTTCCTTCCTTCCTTCCTTCCTTCCTTCCTTCCTTCCTTCCTTCCTTCCCTCCCTCCCTCAGTCCCTCCCTCTCCCCCTACCTCCCTCCCTTCCCTCCCACCTCCCTCCTTCCCTCTTCTCATCCCTTCTGGACAACCTGACATAATATCAAGACATTCAAGGTGAGAAACCTCAAGCAGGACCCACTAACATGGCTGCATTTGTCTTCTCCAAAGTGACCAAAGTGTCAGTTAGGAAATAAATTTTAAACAAGGATAAAATAACTCTAGGAGAAGGCACAAGTCCATGAGAGGTAACCTGTTTTGAGAAGATGTAGGTGAAGACATGACAATCTAGGCAGACCACAGGCAGTTACAGCTTCAAGTTATAGTCAGATTATTTACCTACAGCAACTTGGAAAAAGTTCAGGATGTAAAAAGTGTGAAGCTGAGTCTGACAGCTGGAGACAGAGGAGAGAAATGAAAATTTGTACGAAGAGCAAACTTTTGCCTCATAGGTCTTCTCTGACTATCCCTTATCTCACCCTAAACACACACCAGCAGGGTACATGACATTAAACCCAGGAGGCCTCAAATTGAAGATAAAAGTTGCAGTAGAGAGCACGGCGAGGCACTGAGCTGAAAAAAAGGGAAATCAAGTGAAAAATGCGTTTACTGATGTATGTGACCATCAGCTCCCCTTTCCACTCTGCTATGAGGATGTCAGCTGCCTGTAATCAGCATGTGAGGAGGAACAAAGAACAAGCCTTAAGATACTGACATCTGAGGACCTCCCAACCAGAAGTTTCGCTCTTTGTCTGAACAATATACAGTGAACTGACTGGTTAATTGGGCCCTTCCTAAGTGTATAGATTTATAGTGCTTAATGTATAAAAGTAAATGAAAAGCAAAAAAAAAAAAAAAAGTCCCCATCCCCGTGTTTAAGAAATAGAAATCAGAAGGAAAGGAAGCAAGAACAATTTCATATATGGAAGCTGAATTTTTTTTAAAATTAGAAGGTTTGTAAGATAAAAAGTTACATAAAAGACTTTAGAAAATAGAGGATTAAGAAAGGAGCTCCAATATCAAAGTAATACAAATTTTCTAGAAAGTGAAGACAGAGAGGATGGAAGAAATCATTTTTTAAAAAGAAATTCAAGAAGTTTCCTAAGAGCTAGAACACATTAGTCTTTATCTTGAAGGAAACTTACCCAGCACCAATAGAAAAAGACACTACCAAAGCAATATCATCATGAAATTCTGGAGGGATAGAGAGAAGAACCTAATTCCCTCCAGAGAGGAAGTATAAGGGGGCACACAAATGATCGAGAATGGAATCACACTTCTCAGTAGCAATACCAGAAGCTCTAGGGAAATAAAATAATGTACTGAAAATTCTGAGGAAAAAATTAATATTCAAGTTATACATTATCATTAATGATACACACTTAGCCAAATATCAATCATTTGTGAAAGTAGAATAAAGGCATTTTCAAAATACTAAGAATTTGAAAACTGTATCTCTAATGTATGCATTCTTCTAATGCACCTAAAGGAGGAAGACATGGAATCCAGATAAAGGGAATCTGCAGTCAGTGACACTCCAGAAGGAAAATGGATCCAACCCAGAAGTGACTACAAATAGAGCTATAAGAGAACCAATAAGACATACTGAAATACGTCAAGTCTAGCAACAGCAGGAAGCCATGACTCCCTCTCCAACTAAGAACTAAGTGTTATTAGTGTGTACTGAGAGCTAGAGCCATGGGAGAGAAGCTTCCCCGAAGAAGTTGTAGTTAGTCATTTCCAGAAACATGGTCTAACATGGGGAAGAATTAGGGAAACATACACAGTCACTCTCTCCTCCCACTTGTTTTTGCCTGAACCCAGCTGGAAACCAGTAAGTGATGGCAGCTCAGAGGATGCAATTCCCTAGGGGTCAGCCAAGTAAGACACAGGGCAGGACAGAAGACGGTGGGGAACAGACTGGGAAGAGAACAGAGAATAACCAGCTTAGGACCTATAACACCATGCAGAGACAAAGTGGGGATGGGGATGAGTGGGGAGCAAATGAAGTCTGAGATAAGAAGTGCTACATTGTGCTAAGGCAAGAAATCAGAAAGCCGAGAGAGGAAAGTTTCAATAAAATGGTTGAGGAAAGGAGATGTAAAAAAAGTAAATGGAACTGACAGATCTGCTATTGTGTTTGAGAATTTGAAAAATATGCTTTCATAGGTAATTGACAAATTCTTCACAATTAGCCATAAGAGCAAAGACAACTAATAAGAATCACAGACAGTTATTAAGTCCAGGAAAAGCAAAAGGTTATACAAGAAAATATATAATCATAAATACTACTTGACTTTAAGCATGAATAATATTTATAAATGTTCTAAGACGAGATATAGATTATAAGTTAGTATAATGAAGGTTGACAGAAGCACGTTAAATCCTCATCTACCATAATACCTACTTAGTAGACAGTGTCGAAAATAGTAAATCAATGAATAGCAATATAAGCAATTTAAGACAGACAGAAGTAAAGTACTATGTCTAAAAGAGTTCAAAGTAAAAATAAATAAAAAATAATTAAAAGCAAACAGAGTTAAAAGTAGTTGCTTCTGGAAAATAGGATTAAAGGGTGGGTATGGATGAGGCAGAAGATCACTGTTTTTCTATTGTTATTGTTGTGGTGTGTATTAGTTATGCGTTATACTTGCAATAGGTTTTATTGTTACAGTTTTCTGGTTCGGAAACTGAAGCTAGGAGTAGCTAAGGAATCTGTTCAACTAAAATCACACAGCTAAGAAGTGGCAGAGGGAAGCTAACCTAGGTTTTCAATGTGCTTTCTACTATAACAATGCCTCTCCTTTACACAGCAAAACACTGCTAGTTACATTTTGTGAAAGTTGTCACAATCAAAATGGAGTCACTTGTGTTAAAATCCCTGACAAACAGAGCTGAGGAAGGCCATGAAGGAACGGTTTTCATGAATGAAAACTATCACAAAAGGCTGCAAAAAACACAGCCTGGCACAAAGGCCACTGTAACCTTACACACACAAGAAAATACTTCTATGAAGACATCTGCCTGCCCAATGTCAGACTGCCGCCACCCTTGTTACTGATCTTTGTAGTCAAGGATAATTATCATTAAAAATTATGTAATTCTTCTCATTTTCCTTTAAAAACCATTGTTGGCTGGGCACGGTGGCTCATGCCTGTAATTCCAGCACTTTGGGAGGCCCAGGCAGGTGGATCTCAAGGTCAGGAGTTCGAGACCAGCCTGACCAACATGGTGAAACCCTATCTCTACTAAAAATACAAAAATTAGCTGGGCATGGTAGTGGGCGCCTGTAATCCCAGCTACTCAGGAGGCTGAAGAAGGAGAATCTCTCGAACCTGGGAGGCAAAGGTTGCAGTGAGCTGAGATTGAGCCATTGCACTCCAGTCTGGGTGACCGAGCGAGACTACGTCTCAAAAAAAAACAAAAACAAAAAAAAAAAACCTTTGTCTTCCATCACCTTCCTCAATATTCCCATTTTTGTAGGTCTCACTCTTGGGGCCAGGCTGGAGTGCAGTGGTGTGATCATAGCTCACTGCAGCCTTGAAATCCAGGGCTCAAGCCGTCTTCCCACGTCAGCCTCCTGTGGGACTATAGGCACCCTCTACCATGCTAACAGAATTTTTATATTTTGCTGAGATGGGATCTCAGCATGTTGCCCAGGCTGGTCTCAAATGCCTAGCCTCATGCTATCCTCCTACCTTCGCCCCCAAAGTGCTGGGATTACAGGTGTAAGCCAACACTCCTGACTACATATTTCTAAATTAAAACACACAGACACACAGACACACAGACACACACACACACACACACACACACACACACTGTCTCTCTCTCTCTTAAGATGAGAATATCCTGGGCCAAAAATTATTTTTGATTATCAAGACATAGACAGTGTGTTAATTTCCCTAAAACCAAATAGAGCAGCTTTTATATATCCCATAGCACCCTTGGATGCTACACCCCAACAGAAATGCAGTATTTTTAGCTTGGCTGATTTACATTCTAAGAGTTGATAAGAACACTGTTCTCAACATTTGTGGAGTTTTATATTTCTTAAAAAATTTTACATGTAACCATCTCTTGTTATTCTCACAAACCAGTGAGGCAGCTGAGTACACCAAGCGTTATAATAATGTCATGAAACTGAGTCTCTGTGATCGGCTATTTAAAAATCACCCAAAAACCAGTTTGTGGATAGCCAATTATTGTGCAAATGTTGATTTAAAATGGGGAAATTTTTATTTGTTCTTAAAGAGATTTGGTAGATCAATGCCTCATTTTACATATTATCATTCATCTAATTTATTGACAGTAAATGACCAAACATATGCACACACAAATACTCTTTTTCTCACAAACATACACACCAATAAACAACAATGGAATATAAAAACTATAACCACACTAGACATTTTTTTTTTTTTTTGGAGACGGAGTCTCACTCTGTCGCTCAGGCTGGAGTGCAATGGTACAATCTTGGCTCACTGTAACCTCTGCCTCCCGGGTTCAAAAGATTCTTCTGTCTCAGTCTCCCAAGTAGCTGGGATTACAGGCACGTGCCACCATGCCCAGCTAATTTTGTATTTTTAGTAGAGACGCAGTTTTACCATGTTGGTGGGGCTGGTCTTGAACTCCTGCTCTCCGGTGATCCACCTGCCTCAGCCTCCCCAAGTGCTGGTATTACAGTTGTAAGCCATCGTGCCCAGCCCCACACTAGATTTTTGACAGAAAAATAGAGGTGCTTCCTTTCAGCATCCCAAAGCTATCACTAAATTTGGCACTCTGGTAGCCACTCTAAAATGCCACAATAACCTAATATGAGAGAACTGTACTTACAGAGATAATTTGTATTAGGCAATGTAACATTAAGTTTGTTGCAAGGAATTTGAGTTTGTAGTCAGCAGTCTTTAGTGTGAATTAAATACTTGAATGTGTTAAGTCTCTTCTGTTTAGTAGTATTTAGCAAATTATTGCTCTAGTGTATTATGAGAAAGGTGACCACATGTCACAGTTACTCTGTTTTACACCTATTATCCCGGCAGAATTATTAACTCTCAATGGTGTCCTGGTATAATAATAAACCATAGGGTCATCCTAATTTTAAGGGACTTCCATAGTGGGAGTAGGCTTAGAAACCATGGCTGCCACCATGAGATCAGCTTCAATCTCCTGGATGTCCTTCTGACTGTCCCCAGTTCTTTTGTTATGTTGTATTGCATTTCGGTGGCTACACCAACAAGTCACTTGGATCATGCATTATTTGAGCAGTTCTCAAGAACTCTTAAAGAGGTGTTACATTTGACAGTAACTAATTCATATGCTCCTTGGTCTTATGACCTGATTAATTAGAAACAGTACAAACAGTGCTGACAGATAGATGATTCAGCATAACTCATGAACTCAAATTCTCATTCTTACTATCCTTTGGTTTAAAATGAACTCATTCATTTTAGCAAAAGTAATAAATGAGTAATGTCTAGGAATTGGGAAAATATTAATACATGCCAGCATTAAGTACTAGTCTTGTGAAAATGTATTCAATCCAATGATTCCTGTCGTAGTTTATTAAAAAAAAAAAAAAAAAACTCTTCCTTGCATAAAACTAAATAGTAAAATCTCTTAAAAAGTTGATGGCAGGAGAGAAAAAGAGTCCACAAGCTGTTGAGAGACAGTGAAAGACACCCACTATATTTGAGCTATACAAAGGACATGACTCAGAATATAACCTAAATTATAAAATCTATGTTTTGCTGTATTTGTGTTTTGGAGTTGCTCTACCGGTAAAATAAAGATCAATTTGTAAACAAATCATCTTAAGAGATTATGTAGTATCTTGTAAAAAGAAAGGGCTTTGAGTAGGTTATCCTTGAGTTTGTTTTTTTTTTTTTTTTTTTTTTTTTTTTTTTTTTTTTTTTTTTTTTTTTTTTTAGGCAGAGTCTCGCTCTGTTGCCCGGACTGGAGTGCAGTGGCCAGATCTCAGCTCACTGCAAGCTCCGCCTCCCGGGTTTACGCCATTCTCCTGCCTCAGCCTCCCGAGTAGCTGGGACTACAGGCGCCCGCCACCTCGCCCGGCTAGTTTTTTTTTTTGTATTTTTTTTTTAGTAGAGACGGGGTTTCACCGTGTTAGCCAGGATGGTCTCAATCTCCTGACCTCGTGATCCGCCCGTCTTGGCCTCCCAAAGTGCTGGGATTACAGGCTTGAGCCACCGCGCCCGGCCGATCCTTGAGTTTGAATGTGTACTCTGTTTACTAACTGCATGACCTTGGCCGGGCGCGGTGGCTCAAGCCTGTAATCCCAGCATTTTGGGAGGCCGAGACGGGCAGATCACGAGGTCAGGAGATCGAGACCATCCTGGCTAACACGGTGAAACCCCGTCTCTACTAAAGAAATACAAAAACTTAGCCGGGCGATGTGGCGGGCGCCTGTAGTCCCAGCTACTTGGGAGGCTGAGGCGAGAGAATGGCGTAAACCCGGGAGGAGGAACTTGCAGTGAGCTGAGATCCGGCCACTGCACTCCAGCCTGGGAGACAGAGCAAGACTCCGTCTCAAAAAAAAAAAAAAAAAACAAAAAAAAAAACAAAACTAACTGCATGACCTTACCCATATTATTTAGTCTCTCTGGGTTTGGTTTTCTCAAACTGTATCATGGTAAAATAGGTAAGTAATTAAAATGCATAACAGGGCTCAGAATACAGTTTGTGTTCAATAGAAGTATCTATTGTTGTTACTATTATTATCACTCAAGTCTCAAATCAAACCACAGGACCTCATATAGAGCAAATTGATTTTCAGAGGAGGGGCTATGCTAGAGCTAATTTGTGATTCTTTACCTTAAAACATTAGTAAATAAACCTAAATCCTAAGAAACATTATTTTATTATATACATTTCCTTGGTTCAAGAAAGATCATTAAAGATGATGGCAGAATTTTGTATATTGCCAGTATGTATGGTGATTAGGCTTATTTAAGAAAAAAGCAAAGCTAAATGGCCTTTTAATACTTAATAAACAGGCAATTTCTTTTCTAATCTATGCAAAATCAATTTTGATGTGGACATTTTTCTATATATCAAGAGTGGTATGGAAATTTTTTCTAACCACCCAGCTGCTACAATGTTAAATAAATTAATTTCAATCTTAAATCAGAGATGTAATAGAGAAATGGATGATTTAATATGCAATCTCATTACATTTGACAGGCTTATTTATAAATGACTTGCCCCACATTTTGACAAGCATAGTTAATATGTTAATTAGCTTTTTAAAAGATGATGAAAGGAAGAGACTGTCACGCTATCATTCTTCATATACTGTTGGGGTGTTGGGGAGTACTGTAGTTGATACCTCAGGGTAGTGCTACTATATATTTTACCCACCCCCAAAGCACTGTGGTCTTGATGAGATAATCATTTATTAGCAGAAAATGACTTAGTCACCGTATTTTAAAAATTAAGCCCTTAAAATAATCCCAAGTGACCTTCTGCTTTTCTGCTTTCAAAAAACAAATGCAGCTCTAAACATATTTATGAACTTCTACAGAGGAATATACAGCTTATTTGGAACAATGACATCAACTGAGCAGAGCTTCCTAGCAAGGGAAGAACTACACAGAGAAGCTGCTTGTTACATCTGCACTTCTCTTAATGTAGCTTTCAGAACTCAGTAGGCCTTTTTGGTTTAGAAAAGCTTAGCAATGATTTCCCATGCCTATAACTTTCAAAGAGTTATAAATCCAAAAATTAAGAGAAGTTATACAGAGGAAATGCTCAATTTGATTCCTCTGCTTAAAATTTCCTTTACAGAGGGAGATAGAAGTATCAGAAACTATCCATTTTGATAAAAGCATCAAAAACTAGCTATCTTGCTGAGTTCCCAAATCACACAGGGTTGTTTGTTTATTGCAAGTGTTGGAGACCTGGAGGAGGAAATCGTAACACAGCCACCTCTGATTTCCATCACTTGCTGGCAAATGATAATGCATATGTGTCTTCATTAATATTTTTATTTCCTGTGGCTATTTAAAGAGAAAACTGGAAAATGGAACACTGTACAGGGATCGTTAGTTTTTAGTTACTACCTTACTGCCCCATGCTGATAAATGAACTGTAAAAAGGCCTGAAACTACTGCCACCTGCCTCCCTGCTATTCTCCATGGGTTAATATTTGCACTTTTCTTTGCTGCAGCTGAGCCATGACTCAATTATAGTCCCATTTCTAGTTCTCTGAAAACCCACCATCGATGTCATTGATTATGCAGAAATCAGTGCCTATGAACTTCTCTCTAACTGGAAAAACACATTTTATTTGACTTATAGGATAATAACAAGATAGCTTTTAGAAAATGGCTTGAAATGAAATCAGATTCAGACAGGCAGGTGTACCATAGATATAACATAGATTTTAAGGCTTGGAAGTAAAGAGCCGGTAAGCATGGGAAGCTGTTCAGAAATAACACATTCGCTATTTGGTTCTGGCGATGAATAATCTTGGCATGTAGACAAAAGGGCATTTGGGGTCTACTATTTTCTATCAGTTTTCCTCCTTTCCACTTAAATAACAGTCTTCTTCTTGTGCTTCCATTATGTCTCTGTTCAAAGCAAATTGGCAGAAAGTGTCCAAACTGTCTTCCTTGAGAGAATGAACACACACACGTGGAAGAAGAAGTGACACACGCTGGAAATCAAATACTGAGCTATACCTCAGAAACACACATATTATGTCACAGTCCATTTGGTTCTTGGTGATTTTAAAGGTTTAGGAAACATTAGCCACTAGTATGTAAAAAAATGTTCTTGAGGGTAGAGTCTTAACTGAACTGCCAAGCAACTGACACAAAACTGGCTCCAAGCCACAGATGTTTCCAACCAATGTTTTATTAGCAGAGTCCCTAACTGATCTCACTGAAAGACAACCTAGAATTTCCATACCCCAAAAATAGAGAAAAATCCCCATAACACAAGAATCTTAAGTAATCACTATTTGCATAGCCAACTATAAGTCACGAAGTAGGAAAGGGATAAGAAAGTAACTAATATCCTGATTCATTCATTGACCTTTATTTTCAACTTTTTCTGCCATTACACTAATTATCTAAATATCTGTTTTACCCAAATCCCTGTGTTGGGAAAAAAAATATAACTGTGTAAACAACCGTCCCCCCAAAAAAGCCAGGAAGTGTGATAAAATAAAGATTAGCTCAGCCCTTTAATGACAGATGATCATCTTTATTCTCAGTGTTTTAGAATATCACTAAAATGCTATTAGATTTAGTATAAGGCATTACAAAATTATTACAACAGATCTTAAGCTGTATGATTGTCTGATTTTCTTGTAGCTCTATTGAAAGCTTTAGAGCTACACTTCAATAAAAATAAATATGTTCTCATGTACACAAAATGTTGCAGGTATCCTCAGTGGCTTTAGAAATCCCCAAGTCTCATTCCTAGGGAGGGCTGCTGGAACATAAAAAAACTGCACTGTGCCCTAGATCATGAGAAACTTGATTGTTTTCTCACCATAACATTTTTGGATCAAAAACATCAGGAAAGAAGCCAGGCCTCATCACAGGCCAATTTATGAAAAGGGAAGATTACTGGGGGTAGAGGACTGAAGTAAGTATACAACAATAAGATAAACAACACATACTGCAGTTTTACTGAGGTCATAAACTTACATGAACACACAGAATTCTACATATGGGGGCATAATCATTAAGGGAAGATGACTCCTATTATAAAACAGCCATGTGCTATGTAAATTGTTTTACTTTGGACACAACTGTGAGTCTAGAAAAGAAATTTTTCTATTAATAAAAGACACGTTCAACAGTCTGTCCTTCGTGCCAAAAATTAGATTATTCCCTTATTTGATTGTTTGATTTGGCTCACACTTAATAGGGAACTCAGCATAGTTTACCATTAATACTAATTATGAATTAAATCTTGACAGTCATTGGACCTCATAAAATAGATTTTTAAAGCTTTGCTAAAGCATGTGTGAAAGTGAGACCTAAAATTAAACATATAATTTTTTTTAAAGTAGTCATTTTATTTCATTTTGGATAACTAATGTCAGAAGTTTTCAGGTACATACTGTGAGTCAAATTGGTGCCTAACAGTTACACCAAAATTTTCAGACCACTCATTAGAGCTTTGTTGCAAATTTAAACACACTCCCTGCTACTTCAATCCTATTGCCGTCTGGAGATATATACTTCCCTTATTATAAGATATAGTCACAAATTAAGACTCTTAGAGAGAAAAATCATGATACTGACAGTTAGAAAAATGTCTCTGCCCCTGTCCATCAAGAACCATTACCACACACCATCTGCAAAGGAGACTCTAATTAGAGAACATTCCCAATCATGTTTTTAAACATCCAGCAGCATGGCCACATGCAGGCAAACACTCCTGCACCATTAATCTTCATTCAAACTGTTAGGATGTTTGTCTAGGCTTGACCCAGACCAAGCACTACAGATAGATTAGCAAGAGTAAAGCTTCCATTTCTCACCACATGTCAAGGCAGGTGGAATATTCTGTTGAGCCTAGAAGGACATCTGGAGGTCTGTACCACAAGGTAACCACTTCATTGGAGTATGTGTGGCTAGGGACGGATTTTGCTCTTGCAAGACCTGTGGGTTACATGAAACATAAAGAAGTTTAACAGGCATTAGCAAAACAAGGGAATTTAAATTTGAATGTTCACAGTTTTAAAGGTCAAACCTGATCTTTTAATACAGAATCAGGAGTGCAGTGTCAAAGTTAATAAAAAGCTGGGGAAAGCATATTGTGGTTTCTGTTTTTAATACATGCTAATAACTATTAAAACATTTATATTTCCTAACAAAGCACTGATGTCATGAATCTAATAAAATATCAGCAGAGTACACAAATAATTCATAAACTATTAATAACACAGGAGCTTAGAAGTCTCTTGAATTTTTTAGATTTATAAGTATTGTGAGAAAGGGTTCCTTGGTCAAATAACTTTGAGAAAAAAATAGATTTAGAAAGTTAAAGAATACTTAAATTGTGAAACTTCTCAGTTTTCTTAATTGTTCTAATGTGTATTGTGAATCTGCAAGATGAGAGTATAACACTTTCCTCGAAGAATTGTCCTACAATTTCTTGTGGTTTCAGTGTTCTGTCAAATACTCACTAGGAAATGCTTATTGCAGAAGCTCTTTTGAAAAAACATCTAAATAAATAAATATAAAGGAATAGTCAAATCTGGTACATACATTGATGAGATTATATATGATAAATTAAAATGTCCTCTAAGAAGTTTTTTAAACTGGGAAGGTGTTAAGTGAAAAGATATATGCAATTTGACCTCATAACCATAAACACTCATGCACAGAATAAAGATTGGCAGGTCTGGTTTTTTTTTCCCCTCTAAAAAGGAAAAAAAAGAAAAAAGTTGGGCAGAAAATACATTTAAATGTCTTCAGTGATTACCTCTGGAATATGGGATTATCCATATTTTTTAGTAACTTTTTCTGAGTGTTTTCCCAAGATTTGTGGAATGAATGTGCAATTATTTTAAAAATCACAAAATCTACAGATGTCATTTTTTAAAAGAAAAAATCCTGTGTGACAGTTTTCCATCTAGCTGTATTCATTAGTGACAAGAATAAAGTATTATTTACTGTTACAATGTTTGTAGCACTTAAAACATTTTTACAGTGAACTTACCATAACATATTCATTTTAATGTTCTATTTAAAATTTTTTATGTAGTAGTAAGGAAATGACTTTTTCTTATTTATTAAATGTAGCATTCCATTTTCAGTATTATATGTAAATTTTAAAATTAATAAGACAGCTGGTAAGACAAAGAATTTCTAATTAATTCACCTACAGTTACAGTGCCCCAATTTTTTTCTACAAGTCAGTTTTAATAATAATGCAATGGTATACTATAAATTGGCTAATATTTATAAGTATTCCATATTAAAATATACAGATTACACACACACAGACATACTTACACATTCATGGTCCCCAGTTTTTCTGCACATGAATGGAGTAACTATTTTTGATAACAGATTTCTATAACAACATCTTCCTTCTTTCCTCTGCAAGGTTTTATCCCACCTTAATTCACGCAAAATTGAACAATAGATGGGACAATCAAGATGATAAAGTGTGGCCAGAACTTGGTAATCCCATCAAAAGGGTTGGTTCTTCCAATGACTATGGTTCCATATGGAGACTAAAGAGCTAGGCACAAGTCCTGAAATAGGTTCTGACTTGTTCCATATGCTGTTGTCAAGTCAAATGGGATGCTAAAAACATTCGGGCTTGATTCTCTTGGTTTTCCTGAGGCCCTGTTGTCAGAAAGCTAAGCCAGAAGGATGAGAGAATGAAAAAAGTTGAAGATTTTCATTGACAGCTCAGACCAGGCTAGTTATAAAAAAATTGCGATGTCCTCAGTTGTAAAGGGGAAAATAAGACCACAAAATAACCCAGAAGTAGTATAAATCAAAATAACCACATGTAATTTCAGATCAACTATGCTCACTCTGAATATGAGTTTGCTAGACTGGTTAAATATTTTTGGAAAGTACAAATAGAAAAAAGGGCTTTATCTACATTATTGTCTTTTTTCCCACGTTTAGGCCAAAGACTACTCGAATTTTATTCAGATGAGCCACATAACTTCCCAAAACAACAGTAAAAATAGCTTTCAATATCTAACTTTCCAAAGCTTAATTAAGACTGAGTCTCTTAAAATGGTTTGCATGTAAATGTGTCAGATAGAGTGAAGAATGTTATTACATTTTTAAGCTACATTACTCTACATTGCTTGAGAAAAATTCTCTCATCTCATTTGAATATAGTTAGTCAATTAAAACAATTTATTGTAGAAAGTGTCCTCTATATTGATCGACAAAAAGTTCTTATCCTAAAAATATCTGTTTGGTTAATAAGATAAGAAAATCCCAAAACTTTTCAGGAAGGGAGAAAATCATTAAAACAATGACTCAAAAAACAAAAATAAAAGAAAGACAAAAAGAAGCAAAGAAAGAGAAAGAAAAGAATGAACAAAAGAGGAAAGAAAGAGACTGCAGTATAAATATATACATTTTTAACAAATATTTTTGGTAAAGATATTGATATGTGTTTATATAGTTCATGCATCAAAACATGCTTACTCATGCAAAATTTATTAAACTACATTCTTCAGTTGAAAGAAAACTGTAGGAGAGGATTAATTAGCACAGCATGTGTGAAAGCTTTCTTTCTCTGTTCCTTGTCAGTTGCTATGGTTACACTACAGGAAGAGAGCTACACTACCTTTTAAAAAAGATGCAGTTCATGGATTACTATCAAAACTTCTTATATTAATGTTTAGTTTGATTTAAAAGTCAAAAAGCAAAGTGCTAACCAGACAAGTTCAGGTTATATGCACGTTGCTGCTTTGGCTGAGTGTGTGCTCGTGAAGGGGTACAATTTCCGATGGGCACTTAAAATGGCTTGTATAAAATTCAGTGTATCCAACTTCACGGTGTTGACATTTCTAACTAATGAAAGACCCCAGAATAAAGGGGATAATCCTGCTATTCAAGCCCTACTGCCAATGATTCAAAGTTGAGCTGCCCTGATACTAGCATAGCAGAATCTTGAGTTTCTGGAGGAGTTAAGAAGTTTTATAGCTAACCTCTTATCCAATAACAAAATTCCTCCTCACATCTCTATGATGGTTATCTTATAGATAATATCTGCTGCTACCCTGAGCCTGGTTCTACCCTCTGGCATGGACACAGAATAAATCACCGGATAGTGCTCCCGACATTTTCCCTAAGCAGACCAGCCATTCAGCACCAAACAATGAAGACCCTTCAGGCCTCATCATAATAGCTCTCTCTGCTGCATTAGACTCTGCTGACCACTCTCTTTCTTCTACATTTTCTTACTTTATTTCTCAGAGGATAGTCAACTGGAATGACTTAGTCTCCTTCTGGGACCTTCCCCTTTTTGCCCCTTAAATGCTGGTTTTGTCTATAGCTATATATACATATGCTCACACCAGTGCTTTCTCAAATATATACACTTTATAGGTCACTGGGCCTTATGTCAAGTTTTTTTAACTGTCATCCATAGATGATTTCGCCCAAGATTTTATCTCCAGCTTATACCTGTCCTTGGACTTCAGACCTGGTTCTATGTATTTCCCTACTAGGCATAGGTGCTAGATGTCCTACAGGCACTCAGTATAATTCCAGCCAGAAGTAATACAGAGAATACACCAAAAGAGTCCAGGAGCAAATGCATTTTACTAGTAACTATTTTAAGTTCCAAAAATAGCCAAGGTTCTTTTCTTTTAGCTGTACACAGATGTAAACTAGAACTTATATTCCATGCACATTTAATTATTCCTTCAAATTCCAGTGCATCCTTTTCTTTGTAGGTGGTAAAATTGGCTGGGGATTTCAGCAATCTCTTTAACTCTGTGGAGAAAATTGCTCAACCTAGGATAAAGTTCAGAAATGATAACTCCCATTCCTTTGCTTTGACTAAGGAACTGAGAAGGAACTGGCAACACTGACTCCTTTCTAACTAAATAAAATTAATAACAGCAAATCTAGCTGAATTTTCAATAAACTAAAATGCAGTATAGAAATAGTACCTTTCATTACTTCAGAGTCTTTCCAGAAAATAGACGAACACTTTGTGTTGGTCAGTGGTTTCATATTATATCATGGAATAACTCCCACACCTCTCTCTCAACATACCTTACTCCCCAAATTAAACAATCAGAAAAAAAAAGTCTTGCTCCTAGTTAATCACAAAATCAAAATTTCTAGGAGAAACATTCCTTTCTTTATCACTTGACTCCAGACAGACATAAAATGCTTGGATAATATTTTACCATAAGATAGTTACACTGGGAAGGGAAAGACTTGAGGCCTTCTCTATTCCATGAATCAGTCCATGGGGTGAAGGCTTTTGGACTTCATTCACATTCCACAGCCAAAAACTGGCCAAAAATTTCTTTTTTGGTATAATTTTTAAATGGAGTATTCTCCCTCCTACAGGATTTTTACTATATTAAATATCTTATGATGTGGTAACACTGTTTGAAGATACTCTATTGCTGCTATTATAGAGTATCAATACAAAACCAACAAACGTTTTCTTATGGTGTTCTAGCCTTTAATCTTTTCTCTCTGTACTTGACAAGGTTTCCCTGAATGACTTTATTTACTCCCATGGCTTAAGTTACCATCTATATATACTGATGATCCCAAACACATATTGCTAGCATCAACCTTCCCCTAAAGCTTCAAGTTTCTTTATCAAAATGTCCACTTAGATCTTCCATGATAGTCCACAGGTATCTCAATTAAACATTTTTCCTGTCTCCAATTTTCCAACCAGTACTACATCCTTTAGCGTCTCCAACTGACTGCTGTACATCACCATTCATCCATTCACCAAAGCTGGAAGTCTTGTTTCGGTGTAGTCTCCCTCCACTTACAAAATCACAAAACCCAGTGGATTTTACTTTATAATTTTCCCTCTTTTCTTCCTCCTCCTTAGGTCCTCATATCATCTCTTGCTGGATTATTACACTAGCAAGTCTGACCATGGCACAATATTATCTTCAAAATATAGACAATAAATGATGTACATTTATTAAAATTATTTTTATTGTTGGCCAGGTGCAGTGGCTAACACCTGTAATCCCTGCACTTTGGGAAACCAAGGCAGGTGGGTCACCTGAAGGCAGGAGATCAAGACCAGCCTGGCCAACATGGTGACACCCCGTTTCTATTGAAAATAAAAAATTAGCTGGGTATGGTGGCACGTGCCTGTAATCCCAGGTACTCGGGAGGCTGAGGTATGAGAATCGCTTGAACCCAGGAAGTGGAGGTTGCAGTAAGTCGAGATCACGCCTGGGCAAAAGAACAAAACTCCGTCTCAAAAAACATAAATAAAAACAAAAATTAATTTTATTGTTTACTTGGAACATTCCTCAATGCGAATAACAGTAACAATAACAACAAAAGACTTAAATGCCCAATCTACTCATATGATCACTATGAGATGTGGGTACCCGCCAACTCCCTCCCTCTTATTTGACTTACTAGGAAGTGTATCCTTTCCAGAAAATTGGGCATCTTAAGGACAGGCCTGTTTTTTGTTTGTTTTTTAAATACATTTGCCATCCTATGGTGTTGTTTAAAGTGGAGAAGTAGTTTCAAGATTACAATTAAAATATCCTTTTCTTTCCTTTGAATGTAATATATTTGTTTTGCTTTCTGTCTTGACTTTCAACAGTGCTACTTTTTACAAGAAACCAAAATCCCTTAAAAATGTTTAGATTTATTCAGTAGTCTTCCCGCTGAATAAGCGTATTCTCTGAACATAAATAAAAAGGAATTAAGTCCAGAAAACACTGAAACTTATTAAGTAATATTTGATTTTATTTAACTATCCTCAAATTTTTTAAGTTCAATAAATTATGCCTAACTTGTATATATCCTAAAGGGCACAGATTTTTTTTAAAAAATATATTTCATTTGGCCAGGTGCAGTGGCTCATGCCTGTAATCCCAGCATTTTGGGAGGCCGAGGCAGGTGGATCACCTGAGGTTAGGAGGTCAAGACCAGCCTGGCCAACATGGTGAAACCCCGTCTCTACTAAAAATACAAAAAAATTAGCCAAGCATGGTGGCAGGTGCCTGTAGTCCCAGCTACTCGGGAAGCCGAGACAGAGAATCACTTAAATCCCGGAGGGGCAATTGCAGTGAGCCAAGATCGCACCACTGAACTCCAGCCTGGGCAACAATAGCGACACTCCATCTAAAAAAACAAAACAAAACAAACAAACAAAAAAACTATACACACACACACACACCCATATATATATATATAATTTTTAAATAACAGAAATAATAACATTTTAATATAAGCATTCCACAGAAGACATAAAATATTCAAATAATTAACTTTCATATACAGTACCGGATTTATTTTTTTTTCTATTTTTTCTCTTTTTGCATAGAAAATAAAAACAATATGGTTTTCTGGTAAATAACAACTTTAAGTGAAATTAATAGATGTGGTAAACCAACTAGTTAGAATTCTTTGGCTAAATATTATATGAGAAACATACTTTTGTTCTTAGAGCATTAGCATGCATATTGGAAGACTTGTGATATGGCAAAACTAAATGCCTGGTAGTGGTTCTGGCACTATCTAGTTTGTTATTTCTCCTTGATTAAGTGACTTAAGCTTTCTAGCCTTGGTTTCACTATGTGTATGATGAGGGGCCTGAGATATGGGGTCAGTAAACTATGGCCTGAGAGCCAGCCATTTGTCTTTGTAATTAAATTTGGGTGGAAAACAGCTACATCCATTCACTCACGTATTGCCTACAGCTGCTGTTGCATTAAACCATCTGACCCATAGGCTATGATATTTAGTACCTGGCCCTGTAAGAAAAAGTTTGTTGACTCCTGGGACAGACTAGGCTAACTTTAAGTACTAATTCATTCAAGTATTAATGCTCAGTGATTCTAAGAAAATATTTTTCACTAAAATCTTCACTCAATGTATGAAGATCATATGTGCTCAAATTCTTAAACAGCCCTTTAAATAATTCCACCTCAATGATCCCATCACATCACATCTGCATTAGCAGTGAATGAAAACTCATTTTCAATAGAGTATATGTGAATATATCGTTTTCACAGTTCACTGGTTTACATTTCATTTGCTAGTTTCTGCTTCTCAGTTAATGAAACGTGTAGTTATTATTCCAATGCTAGATGACAACACAATATAAAACATGAATTTCAAAGCCTGACTAAATCGGCAATTTTGATGAATTTCCATAACCACGCTGGTTTATTACCAATTTTCAAAACTTAAAGGTAAAACCCATTGATTCATCATAAGAATCCGTTTTAAGTCAAGGTATAATATTCAGAACTTTTAAGGCATTTGTTTGTATTAATATATACTCAAAACATTATACAGGTATGTTCCTATATGTGTTAAAGAGAAAATATTTATTGACATAATTACAACCATAATTAGGTCAAGTAAGGTAAGACTAACTGTGGTTTACGTCAGAGAAATACTTCGCACTTGAAGGGAAATAAGTCAATCTATTAATTTCTTGACTTTTTGAAAGAAAAAATTAGTATGAGTGTTTGTATGAGGCTTCTGAGAAAACTCTTCCCATTTCCTTCCTAAACCAGCTAGGTTTCTCTCTTTCTTTCTTTCTCTTTCTCCCTTTCTCCCTTTCTCTCTTTCTCTCTTTCTCTCTCTCTTTCTCTCTTTCTTTCTCTTTCTTTCCCTTTCTCTCTTTCTCTTTCTTCCTCTTCCTTTCTCTTTCTCTTTCTTTCTTTCTTTCTTTCTTTCTTTCTTTCTTTCTTTCTTTCTTTCTTTCTTTCTTTCTTTCTTTCTTTCTTTCTTTCTTTTTCTTTTCTTTCTTTCTTTCTTTTTCTTTCTTTTTTAAGTAGTAGGAGGAGGCAATATCCTTACCTGGTCTTATTATAGATAATAGAAAATCATGAAAATCAGTGGATGTACAGTGTTCATTATACAGAGGCAAAACACATGATAATTTATTGAGCAGTTATAATTGGTTAGGTACTCTAACGGTTTTAAATGTATTATATCATTTAATGGTTACACAACTTAGAATGTTGTAAGATTATTCATATCCCCATATAACAGAAAGAAAACTAATGCCTAGAGAAACTAATTTACCCCAGAACATACTGTAATAAGTGGCCAGGAAAATGCAGGTAATGCTACCACCTCCCCAAGAAGACTGGGAACTTGGGAACAGGTTGCCTGGCAAGTGTTGGGCTCGCATTGGATGGTAGGGTAGACCAGCAGGTCCAAAGTCCAGAATGGTGACTGGTTAGCCTGGTGAGGGAGACTGAAAGGGATAGGTTGTGGGATGGATGACAGCAAAGATAGGAATGGGAAGTAAACTGAAAACACAGGCTGGTTGTTCTGGAAAAAGGTTCCAAAAACATTGAGTAAATTAGAGAGAATGATTGATGCTCTCTGGAGAGCCTCCAGATAATCAGACAAAAAGTGTGTGAAGAAAAAAGAAAATTGATAAGGAAATACTGCAGAGAAAAGCTCAGGAAACTTCAAGCTAGGGTCTGGTTGCTGAAATGAGAATAACTCTTATCTGCTTTGTTGGTTGGTTTGTTTTGTTTTAAAATGGAAAGGGTGGAAGGCAGTAGCCACATAAATGGAGCAGTTAGCTAGAAGGCTGTGATGGCTTGCAGGGTAACAGCGGGAAATGGAAACTGTTGGGAGAGGGGGACCGTGAAAAGGGAATGGCCTATTTATCTTACAGGATCCTAAGGACTCTTTTTTTTTGTTTTTTCAGAAACCTCAAACTGGGGTGTGGTCAAAGCCAATCTTAAGGGCATGTAATAAATAACACTGAAAGAAAAGGCTCTTCTGAAATGCCCTGACTAAAGTGAATTTTTAAAACATTCCATGAGATAAAAATAGGCAATTACTTTCAAACATGAACTAAGAGGATTTCAGGTTTCTTCAATAATAAATGCCCTTATGAATCAGTGCAAATTAAGAGGCAATTATTGAGCAAATTCAAGAAAAAAAAGCTTTGGGTTATATTGAATTATTGTAATACTTTTAAATTTTATGGTTGTTGCTCAGGTTTTCTGAATCATTTTCACTATACTTTTGGTATTTTCTTTTCTCTCATCAGTCTATCTGAGGAGAGGCCTATTAAAAGACATGCACATCGGTATTTTGATAAAGACAGTTTGTGACACCTGGTGACAATCTTGGTTGTCCTGAAATTGGAGTTGGGCATTGCTAATGTAGTAAATAAGCATCACAACTTTAAATCTCCAAAAGAAGCATTTGGGGAATATTTTCAAAAATACATTAATTTCATGAAATAAATACATACCACAATCACTACAGAGAAGAGTCATCACAGAGCTTTTGTGTAGGCAAGGATCTAAGACAGTCTGTATCTTCTATAATATTCTTATTTATTTTTAAACAGAAAATAAATTGAGGCCCAAAGTTCTGTCCATTCTGCCTCCATTGTTTCTAATTCATTCCCGTCTTTGTCCCCACTGCTACTGCCACATCAAGCCCTCAGACTTAAACACGTCTGGGTCTTGAACCTATTAACTGGTCCCCTAGCTGCAAAGTCTGCCCTTCCTATTCCTATTCCATATTCTGATGAAGAGACAGTTTCATGTAGTATGTAAGAGCTTCCTCTTTGGGGTCAGCTACGACCGCCACTTACAAGATGTGTGATTTGGGGCTCAGCTTCAGTGGCTTTGACTGTGAAATACATGTAGTAA
Organism: Rhinopithecus roxellana; assembly: GCF_007565055.1. Classification (NCBI taxonomy): domain Eukaryota; kingdom Metazoa; phylum Chordata; class Mammalia; order Primates; family Cercopithecidae; genus Rhinopithecus; species Rhinopithecus roxellana. The sequence continues at coordinate 120,729,745 of NC_044554.1, read as the reverse complement.
AACTCTGCTAGATAGATACTCTGAATTTGCCTCTTCTGATGCATTCTTGACTCTCCTTCACCCTATTCTTTGCTCCCTACAGCCTGTCCTTAATGAGCATGTAATTACAATGTCCTTGTCCCCTGGCCTCAAGTTGGGTTTGGCCAATGGGGAGCAAACTGACCAAATGATCATGAGAAAGGAGAAAAGTGAGCTCAGTATATTTGTTCTCCTGGCTTCTTCCCAGCTGGACAAGGAAATGGTATTGGCTAAGTTCTTCCTTAGAAGGCTACACCTCTTGCTCAGGCAGTTCCAGAACCAATTTCTCTGAATTCTCCCAGGAGGAGTAGTGAAATTTTCCACACTATTGCTAGCCTGAAGGGGTTTCACATACTTAACCCTGCCCAGAGTTTCATAAACAGTCCCTTCATCGAACACCCCTCAATTGCCCCATTTGTGTTGCCCTTTGTTTCCTTCTAGAACCCTGATACAATAGCCACACCTAACTCGAAAGGTATTGTGCGAATTAAATGAGATAATGCTTAATCATACATCTGGCCTACAGCAGCACTTAATTCATACTGGCTATTACCAGGAACTAAAACACCATCTGATTATCTAAACCAGTTATCTGCTAAAAATCTTAACAGATCCTCTGGGCTTTATCCTGAAGTCCAAATTCCAAGGAATAAAAGAACATGTGACTACCTTATTTCTTCCCATCCCTTTCTATGTTCTAGTCAACTGTTAGCAGCCAATCAAATTACCGGTAGTTATTTTTTTTTCTTATTTCAGTTCATTGGAACAACATGGTATCATATCCTGTAATTATTAATACTTATTCAGCAGATGACTCCTACATATCCTTCAAAACTATACTCAGGGCCAAGGCCTCCAGAAGCTTCCCTGACTTGCCCTCCCCTTCCCGGTCCAGGTAATGAACGGTTCCTCTGTTCTCTGATTTACCTCAGCACTGCACTTAACAGATAAACATAGCAAAGTCTTTCATTTACATGACAGCTGCCACCTGCCCCACACAGGTGGGGTAGACCAATTTCCTCAAAATAGGGCCACATTTTTTTCCCTTTTTGAGAAAGGATCTTACTCTGTCACCCAGGCTAGAGTGCAGTGGCACAATGACAGCTCACTGCAGCCTCACACTCCTGGGCTCAAGAGGTCCTTTCAGCTCAGCCTTCAAGTAGCTAGGACTACAGGCGTGCACCACCATGCCTGGCTAATTTTTAAATTTTTTGTAGAGACAGGATCTTGCCATGTTGCACAGGTTGGTCTCAAATTCCTGAGCTCAAGTAATCCTCCCGCCTCAGCTTCCCAAAATGCTGGGATTACCAGCGTGGGCCACTGCACCTGGACATGGCCACATATCACCTGCCTTTGTATCTATCTCCAGTTCCTGGCGTGACATCTGGCCTGCAGTATGTCTACTGATAAACTGACATTTCTAGCAAGAGCCACCACCTCGTATGAACATCTGAAGCAGAGTTTCCTTTAGCAGATGGCACCTGTGTGTCATCCCAGTCTATAGGGATGGACCTGTCTTAGTCTATTTTTTGTTGCTATCAAAGAATACTTGAAAGTGAATCATTTATAAAACAAAAAAGTTTATTTTGGCTGATGGTTTTGGAGGCTTGGAAGTCCAAGATCAGGCAGCTGCATCTGCTTGACATCTGGATAGAGTTTGGTATTGTGTCATCGTGTTGTGGAGAAGAGGAAGGATGAAGTGGGCATGTACAAAAAGGGCAAAACATGACGGGCAACCTCAGTTTATAACAATCCACTCTCTTGGTAACTAATCCAGTTCCCTGAGAGCAAGAACTCACTCCGTTGAGGATTAATCCAGTCCTGCAAGAGCAGCATTAATTCTCTTAACAACCTCATCACCCCTTAAAGGACCCACCTCCCAACACTGGGGACCAAAGTTCCAAAACATATTCTGGGGGAAACACGCAAACTATAGCAGGACCCACCCCAACTCATTCAGAACACCTCTGTTTTCACCTTGAGACTTCAATAGAAAACCTATCCTTGGATTTCAAAATGCTAAAGAACTTAATATGAGTAAAGCTGAATCATGGTAAACCCCAAAACATACATACAATACTTTAATCTGTTTATGATGCACATGAATATTGTAAATGAAAAAACAAAGCTATTAATATTCTTATTTATACTATAAGGCTATTGATATACAAGTTACCAGCCCTTAAATACAAGTAAGGGAACCACTTTCCTGACTAATCAATTTTTCTCAAATTTTGTCTAATATAATATTTAAATTTTAGATAAATAAAACCTCAAGAATTAATCTCTCCTCTGAACTTTTATATTGCATCTCAATCTCTATTCAGCTCACTTGGCAGACAGCACATAAATCTGTTATTATTTATATTTTTATGTTGGTTTACCTCTCTTGCTATACAAAATATATGCCCTAAGAGCAAGGATCATTTCTTATGATTGTCTCAATTTTTTACCACCACTCCCCACCCCTTCTGCATCTCTATGTAACACTGGGTCTTACGTAAAATATACAATTTAGACAACGCAAAGTCTGTGCAAAACACACTTGGAAAGGGGATTAATTCTTCCTTTGCTTACTAGGATTCCAGGCTATGAATTATTATACTTAGATGTGTTAAACCAGCTTAGAGCCCAACCATAGAAAGACCAGGCTTCTCTGATTCAGCATGACACTTCAGCTGCCTCTCAACGAGTTAACTTGAGCCATAGAAATAGGTATGTCCAGACTCGACAATTTTTTTAAAAAAAAGTTTGATGGGCAGAAGTATAAAAATACTCATTTCAAAGCTTCCAGCTGTTCAGCTTTACTGAAGGAAGAGACCTGAATTTACCTTTGAGGCTGTTTCTTTATTCTTGGAAAATCAACTTAATGGCAAATTCTGTTATATAAATATAAAGCAAGTCTCTACCCACTGTTCTGGGGCAAGCAATGAAATTAACCTGCATCTTGATGTTTCAAAAAGAAGAAAGGGTTTAATGTAAGCCGGGTGCATGTTTTAGCAGAGCCATGTTTCTGAGGCTCTGTGGCTTCTTTGAGGAAGATGTTTATTGATTCAGGGAACATAGAGACTGCACAATGAAGCTTCCCCCTGTTCTTGATCAGCAGTTTTTAGGAACTCAGAGAACTGAAGAAAGGGTGTGTGCTGAAAGCTATTCTTCACCCTCCAAAGGAATGGACCAATAAAGCCCAACTTGCAGTAACATTTAAGTCTAAATCTCACAAGGATTACTGATATCGGACTGTTGGTTGTGATCAGATCCTTAATCCCTGAAGCCACAAGTCATTTCTCCTTATTATGAAATTTCTCAAGTAATTTCTTCTTAATGTGAAATTTCTCAAGATTCAACTGTGCCTCTGATTTGTCACCCAGAGCTCTACCTTGTATAAACATTATATGCTGTAATTGTCTACTGGGGCTGGAGGGCAGAGTCCCCAATCCTGTGGCTGGGGGATGGAAGGTGGACTCCAAGACATAAGATGAGACTTCCTGGGCACCTTAGATTCTCACAGGGAGAGAACATTCCTTCCTGAGCCTACAATTCAGGTTGTAGGGCCTGAATTCCAGGTAGCAACCCTGGGGTATAATCACTAGGGAAACAGAGAATCCAGCCCTAGTCAGAGAGAGATGCATAGGAAATAAAGATAAAGGATTCCTTTCCCCCACACTGAGACTGATCCTCTAAGCTCTGAGCAGAGCACTTTGAAGAGAAGTGCTACCTCTGTTGTGATACCTCTGTTCTGTCCTGCCCATCCCCAAATGTCCAGCCTTCATAAAATCATGTTGGAAATAACAGCCAGATAACAGCTGCATTGTAGCTAAGAAACGGGTCAGCTTTGCCCTTGGGCAGATGGCAAAGGAGCCAGAATAGCCATTGCAGTGGAAGACACCAGGGAGGAGCCCTAAGTGTCAACATTAGAGGTACTTTTATGGTGGCATGAAAAGGAATAGCAAGGTACAAGAACATGAGGCACCTGCTTCAGACACAACAGAACAACACTTGCTGCACTGGTGCAAACTTGCAGGGTCCATGCTGGGTGCAGTGGTATGCACCTGTATTCTCAGCTACCTGGGAGACTAAGGCAGGAAGGTCGCTGGCCCCCAAGAGTTTGAGTCCAGCCTGGGCAATATAGCAAAACGTCATGTCTACAAAAAATTAAAAAAAAAAAAAAAATAGCCGGGTTTGGTGGTGTGCACCTGTAGTTCCAGCTACTCAAAAGGCAGGAGGATCACTTGAACCCAGGAATTTAAGGCTGCAGTGAGCTATGATTGCACCACTGCTCTTTACCCTGTCTCGCTCTCCTGCAGGACCCTGTCTCTGAAAACAAACAGACAAACAAACTAAGCAAATAACCAGGCCCATGCTGAGGAGCCCCAATGTCCTGGAAAGAGAGCAAGCCATAAAGAAATCTGTGGGAAGTGATTCAGGCAGTGGGTACAGCCGATGCTCACGTTTTGAGACAGGGTGGGCCTGACCTGTCATGGGTGCGGTGAGGAGGTTCATGTGACAGAATGTAGTATGTCCTTCATGCACTTAGGTGCATCCATGCTTCCAGGCACCCTCCCCACATGCCCTTCTCTGCCACTTCCCGTATCTAATTCTAATCTCAACCCATCCTCTAATTTTTCCTTGATTACTGAAGTTACAAGTTATTTCTCCTGTTGTGGACTTTTTCAAGATTCAACGGCACCTCTGATTTGTCACCCAGCATTTTGGCTTGAAGCATCACCATCACATGAAAGTGGCCCTAACCTATTTAAGGCAGAGGCCATGTCTGAGTGGTGAAAGTCCCCAGGATCAATACATGAGTAATGTGTTGAGTTAACTGGTTGAACTGAACTTGGAAGCCATTGGTTACTTTTCAGAAGTTTCAGAGAGTGACCAATGGCAACTTTATTCTGGGTGTTTATCATATATATATCGATATAGATATACACTTTTTTTTTTTAGATAAGATCTGGCTCTGTCACCCAGACTGGAGTGCAGTGGCACAATCACAGCTCACTGCAGCCTCTACCTCCCGGGCTCAAGCGACCCTCCCACTTCAGCCCCCTAAGTAGCTGGGACTACAGGCACATGCTACCACACCTGGCTGATTTTTATATTTTTTGTAGAGATGGAGGTTTGCCATGTTGTCCAGGCTAGTCTAGAATTCCTGGACTCGAGTGATCCACCTCCCTCAGCCTCCCAAAGTGCTGGGATTATAGGCATGAGCCACCGCACCCAACCTTATTGTATATTTATACATACAAAGACTTATGGGCATGCAGATTCATTGTGACATTGTTTGCAGCAAATGACTAAAAATAACTTCAAACTCCAGGAAAGAACCGGAATTACAGTACAGATACAAAATGCACCAATAAGGCTAATAAATCGCTAGGTACTAATATGGAACCAACCATAACATATTGTTAATGGAAAAGACAAAATAAATAACAGAGGGCATATTAGGTATTATTTGCATAAAAAATGCGTGCTTCTACTTGCATATTGGCTCTCTGGAAAGATGCATAAGAAACTGGTAAAGGCAACTGCCTGTGGGGAAAGGAACAAGGAAACAGGAGAGAAGAAAATTTAACTTTCACTATACTCCCATTTTATACTCTTTGCAATGTCTATTATTGGATGCACATGTTACCTACAGAAAAAAAAAAAGTTTTTAAAGAGAGAAAGAAAAAGGGTCTAATAAGTCCTCAAACAGCCCTGGGCAGTCTCAGCTCCCTACATCCCCCAAGACTCCAGCCTTATTTCATTACGGTGTAGTTCCTAAAATAGCCATTGGTTGTAAATGACAAGCTTTCATGGCATGGCAGGAAAACTGGTGGCTGGCAGGAGTGAGTTAAAGACTGGGTGGAACAAGCAGAAATAAACTACTATTTAAATGTTTTCACTAGTACAACCAAGTTGCCTTCCAAAGCTCAGGCTTGTCTATATAATAGCTTGTTTAGCTATTAAAACCTGGGATAGGCTTGCATGAACAATCTGAATCATCAAACAATTTAGAAGTTAAAAAATAAAATCTTCCTTGAAGGGAAACTTGCAGAATAAATCCTGTAATAGATTTCTACAAGATGATGAAAGTTTCAAAACCGGCCAAGCATCTAGGACTTTTAAAACAAAATTATATAATTCATAAAATGAATGCAATGAATGTTGCATTTCTACATCCAAGAAGACTGTACTAATAACCAGTACAAATGAATGCAAGAATACAGTTGGATAGATTTTGGTAGGTTTGAACTTATTGTCCACAACCTGACAATCTATGTATCCTCACTTGTCAGTAAACATTACACATGCTGCATTTTAGAGGACCAAGAATGTTCACAGAAGACTGCCATGGTTTTTAAACAGCTGGCAGCAATGAAACTCAAACTTATCTTGTGCTATACTAGACAAATGTCTTAGCCTTTAAGAATTACAGACAGAAACCTAACATCTGAAGTACATGTCCTAGTTTTTCAGAATCTGTTACGTATACTTTAAATATTCCCATCTTGTCAGCCCAAATAACTTGTCCTTCAATACCTTTATCTTCTCCAATAAAGCTTTATTTGAAATCTTACAATATGGCTGAAGACACTTGAAATTTAGAAACCTTCTTCAAAAAAATTTGAGTTATGGAATCATAAAGTGCTATTTTGCTATCCACTCTTGCACTGATATTCCTATTTCCTTCATTAAATACTTTGTTAAAGGAGCCAAAAGGGGAAACTATATTTGAAATATAAATATAGAAATAAAATTTAGTACATGTGGACTGATTAATCTTAAAAATTATGATTATATGTTAAAATCCCAAAGTACGAAACAGTAAATTACGGGCACAAAATTACTCTCAATCTATTATATAAATTTATATATATATAAATTTATATATATAAATCTATTATATAAATGCATCAAATGTTGTAAACAAATACAGTATACATGTCTCAAAACAAATTTCGAGGGAATTCGTGTTCAAAATCAAAGCAAATACAAATGGAATTTTAAAAAGATATCCTTTATATAGTATCAATTATTTTCTGTAAACCTTGTTTTGTTTCAATTATTAGCAACTTTACACATTGCTAACTTTTAAGTCAAAAGGTAAGCCATTTAACATAACACTTATTCTAAAAATAGTTTTCTTACATTAGCATTCATTTTTACACTATTATTACCATAAAATCACAAATGACTCATTTTTTTAAAAAATTGTTGACTTCATGTAGTTCCTATGAGGAGGTCATTTGTTGGCAATGTGTGAAGTAATAAATTTAGTTTGAGTTTTTACTAGATTACTAGGTTTTAACCCCCCTAAAGTTTAATAAAAACAATATAACATTGGCAAGTTGGGCTTTTAAGGAGGGAAGAAATGCCTATGAGAAAGGACACATGTTCAGAAGGTAGCCTTCCAATATGTAAAAGCCTAGTCTGTCCATGTGCTAAATTAGCCCAAGGACTGACAATCTTATTTCACAAACTCTCAAACCTACAGGATTTAGTAGAGTTGTTCAGATGGTTTTAAGAGACTCACAAAACAAAGATGGATTATTCATTTAAGAAAGGATTGCCATTTAGTACAGGAAAAAGAAATCTGTATTTAGCAATATTACATGAAAAGAAAATACAGGGTGACAGAAGTCAACAATTTGTAAACATTTTATCAGTTAGTGGTATGATTTAGGATCTACAATTTGCACTTTATTACAAATTGCAATACACATAAAAATTCCAAATTATTATTTCATTATCTCTTTGCAACTACTATAAAAATTGTGTAACATGAACTTACTCTAGCTACACTTTGTAGGTTTTAGAATATCATACATCGGATACTTTCAGAAATAATAACTTTAAAGACAAGTATACTAAATTATAATATTACAAATTATTTCATTATCTATTTTTCCTTTGAAAATCTCACTGAACTAAATGCTTTATTACAGCTCATTGGTTATTAGTAAGAACAACTGAACTGCAAAGGTCTAGAACAGGGGTTGGCAAATTATGCTCCATGAACCAAATCTGGCCACATCCATTTGTTGAAATGCTGTCTGTGGCTGATTTTTCATTGAAACAACAGATTTGTATAGTTGCAACAGAGACTTCATGGGCAAAAATATTTATTATCTAGCCCTTTACAGAAAAAGTTTACCAACCTCTGGTCTAGCATATCTCCTAAGATAGAACTTTTGTTTTCTATGCAGCATTTTATTATTTGAAATCCTACTATTCTAGATTGACTAAGGTGTGAAAGAACAACAATTAATAGTAAGAAATAAAATGTTTACTTGACTGCTACAGGAAACCAGGGTACTTTCTGAGATGATGAAAGTGTTCTACTTCTTGATTGTGGAGGTGGTTTTCACACTACATACATTTACCAAATTCATTAAATTGTAACTGGAAATTTGATTTTATGTAAAATATAATGCAATAAAAATGAAAACATTTGAAGATAAGTTCACCCCATTTTTATAGTTGGATAATAAAAATATCAAAACAAAAGAAGACGAAAAGGAAAATCAGCAAATGATTTGAGCTATGTGACTTCTGATAGGAGTGTTTCTACAGTTTACCATATAAATTATATAATACACAACAATGTAGAATTTTGAAAACATATTCCTAAATATTATTTACAGTGTCCTATACTTTGAATTATTTATTTATGTGTTTGCTTATTTATTTATTTTTTAAGAGGCAAGGTCTTACTCTGTCATCCAGGCTGGAGTGCTGTGGTACGATCATACCTCACTGAAGCCTTGAAATCCTGGACTTAAGTGATTCTCCTGCCTCAGCCTTCCAAACAGCTAGGACTACAGGTGTGCACCACCATGCCCAGCTAATTAAAAAAAAAAATTGTAGAGATAGAGTATCACAACATTGTCCAGGCTAGTCTCAAACTCTTGGCCTCAAGTTATCCTCCCTTGTTGGCCTCCCAAAGTTTTAGGAACACAGGCATGAGCCACCATTCCTGGCCTAAAATATTTTAATTTAGATGCCAGACACAGCGTGTGTATTCATTCGTGTACCAGGAAGTAAGTGGTAGATCAGGGAGCAGTTAATTATTTTGTGATGGAGAGCATTCTCTTCCTGAGGGCACCCAAGCTGAGGTTTCAGAATCAAAAGGTTTAAGGAATTATTCAGCTTTAGATATATATCAAAAATTAAAACAATGATATGTAACAAGGCTGAACAAACCCATTATCTACTAACAGAATCTCATGACCACAGTGAGTTCGAAAGAAAAAAGAGACAAAAAGCTATAGGAGACCACTCTGTTTTCTACACAAAAGTTTTCTCTTCATTAAAAATCTTAGTAGTACATTTTATGAATATTTTGTGATAAAAGGAAGCAAATGACTGATTCATGTTGGAATATGATGTTACTAGATTTCGATATAAAATCTGTGACCATTTAATGGAAAAATATTTGTTTTCTACTGCACTTCTGGTATCTCACATAAATATCCAGTTTTCTTGAACTTCATTTGGGACAACAAATAAACTGGTCATTGCCTGTTGAAAAGACTCAACAAATTAATAAAATCACATGGCCTTAAAATGCATTTATGTATTGTTAAAAAAATAAAGCAACTATTTTTTTTAAAAAAGAAAAATATATTGTTATGTAAACACACAGAAAAGGGTAAGAAATATGTTAACATGGCTAAATTAGAGAAAGAAGATAGCAATGTTTTTTTTTTTCTTTTTTTTTTTTTTGACAGGGTCTCACTTTGTTGCTCATGCTGGAGTGCAGTGGCACAATCATGACTCACTGCAGCCTCATCCTCCCTCTATTGATCCTCCTGCTTCAGCCTGCTGAGTAGCTGGGACTCAGCTGCATGTCGCCACATGTGGCTAATTTTTAATATTTTGTAGAAACAGGGTCTCGCTATGTTGTCCAGGCTGATCCTAAACTCCTGAAGTCAAGCGATCCTCCCACCTCAGCCTCCCAAAGCACAGAGATTACAGGTGAGAGGCACCACGGCCAGCCTATGTTCTTCTTTATGACTATCTGTGACGTCTATTTTAAAACAAGGCATATATATTCCTTATAATTGTAAAAGCAAATACATGAAAAATCTTACTGATAGATATATTAGTGGGAAAAAAAAAAACCAGAATGCATGTTATTGTTGGTATAATTGCCCAGCATGTAAAGATAGGTATAGATGCAATTAAGGAATTTATAGCTACCATAATCATAAGATAATAAGCAAACATTTCAAGAGTTCTCTTTGGTAATATCTTCTTCCCAATGTTTTAACAATGAATACATCTTGAAAATAACTGTGCATTCTCCTTTTGTATAATGTAAAGACATATTTGAAAATTTGCCTTGAATTTACTTTTAAAAATGACACTTTCTGGAAGCATTAAAATTTGCCATTCCTTTCCCTAATTACCTAGTTTCAGTCACTGGAATGATGACTGCTATGGTCTGAATGTTTACCACCTCTCAAATTCATGTTGAAATTTACTTGCCATTTTAGTGGTATTAAGAAGAGAGACATTTAAAAACTGATCAGGTTATGAGAGCTCCGCCCTCATGAATGGATTAATGGCATTATGGCAGGAGTGGGTTCATCATCTTGGGAGTGGATTGCTTATAAAAAACTGAGTTTGGGCCCCTTTTGTCTCTCTTTCTTGCCCACTCTCGTCCTTCTACCTGCTGCCCTTGGATGACACAGCAAGAAGGCCTTCACCAGATGCTGGCCTCTTGCTCTTGGACATGTCAGCTTCCAGGTGATTGAGGAAATACATTTCTATCCTTTATAAATTACCTAGTCTGTACTATCCTGTGATAGTATCACAAAATGGACAAGACAATACACGAAGAAAGACAATAAAATCTCCATTCCATATAAGGTTGGCAGTCCAAATAACTCTATATTTGTTGAATTTCTTTAATTTTTCATGAGCCAAGCAGTTTACTTTGAAGTTAGCAAAAGTATTTTCAAAGAAATAACCACAAATTTTGTGTATGTATCTATATATTTACATCTGTACCTGGTAGGGAATGGAATAACTTACCTAAAATAATAGTTTTGAAGGAACATTTAAAAATATTAAAACCTAAAACTTAAAGATAATATAGATCACTGAATCCATTCTTATTTTTTTAATTTACAGAAAACAAAACTGTCCATGTAAGTGACTTGTCCAAAATAAAAAAGCTAACTAGTGACGAAGTTAGAAGAAATATTGGACTTCCAATTCCTTGATATCATGCTTTTTAAACTAAATTTCACTGCAAAAGGACCCTGCCTTTTTGCTGCCATCTCTGCTTAAGGGAAGGACTTGCAGAAAAGACACAAGGTTCCTACTTTTCAGCCCCAGTCTTTGCTGTGAGCCTTGGATATCACTCTCCTATCCCAGAGAACCAGTAAATGGGACCAGACTTATTCACTCAGCTTGACCTCCTTTGATCTGTCAACTGGCCCTGTGTGTGAGAAACCGTACACTGCTGGCACCTGGCTCAGGGCTCTGCCATAGTCCCAGGGGCATATCTGGGCAAGGACTAGTCCTGGCCTAAGTCCCGCCTGACTGGCAGCAGGTTCCAGCTGACAGGAGGCCAGAGAAACACATGCTGAAACCCTCTTGTGCCACTGCCCTCACGCCCCAAGGCCTCCTGGGCACTGACTGCCTTTCCAGGGGCACATGATGAAGGGTGGAGCTTGGAGACTGCAACTGGAGTGAGAGCGAGTGCTGGATGGAAACAAGTCTGCCTAGCACAGCCTGCAGGCTAAATAAGAATAAAGCAAGTGGAGCATCAGATCAGCAGCTGCTTCAGAGCCATTTTGGAAAGATGCCGGGAATAAATAAATAATAAAAAATATAACCAAATAATTGCCATCTGTTACTGTTGCTACCACCTTATTGACAATCTACTCTCCAGCTTTGCTGTTCACATGAACATCAACATCTCTGCTCATGGCTACACAGCAAAAGCTCTGTCTTCTGGAATGTTACTAGTAGAGGATTATGAAATATTACCATTACATAAACCTGACTACCTACCTTTACTTATACTGAGCCCTGTCTCTGTCCTTGTCTTAAAGCTTCATGAAATCCTATTTGGACTTTGAAAATAATTCTTTAGGTCTTCCTCTCTAAATCTCCCAAGCAAAAAGTGCAGTGTCCTTTTCTGGTCTCCCATTCTATATAAAGAAGTTACTTGTCATACAATATAATCAGTGATATAAATTGTCTATTTTCTAGTGAGCTGTTTGAAAACAATCTACAGTGCTCTGTTTACATAACTTTTCGACCTGTTATATAGAAAAGGAGACTTATGTGAAGATTTGAAAAGATACTACAGGCAAAGTGCTTACTCCAGTGTCTCACATGAGCAACAACCAATAAGGCTTGCTTATCATCGCCATGTACTATCATTAATCATCATCATTATCAATACTGTTTATAAATCTTTACACCCTAAGGTAGCTGTTGACATGCACTACATGCTAAGTTCACTATTTTTTTTTTTTTTTTTTTGGAGACAGGTTTTCACTCTGTCACCTGGGCTAGCATGCAGTGGCAAGATCATGGTTCACCGCAGCCTCGACCTCCTAGGCTCAGGCAATCCTGGCTAATTTTTTTGTATTTTTTGTAGAGTTGGGGTTTCACCGTGTTTCTCAGGCTGGTCTTGAACTCCTGAGCTCAAGCGATCTGCCTGCCTTAGTCTCTCAAAGTGCTGGGATTACAGACATGAGCCATCATGCCCAGCCAACTGTTATTCTTTATGGAAAACCATATCACATAGTTTAATCACCATGACATAATTGGACATTAAGTTTGATACCAACAATGGTTGGCAAACTCTAAGGTGGTTCCCATGACTCCCTTGCGTATTCATATTTACTTTGTTGTGGAATCTTCTTCCCTTGAGTGTCTGTGAGAGGCTCTCAGTCCAAGAGACTCAAAAAACAATGTTGCCAACAGCCATGTGAGCTCAGAAGTAGATCCCTTCCCAGTGGAGCATTCAGATGAAACAAGAGAAGGCCTGGCTGGCTGTGCGGACTGAAGAGAGACCTGGAAGCAGAGGCACCCAGCTAAGCCATACCCAGACTCTTACCACACAGAAACGGAGATAATAAACCCGTGCTGTTTTAAGCAGCTTATTTTGCGGTAATTTTTTACACAACAGACAGCTAATATACCAACATTTCCCCAACTTATGTTCCACAGAGTCCAAAATTTGTTCTTAATCTAGTAAATCTGGGAGATGTAATGGCAGATTTAATTTTAACAGCAAAAGACCAAGAGCTTTTAATCATTAGCAAATGAACATTGAGATTCTACTGGTTAGGGGGAAATGGGAGAGATGCACATATGCAGCTCACTCCAAACAGATTTGACCAAGGACATTTTTCCTAATTTTAACAATTAGTTTTCATTAATGTATATTCCATGGACCATAATTTTATTTTTCTTTTTTTTGTTTTTACGAAATAGAGACATAGTCTCACTATGTTGGCCAGGCTGATCTCCAACTCCTGGACTCAAGCATTCTGCCCGTCTCAGCCTCCCAAAGTGCTAGGATTACAGGCATGAGCCACTGCTCCTAGCTGCAGACCAGTTTTAGAAATAACTTTTCAGATTCACAGAAGCTGTAGGAGACACAGAAATCCAAAGCCAGCTGTGAATGCCTCAGACAGGAGGCGGAATATGTGCAAAAATGGACAATAGCCATCCCACGAATTGAGGGAAATTATCTGACTCTTCCTAAAAATATCCAAAGATGAAAGTTTCACTTCAAATATTTCTCTAGTCCTTCCTGACCTTTTATTTCTCTAAACCAAACAAGCATTATATTTTTATGAACAAATTATGAAATTGTTTCTCAAGAACATAATTTTCAGCTATGAAGAAGACAAAAGAGTAGTTTTCCTCTCTTATCCCTTCCTTCTCCCATCACATCAGCGATACATATCACCTCTCACCAGCAATGACAGGAACTGTCAGCAGGCTGGAGGCAGAGGGACAGGGCAGCTTGGAGAGGAAGGGAAATGGAGTAAAGTCCAATGAGCACCCTGTTTGGCATCACATCCATCACTTGAAAAGGTGTTGAGTTCTGTTTTTGTTTTTTAATATCTTCCTGCTTTCCAGAAACTTTACTTCTTTGGCAATGAAAAGGCAGACTGGCACATTCTAGAATGTTTTACTACCTTCAACATTTGTGCTTTCAATTTACAGACAGCCCTCTAGAACTGGTGGGTAAAAGTGCTATGTTTAATCTGGCACTCGGCGATTTAAAGGCAATTTCAAATTTGCATTACAATTTCTCAACTTACGTACATTTCAAAGTAAAGTGATACTATGTCTGAATTTTAATAGCGCTAATTCCAATTACTAGTCTAAATTTTATTATTGAGGGAGATCAAGGAGCTCATTTATAGCTATTCTTTGATAAAGTGGTAGATAGCAAAACTTACTTATCTACGATATTCCTATTTAAAAAATCACTGATCATAACAGAAATCAGAACTACTTGAAAACTCTTCATGCTGTTATTTAAAAGATGTACAAGAAGTCATATGATATGATCTTATAAGATTATTTCAAATGAATTATCTTCAAGTCTGAAGACTCAACAGAAATGCCCATGTTAAAATATTGGTCATTCTAATGCCCAGGTAAAGCTAATATTACAAGCACAAATCAATGCTCTCACATTAAAGAGGGGGTAATGAGACCTGCACTCTCTACTCCACAGGATTATAAGGATGAAACAAAGTAAGACCCATGAAAGCACTTCATAAACTGTAATAGGCTATTACTATTATTAGAAATGACTGAAGTTTGAGTCAATTTCGCTTCCTAAAAGCAATCTAATGTCAAGTGCTGCAGATCAAACATTTCTATGATTCAAAAACCAGAATGCTTACAAATGCTGAATTCAGTGTTCAAAAACAAGAATGCCCTCAAACACTGAAGTCTACATCTTGAGCTTGACCAAAAAAAAAAAAAAAAAAAAAAAAAAAAGCAAGCCAAGCTTATCCTGTGTTGTAACACTGCACAGTACAGATGCCCATATCACCCATATCCAAAGCAGACCACAGACATGTCATTCACATAGAAGGTCAAATCCACAGGCAACTTTCAAAATTTAAGAAGTGGACTCCATTTGCTCTCTATAGCCAAGGCTGGCAAAATGTAGGGAACTGATATTTTTATTGTAATGAAGGTTACATGTGACAACATGCTTGATTTATCAATCTGCTAAGGAATCCACAATCTACCATTATTTCAAATCATTCATTTTGGCAATCTATGCATTTTTTCATTGAGGACTACAAGAATACTCCTCATTTATGCATATTTCCACTTATATATGTTTACTCTTGAGATTTAAAGACTAGCCAAATGAACTTTGGCAACAATCTAAGTCAGAAAAAAAAAATACCAAAATATCCTAGAAAACAAGCTATTAATATAATGATCTGTATATTGTTTTCTTACAAACTAATTTTACTGTTGTTACAGAGCAGCAAATCTCTAAAAACTTCAAGAAATCAATATGCCATTTTACATGTAGATTGCTGTGTTACCTGCTAATCTAAAAAGTAATACTTGCAGCAAGAACTACCCTTAAGAGACAGCAAACATTGAAATTGGACAGCAGTAGTACTGTTCATTCCAGATAAGAGCTTACTCTTCTTTAAAGTATACACTAAGGTGTAATTATGCATTTCTTCAGGACTGAATTTTCTCGTGATCCACAAAATTTCTTATCTCACAGGTCTCTCTGAATGAAAATATTTGGCAAAAACACTCAGCTGTTTATGAGAAACAAAAGTACACCAATGGATTCCTGCTTAGCAAACAAAGTGTTCTGTCTCTTAAAGGAATTAACATGAAGTATAATTGTATTCTCAAAGCATGGCGTGAATAATACAAATCTATCATAAAAACTGTTTATTGTAAGAACGATTCCCTTTTATTAAATTATTCTCACTTCTTTGGCCAGGAAAGCTAAACTGAATAGCACTGTGATAAAGAGATACTTTAAAATCTGAACTACAAACCACAGAAAGTTGTTAACATTCACATGTAAAGAACTATTTTTAAAATCGTCCCTTGCCCAGTAATTATACTTTAAAATAGTCAAATAACCATCACCATGAAAGATGCAAGACAATGATTTAAAAATTAGTCCATTTAAAAAAGGCTCCCCCAGGGTCATCCTTGTATAATACAATAACAGATACTCAGAATGGTGACCCCAATACTGTAAGGAAATAATAGAGTAGGAATGCAGGAACCATGTCTCCTTGATGTACCATTGTATACTTGGTCACTAGTATATACTATTTTAATAGTATGCACTCATTAAAAATTTGTTGAATGAAAAATCTATTGAATTCTATTCCTTACCACATAAGAAGGCAAGAAGGTATGTTACACATTTCAGAAAAAAATCATATTAAAAATAAATAGTACTTTGATCATAATTAACATGAAATGTATGTAACTATATATCAGCCAGGCATTTTTCTGAAATTATTTGTATTAAATTTAAAATTATTTTAATAATTTTATGAGGTATACAGTATTACTATTATCATCTACATTTTAAAATGAGTAAATTAAGTTACAGAGAATTTCAGTAACTCACCCAAAGGCACACAACTTGCAAGCAGCAGAGGCAGGATTCAAACTCAGGCATGTGGCTCAGGAATTGGCACCCTACCCATCTGGGGATTTTTTTTTTTTTTTTTTTTTGAGACAGAGTCTCACTCTGTCGCCAAGGCTGGAGTGCAGTGGCCTGATCTCAGCTCACTGCAAGCTCCGCCTCCCGGGTTTACGCCATTCTCCTGCCTCAGCCTCCCAAGTAGCTGGGACTACAGGCGCCCGCCACCTCGCCCAGCTAGTTTTTTGTATTTTTTTTTAGTAGAGACGGGGTTTCACCGTGTTAGCCAGGATGGTCTCGATCTCCTGACCTCGTGATCCGCCCATCTCGGCCTCCCAAAGTGCTGGGATTATAGGCTTGAGCCACCGTGCCCGGCCCATTTGGGGATATTTTACTTTTTATTTATACTTA
The DNA here is from genome assembly GCF_007565055.1 of Rhinopithecus roxellana. NCBI lineage: Eukaryota > Metazoa > Chordata > Mammalia > Primates > Cercopithecidae > Rhinopithecus > Rhinopithecus roxellana. Next base: position 120,712,683 of record NC_044554.1, on the reverse strand, counting down.
TATTTATATATGTACTTTAGTACTTCTGTTACACTTCCACTTGCGATAGAGCTGTGTGCTGTCTATTTCCAAACTTTGTGTGACACTGTGATTTACTAAGAAATATATATTTGGTCTTCAACCCAGGTCTTCATCCTGGCATAGAGTTCCTAAACTCCTTGTAATTTTCTGAGTAACAGGGGTGATAAGAGCATCTTTTGTTATAGTATTTGGTCTTAGTCCTCAGTTCCTGACACAGAGCTCCTAAGACCCTTAGAATTTTAGTGATGAGAGTATATTTTCTGAATGCTAAGAAAAATGACTGATGGATAGGGGCCCCTAGATAGGATCATGATGGGGATTGGTTGCCAGAAGAACCAAAGCATGATTACAGGGTTGTAATTTGCAGCTCCACCAGTGGGCCTCCAGGGAGGGGCAGGGGGCTAAAGATGAGTTAGTTACCACTGGCCAATCATCTAGGTAATGGAACCTCTATAAAACCCCTAAATGATGGGGTTCAGAGAGCTTCCAGGCTGTGGATACACTGAAGTGCTGGGAAGGTGGTGCCCCTGGAGAAAGTCTGAAAGTTCTTCCTTCCTACCTTGCCCTATGCATCTCTTCCATCTGGCTGTTCCCCAGTCATATCCTTTATAATCAACCAGTAAATATAAGCAAATATGTTACTGAGTAATGTGAGCCATTCTAGCAAACTATGGAACCCAAGGAAGGGGGCGTGGGGACACCCAATTTGTAGCAGGTCAGTCAGAAATACAGGCAGTCCAGGACTTGCAACTGGCATTCAAAAATGGAGGCAGTCTTGCAGGACTGAGCCCTTAACCTATGGGGTCTGTGCTACTGGGTAGTTAGTGTCAGAAATAAATAGAATCTTTAGACACCCAGTTGGTGTCTGTCTGAGGTGTTGGTGAATTGGTTATTGGTGTGGGGAAATAACCCAAAAAGTTAATTTGAAAGTGCTATGAGTAAGAAACAGCACAGTACCACGGAAAAAGTGAAATCTGAAAAGAAAATTTACTCCCATTGGAAGCATCTTGACATTTTTTTGAGCTACTGCCCGGCACTGCTGAGCCCTAACAGGAACACTGTTAAAGCCAATTCAGCCTTCATCTGTCCACAAGGCTTCTCAATGCTTTAATTTGCCCAGGAATATAATTAAAGAGGGTGATTCCTTAAATTACCAAAGCTCTATTCAAATGTATATTCCAACAAGGTTTCCTACCAGTCTACTGTGAGAAACATTCTTTATATCATTTCTTAAAGTTTCCTCAAGACTTGTGAGGTTTGAAACAGAGTGACATCTAGTATTCTGAGTCCCATCGTCCTGACAGGATCCCAGTGCTCAGGTGACACAGGTCATCAGACCAGCATGGCTTACTTTGAACTGAACATCCAGTTAGCACTCCTACCTTCTCACATGTTTGGGGAACTAGCCATGCGTGTGCCAACTAAGTTATTAATATTCTACAGGGTATTACACTGGGGCTCTAAAGACACCGGTAACAATAATATTAGGAATAATAATTTAACACTTACTAAGTAACAGGCACAATGTTAACTTACTTTCCATCTCTGGTCCAAAGTATACATATTTTTCAGATGAGGGGTCTGGATTATATAATCTCTGAGGTTCCTTCAAAACCTAGAGAAAATCTCAGTTTAAAAAGTCTGAAAGTGTCAATATAAAAGGATTTTCTTTTTTTTATATAATTATGAGTGATTTAATTTCCCCACATAGATTTTCTGCCTTTATTCTGAAAAACAAACTGTAACAAAATATTCCCAATGATACGATTCTATCAACAACTGGATGATTTCAAAAGTAACACCATCTCCTGCTTTCAATTCTTTGAGCAAAATGCTTGCATGTCATTATTTATTTTCATTATTTTTTTAGAGACAAGGTCTTGCTATATTGCTCAGGCTAGATTTGGACTCCCGGCCTCAAGCAATCCTACTGCTTCAGCCTCCCAAGTAGCTGGAACCACAGGCACACACCACTATATCCAGTTTATTTTATACTGTTCTTATAATTCTGGTATCAGTGATTTTTATAACAATATGCTCTCAATTGATTATAAGCATGTTGAGACCTTATGGTAACTTTTCAGAAACCATACTAAACATTTTATCTTGAAATCTTGCAATGTTTTTCCATCCTCTGCTTATGCCTCAGTTGTTCCATTCACATGATGTGGGCACTTAATTTAGCCAACTCATTGACCCATTTCATCTACTGCTCTCAACTCTACGGCTGGATCAAAGCACAGTTTCTATATCCAATATGAGATCAAAGCACAGTTTCTACATCCAATATGAGCTGGTTATTGTTTCACAGGGCGGATTTCCACAGCTGACAACTCTACTCCGTAACAGGAATGAACACTTCAATCTGCATTTTTATATCAGTATCCTTTCTGATTAAAAACTAGAGTGCCAAATAACTTGACAGATATTTCATAGGGAGATGTTCCATTTTTAAAGTTTGAACTTTTGCAAAAAGTTGTATTATTTTAGGTCTATAAACTTGATTATTTGCACCAAGATTCCTTTCTAGTATGTGGTAAAAATTAAAGAAAAATGTTTTTCAGACATGTATTTAAAATTAATACACAGCACAGATCATTAGTTCTTAATTGGTTTTAATTTTCCAGTGTTTTCTTCTTTCATTAAAATGAAAAAAGTCCTAATATCCTAAGTTTATCTATTACCACAGAAGAAATTATTCAAGATGAAAAGGACATTTTAAAATATTAATATGCATAAATATGTACTATTTCAAAGCTAAATAAACCAACATATGGCAGGGTTTTTAAAAAAGAAACTAGGGAAAAAAGGAAGAAAGAACACTAATATTGAACTGGTGGCATTAAAGTGAGAAACAAAGATTTAAAATCACAAATTAAAAAAAAACAATGTCTAACCAGAATTTATAGCATGTCTTACATTTCCCATAGTAGTTGGTCAGTTTTTCTTGCTTCCAGTAAAGATTTTAGAAAACATGTGCTTTGGACTGCAATAATTCATTTACTGTCATCCAAGATTTTAGTATAAATCAGGCATATTGACATGTGGTAGTGGAGTCTGGTTTGGGCTGAATTTTAACATGAGCTTTTTAGAAGGTAGAAGAAAAAGAGATGGGTCAGGATCTGTAAAGCAGGAATATTAGGGAATTCCCAAACTCTAAGCTAACTTTTATACGTACTGACTGTCCCCACGAAAACTCAAGTTGAAACTTAATCCCAAATATGGCAGTACTGAAAGGTGGGGCCTTTAAGAGATGCTTGGGTCTTGAGGGTTCTCTCCTCATGAATGGATTCATCCATTCATGGGTATTAATGGGTTATCAGAGAAATGACATTAGTGGCTTTACATGAGCATGCTCAACTCCCTTGCCATGTGATGCCCTGCACTGTCTCAGGACTCTGCAGAGAGTCTCCACTAACAAGAAGGCCCTCACAAAAGGAGCCCCTCAACCTTGGACTTAGCCTCTATAAGAAATATTTTTTTGTATTTATAAATCACAGATTTAGTTATTCTGTTACAAGTAATAAGAAACAGACTAAGATACTTATCTGTATGTTAACAATGTTCAGGTGTAATCACTGTTGCCTTCAATAGCACATGCATTACCTAAAACTGTGATTCATTTCAGTGCTGCTACTGTTAACAACATCTATTAATTCTTACCCTGTAGTCACCATGCCTGCTACTTAAGGTTCCAGTCTTTCTACATATGCAAATATTTTCTAAGGATACGTGGCTATATTTTAACTTACATCCAGTAAGACTTATTTGATTTACTGCCAACAATTCTGCACTCAAATTGTACTGGAAAAAAAAATACATAATGTTTTTGCATACTGAAATCCCTCTGCCTAAGTTTCCATCAATAGTGGAGAATAAGATGATCGGTCCTATGCGTAGCAATTTGTTCTACATTTAAAGATGTCTCGTTACCTCACATGCATGATTTGGCTGAAACTGAACTCTCTTTCAAATTTCCTCATTTCCATGGGTTTGAAGCTGCCATTCTTAGCAATCAAACCCTATCTACATTGCTTCAATCTGGCTTATGGTGACTGAACAGAGAGATTTCTCATAGATGGAATAGTATATGCACATCAGTTGCAGTTCATATACATCCTTCTTGTTCCCATTTACAGTTTAAAAAAACCAAACTATATGAGTTTTTAAAAAGATGTTGGGCCAGGAGCAGTGGCTCACGCCTGTAATCCCAGCACTTTGGGAGGCCGAGACGGGCGGATCACGAGGTCAGGAGATCGAGACCATTCTGGCTAACATGGTGAAACCCCATCTCTACTAAAAATACGAAAAATAGCCAGGCGTGGTGGCGGGTGCCTGTAGTCCCAGCTACTTGGGTGGCTGAGGCAGGAGAATGGCGTGAATCTGGGAGGCAGAGCTTGCAGTGAGCTGAGATTGAGCCACTGAACTCCAGCCTTGGCGACAGAGCGAGACACTCTGTCTAAAAAAAAAAAAAAAAAAAAAAGATGTTCAGGGCAGTGAAATTATTCCCAATGATACCATAGTAATTGAAAAATGTCACCCTAATGTAAAGTCTGGAGTTTGGATGATACCGCTGGGTTAACACAGGTTTATCGACTGTAACACATGTACCACCCTGGCGCCAGATGTTGATAGTGGGGAAGGCTGTGCATCTGGGAAGTGGGTATATAGGAACTCTTTGTATTTTCTGCTTAATGTTGCTGTGAACCTAAGACTCTTCTAAAAAGTAAAGTTTATCTAAAAGGAAAAATGCTCTCAAATATTCATCATTTTAATATGCTTGGGACAATGTTATGTCGTGATAACACAAAACAAAAAGATCCAATATAATTAGATGTCATTATCATTCCTCTTGAATAGAAAATAAAAACTTGTGAAGAGATGAGCAGGATATTAAACAAGATGTAAATGATTAAGGTAACTGATGTTTCAAGATCAGGGAAAAGACAATTTCAAGTATCAACATTCCTTTTCAAAAGAGTTACTACATCTTTAAAGTAATGTGTCAAGGGGAGATAACTTTGTCTAGTTCATGTCAAATAAAAATTATATCTAACATGTAATCTTAACAGTCTGTTCAATAGATTTTAAAATATGTATACTTGCATTTAGAGTTTTAATGACATTCCCTAGAGAAATTACGTAGAAAAAAAGCTCTTTCTTTGGCTCATATTGTATCAATTATTCTAAATACATTCTTTGCTTTCAGATCTACATGAAAGCAACTGCCTAAACTTTGCCTTAAAACTGTTTAGGTGTTAAGATGTTGAAAGGATCTTTTAGAAGTAGATTGATGCTTCATTGGGTATTAAAGGTTTTTTTGCTGTTAAAATATATTCTAAAAGAAAGATACAGTAAAATGGAATCCTGCAGGCCATAACAAATGAGCTAAGTTATATCTAACCTTAAATTTATGACTACAACTTCAATGGTGAATTTCGTGTGTAAATGATTTAAAACATAGGTAAAGGTCTGTACCTTTGGGACTAACAGGCTTTTATCCAGAGACTGTATTTATCAAACTGACAGACTACTCTGCATTTGAAAGAAGGTGATTTATTTCTGTTTACTACTATACCTATGTGAATTCAGAGAAGCACATGACAAGCCATGAACTTACCATGTCCTCTACAGAGTCACATTTCTGGTGTGTTTCTCAAATTAATCTAAAACATGATTTACAATGATTTCCTCTCTCAAATTTAGAGAAGGACCAGCCTGGAAGAGGAAACTATCAACATTAGGAAGGTAAAATTTGAGACCTCTGATGGGAAAGAAACTAATGTGATTTTATTCTATTATAACCACAGAGTTTTTTAACTTTGTTTCTCCACCAGGACAGTCAATAAAATAAGCTAAGTCCTTAAATGCTTATAGCATAGAATTCTTGCTGTCTCTTATTCTCGGGCAACTTTAATCTCATTGTCTTTTGGTATAGTTAGACCATAACCCTTGAAAATAGTGAAAGAATGGCTGAGAAATATGAATAACACCAATATCATCTTGCAGAAATTCTACAGACTCATCCATTTTGCTTCAATCTCATTTATATGGAAAAATATCTTTTAAGTTTTCATACTATTATACTGCAAATGACCTTAATTTCTTGGTGAATTTATTTATGCATTTACTTGTCTTGCTTCAATAATTTTCTTTTAATGTGCTCTCAATGCTTATTATAGAAGCAAGGTTCTCATTTAAATTTCCAAAAGATGGAATCAAAAATTAGATTCTAGGGAGGGATATTAAAGCATTGATCCCAGGTTTAATGGACAGATTGTTTTTTTACTCACCAGCAAATATCTGGTCATTAGAAAATAAGTTGATAATTTCAGAAATGTACAACATAAAAAGCCAGTCGTAAAAGGACCTTAGAAAGTATATGTTCAAGCTCTTGTTTTTCAGTCAAGGAGTATAAGGCTCAGAGGGGGATAAATGACGGCTTGAAAGTCACAAGATAGTTAGGGACAGGGTTAAGTTCTCTGAACTCAATGTTAACATACTTTGCTCTCAAGAACAGTACATTTAGACAATCAGAGGTTACAGAGTAGAAACTTCAAATCCTATGCATCTTATATATGTTTACATTCACTTAGTGGTGTTTATTTTGGCAGCCTAAGATTACATAGTAAATACCAAGTGAGTGTGTAGGGTCTATGTGTAAGAGCCTCAGAGCAATCCTGAGGCTTTAACACTATCTAAGGCCATCTAATTCCATCTACACTCTTCATCATGCATGGCCACGACAGCACTGAGGAAAAGAAAATTATTTTATAAACTATGAGTTTGCCAAAACTAATCAGACAAAACTTAGTAAATTCAGGTGGGTCTTGGTCTTTAGACTAATACTCAACTTAGTCATGTGTATTTTTTATTCATTCAATCAATATTTACTGAACATCCATGTGCTAAGCATGGTTCTAGAGATAGTGCAAACAACAGTGAGCAAAACAGGTCAAGTTCCTGCCTTCATGGGACTTCCAATTAAGCAGTGTAAGCAAAAACTAAATAAACAAATGAACAAAATAATTTCAGAGCTTGAGAAGTATTATTGAAGAAATTAGACTAGACAATAAGAATGGGAAAGATTTTATTTTCGGAAAGGGGACCCCTTTGAAGAGGTGACATGAACTATAACCTCTATGGTGAGAAAAAGGCAGCCGCATGAGAAGCAGAAGCACGAGCATCCTAAGCAAAAGGAAAGGCACACTGAAAGCCTCTAGTGGAAACAAGTTTGGGGTTTGGCTGCACCACAGTATACAAGAAGCAACAAGGTGGTAAAGACACAGGCTATACAAGGGATTTGGAATATTTTTCGGGTAAATTATGTAAAGATGAACCATCTTTTAGGAAATGAGTCTGAATGCCCCCATATAATTTTATCATTTTATTATATCCAGGCAGAGTAAACCTCTGCATTAGGAAAGCCATAGTGTTTATAAATCATGTGTAATTTACTTATTCAAAATGCATATAGAAAATAAGGCTCAGGGTAAGGGTTTAAATATGACTTTCCTTACAAGAAAAAAGAATAGTTACAGCATTTTGACCACCTGGAATTCAGAGCTGTATACTGTTTAAAGCTGAAGGGTCTCCAAATTCACTATCATCTGGTTTACCTCATCCAGCAGGTAAAGTCTGTTAAGGTTGAACTCACTCATTACTACTGAATTAGTCAAATGACAAAGTGTTCTTTATGTGATGCATATTTTTGTACTAGTGTAATCTATTTACATAGCATGGGTGTCATCTTTGTTATATATAGAAAATAGCATACAAAAATGATCAATAATTTCCTAGCTTAGGCAGCCCTCTAAGAGAAAATATCCATATGTATAAATACAAAGGCCCTGGCCACCTGAGATTGAAGGATATGAATCAAGCATCTGAATTCCAGGTTTGCAACCAGCAACCTGTATGTCCAAGCCTGGGCAAGATTCTAACCCTCTCTGAATCTCCTCTCTCTCAAAAATATAGGTTAGTATACATTCCTAGCTTGAAGAGACAATGAAGCAAGAATTTCTAAGTGTCTAGCGCATAGAATAAAACTCAATAAATTTTAGTCTTTTCACCTCATATATTTTTCTAATAAAAGTAGTGTCATGTACAATATGAGAACTACAATCATGCATTATATTTGTCTCTTTTAGTCAAAATTTTATGGTTTTGTTCACATAAGGAAAAAAGGTAAGACAAAGAAACCATTTTTAAAGCTCCTCACATATCAAACACTGAATTAAGACCTTGTGTTTTTAAGTGGTTTGCTGCCTGGAACCATCCTATTCTGACTGTCTAACTTCTCTACAGTTTCCACTGTGTTTCCTTCATCTCAGACACACAAACATGCCCAAACACAGTAAATCACAGTTAATTGCACATCTTAAATTAAAAGACAAAAAAATCGCACAATTAATTGGGGGAACTTGTCAGTTGGTGCATGAATCTTGCTTACTACACTCTGTGCACAGGATGCAAGCCAAGTGCATGTTCCAAGCTGGATGATTCAGTCCATGCCTCTGAGGAGAGGTGCATGGGCACGATCCTTCTGCACAGCCGTCTGGTCATAAGAATCAAATGCTTTAAAACACTCCACATTGCAATTGCTGTATCAATAGTTATCCCTACAAGGATGTTCAATACAGGACTGAGCATAATAGTAAAAAATTAGAAAGAGCTAAAATGCTCATTAATAAGGGACTGAATAGAGATTAGGTTTGGCCATTAATGGAAAAAATCTAAGCTGTTACAAATGATTTTGTCAATCTTAATAACATAAGAAAATATTCACGACATACTATTTGAAAAATGCTTACAAAATAGTATATTTCTATTTTTGAGGCTATGTGTTATGCAAGTGAAGCAAGAAGAGAGAGAAAGGAACAGGATAAAGCTACTGGGAAAATAAACAATAAAAATGTTAACATTTGTCATCTCTGAGTTGTTTATACTTTGTAGTTTTTCTAATTTTCTAAAAAAATCATCTACATTTAAAAAAATATATTTCAATTTGTTTTTGAATCTGATATTTTAAAATGTCAGTTTCAAAATAAAGATCCATAAGAATCTTTTAAGATAAACTTACCTACTACAATGAAAAACATCAGCATAAAATTTAAAAAGAATTCCTAGTAAGCGCAAACATACAATCCTATTGTATCCTTGGTTATACAGACAAAATGTATAAAAATGTATTTTATAAATATACAACAAATGCATGTTCATACAATTAAATGCTCAATACAATAATGCATTTCAACATATACCTTACAGTATATTAACATACCATAAGAAAATCATTATAAATACTTTTTCATTTCCTGACACTGACCAACTACAAACTATATTCACAGTAAGCCAATAACATGGAATTTGAGAAACTGCAAATCTTCTCTACTCCATCCACTACTCTCCCATTATTGTCTACCCTATTATAAAAAGATTTTATACCCAGTCGCCTAGTGTAATTCTAATGCTAAAATCTGGCAATAAATGATATACACTAATGTGCACAGAATTTCTTCATTTTTATCAAAGTAGAAAATGACAAAGTTTTATAATATATTATATCACTACTCAACTAGTCATACTAACTTTTGCTTTATTTCATTTTTCAAATAAAACAATTTTAAAATTCAACAAAGTAGATTCATTCCAAAGGTATTCAACAGTCTGCTAACCTTGAAATAAGAAACAAATATTTCCTGCCTTCTTTTATTTAATGGGGGGTGGAGAGGGAAAAGATAATCATATTCCAGCAAAAGCCCATCTCAACCTCAGGCATCTTTATGTCCCAAGGGTAATATTTTCATTCCATTCTTAATGGAACAAATTTCTAATCAGAATATGTATTCAAAAATAATTGAGGCAATGCAATGTCAACATGTTATGCTGCCATCAGGCATCCCGCGGTGCTCAGCATCAACACAATCTCTAGTGTGACAGAGAGCCTGGGCAATGCAGAAACGTCAGACTTGATCAAGGGAAGGGGAGCTAGCAAGGAGCATGCAATGGTTTTGCTTCCCTTTGGATGCTCAAACACGGTGTTTGGAGGAAAGCTTCTATGCTAGAGGAAGACAATCTCAAGACTTCTAAGGAAGGAATGACTTATAATGCTCACTCCAGAACCTCAACTTTTAAATAGTAATAAGTGTCTATTTTTGCATTAATACTGAAAATACTTGAAACAACAGTCAATTCTGGGAAGGTTAACATTACACCTAGATTTCTAGTTACTAAAGAAAGCCTCAGGGCAACGTACATTATTGTACATATCCTGCAATCCTCTGAAAAGGTCCAGATGTTTAAATTTAGGTTTCTCCAAGTTTGGTAAAATATTAGTAATTGTTGAAGCTGCGTGGTGAGTAACTGAAGTTCATTATATTATTTTTTTCTACTTTTGAGTATATTTGACATTTTCATAATAAAAGTTTCAAAAAATAGATTTTCACTCAAGGAGCATATATTTTATGTTAAAAATTTTACTGACTTTTCCTTTGGAAATACGTATTACCAAGATCTGATTTACGTTTATTATTAAAGACTCTAACAAGCAGTCTGAATTTTATAAAACTCCACAAAGCATATTTTATGCTATCATAAAAAAAGAAAAAATTCTTCATTCCAGAAAAAAAAAATTACCATGATCTATGATGACAGAAGAAGTGCACCTAAACAAATGCAGTGCCACCATCTGCCTGGCATTCTCACAGTGTGACAAAATAGACTGGTAATTAACTGCTTTCCTACCGAAATCTGCCAGCTTTAACTCCCCCGTGTCACTGATAAGAAGGTTCTGTGGTTTCAGGTCTCTGTGCAAAATATAACGCTGGTGGATGTAAGACAGCCCTCGCAGCAACTGAAATAAAAACAACTGAAAAAATAAGGAGACAAAGGTTAAAATCAGAACACAGATAAACGCCAGTTTCTACATACAGTCTCCTAAGTACTTGTATTGATATTTAGTGAAAATGGATAACCATCACCAAATTTTCTACCAAATTATTTCAACAGAATGTGAGATTTTTAGAATGTAAATTCCTAATTCATTTAGAAGTAAATCTAGGAATTTCTAACAACCTATTATATCAACCCCAGAGTGATACTTCCTCAGCCAGAGACATCTATACTCCAATTACTGTTCTTTAAGCAAAATGTAAATAATCAATTTTTTTATAATTGATTTAGTCTTCAGGACTAAAATGATGTTTGAAAGGAAAGGAAATTTATTCATAATATTATAGAAATTAAAAAAAGAACTGTTTACCAAGTTTATATCAATATACACATATTTAATTCCATATAAATAACATGAACATGGTACCCATAAATTCACCCATTAACATGCTTTAAGGAATGGAAAGATAAGATGATTTGAAATAATTAAAACAAAAACAGTCATATTGTCTAATTAATACTGCATTATAATTATACTGCTTTTGCACATATGGTCATAGAGATTAGGCTGCTGCTTAAAGATAGGCATGTACCACCTTCACTAATTTCAGAGCAAACCCATCCTAAAGGGAAAGGAAACACAGAAAACAGGAAAGTCAAGAACTCAAGAGTGATACTTTTGCAAGAAATAATTTCAGAAGTGATTAATAGCCTTGTCTGTGAAGTTTCATATTGGATCATACCAAATGTTTCTATTTCGATAGCAAAAAAGTGTGATTCACTAGGCTTCCCAATATTCTTCTTCTGAAAAAAGAGAATATTTTTAAACAATTTACTTGCCAAAATAACCCTAATAGACATTTTTAATCCATCTCCTAAAACAAAAACAAATGTTCTTACTTTTAAGTACCACCAATATTCTAGTCTATATAACCAGTTAGTAACCAAAGGCAGTTTCAGGGCAATTTTCAATGAATTGTAAAAGATGAATGATAGAAAGATTTTGAAATATTTGAATAGAAAAGATTGGCAACTTCCTGAGGGCCCTGGAAGGTGGCATTTCTGGAATGTTCTGACTAAGCAGGCACTTTGAAAGCCAAGTGAATTTCATTACAGGGGATACCTTGAAATAACAGTAAAGCTAATTTATCTCAAAATCTTTGTATGTGACAATATGCATGGGGCAGTAAAGGCTTGAGATGATTATTCCAGAGTCTAAGCAGCAGAAAATAGAAGTCTGTTCTGTGTTGGTCAAGATTAAAAGACTAGCTCAAGAATCCCAGGATGCAAATATCTCTCTGGATTTGTCCTCTCAACCCTTCCTGTACAACAAACAGAAAGACTCGAGTTCACACCATCACTAGCAGCTGCCAGCCTCATTCTTCACTTCCAATACTCCCTGCATCCTGAAGCTTAAAGCTTACAACTTCTAAGAAAATTCATACTCCTTTAGTTTAGAAGGAAAGAGGGAAAAATAAAGCCACTTTGTGTTATCAAAGTCTTTTAAAAAACCGAAACAAAAACACGAAGGCAAACCACATAACAAACTTAATTTTAAAAATAAGTTGATTTTGAATGGAAACAGCCATTCTGCAAAATGCTACCTGATCTTTGGGACCTAGCAGAGTCTTATCAGAATGTAACTGTTGAACCATGGCAATGCATTTTAATTTAATGAATATATAACACTACGTGCCAACTGCTGTTCTATACAGTTTATAGAATATTACTTCATTTAATTTTAATGAAGTAGGTACTACTATTAACCTCCATATTAGTAATGAGGAAACTAAGTGTAGTTTCTCAAGATCACACAACAATTAAGTGGCAGAGCCAGGACTCAAACCCAGAGTCTGATTCCAAATTCTCTGCTCTTAACCATCTCACCATCTGACTCATCATCTTGGCCAGAAATCAACATCAGCAGGCAAAGCACTGCTAGAGAACTGCTTCCTCCAATGAACAGAATAAAATCTGGGCATCTAATAACATGGCCTCCAAGGCCACTGAGCTGAACACTGATTCCAACTGAGGGGCTCAGGCATTATTTTTTGGGGGGTGCGGGCTCAGGCACTGTTACCTATATTCCCCGGCTCCAAGAAACCTTGCCCACCTCAACACTCAGCACGCTGTTCTCCATCCTTGTACTTTTTTTTTTTTTTTTTTTTTTTTTTTTGAGACCGAGTCTTACTCTGTCACCCAGGCTGGAGTACAGTGGTGCGATCTCGGCTCACTGCAACCTCCACCTCCCGGGTTCACGCCATTCTCCTGGCTCAGCCAGGACTACAGGCACCCGCCACCATGTCCAGCTAATTTTTTGTATTTTTAGTAGAGATGGGGTTTTACCACTTTAGCCAGGATGGTCTTGATCTCCTGACCTCGTGATCTGCCCGCCTTGGCCTCCCAAAGTGCTAGGATTACAGGCGTGAGCTATTATCCTTGCCTCTCCTCGGCCGGAAAGGCCTTCTCTTCCCTTTGCCTAGTATTTTCCATGCATTCCTTAGGTCTCTCCTCAGGAACTGCTCCTCCCTAGAGTTTCCCTGACCACCCCTGCAAGCCCTTGTACCCCTACAGGTCTGTGTGAGGTGCTCCTTCTCCGTGCTCCCAGGGCAGTCTCTGCATATGTCTATCACAGTATGATACTTATCCTAGCACCCGCCGGCTGTCTGCTTTAACTATCTTTATAACTCGGGTAATAGGTGGCACTCCTACACCAGTAATGTGAGTACTGACCTGAATTTAGAGACATCTGGATGGCAGCAGATAAAAACAAATAACAGGCACCTTGGAATGGAATTCTCTAGAAGCTAGGGGCACACGTAGGTAAATCAAGCAGTTCCAAAAAACTCTTCGGTAATACCTTTAGTAATTAGTGAAAATATATAATCTTCATGCTAATCTAGAAGCTATTCAAATAAAATGCCATATTAAAGGAGATTTAAAAAGCAGTACTAGAGAAAAAAATGCCACTATACACTCAAATTCCAAGTGTATACATGACAAATGAAGCTCCAAACATGACAAATACAGCCCCAAACAAATGTCAGAACAAATCTCCACAGCATAAATTCACTTAGGGTTTATTAAGTGCCAACCATATGTGCTAGGTGCTGTTATGCAAGAGGGATGCCAAGAGGAATAAGATATAAGATGTGGTCCCTAGACTCGAGGAACTCACAGCTATCTTGGTATGACAGACACACAAACAGATCATTGTGACTTAGAGATCTGTATTTTAACAGCAACGCAAACTGAGCATATTGAAAGCACAGAAGAGGGTGGATCTAACTACAATAAAAAAAAAAAAGTAGTAGAATTGATTCAGCTGTTACAAGAAGAATAGCCTGGGAGAAGGGAACGAATCACAAGAAACTTGCCACTCTGAAAACAGAATTCATTACGTGTAAAATTTCAAAACGAAACTGAGTTGAGCATTCAGTAGACACAGAAGTTAAAATGTTATGACAAACCCCTTAACATTCTGAGGGAAAACACTGAGAAGACCAAGCAAGCAGGTATAATATAAATTCTGAGAAAGACAATATATGAAACTGTAAACCTACCAACTCGACCTCATAAAATTAACTGTGGCAAGGGGACCATCAACTTTCTGAAAACCATTAGAAAACTTTTACATTGGAGCTCAAAGAAACTGATACCCTCAGAATGGCACTTTGACATGCTGAACTGAAGAAGTCCGAAGGTCTCTTTGACCTTCTGCCCCACTTCCCATCTCTGCCCCTGTCTCTCAATTCTCTGTCTCTCCCAAAGCACAGGATGAAGTTGTTCTCTGAAGTCCCCTTAACTGCCTAAAATCTGGACCTGCCAAAGAAGAAAACAATTACCTCTGACCCCTTTCCTAGTTTCCATTAACTGAACTCTTATCCTAGGAAGAAAGACTGAAGTCTGTTAACACACCTGGACAGACTTTTGTCACAAACCACTATCTGCTCTGCAGGCCCAACAGATGTATATTCTTGTATATTCTTCAATCCCATTGAATTTCCTTAAAAATCATTTACCACACCCCTAAAAGCATCCATAGCTCCCCATCTCCCTTTCTCCTAACAAGAATATATAAACATCTATTCACATTGGGTTACTGGGTAACTATTCTTCTATGATGACCTTGTGCTATGCACATTAAAATAAGTTTGTGCCTTTTCTCAAATCAATGTGCATTTTTCGAGTTAATTTTTCTGTGAACCTTTAGAGGGTGAAGGGGTAGTTTTCCCTTGATCTCTACATTTACAAAAAACATTTTAACATCCTTAACAAAATATATGCTGGCAGATAGGGGTGGGAAGGCTCTAAGGAAGCAGCTGCCCTACTGCGTCCAATGGAATGCCCCATGGACTACTCTTGGAATGTCTTTAAAACTCAAGCCTTAGAGAGTTCTTCTTCTAGACAAATAGGCAAGTCCCCTTCTAATTTAAATTTTTTAGAAAATCACTTCACTTGGTTGTTGTATAAAACACACAGCCAGCTATACTTGATCTCCTATGAAAAACCAGGAGACCCTGTGAGAACAAGAAGGGCCACCAAGGAGCAGGCCACACATACTCTTTTTCTAAAGCACACAAATCAGCTTTGCTAATAAAACCTGGTAAACACCAATGGAATCTCAGGCACTAAAAAGAAAAGAAGGGTGACTAATACTTACTGAAAGTTTATTCTTATTTAAAGGCTATTTTAAGTAATGTTATACAAATAACTTAATCAGGCCCGGGGTGGTGGCTCACAACTGTAATCCCAACACTTTGGAAGGCAGAGGTAGATGGATCACTTGAGTCCAAGAGTTCGAGACCAGCCCAGACAACATGGCAAAACTATGTCTCTGCTAAAAAAAATACAAAAAATTAGCCAGGCATGGTGGTGTGTGCCTGTAGTCCTAGCTACTTGGGAGGCTGAGGTGGGAAGATTGCTTGAGCCCAAGAGGCGGAGATTGCAGTGAACTGAGATTGCACCACTGCATTCCAGTCTGAGCGACCGAGTGAGACTCTGCCTCAAAAACAAACAAAAAACAAAACAAAACAAAACAAAAACCCCCCAACAAATTACTTAATCCTTTCCATCTACCATCCTGTATTTTTCCCTTTGTTTAAACAAATGAGAAAACTAAAGCTCTAAAGACATAAGAAACATAGTCATCCAACCATCACACAGCTCTTGTGAACTTTCCACCACACCTCATTAACTTAAATGAGGTTGATGTTGAATAAATGCATGGATGAATAGTTATACACCCAATACAGTCAAAGTGCTTTTATTATTAAGTGAACTGAAGTTTGTAAAAGCCTCAATTAGCATATAATATAATGAGCACATGATTCTGGAATTTGTTTTTGCCGTTCAAAATCTTAGAAATAGATAACATGAGAGAAGACAGCTTCATGTGCTGAACTAGATAAATTATCTGAAACTCTTTATCTTTCTATTATAGTAGCCATAAGATCTTCCTAAGAATATTTTGCCATCTCAGGATATTCTATTCCTTTATATAGGAGACTCATCCCAAATCCATCAGTAGGATCACTGAAGATTTATATTCCAGTTTGAATATGTTCATTTTCTGTAATAAAAATCCAATGAGAAAATGTCTTAAATAGTAATGAAATGATGAACAGGGACACTTTTGCTAGCAGCAGATCTATCTTTAGCCAGTTATCTTGACATCCCCAGCAGGAAACAGCATATTCTCAGTGCCACTGCATATACTTCTTGGGAGTATCTCTTCACACTTCCTTTATTTCCTTCTGAAACTCTTCACAATTTAAGTAGGTAAAATAAATAAATAAATAAACAAATAAATAAATAAATGGTATTTTATCACAACTTTTAAAGTAAGTTTATATAAAGCACACACTATTGGATTCAATGTTATGTTTATTGCTCAGAACTACTGACACTTGCAGTAAGAAAGAAGCATTATAACCAATCCCTCTCACCAAAGTCTAAATAGGTGAGGTCAAATGCTCTTTTTCTCAGTGTCTAGAGGTGTCAAGCTCCGTGAATGGTCAGAAATACATAGATTATTTAATATATGAAGTTCACTTTAATCTGAGATGAAGCACAGTGAATATCTTGTAGATTTTTCAGGGCATGTGTCAACTTCTTTTAAGGAATGTGCAGGGTCTCTCAGGGCTCACAGGAGACTAAGAAATCTACTAATGGGAGTCATTAGCAATGGGCCCTACCATTTACAATACTGCAGTAACGTCTTACAAAGATAATTACGCTACTCTTTTGTCATCTCTGTAACTCAGGTTTCTCATCTTAAACATGGTTGATTTGAGTCTTAGATATCTTTGTTAACCATTTCACATTGTTAAATTACATCATTCCATTATTTTATGAATAACAGAAATGGAAGGGATTTTATAAGATAAACAACTAGAGTTGAATCACTACCATTTATTGAGTGCTTACTATGCTAGACATTTTGCTAAGTGTATTATATACATTCGATAATTTAACCCTCACAACACCTCTACCAGGTAGATATTACTATCCCTATTTCACAGAAAAAGAAATAAAGTCACAGATAAATTAAGTGAATTGCCTTAGCAAAGTAACATAACAAGAAAAAACCAAATACCACATATTCTCACTTATTCTTGGGAGGTAAATGATGAGAACATATGGGCACACAGAGGGGAACAACACACATTGCGGCCTATCAGAGGGTGAAGGGTGGGGGAAGGGAGAGGATCAGGAAAAATAACCAATGGATACAAGGCTTAATACCTGGGTGATAAAATAATCTGTACAACCAAACTCCATGACATGGCTTTACCTATGTAACAAACCTGCACATCCTGCACATGTACCCCTGAACTTAAAAGTTTTTAAAAAAAGGAATTAAGTAAATTGGTCAAAGGAACACATAGTAAGTAAGAGACAGTGCTGATACTTGAATCCATTTTTGTCTTACTCTGACACTATAATTAAGAGGGCTGCTATCCAAAAAGGTGTGCATACTATTTAATTAAAACAGCTATATACTATGTGAATCTAAAGCTACAAAATATGATACTGGTAGATAAATGAAAGTTATATATGAATAATAAATACTTCAAACAGTATGTTCCATATTTAACACTGTATCATTTAAAAATTCATAGGTTTTTAATGCACAAACCTTAAACTATCCGTATATCCAACTTCCTAGAAGTTAAAAATAATTAGTTAAAATCCCAATAATATGCAGTCAACGTCAAAATATTTTGTAATATGCATCAGATAATGGTCTAACTGCAATACTAGGTCTTCAGTTTTAAAAGCCACAAAATGATTCATCATGATTCATTCCGTTTAGTTGAGTTTCAAAACAGTTAATGCAAATATTAAATCCTAATTTGTAATGCAATGTACACCAAATAATTTTACAAAGCATCATTACAATTCAAAGTATTGAATTTTTAAAGAATACTTAGAGGATTATACAGAGATATTAAAAAAAGACAGAAATAAAACCCTAGCTATTCAACATTAAGTATAATTTATGTGTCACTTTGGACATACTTGACAGCGTTAAGTGTGCTACTGGGATGGTATAAGACACAAGCATTCATGCTAAGGCATCAGGCCTTTCACGTGTATTTTTTTGCAATATATATTTTACAGATCCATTTCTTGGAAAATCTGAGTAGCAGAAGGAGTCTGTCTTGCCACTTTTCTGCCCTGTTTGAGTTCTTTCATTCTTCTTTCTGCTTTTTTAGTTACACTCTCTAAGGCTCTGACGTAACATGTTTTGTCATCTCCAGATAATGTAACAATTTAATTTACATTCTTTAAGATCTTTGAATATTAATATGCTTCTCCTAAAGATGAGAACTTTCCGGAGAGAAATAACTCAAAAAATGAGAATTTCAGGTTCATGGGCAAGCTTTTGGGGAAATAACTGCTTAGCTTACCAAGTAAGTTGGCCTTCCATTGCACACTCTCTACTTCAAGGCAATGGCGGATACCAAGCAAGGTGGTGTTTCCAGTATGGAGGTGCCCACAATGAGCAGGCAGTTTAAAGCCATAGGATCTAGAGCTGGGAGACTTATAATGAGTCAAGTGAGGCTAGTGTGAGTGATCTTGGTTTTGTCAAGTTCTGTAAAAGAAGATCTAGTACAGTAAGCAGGTTTCCAAGTTATTGGGCTTTGTATATACCGTGAAGCATGTGGACGGAGTGGGGGCGGGGGCTGGGTCTTCCCTTTAATAAAGGTGGGCATCTGCCTTAAATTAGTATTAGAAATATTCCCTAGCTGAGCAGAAACTGTTAAAGACAAGCTGTTGGATTTAATAGCTATCTAACATAATTTTCCAAGAGAAAAACTGAAAGAACTGTTCTAAGAAATTCAAATAACATAATCTTATTCTGTCACTCTCAAGTTTCTGTCTGTCAGAATTATAGGACTGACCTAATAAGCGCTTTTCTGAACTATACAGAAATAGCACAAAATCTAAATTGGGAAATGGAGAGTCAGTAGTTCTTCCTACTCAACTTCATTTGGGAACATATGCTACTCTCTCCCAACTACAGGGCCATTCTTTTTTATATGAAAACAAATCAATATTCAGAGTTTAAATGGTTTTTCTGACTAAAGTAACATCTTAGATACTAAATCAAAATGAATTAACTTAATATCAACTGAGAAGGCTAGTATAACTAAAAAGAGAGAGATGTGGATTGAAAAATTGACAAAGGTGATAGATCTTGAGTTTAAAGGCCTTGGAGTAAATCACAAAAACAAGCTATATCAAAGAAACACTAATTTCAAATGGGATGTAACATTTAACAACTTGTGAATTTAAATACGTATGATCAGCAAACCTCTTTCTCCATCCTCTCAGAGGGGTCTGAAGTAACAGAAATTTATACAGGAATGAGAAAATACCTATGAACTGTACTGGCTGGACACATGAATGTTGTGCCTATCCAAGACAATATGTGTATACTCTACTACTTGAGCTTATTTCCCTTCAGGGTCTCATGTCTGTCCTGGAAAACATGAAAACAAACAAGTCGTGTGTAGATCCATCTTAAATTGGAGAGAGGCAAGGCGAGGAGTGTAAAGCCCAGGAGGGTGTTTTCCCTGTTCTTAATGGGAACTCCCAAGTTGGGTAACTAACAATTAAAGAACCATGTAACACTTCCAATCATTGTCTGCATTTCATCATTTTTTGGGGTGATTTCTTGGTGATTTCTTTTCAATCTGGATTTTAAAGGATCTCTAGGAAACAGTGTACTATTTAATTAGCTGGCCTTAATTCCTTTGCTGTATCCAAATTGTTACGAGCAAATCAGCAGATGATCCCGAGGATGCAAAAGACATGTTCTAAACAACTAAATGTACGCCCCACATCTTAACCAGAAAATTCACTACTCAGATACCCTCTGAATGTCCAAAACAATATGAGCTGACATGTGGAATTTCATTTTCTTTTATCGCTAGTCCTCCACTTTCTAGATATGGAAGATTATTTTATTATTATAAAAATAAGATGAAAACATCCAAAAAAAAAAAAAAAAAGACGCGGACACGGAGACTTAGTGTGAAATTTTTAAAACATTGTTTAATGGCCTCATGAAATAATCATATTTCTTAAAATACAGAATGAGGAAAGGCTCTATAATATTCACAGTCATGTGTAGTAGGAAATTATTAGGAGCTAAATGAGAAGCTCTAATGAAGAATATTGAGAAAATCAGGTGTCACTTGGTTTTCTATCAGAACATTAGAAAGTCTCATTTAGAAATCAATTCTCAGTGCCATCTGTATACGAAAATCTTAATTTGGCATAGCATTATTCTGTCTTTTATACGCCTGCTTATTCTCTGGTCTATTAAAGAAAAATAGCAAGTTTTCAACCATAATAAACCTCCTATCCTTTTCATTCATATATCTATTGAAATGAAAAATAAGAATCAGCTTTATGCCAATAGGATTTCAGATACTTCAGAGAATAAGTCAGGAAGTTCAAAATTACTTTGGTCATTTTCACTTGTTCATAAAAAAAGGGGCAAATGTGTTTTTGCAGGGAATCTTCTAGAAAAGTCATTATGATAACACAAATGGAGGTACATTACATAAAAACACAGGAAGATTCAATCTCATCATGGTAATAAGATTCAAACATCTACATTTCTGGGTATCAGCTGGAGAAAGCATCAATTAATCTTTTTTTCATGAATCTTAATTTTCAGTCTCTCATGCTTATCAATTTTTAAAGAACAAATGAAAAACTGAATAAAGGATGAAATTTAGACCATTATAGTCATTTGTGAAAATGCAATGGTCAATCTGTAAACCACTGAGAATTATAAAATCAAGAATTAATACAAGTTCTATATTCAACTATGATAGCTCAAACCCAATATAATTCATAGTGAATGGTCTTTAAAGGGGGTGGGGAATTTAACTACCTTTCCAAAAATACTCTAACCAGTTTCCCACATACCAGTTACCACCATCTACAAACTGGTTGCAATGCCTTTAATCATCATAAGTATTTATAACAAGGCTAATGTCCTCAGGCTTTTGATCCAGGTTTTAAATCGTCCACTAATTAATTGCTAAAATTACCCACTTGTCAAAAATTGATACTATGCTTAGAAATAAACTATTTATTATTAGTGAATATTTATTTCATAATGCCATATTGGTAACAGACAACTTCTGTAGGCAATTAAAGTAGCAAAGTGAGTCTAGAAATTTAGTTAACACTGGCTTTTTAAAATGAGTCTATTCCAGTGCTTACAAGAAATACACATCAAGAAAAATAAAACTTTCACGAATGTTTTGCTGGGAATTAGTACAAAATTATCTTATCTTGTTTATTATGAAATCAGGAGCTATGTGTAGTTCCAGTTGTTCTTTTTTTCTCCCCTTCATTCTTCCAGGATACATGACCATTGTAATGCCTGAAATTCTACCCAAGTCTCACTAAGGAACAATCTCCACAATTCTTAAATGCAGGATATCCACATTTTTACAATACACAATTATATATAAAATATAAACAAAGAAAAATATGTATATTTTTAGAATCCTAGATAAATGTTTAAAATGTTTATATATATTGTCATGCTGAAGAATGATGAAACTAAAAGTTGAAATTGCTAACTTTAGAAGCAAAATGATTTGATCACTGTGTTTTCCTGTTGTTTACCATAATAAAAATCAAGTATTTATCACATTCTGAATATTTAATAATCTGTGAAGTGTTTAGCAAACATAGAGCTTCTGTGTTACTAAAAGGACATGCTCTTTTAAAGACAATAGCTTATCTCACCTGGTTTTCCTATCTCCATAAATTTATAAAGAACTATTACAATGTCTTATTTTAGCTCAGCTGAGGTTTTTTGTTTTTTTTTTTTTCCCAACAATCTAAGATGATGGGAAGATCAACTTAAAAAAAATTAATATCTAGCACAGCATTATGAACAGCTGTTAACTTAGTAAACATTATATTTATGTTCTTCATTTTTATATTCATAGATTTAAGTGACAATAAATATCACCACATGAAAAAATATGTTTATATATCAAACAGAAATACCCATGAGACATCTGTCACTATGTCATAGTCAGAATTTTTTGAGAATAATTTCACCTACAGTTCAGATCCTAAAGCAACTCTGGAGGAGACCCTTGTCTCCAAGCAAACAGTGAGGAAATCCCAATGCATAATTAGATGAGTGGCCTCTCATAGAAACAAACATCGTGATAAGGGTTGTCTGCTTCCATGCACTGCAATTCAGATGCCAAAACACAAGGCTTTAACAAGCTACATCTATTTTTTAACTTTCCATACCCTTGGAGAAAGTATCACCATTATCTTCAATATGAAAATGATGATGAACCTATGTGATTTAGTGTTTCTAAAGTCACAAATAATCAAGCTAATTACAGTAATTTAATGTATTAATCATGTAGCTCAGGGAAAAGAACATTGAACAAAGAGTTAAAAAGCCCTTTAACACGCTCCATCATCTCAGTGATCCTGACGTTTATTTTCTATGAAATGTCGGGGGCTGGAACGAACCATTCCAGGACGCTGGTCCTAGAATGAGATTGGCTACAGCATTATCACTTAAAGAGGTATTTTTTATTTTGTTTTGTTTTAAATTACATCAGCATTCAATGTTTAAATTATTTTGACCATGTAAATGTTATTTACAGGTGAGTTATAAAGTTTACTATGAATATCTTTCTTTCCCCTGCATAAAAATTTGCTTTTCCTGGTGTTAGTAATAATCTAGTTCTTTTGTTTGTCAGTTTGTTTCCCTTTGTTTAGTTTTCTTTGTGGTCACTACTAATTCAACACCAAATTCTTTTCCCATCTTTTAAGCAACAGTGGAGTATATCCTCAAGTATCTTCCTGAGAAAGAATGTAACACAAACAAAATTTTCAACTCCTTGTGTATCTGAAAATGGTAATTTTACCTTCATACTTCATTGACAGTTTGCACAGAATTCTAGGCTGAAAATACTTCTGTGTCCAAATTTTTAAGCTATTGTCTCACTGCCATCCCCCTTTCAGTGTTACTGCTGAAAATCTGATGCCATTGTAATTCTTGATCCCATGGAGTAAACCTGTTTCCTTTTTTATGGATTTTTCTTTGAACCCAGTGTTCTGAAATTTTGCAATAATGAACATTATTTTCAGTTTCTTTTTTAAATGTTCTAGGCATTAATCTAAAAACTCAAGCCTATACATTTGAAAAAATTATGGTTTCATAGTTATTACTTTAATGATTCCCTCCTTTCTTTTTTCCTCAGTTATTCAGATGTGGGATCCCCTATATTAGACCTCTGATTTTTTGATACTTTCTTTCCCAGTTTTCATCTTTGTATTTTTTGTTTTATTTTCTGGCAAATTTCTTCAATTTTATCTTCCATGATTTTATTGTTGTTTTTACTTTGTTATATTTTTAATTTCCAAGAGTTCCTCTGTGTTGACTAAATTCTGCTTCTCAAAAATAATATGACATTCTTGTTTTATGGATGAATTATCTTCTTGTCTCTCTCTGAGACTATTAATGATAATTTTTTAAAGTTTCCTTCTCTACCTATCCCTATCCAATCAGTGAAAGCAACTTGGCTTCCTCCAAGTTACTCATTTGTCAACTGGGGTCTTCACTGGAGAGTTTCTTGGATTCTTTAGGTTTGTTATCTTGGAAAGACCAGATCCTTCCCAGAATACTCTTAAAATCTTCTCCCTTGAGGCACAGCTCTTGCTGTCTGAAGCTCTCCATGCCAAGCCCAGTCTCTCAAGCTCTCTCCTGCCTCTCTCTGACCTACACAGCCCCCACCTTATTCTGGGTCACCACCCGCTCCCCTGCTGGCAGAGTGAGGAGCAATGGAAGCCAGCAGGCTGCAGGGCTGTGGAAGAACAAGAGGTTAGGATTGCTGGCAAGTATACATGTTCCCAAGGCTGGGGAGTAAAGTGATGCAGGGATACAGGGAGAGTCAGGAGATGCTGTAGATCATGGGAGATACCTTGGCCTCTCATCCTTGAGTCTGAGCAAATACCCATATTTCCTACCCAAAGCTACTTTTTAAAGTAAATTTTTATGGATACATAATATTTGTACCTATTTTGGGGAGCACAGGGTATTTTTGTACAATCATACAATGTATAATGATGGGTATTTAGGATATCCCTGACCTCAAATATTTATAATTTCTTCATCTTGGGAACATTTCAAATCTTTTCTTTTAATTATTTTGAAATACGCGATGTATTGTTGTTAACTATTGTTAGACTACTGTGCTGTCAACACTAGAACAAATTCCTTCTATCGAACAGTATGTCTATACTCGTTAATCAATCTCTCTTCATCCCCCACCCCCAAATCCTTCCCAGCCTGTGGTAACTATCATTCTACTTTCTACCTCCACAAGATCAACTTTTTAGCTCTCATATATGAATATAAATACATCCTATTTGTCTTTCTGTAAGGGGCTTATTTCACTTAGCATAATAACCTTCAGTTCCATCCACACTGCTGCAAATGACAGGATTTCATTCATTCTTATGGCTGAAAAACCTTCCATTGTATGTATGTACTGCATTTTCTTTATCAATTTGTTGATGGACACTTAGATTGATTCCATATATTTGCTACTGTGAATAGTGCTTCAATGAACATGGTGGTGCAGAAATTTCCTTTCTTTTGGATAAACACCCATTAGTAGGACTGCTGGATCATATGGTAGTTCAATTTATAGTTTTTTAAGAAACCTCCATAGGTTCTCCATAATAACTGCACTAATTTATATTCCCACAAACAGTGTATGACTTCCCTTTTCTCCACATCTTCACTAACATTTATTATGTTTTGTCTTTTTTATGATAGCCATTCTAACTGGGGTAAGATGGAATTTCATTGTGGTTTTGATTTTTACTTCTCTGATAATTAGTGATGTTGAGCATGTTTTACTACCTATGCACCATTTGTATGTCTTCTTATGAGACAGGTTTTTTCAGGTCCTTTGCCTACTTTTTAATGAGTTTGTTTCTTTTGCTGCTGAGTTGTTTGAATTCCTTGTATAATCTAAATATTAGTCCCTTGTCAGATGAAGTTTGCAAATATTTTCTCCCATTCAACAGGTTGTATCTTTGCTCATTTTCTTTGCTTTGCAGAAGCCTATGAGTTTAATATAGTCCCATTTATCTGTTATTTTTATTTTTGTTGCCTGTGCTTTTGAGGTCTTAGCCATAGAATCTTTTCCTAGACCAAAGTCCTGAAGTGTTTCTCCCATGTTTTCTTGCCTGAGTTTAACAGTTTTGGGTCATATGTTTAAGCCTTTAATCCAACTGAAGTTGATTTTTGTATATGGTGAAAAATAGAGGTCTTGGTTCATTCTTCTGCACGTGGATTTCCAGGTTTTCCAGCACCAGTTATTGTAGAGAATGTTATTTCCCGAAAGTATGTCCTTGACACCTCTATCAAGTATCAGTTGACTATAGGTTTGCGGATTAATTTGGGGATTCTCTATTCTGAGCATTTTTCTGTTCCCTTTGTCCATGTGTCTCTTTTTTATACCCATAACATTTTGTTTTGGTTACTATAGCTTTGTACTGTATTTTAAAGTCACATAGTATGAAATCTCCAGCTTTGTTCTTTTTGTGCAGTATTGTTTCGGCTATTTGGGTTCTTTTGTGGTTCCATATAAATTTTAGGATTGTTTATCTACTGCCATGAAGAATGTCATTGGTATTTTGATAGGAATTGTATTGAATCTGTACATTTCTTTTGGTAGTATGGTATTTTAATAATACTAATTTTTCTGATCCATGGTCATAGGATGTCTTTCCATTTGTAGCTTCTTCAATTTCTTTGATCACTGTTTTGCAGTTTTCTTATACAGGTCTTTCACCTTCCCTGATTAAACTGATTCCTACATAATTTTTGGTAACTATTATCAATTAAATTGTTTTATCTCTTTTTCATATAGTTCATTATTGGGGAAGAAACACTACTAATTTTTATATGTTGACTTTTTATCCTGCAATTTTACTGAGTTAGTTTATCAGTTTTGTAACTTTTTTTGGTGGAGTCTTTAGATTTTTCTATACATAAGATTACTTTGTCTGCAAGGAGAGATGATCAGAGGACTTCTTCTTTTCCAATTTGGATTTTTTTTCATTTTTTTTTCTTGGCTGATTACTCTGGCTAAAATTCCCAATATTATACTGTGCAGACATCCTGATTCTGGGAGGTGAGAATATATATATGTGTGTGTGTGTGTGTGTGTGTGTGTGTGTGTGTGTGTGTTTATACATATATACATATAAAGCTTGCCAGGTGACTCTACTGTGGAATAAAGTGAAGACCTGTTAGTTTATTACTGAGGTTTCTTGTATCCACAAATATGCCAAGAACTGAGACTGTCAAGGACATTTCAGAAGATCCTCAACAAATCAAAGATTTCACTAGTTATGAGGAAAGGAATCCATACATTTTGCTGCTTTTAAGGTATTTTTAAAAATAGGAAGAGGTAAATCACATCACATTCTTTTAAAAACAAAAATGTAGTAAGGCATCTATCTGTGACCATATTAACAACTTCCAAGTAAGAAAAGTTCCTGCTGATATAAATACCCAGGCTGGCTGTAAGTATCACATATAATTCCTGTGACATTATTTCTACACTGACTACACATTTCATTCATCATTAAGTTTCTCACCATGTCCTAGGAGGCACCAAGTCCTGCAGTGTTAAACCTTGTTTATCACCACAGTGCAACCTGGACTTGGAATGAGGAGCAAACAGTAAGTGTTTAAAGTATGACGAATGACCACGGGATGAAAGAAAAGCACACAAAGCTTGAACAAGAGCTAGTGAGACAGTTTCTAGAGGTACAGCCCAGTTACTGAGAAACAGTAACCTTGAGACCCATCTCTCCATGACCATTAGGAGATAAGGGAAAATAAAATGTAATGGAAGAAGCAGAATGTACAGTAAAAATGGGACAAAATTCATCAGTCACTGGCCTGTGGACAGAGAACACAGCAATGCTTTGTGGAAAGAAGTTTTCTTTTTTTCATCAACAAAATTTTCCACCAACAGTTGCTGATAACTAATGACACACAGATGATTGGTGAGAAACTAAACAGGAATAATAAAAGCCCAGTGATGTCATGACTGTGGGAAAGGTTCAATCAGTTCTTTAATCTCAATTGAATCACTGAATGTGAAAGTCAGGAAGTCAAAGTTAGCTCAGAGGATTTGCTCATTTCCACCGGGGCTGGTGAACTTCTGAGCTCCCCAGGGCCAATGGTCTCACTAGCTAGGTGATCGACACATTCTCAGGGATAGAGTGGGAAACAAGAATGAAGATGTATTGTACTATTGATTTCAAAGTTAATAAACCCTAAGAAGAGAACACACGAAAGTATGAATGAGAGAACTTGCGACTTTAATGTTAAAAAATTATGTTCATGTTATAATACTAATATTTAGAGTTGGAATTGAACATGGACAAGATTAATAAAACAGGTAGTTTCATCCATTAAAATTTCTAACCTAACTACTAATAAACTATATGTTAGTGATTACAGATTTTTAAGAAAAATGAACAGTCAAAAAACTTCAAGGAAAGGCAATCTAATAAAACACAACAAAAAGAAAACATATGAAAAAATCAACAGACTATAATTTCTATATTGATTCCATTATTTATTTAACAATGTTTTGACAGAGTTCCTATAAATTCCTACATTTTAAAATTATACAGTGTAACTGACCACCATAAAACCCTCATTATTAATTTGTCACATTTATACACACACATATAAAGTTTCCCAGGTGATTCGACTACGGAATAAAGTGAAGACCTCTCAGTTTATTACTAAGGTTTCTCGTAACAAATTGGAAGAAATGGAGATGAATAATTTTACTTCAAATACATCTGTAATACTCAATGGGTTCTCAGGATTATGAAATGTAGTCATTTGAGTTACACAATATAAGAACATAATTAAGCAATATCAGATATAACTTTGATCTCTTCTAATTCTATTGCATATATGAAGAAGGAGTTCCTGTTTGAAACTTGAAATTTTGGAATAATTTCCCAAGATGATTGTGAGGTCAAGTCTTAGGAAATCGTAGTTCTTTTGATACTCGGTACTAAAATTTCTAGTAAAAGAAAGGAAAAACAGTAGCAGGAAGTAGAATATGCTTGTACATACAAATAAAAAGACATGCACTGTGAACCCACCATAACATTGTTTTGGATCATAATGATGCTTTATGTTGAAACCAACTGGTATATCAGTATGGGTTCCATGCTAGAACTGAGACTCCCCTCTACTATGAAGTGTTAAAAAGAAGGATTCCAATGGTTTTCACTCATTATTAGCAAATGTTTCTCCAGTAAGAAAATATAAGATCTAAATATTAATACCCCAGTAAAAATATTTAATGTTAAAACATGGCTTCCAATAACTCAACTGAAGCAATGACTATGGTTCACCTCAATATCACTTCTCTTTACACAAAAAGTTTTAAAAATTTAAATATGTTATGGTAGAGATGCTAGACTTCAGTTCAAAAAATACACATCAAGAATGTTAACCCTTGTCTCAAAAAGATCTTTTCCTACCTTCACATTATCTGGATGCAGCCCCCCAGGGTGCTTGTCCATGTACTGACATAAATCAGTGTGCTAAAAGAGAAAAGGAAAAACATATTAATAACCCTCTGGCTATAACATGATAAATCAATATCTTCCTACTTCAATGTCACCATTACCTTCTGAATAGAGCAAATAAAAGACAAGTGGGTGGATTTTTCAGTGTTATGTAGTGGCATGCCTCCCCACCCCCTAATTTTAACCACAATTGAAACATTATTTTTCCCTCTCGGCTCTGTTTTATGTTAAATATTTATATGTATTAAAAATAATACATGTCCATAATTTGTTAAGTGTCTCATTTCCTCTTCATTGAATATATCCTTATGCCTTAACTTAGAAAACATAATTAACCAATGCAATTATAACATCAATTATCCTATATTTTCCAAATGCAAATAAAAAATACTTATTTTATACGAGATGAAATTACAACAAATACATTCTGCTAGTAAAATTAATCACTGGATTTATCTTTATGTCAATATTCAGAAAAAATAATTTTCAGGTTTTTACAATTCCTGAATATATTTGAGCAAATATGCTTCATAACTTAACAGAAACATCTTCAAAACTAAAAATTAAGATAAATATATCCAGATCTAAGTTTAAAAGAATATTCAACATCTCATGCTGCTATTCTTTTAAATATGCGAAGCTTGATTTGTCCACAAATATATATTTTCTTCTTAATGCTTTTTCTGCTTATATTATAAACTAGATAAAATTTTTTAAAAGCATGTAGTTACTATTCACATTTTTCTTCTTTTATTGGAGTACTATCAGATTTATAAGACTGAAACATTTAATCACTCTGTGAAAGCCAATGAACATGAGCATTTGTGCCCCACTATCAGGCTTGAATTACTGAGGAAGTACAAGTTTTACAATACAGTCAAGAACCTTGCTGTAGTCATTTATAACAACAGTTCAGATTCCGTTATTAAGCTTTTATTGCATGCCAGGTGATAATTGCTGAGGATACAAAGCAGAAATTAGCCTTCATCATTCATCATGTACTTTTTGAGCCCGTATGTTCCAGGCACAACACTAGTCACTAAGAACATAGGAGTAAATGAAACAGATGCAAATGGAGAAAAAACAGACATGCCACTGGTTACAGTAAAGTCTGCTGTGTGTTATTTTAAGAATAGTACCGGATGATGTTCAAGGGCACAGCAGGGGAAACCTAATGAGGTCTAGAGATTTCAGAAAGGTCTCTGGAAGAAGTTACTTCTAAGTAAGACATGAGTAGAGAATGAAAGAAGTTAGCCAATTGAAGGGCAAAGGCAAAGAAAATGGGTCAGAGAAAATGCTCTTAGATATGTTCTGAGATGAAATTGCCTTTATCTTGGGCAATGCTCAAGCTTTGATTTAGCTTCTAAATCAAAGTCAAACTCCATGAGGGTAGAAACTATGATTAATTTGGAAATTATTCTCACTCTGGTCCAGGCAAAATGTCAGACAAAGAGAAAAAGAAACGAAGTACAGATGGGAATACTTTTACATATAGGATAGCACACTAAAAACAAACCTAAAATATGATTAAAATAGGTTCAATGGAGTTTTCCCTGAGTAACTATATGAAAGTTTTATTTCATGCATTTAGTGAAATGAGGAATGACTCTGGACCCCAAACTGCCATTTTGTAACTTCATATTGTTAACTTCCCCATCCTTAAATAAGGATAACACCAACCTCAGAGAAGGACAAACAAAGAATGTGCGAACATTTGTTTTTGAAGCCAGTATATGATAAGTACTTTCTACTTATGGTATAATAGATAATAATCACATATACATGATGTGTTGAAATGCTTATTAAAAATGTAAAATCTCAGTTTTTAAAACAAAGAAAATCAAATTCATACTGCTTCCCAAATACAAACTAAGAACAATAAATACCAAAAATCCAGAAAGTCTGAAAATAAAAGTTTATTTATACTTTTGATATTTTGTTATTTATATTGTAAATACCAATAAAAAGGAATCAGATATATCAATGTAAAATCACGTTTAACAGAATTCAAGAAACATGTATTCAACATTTGCATACCTAACAATAGGATACATTATTAAAAGCAAAAATTGACAAACATGAAAGAAGAATCGGAAAATTTCACAAAATCTTGAAGGGTTTTGCTTACTCCTTTCAAAAATTAACAAATGGAATTGGCCAAAAGAGTAAAGCTATAAAGGATATAACACAATTAAATAAAATGGCCAATAAACTCAGGCTACACATGCTTTTTAAACACAAATGGCCTAGAGACAAAGAGAAAATCTCAAAAATTTCCAGAAAGCTGAAATCATACTACATCCTTTCCTCAAAACTGAATAAAATTAACATCAGAGTATATTATATTTCATCAACTCTAAAACATATAATTCTTTTCATCTTTGATATTGGAACAACAGCATTCATTTACGATTACCCAGGCAATGAATGCAATATAGTTCTTATTGCCTGTGTCTGAGCAAACTTTTTATTTTGCTCAATTTGCAGAGTTTACTCAATGGCATGAGTCACCAACAAACAACTTAAGGACCATCTGAAGAAGAAATAGTGAAGGATGAGCCCTAATTGTTATCTGGAAACCATTTATTGAAATTTTCATGTAAGATTTTTTTTTTTAAGTACCAGAATTAAAACTTCTACAGCTCTTTCAATAAGCAAAAAATAAAAATTCTGAATAAGAAAGCATTCAATCATAGTTTAATTCAGTGAATTTTTTTTAGTAGTATATAAATAAGGTTTCTTCCAATAAATGGTGTTTTAAGTTCAAAGGCAGCAGGAGGAAAATAAGGAAGAAAGAAAATCAGTTGAAGAGAGAGAATGAGAAAGGGAGGAATGAATAGAAAAATATATTTTCCTAAAAATTTACAAAAAGTTAAAAAGTCTAAAAATACTTAAATCCGTAAAAAATGAAAAATAAATACACTACATTTCAAAGCAATTAAATTTGGTCAGAGCATCAACAAGAAAATTTAGACTTTTAAATGTATTTATTTTAACATAAAAAAGACTAAAAATAAATAAAACAACCAATAAAGTAAAGCTAGAGAAAACAAAAGAGACAAGAAAAAAAAGAGAGAGAGAGAGAGAAGGCATCAATGCAGTTAACAGCAGACATTAAATAGAAAAACTAGAAAACAATAAGTTTGAACAATTAAACAAAAACGCACTTCTTTGAAAAGCCTAATAAAACCAACCTTTGGCAAGTCTGATTTTTTTTTTAAGTGAGGAGTTTGCCAAAACATAATCATCATTAAGAATGAGAAAAATGAGGGTGGGCGTGGTGGCTTATGTCTGTAATTCCAGCACTTTGGGAGGCCGAGGCAGGCAGATCACTTGAGGTCAGAAGTTCAAGCCCAGCCTGAGCAACATGGCAAAACCCCATCTCTACTAAACATCCAAAATAAAATTAACCAAGTGCAATGGCGAGTGCATACAATCCCAGCTACTAGGGAGACTGAGGCAGGAGAATCGCTTGAACCCGAGACACGGAGGTTGCAGTGAACCGTGATCAAGCCACTGCACTGCAGCCTGGGAGACAGAGTGAGACTATGTCTCAAAAAGAAAAGAAAAGAAAAGAAAAGAAAAGAAAAGAAAAGAAAAGAAAAGAAAAGAAAAGAAAAGGTGACAACTAAAAATAGGAAGATTTTAAAATACAGCAATGTACATCTTTAAACCAGTACATTTGATATCTAGAAAAAAAAAGTTTTTCTAAATAAAACATAAGTTACAAAATTTGTGAGATAGGAAAGGCTATAACTAAAAAGGTACTGAATTCAGACAGTTTTAATTAAAAATGCTCCGAATCTTCAAATAACATATACGAGTTATTCCAGAGTACAGAAAAAGATAAGAATGCTTCCTACTCCTTCTTTAAAACACAATGTCAAACCAGGCAAGGACAAGAAAGGGATGGAGGGAACTAAAACAATCTCTCTATGATCACAGTCACAGATGTATATATTCTAAAAATAATAACAGTAGGTGCTAAAATTCAATATGGCATTAAAAAACTAACACATCAAGACCAAACAAGGCTAATCTTAGAAATGAGAAATAGTTCAATATAAAAACATATGTTAATATGATCCTCTAAAATTAACAAATTAAAGAAGTGAAATAGTGGTAGCTACAAAAGAACATTTATGGTGTTATATATATGGCATGTATTTATAGAATGCCAACTTTGCATAAATAAGACGAACTCTACACTCACAGAGCTAACATTCTGTGTATATTATATGTTTGTGAATTATCTTAAACCTTTCTAAGAATAAAGTATTCAAGCTTCTTGTTTAAAAATGAAACAACAAAACTATGGAAATACACTAGGACTGGAGAAAAAAAAATCCTGATCCTCCAAGTCCAATGACATTAGCATCAAGAATTGCAGGAAAAAGATCATCTCCAGAAATGAGATCTGGGAAAACTTAAAAGACTTTTCCAAACCTTTAAAATGTAAGGTTTTTTTTTAGATGTAGGGCATGGAAATGTGGTATGTGTATGTGCACATATCACATATATCCTTAGCTGTATAACCTTCAGCAGGTTACATAATCTCTATAAATCAGGATTACGTAACTTTGAGCAGGTTACATAAC
The DNA here is from genome assembly GCF_007565055.1 of Rhinopithecus roxellana. Taxonomy (NCBI): domain Eukaryota; kingdom Metazoa; phylum Chordata; class Mammalia; order Primates; family Cercopithecidae; genus Rhinopithecus; species Rhinopithecus roxellana. The sequence goes on along the minus strand of NC_044554.1, from coordinate 120,679,012 downwards.
CTCTGTAATGAGGATAATCCTAGTTCAATTTTCATATTAACCTCATATGGTCATTGTGAAAATTAACTGGTAAATATCCATAACAGTTTCAGAACATTGCCCAGCACACTGTGGATACTATAGGTGATGATGATTAATGATGATGATGATGGTGATTTTCTGTAGTGTGTTTAGAGGTAGGGAAGTAGGGAAGAATTGTTGGAAGGAATTGCAATAAAAACAGGAATGATACATACAGTCAAAAGTTCCCCCAGAACTTCCAGGAGTTGCATTTAATCTTTACATATGTGTTCTTCCTATGTGCATGCCCAGACATTCCTATTCCCATGCCACCACTCTCTATACACAATCACTGAAACTACATCCAGCATCATATCACTAACCTCAGAGTGCTCTGAGTGATTAGAAGCAAGAATATGGAGAATCTCATATGGAAGAGGGAACAAGAGGTAGTACAACGTCACATTTTGCACCTTAAAATTGATGTTTCACAAACATCTATTTTACCTAAACTAAAAGCAGTTTGTTTTCCCTCTCTCTTTTTAAATACATAGTACTGTGCCAGGGACTGCATTACATGTGCCTGAATTACAAATTTCATTATATTGTACATATCTTTTTTTCTTTATACATTCTTTCCCTAGTTTTACTCATTGGATTATGTGACCCTTATGATTTGCGCTTATGCAGAAACACAGAACTACACTTAAGAATGATGCCAAAAGGCACTTCTGGGTACAAAAGTTCTGAACAGAACACCCACCACTATGGCATAGGACCAACAGATCACTCTCCTATGATGACATACTAATAAGCTCAGATGCATCTGGCTTGATCTCTGGCTATTTCTTATTCTAATACCAAGAGGACCCCTGCTGACTACACGTATCAAAAAGATTGCTTCTCTACAATCTCTACCATGGCTATGGGCTAACATCTCGTCTTTCCCTCACTATATTATGCCTCACTTCTTCTTCCCACACTTTCCCCTTTACTGTATCACCATTGCTATGCGTTAGGATAATGCTACCAGATATACTTGTGCCTGACAAGGTTACACTGAATGGCTTCCATGAAGTGGGTGGTTTTAAAGGAAGCTACCAAGTGTGGCTAGACTTAGAAACCAAGCAGAAGACAGAGTGAGTGCAGAATGAGGCTCTGAAGGCTTAAGCCCCACACGAGCATATATTCCTATATTCCTTTCAAAATCAGTACCCTCTGGGAGGCTGAGGTGGGCAGATCACGAGCTCAGGAGATAGAGACCATCCTGGCTAACACAGTGAAAACCTATCTCTACTAAAAATACAAAAAATTAGCCAGGTGTTGTGGTGCATGTCTGTAGTCCCAGCTAATTGGCTGGCTGAGGCAGGAGAACTGCTTGAACCCAAAAGGCAGAGGTTGCAGTGAGCTGAGATCGTGCCACTGCACTCCAGCCTGGGTGACAGAGCAAGACAAAAAAAAAAAAAAAAGTCAGCATCCTCTTTCCCTGCTGTTGAATACCCATCAGGTAGCAGTTATCTGGTTATTTACATAGGTGGAGGACTAACTCCAGGGGAAGGAACACAAGGAGAGTATCCGAAATCATAACCCTCTGGAGATGAAATGTTTTCTGTAAAAGCGTTTATGAGGTTTAGACTGTGGGTTTCTCATATTGATTTGATTTCTCTGTGGCTGGATCAATTTAAAAAGCAAGAGAAAAATATCCCCTTGTAAAAAGACAGAACACAGAAAGACGACAGAAAATTGAAAAGACATTTTACTTGTAGGCATTTTCATAGTTGAGTCTCAGTTAATTGCAGTCATATGCAGATCTGAGAACTATACTGACTCATCTTAGTCATGTGCTGCAACAACAGCCATGAGGCTCAAAAGGAAAGACACGCAAGTAAACTAGAAAGATTAATTATGTATATAATGACCATTTTAAAACAGGTGTGAGGGGAGAACTGCCCTTCTTAAAAGAGGAGGACAGAGAGGCCAGATCAAAGAAAAGGTAAAAAAAAAGCTAGAAAACAACACTCACCTTTGCATATTTTCCTCTCTCCATCCCTTACCCTGTTTTGAATCTGACCTTAGGTCAACAGAAAGAAGCAATATCCCTCCATGTAGGGCCACTGGTAAGAAAGCTATTAGAAACTCAGATCACCTCTTGGACATGAAATTTTGCCGTTTCCAGGGCAGAAACAAGTATAGGAGAATTGTTAATAGACTTCCTCTTTCAGTAAGTGCTTATGTTTCTCTTTACCTAACTTATTATTCATGAAGTGAGGTTTTCCAATTGTTGACTCTTCAAATGATCAGACCTCCTATTCATGAGATACCAAGTTCCTCAGAGAAATTCTGCTTTTGCATTAGCATTGGCTTTCAAACTAGACTTTTCCCTTAAAGCAAAAATCCAAATAAAGCCCCTTCCTGAACACATGCATTTGTTTCCATTCTCCTATAATGTCAAGCCTGGTGTACACAATATTTGTAAGCTAATTTCGATGTTCTTCAGGAGCACTGCCAAAATGTGACATTGAAATAGCATAGCCCTAGTTTTTGCATCTAGGCTAAAAATAAGGAAGCCATTCCATGGAGATGACCAACAGAAATCCTCTGTTGAAAGTTACACTAAACACAGAGTCTATATCCTTAAACTTCTGTTTCATTTAATTTTCTGTTTGACAGTGAGAGGACAGTCAATATACTCAAGCTTTGTATAGATTTGATAACATACACACAAACGAAAATAGTTTCACTGGCATAAGGATACAGAAAGACTACAAAAAATAGTTCTGAATTTAATCTTAAATAGGTAGGCATAGTTTACGTGTAAACACCAAATTTCAGTTATATTTTCTTTTGAAATTGATGAAAACTTTAAGTGAACATACTGTTTTAAAAATGGGATATGTTACAAACTAGTCAATACAGTGCAAAATGGAAGCATAAAAATTCCCTGATTGATCTCTGCTTATTTAAGAAGCTCCCTGGGGTCCACATGCCATCTGATGATAGACACTCCAACCTCTTCCAGGTGAATGAACCCATTATGAAAACCTTTAAGCCACCCTTTCAATGGTAAGAGGAAATATCAGAAATTCACAATTTTCTGAAGAAAAAGGGCAATAATTTCTACTCTTCTGTGGTACCCCATGTGGTCTCAAAATTTATGGCAATGACAGTAATTATTAGTGTGGCCAAGGAAGCAAGGGTGGATGCCTTGATGCTTATTTTCCCACCAGCTAATGTCATCTTCATTACCAGTGTCCCATGTCTGAGATACAGTGCACACACCACACACATTTCACTACAACCACACTTAAAGGTGGTTCTGAATTTTGAAATAACTTACTATCCTTTCATTAATAGTTTTTAAACTATTTCACTTGCACCTTATTACAGTCATGTAATTTATTGGGAAATTGTTACTGCTAGAGGCAACTGAAGAAAATTTACAGAAGTTGAACCCTCCTTTCTTCTATAGCAATCAATGCCATTTCCTCTAGGTATAATCTCTATTTTATTCAGCCTACATTGCTGTAAGAATTAAAACATCAAATTACTGAGCAGTTAGGTTCAAACTGGTCTTACATGCAATCCACAAGATTAGACAGACTTTGAAATTGCATTTTTCCCTGTTATGCTTTAGAGTACTTATCTACTTCAATTCCAAATTATAATTAATAAAATTATAATGTGAGTTCCAACACATGAAAATCATTCATTAATGAGATAAAAGGAAAAGGAAACTTCAACCAACTTATCCTTTAAAATGAAATCACAGGCATTCATGGTGTTTAACAGAGGAAGTTTGTACCCACTATACATTATATATCAAAGGGGCTCTATCTACTTACCTACCTACCTACCTACCTACCTACCTACCTATCTATTGAGACAGGGTCTCTCTCTGTCACCCACACTGGAGTGCAGTAGTGTGATCATAGTTCATCATAACTTCACAGTCCTAGACTGAAGGGATCTTCCCTCTTTAACTTCCCAAGTAGCTAGGAATACAGGCATGTGCCACTACATCTGACTAATTTTCCTATTTTTTACAGAGACGGGCTCTCACTATGTTGTCCAGGCTGGTCTCGAACTCCTGGCCTCAGGCGATCCTTCCACCTTGGCCTCCCAAAGCACTAGGATGACAGGCTTGAGCCATCATGCCGGGCCTAGAGGGGTCCATTTTTAAAACAGTGATTAAAAAACAAAACATTCCAAGCATTTTATCAAATGTTACTCAGGTTTAATGCTATCTTAAAATTCCATATCATCTTTAACAACAAAAACAAGCCATTCATGAACCAGTACGAAAGTGCTGTCTCTCTACTCTGAAGACAAGATTATAATTACAACTAGATTATTATGCCTCAAGTTACATCATAAGACATGGTATGATGATAGAGACAACATGGTCTTCAAACTATTTCATCATCAAACAATCAGATATGTTATTCTCAAGTATTCCACTGTTTCTGTATAGACTGATTTGACATATTACAACGCCTATTTATGTTTTGTTTTATTTTTACCTGGTTTTAAGCCATTTAGGAAATTTTTAAAATTCTACCAGTATACCACATACATATTCCCTAAAGAGGGTAAAAGTAGTTATCGTGCATATTATTTTATACATAAAAATCCTCTCATAGCAATCATAGTGCAATAGTTTAAGCCTAATTAGCCATTTCTTTTTAGTCATATCATGTATTCTCTTTCTTCTCTTCGGTCATAATAAACCTGTACGTGTCTTAGACGTCCCATAATTCTGCCTAAATGATTTCAGCTGTCATTTCTGAATCCAAAACATATGGGCAGCCTGGGGCTGGTGACTGGAACAGGAAGCATTTCCAAATGCATTCCCATCATGCAAACCAGCAACCTGAAAAATCCCTTCCATTTAAAAAAAAAAAAAAAAAAAAAAAAACTTACTATTTGGCTTCTGGCAATGACATCATGGATAGACAGATTATATAGCTCTGTCCAGGCAGTAAGACGGTTGCAAGCCATTCTTCTCTAATAAAAGGAATGCAGGTATTCATGCTTTAATAGTTCAAGTGTCTGAAGTGGTTTCAATCTTGTAGGAGCTAATTCTTAAATCCAAATATATTTCTATATCCATATAATTTACCTCATAAAACTTATGAGGTATAAATGATTTTCTCTTTGTAAACTAAATAAACTCAGTGTATAGTTTTGGGATGTTTCAAAAAATTAAGAAAAATTTGCTAGAAGTAATCCATTCTACAGAACCATATGCTATTCCAGCATTAGAAGAATGTGTAAAATGTGCTCTCTTCAAATAGTGGAGGAAAGGGTTAAGCAGTATGATTTATATGCCCTCTGGCAAACCACTCACAAGCCTAAATCATATAAGAAATTTTAATGGAGTCAAACAGTCACTTGAAAAGGACATTCATGCTATTTTGAAGCCAGGCTGATTTTTTAGAGGAATGAGAATGAAATGCTGTGATCACTGAATATGCTCAAGAATTGTTTAAAAAGGAAGAAAAAAACAGGCTGACAAAGTGGGCCACACAAAATATTCTGGAGTCCAAGTCAGAGAAGAAAGCAAGAAAAAAGGAATTGAAATAGTACTCAGGAATATCTTAACTCTCAACACTTTCTGGAGCCACTCTGATAGGAATATGGAAGATCTCAAAATCACAGGGTGAAAGCAACATGAATGAACAGAGTTAGAAACAAAGAACTAATGGAAGAGAGAACAGATAAAGGGAAGGAAGACAGAGGAATCAAACACAGCCATCCTGAAATAACTTCTGCTGAATACAGGGGTGAATAATGGAGTCTTTTTAAAAATAATATTGGTTCTAAAAGGTACTAAATGCATGACTCAGGAAACTGAACCATAATGTAATGAGCTTCAGGTACCTGCTACTTTTAATTTTTTTTTCTTTTTTTTTTTAAGATGGAGTCTTGCTCTGTCACCAGGCTGGAGTGCAGTGGTGCTATCTCAGTTCACTGAGCAACCTCTGCCTTCCGGGTTCAAATGATTCTTCTGCCTCAGCCTCTCGAGTAGCTGGGAATACAGGCATGAGCCACCACACTCAGCTAATTTTTGTATTTTTAGTAGAGACGGCGTTTCACCATGCTGGCCATGAGAGTCTTAATCTCTTGACCTCACGATCTGCCCGCCTCAGCCTCCCGAAGTGCTGGGATTACAGGTGTGAGCCATCACGCCTGGCCTACTTTTAATTTTCAAAACAGTAATTCTGGAACACATAATCAAAAATAAAATATTAAACAATTTGCTAATTTGGTCACTCCATTTTTTGGCATGACAATGAAAAATCAATATTTTCAAACTCTTATAATAAGTGAATTATTATAAAATGTATAAAGATGAATAAAAAAGTATTCACAATTTAGAAGTTTACTTATGACTATGAGGAAAGGAATAATGGCAATCAAATAAATGACAATATATAATCTTCCTCTTCTTAATTAAAAATGAAGCATTTATAACTTTGTTCATATAATTTGACCCAGTGGTAACAATTTTAGAGAGACTTACTCCAAGAGAAAATTCAGAAGAATGTATTAGAAGCAATGTTATTAAGATTTTACAATGCAAAATACAGAGGAACTCTTAAACATGGTCATGAATATCTGATTACTTATGGGGCAAAAGTTGTGAGATAGACTCCAAGACTGTCAAGGCAAACTAAAAATCTCTCAAATGGGAGAAATAGTTTGAAAAACAAATTTATGTTACAAATAGAGTGTATCTAAATCTTCCTGGCTAGATGTATATTATACATAATGTAGAATAACAATGCTTTCAGAGAAAGTAATGGTAAACAATGAAGTATATGAACTATCTGTTTGGTACATATGATGAAAGAGGCAAGTTATATTACTATTCTTATGGCTGGCCTGAAGCACAGCATCTTTAGGTAAGATCTCTGTGATTTAAGTAAAACCATATTCTAAAATTATTTCAATATCGTGTATATGAAGGGGCAAAGTAATTAGCCTTCTCAAACTCAATGAGAAAAGGATCACACCAACATTATTTTTAAAAATTCAAGTTATCTACAGAGTATGATGCTCTGAAACATGAGAAAATGAATAGTAGTAAAATATACTGTTAAGAATCCACAAAATTGGACAAAATTTGTTCCAAGTAGCTCTCTTAACAGTAAACAAAATTCAAAAATCCCTCAGATACAGCTAGGGGAAAAAAACTCATGAATTCTTCTATCTGGAGTACTGCCAAAAGTTAAAATGGAGTAGAAATTCCAAACTATTTGTCAGTACCTATGAGCAAAAGTCAAATTCCTGACTTGTCTGTCAAATGAAAAAAATAACCAACGATCAACTTATCACTCTTTATCTTCTTTTCTACTACTAGCTTTGCTCAATCCGTGGATAAAGAAAATGTACTTAATCTCTTGCTGTGCATGGGTATGAAATTAAAGATACTATGAAAAAAAGATTTTTTTTTCAATCATTGGACACTTGCAAACTTTCAAAAATAATAACTTTCTCAGGACGTTGATATATTTGCCAAACATCACTGATGCTTTGAATAAAAATCCTGAAACTTCAAGCAGCAAAGACCAACATCATTGCTCCTCATATGTTTTACACTTTTATGCCAAAATCTTGTTGGGTAGTCAGTGAATCAGAGCTAAAAATATCTCCTCATTCTCTTGACTTGGTGCCATTTGCCATTAGAAGGTTACTTAAAAAAGATTTCAAGGGAAAGAACAAAATCTCCTCTAGTCTGTTTGGTATTAATTCAGGTAATGGTTTCCCAATGCGAGGGCTGAAAATACCATTTGAAAGTCAGTTTTAGCAAAATGTTAAAAGAAGTTATTGGTGCTCCAATTTGAATCAATTACCAAAAATCACTTGAGAAAATTATACTTAAGAGTTTTGGGTAAAATATCTTTCAATATTTACTTCAAAACAAATTAGTAGGCTTGGCATGTAATTATCATAATCAACATATGAAATTTCTTGAAATGATTTTTATCAAGGAAAACACAGTAGAAATCCTATGTGGCAAAAAAAGACAACATACTTGTGCTCAACCCTTGATATTGTGACAAAAAGGCTGGTGTTAAGCAAACCGACTCAGTGCCCTTATAGAGAAGACACGTGGTTTTTAAATATTAAAAAGCCAGATTCAACAGCTTAATAAAATCTGTTAAAATAATCATTGATGGAATTTAATAATTTTAAATTTATCCAACAATTATTTATTTATTTCTTCTAAAGAAAAATGAGATATATGTACAGAATGTGCAGGTTTGTTCCATAGGTATACGTATGCCATTGTGATTTGCTGCACCCATACTCTAAGTTTCCTCCCCCTACCCTCCACCGCCAAAAGGCCCTGATGTGTTTTGTTCCCCTCTCTGTGTGCATGTGTTCTCAATGTTCAACTCCCACTCATGAGTGAGAACATGCAGTATTTGGTTTTCTGTTCCTGTGTTTGCTGAGGATGATGGCTTCCAGTTTCATCCATGTCCCTGCAAAGGACATTATCTCATTCCTTTTTATGGCTGCATAGCCTTCCATGGTGTATATGTGCTGCATTTTCTTTATCCAGTCTATCATTGATAGGCATTTGGGTTGCTTCCCTGTCTTTGCTATTGTGAATAGTGCTGCAATAAACATATGTGTGCATGTGTCTTTATAGTAGAATGATTTATAATCCTTTGGGTATACACCCAGTAATGGGATTGCTGGGTCAAACAGTACTTCTGGTTCTAGATCCCTGAGAAATCGCTAAATCACTGTCTTCCATAAAGGCTGACAATCCCACCAACAAGGAAAAGCATTCCTATTTCTCCACAGCCTCACCACCATCTATTGTTTCCTGACTTTTTAATAAGTGCCATTCTGACTGGTGTGAGATGGTATCTCACTGTGATTTTGATTTGCATTTCTCTGATGATCAGTGATGTTGAGATTTTTTTCCTATGTTTGTTGGCCGTGTAAATGTCTTCTTTTGAGAAGCGTCTGTTCATATCTTTTGCTCACTTTTTTGGGAGGGTTGTTTGTCTTTTTATTGTAAATATGTTTAAGTTCCTTGTAAATTCTGGATGTTAGGCCTTTGTCAGATGGGTAGCTTGCAAAAAGTTTCTCCTATTCTGTAGGTTGTCTGTTCATTCTGATGACTGTTTCTTTTGCTGTGCAGAAGCTCTTAAGTTTAATTAGCTCCCATTTGTCAATTTTGGCTTTTGTTGCAAGTGCTTTTGGCTTTTTTGTCATGATGTCTTTGCCCATGCCTATGTACTGGATAGTATAGCCTAGGTTTTCCTCTAGGGTTTTCATGACTTGGGGTTTTACATTTAAGTCTTTAATCCATCTTGAGCTAAATTTTGTATAAGGTGTAAGGAAGGATTCCAGTTTCTGTTTTCTGCATATAGCTAGCCAGTTGTCCCAGCACCATTTACTAAATAGGAGATCCTTTCCCCATTGTTTGTTTTTGCCAGGTTTGTCGAAGATCAGATAGTTGTAGATGTGTGGTGTTATTTCTGAGATCTATGTTCTGCTCCATTGATCTATATGTCTGTTTTGGTACCACTACCATGCTGTTTTGGTTACTGTAACCCTGTAGTATAGTCTAAAGTCAAGTAGCGTGATGCCTCCAGCTTTGTTCTTTTTGCTTAAGATCGTCCTGGCTAAACAGAGTGTTCTTTGATTCCATATGAAATTTAAAATAGTTATATTCTAATAATGTGAAGAATGTCAATGGTAGCTTAATGGGCATAGCACTGAATCTATAAATTACTTTGGGCAATATTTTCATGATACTGATTCTTCCTATCCATGAGCATGGAATGTTTTTCCATTTGTTTGTGTCCTTTCTTATTTCCTTGAGCAGTGGTTTGTAGTTCCCCTTGAAGAGGTTCTTCAAATCCCTTGTTAGCTGCATTCCTAGGTATTTTATTCTCTTTCTAGTAATTGTGAATGAGTGTTCATTCATGATTTGGCTCTCTGCTTGCCTATTGTTGGTGTAAAGGAGTGCTTGTGATTTTTGAACACTGATTTTGTATCCTGAGACTTTGCTGAAGTTGCCTTTCAGTTCAAGAAGTTTTTGGGCTGAGGTGATGGGGTTTTCTAAATACAAAATCATGTCATCTGCAAACAGAGGTAACTTGACTTCCTCTCTTCCTATTTGAATACCCTTTATTTCTTTCTCTTGCCTGACTGCCCTGGCCAGAAATTCCAATGTTGAATAGGAGTGGTGAGAGAGGGCATCCTTGCCTTGTACCAATTTTCAAAGGGAACGCTTCCAGCTTTTGCCCATTCAATATGATATTGGCTGTGGGTATGTCATGAATAGCTCTTACTATTTTGAGATATGTTCTATCAATACCTAGTCTATTGAGAGTTTTAACTTGAAAGAACATTGAATTTTATCAAAGGCCTTTTCTGCATCTATTGAGATAATCATGTGCTTTTTGTCACTGGTTCTGATTATGTGATGGATTGTGTTTATTGATTTGCATATGTTAAGTCAGACTTGCATCCCAGGAATGAAGCCAGTTTGAGTGTGGTGGATAAGATTTTTGATGTGCTACTGGATTTGGTTTGCCAGTTTTATTGAGGATTTTTGCACTGATGTTCATCAGGGGTATTAGCCTGAAGTTTTCTGTGTTTGTGGTGTATCTTCCCAGTTTTGTCATCAGGCTGATGCTGGCTTCATAAAATGAGTTAAGGAATCCCTCTTTTTCAATTGTTTGGAATAATTTCAAAAGGAATGGTACTAGCTCCTCTTTGTATTTCTGGTAGAATTCAGGTGTGAATCCATCTGGTCCTGGGCTTTGCTTGTTTACTGCCTCAATTTCAGAACTTACTGGTCTATGCAAGAATTCGATGTCTTCCTGGTTTAGTCTTGGTAGGGTATATGCATCCAGGGATTTATCCATTTCTTCTAGATTTTCCATTTCTTATACATTTTCTAAGTTTATTTGCGTAGAGGTGTTTATAGTATTCTCTCATGGTAGTCTGTATTTCTGTGGGGTCAGTGGTGATATCCCCTTTATCATTTTTTATTATGACTATTTGATTCTTCTCTCTCTTCTTCTTATATAGTCTAGCTAGTGTTCTATTTTGTTAATTTCTTCAAAGCACAAGCTCCTGGATTCATTGATTTTTTGGAGGTTTTTTTGTGTGTCTCTATCTCCTTTATTTCTTCTCTGATCTTAGTTATTTCTTGTCTTCTGCTAGCTTTTGGATTCGTTTGCTATTGCCTTTCTAGCTCTTTTAATTGTGATGTTAGGGTGTCGATTTGAAATTTTTCTAGCTTTCTGATGCGAGTATTTAGTGCTATAAATTTCCCTCTCAAGATTGGTTTAGCTGTGTTCCAGAGATTCTGGTACACTGTTTCTTTGTTCTTACTGGTTTCAAAGAACTTCTTGATTTCTGCCTTAATTTTATTATTTACCCAGGAGTCATTCAGGAAGCAGGTTGTTCAATTTCCAGGAAATTGTGTGGTTCTGAGTGAGTTTCTTAATCCTGAGTTCTAATTTGATTGCACTGTGGTCTGAGAGACTGTTATGATTTCAGTCCTTTTGCATTTGCTGGGGAGTGATTTACTTCCAATTATTTGGTTGATTCTAGAATAAGTGCCACGTGGCACTGAGAAGAATGTACGTTCTGTTGATTTGGGGTAGAGAGTTCTGTAGAAGATATCTACTAGGTCTGCTTGATCCAGAGCGAAGTTCAAGTCCTGAATATCCTTGTTAATTTTCTGTCTCACTGATCTAATATTGACAATGGGTGTTAAAGTTTCCCACTACTATTTTGTGGGAGTGTAAGTCTCCTTTTAGGTATCTAAGAACTTATTTTATGAATCTGGGTGCTCCTGTATTAGGCACATATATATTTAGAACAGTTAGCTGTTCTTTTTGAATTGTTCCCTTTACCATTATGTAATGCTCTTCTTTGTTTTCTTTGATCTTTGTTGGTTTAAAGTCTATTTTGTCAGAGACTAGGACTGCAACCCCTGCTTTTTTTTTTGGCTTTCCATTTGCTTGGTAAATTTCCTCCAACCCTTTATTTTGAGTCTATGTGTGTCTTTGCACATGAGATGGATCTCCTGAATACAGCACACTGATGGGTCTTGATTCCTTATCCAATTTGCCAGTCTGTGTCTTTTAATTGAGGTGTTTAGCCCATTTACATTTAAGATTAGTAATGTTATATGTGAATTTGATCCTGTCATCATGCTGCTATTTGGTTATTTTGCACCCTAGTTGATGCTGTTTCTTCGTAGTGTCATTGGTCTTTATATATTGGTGTGTTCTTGCAGTGGCTGGTACTGGTTTTTCCTTTCCATATTTAGTGCTTCTTTCGGGAGCTCCTGCAGGGCATACCTGTTGGTAAAAAAATCCCTCAGCATTTGCTTGTCTGGAAAGGATTTTATTTCTTCTTTGCTTATGAAGCTTAGTCTGGCTGGATATGAAATTGTGGGTTGGAAATTATCTTCTTTAAGAATATTGAATATTGGTCCCCAATCTCTTCTGGTTGGTAGAGTTTCTGCTGAGAGTTCTGCTGTTAGTCTTATGGGCTTCCCTTTATAGGTGACCTGGCCTTTCTCCCTGGCTGCCCTTAACTGTTTTTCCTTCATTTCTACCTTGGAGAATCTGATTATGTGTCTTGGGATTGATCTTCTCATGGAATATCTTAATGGTGTTTTACCTTAGTGGTGTTTTCTGTATTTCCTGAATTTGTATGCTGGCCTGTCTTGCTAGGTTGGGGAGGTTCTTCTGGATAATATCCTGAAGTGTGTTTTCCCACTTGTTTCCATTCTCCCCATCTCCTTCTGGTACTCCAATCAATTATAGGTTTGGTATTTTTATGAAGCCCCATATTTCTTAGAGGCTTTTTTCATTCATTTTCATTCTTTTTTCTCTATTCTTGTCTGCATGTCTTATTTCAGTAAGGTGGTCTTCAAACTCTGATATCCTTTCTTAGTTCTGCTTGGTCTATTCAGCTATTGATACTCTGCATTCTTCACGAAGTTCTCGTGCTGTTTTTCGGCTCCATCAGATCGTTTATGTTCCTCTCTAACCGGGTTATTTTAGTTAGCAATTCTTCTAACATTTTATCAAGGTTCTTAGCATTCTTTGCATTAGGTTAGAATATGCTCCTTTAGTTTACCGTAGTTTTTTATTACCCATCTTCTGAAGCCTACTTCTGTCAGTTCGTCCATTTGCTCCTCCGCCCAGTTCTGTGTCCTTGATGGAGAGACTTTGCAATCATTTGGAGGAGAAGAGGCCCTCTGGCCTTTTGGGTTTTTAGCACTTTTTCATTGATTCTTTCTCATCTTCACGAGTTTGTCTAGTTTTCGTCTTTAAGGCTGCCGAAACTTGAATGGGGTTTTTATGGAGGTCTTTTTGTTGCTGTTGTTGATGCTGCTGTCACTTTCTGCTTGTTCTTCTTTCAGTAGTCATATCTCTCTTCTGTAGTGCTGCCACGGTTTGCTAGGGGTTCACTTCAGGTCCTATTCATCTGATTCACTCCCATCCCTGGAGATGTCACTCAAGGAGGCTGCAGAGCAGCAAAGTTGGTTGCCTGCTCCTTCTTTTGTGACCTCTGTCTTAGAGGGGCACCAAACTGATGCCAGTAGGATCACTCCTGTAGAGGGTGTCTGACTACCTCTGTTGGATGGTCTCACCCAGTTGGGTGGCATGAGGAACAGGAACTATTTAAGGAAGCACTTTGTCCTTTGGTGGAGGGGGTATGTTTTGCTGTGGGAAAACCCACTAATCTCGGCTGCCTGTATTCCTCAGAACTACCAGGAGGAAAGGCTAAATTTGCTGGTCTGCAGAGACTGCGGGCATTCCTCCCCCTAGGGTTTCAGGCCCAGGGAGATCCGAATTCTGTTCCTGAGCCTCTGGTTGGAGTTGCTGGAGATCCTGCAGGGAAGCCCCGTCCACTGAGGAAGGATGGGTTAGCTTAGGCCTGAAGAAGCACTATGGCCGCAGACTGCCACAGGTGGTAGGTTTGGCTGTCAGGACAAGTCTTGGGACCAAGCTGTTCAGCCTCCCTGCCTCCAGCAGGGGAAAACTGCAGCCTGGAGCTATAGAAATGAGAGCCGCCCTTCCCTGGCCAGGGTGCTTAGCATGTTTGGCAGTTGTGAGTCCCAGTGCTGGCTGCTGCCCCTCCCCCAAGGAGCTCAAATGGCTTAGACAGCAGGCAGCTGTAGCCAGTGCTGGTTGCCCCTCCCCATGGGAGTCTGATAGGCTTAAGCAGATTCCAACTGAGAGGCTGTAAGAATCTGTTTGTTCCAGAGTTGGGACGCTAGGCCCTGGTGGCATGGGTTCACAAGTGGGATCTTCCAGTTGGTGGGTTGCACAGTTCTGTGGAAAAAGCGCAGTTTCCCCAGCTGGGTAGTGCACCACTCACAGTCTCCCTTCACTGGGGAGTGGGGGCTCCTCTTCCCCGTGTTGCTTTCAGGTGGACCACCACACCACACTGCTCTTCCTTCTCTCGATGGGTAACGCCCACCTTCTAGTCAATTTTTTTTTTGTTTTTACAATAGCAGTGACTTATTTTTTTTATTATTATTATACTTTAAGTTCTAGGGTACATGTGCACAACGTGCAGGTTTGTTACATAGGTATACATGTGTCATGTTGGTTTGCTGGAGCCATCAACTCTTCATTTACATTAGGAACAGAATAGAGGCCTCAGAAATAACACCACACATCTACAACCATCTGATCTTTGACAAACCTTCTCATCAATTTTGATGAGGGAATCTGGATACTGTGGCTGCCAGGGAAGGATTCACACACTTATTATGGTTTTTCTGATGGGAGCCTCCAATCGCTGCAGCTTGTAGTAGGCCATCTTGGCCTCTCCCCACTATCCAGAATTTTAAATGACATCAAAGATGAGCATGGATTTTTTTTGTTAATGATACAAAGAGTGTGTAAATTTTTAAATGTGAATAAACAATACATAACTGCATTTAATGATATGGAATGATGACAACACTAACTAGTATGGGTATAAAAGGTTAAAAAAAAACAGGGTTGTATATGGTGCGGTATACATATAAACATACACATATACATATAACATGTATGTGAGTATAAATCATATAAAAGTCTTCAAGAATAATACATGGTAGCATCGGCTCTCTGTGGGGTGGTTGGATAGTAAGTAATTTGGGATACTTTAGTCAAGACAAGCCTAGTCATGCTGCAATAACAAGTAACTTTTGCTCAATTCATTGGCCAAAGCAAGTCACCTGGCCATGCCTAACTTCAATAGGGAAGACAGACATATTCTTTTTACAAAGACTGATATACAAATATTTGGAAATAGCAATACGGTCTTCTACATTAGGCAAATGCTACTCTTTTTTTCTTCACCGTCAATACATTAAGAACATTAAATACATACACAAATATATATAAATTTTTATTGAATTTTAACAGAACCCTTTGTCAAGGATTTAGTAGCCTTAAAAAAAAGTTACAATTTTACCAACTCACTCAATTACTTCTCTCTTTTCTTAAAATTACTTCCATCTAAAGTTAACTTTTCTAGAAATTCTTGCTATAGTACATTAACTTTTTCCTTCTGAACTCTGAAAGTCTGATTTTCTGGTATAATGTCTCATATACTTGGATACTTAAATCAAAACCCATATTGTGTCAGTGGCTTCTCTAAAAGATAACAAATCCATGTTAAACTGAAGGGTTAACTACATTTATAAATTAATCTTTTTAAGTCTTGGACACAGGATGGATCTTCCAGATGAAGGCTGATATACAGTATGTCTGTTAGGTAAAAGAAATACATTATATTTACTAGCTGAAATGTAGGAAAAGAGAGCAAGACTGGACAAAGGAAGTCAAACTATTATGCTGACAAATAAATCTGTGGCCAACCTAGCACCAGGGCTGCCCTGTGTTGTGCAGAAATGGCTAGACCTTTATACCTTCATGTTTTACAGTCACCAGATATAAGAAGCCTGAGGAAAGGCGTGACCTCATTCGGAATGGGTCTCTGCAGCTGAAACAGATGCTGGAGGAGCTGACAGATGGAGGCATTCAGCTGATATTACTTCCTGTAGTAAGTCCTCCTTTGAAGGAGAAACCAACCACTATATCTCTGTGTCAGCCACTATATCTCTGTGTCTGATATACTCCATAAGAGAGTTTTAATGAAAACCTTGAAAAATAACTCTCAAGTCTCTCTCTCTCACACACACACACGCGCATACAGGCACACATCCACACACACCCACACAATGTGTCCAATGCATCCATTCTATGAAAATAACCATATCAAGTTGGCAAAGATTTATAGGGTGCCCACTGCAGTTGGTAACATGAGAAATTAGTCCCTGCTCTCACAGAGACTGGCTGCTCATTCATCTTACACAGGTGTCATGATGACAAACAAGAATGATCATGTTGCCCTTTGAACCCTTTACAATATACCACTCAGTTCAATGTATTTTTAGTCAGCCTAAATCTGATTTCTTTTAAAGATCCCTGGTCCTTTCTTTCTCTCGAATAAATATTACATTACTAATCATATTCTCTCCATATTGCTTGCCCATAGCATTGTTGACTTTTTATCTTCTTGTTGGATTTAGATAGCTTTCCTCACATATTTCCTAAGATTCTAGCTAGAATACTCAACATTTATCTTTCCTGACTGGTTCTAACTTCCTTATCCAAGTAAAAAGGGTAATAAAATAGAAGGGGGAGAAAAATCAATCAATCCATTCTTCCAAATGTCTGTAACAAGGGCTGAAAGAAAAACTAATAACTGAGATCCAAAGCCTTAAAACCAAGATCACATATTTGAGAAGAAAGGAAAAACCCCAAAGATGGAAAATTCTTACTTAGCAAATAGCTGCCACCACAAATTAGTTTCTCAGTTCCCAATTTATGAAACAGAAATGAGATATAAGCATCTGTTGGGGATTTATAACCAGGCTTGAATATACCAGTGAGAAAGGAGTAAATTATTCACTAGAAGTTGAATGTTAACTCAGAACACTGAAGTTCATTTACTAAAAATGACATCTTTAGACCGGGCGCAGTGGCTCATGCCTGTAATCCCAGCACTTTGGGAGGCTGAGGTGGATGGATCACGAGGTTAGCAGTTCGAAACCAGCCTGACCAACATGGTGAAACCCCGTCTCTACTAAAAATACAAAAAATTAGCCAGGCGTGGTGGCAGGTGCCTGTAATCCCAGCTACTCTGGAGGCTGAGGCAGGAGAATCGCTTGAACCCAGGAGGCGGAAGTTGCAGTGAGCCAAGACTGTGCCACTGCACTCCAGCCTGGGCAACCAAGCAAAACTCCATCTCAAAAAAAAAAAAAAAAATCTTCAATAATACACAGCAATGAAAACATAATGAAACTGAAAAATTAAGTCTATATATTTTGAATAATTAAATTTTAAAATCAGAACCTTTCACCCCTGTATATTTCTTTATACACAGACTGTAAAAATGTTCTCATTGACTTTAAAATACTGTCAAATGTATGAATGTGTATCTATACATGTGTCAACATCTGAAAATCATAACAAATTATAACAAAAAACAAACCAACAATTAACCAGCCAATTGACAATCATAATTATTTTCTATTAAGATAGCACATTCTAATAAAATCCCACTCAAACTTCAGGCACTGCTCTTGTGCCTAAAATGTTATTGAATGGACAAAAATCTAATAACAGTTAATTAAAATACCTTCACTCCCACTGGCCTTGTCATATTTGATAAACTCTGACAATTGATAAAGAGAAAAACTTACATACTTCACAACAATTGATGTGAAAAAGTTATCTAATTATACATTGTTTTACACAATGGCATGCTTTAACATTTATTCATATTTAAACTTATTAAGAATGGATGATATTCCAAAGTAAAGATGACAAATAGAACATGTGGATCTACCTTGTACTCTCCTGAATTCCCACTCACCAAATTTTGAAGCTCCAAAACAGATGGTAGCAAGTTTTGCATACAAAATACACCCAACCAACCAAATGGAATACTAAACTGGCAGTGAGGAAAGCCTAGAAGCAGCACTGCTTATGTAGAGAACAACCAAAAGGCTCAGAAATTGTTGGCACCAGGAAGTGGGCATGAGTAGAAAGTCTACCTATGGAAGTCGAAAACATGGAATATTGGTTGAAAATCTTTTTAGTAGCTATTTAATTTAGATTTGTTTCCCCTCTCTGCTTATATAGATAACTGCCCCTCTTAAACCCAGAGAAAGAAAAACAGAGGGTGTCCAAACTAGAAAATCCAACCAGTTAGGGACAGTGACACCATCCTAAAACGGGAGATTAGGTGGGGGTCTGAACCCCACTCGGTTTCCATAAGATTGGCAGCCAGGCAAAGTTGGGAAGAATTTTCACTGGGAATCTTATAGCACCACAGGAAAGATGGATACTGGCATTGAGGGTTTCTCAACAAAATGACTTATTCAGTACCTACAGTGAAATTCATGATGACCCAGATACCCACACACCTGCAATTCCCAATCATATTGCTTTTGTACCAGCTATCTGACCAAAGCCTCAAATATTAAAGAGAGAGCCCAAAACAAACTAAAAGAAAAAAATAACTACGTGGTGGAAACATAGTTTAACTATTAGAAAACTTCACAAAGGCTATTATTAATATTTTCAGTGAGAAAATATTAGTAACAAAAGATATTGCAACCTTGAAACAAGAAATAATATATTATAAATGAAATATTCAGAGCAAAGTTACCTTAGAAATAATAATAAAATTTAAATTTAAAAATTTCAATAGAATATGTGAAACACAAAGTTGAGGAAATTTGATCCTTAATATTGAGCTAAAGAAAAACGAATTAGAAAACGGGAGAGAAAAGACAAGAAAATTAGAAGAACAATCCAGGAGGTTCAACATTCAAATAATAAAATATCTGAAAATAAAGAAAAGAGAAAATAAAGGAAGGAAAAAGTAACAAAATAATTTAAGTTCTTGAATACAAGTAAATACATTAAAGATGTTCAACATCGTAAGTCAGGAAAATACAAGTCAAAATCACTATCAGATACAACTAAACATCCAATAGAATTTAAAAAAAAGGCAGAAAATAACAAGTGTTGCCAAGTGTGAATAAACTTGGCACTCCTATACACTGCTGGTTGGATTGTAAAATGGTGCATCCACTTTGGAAAATAGTTTGGCAGTCCCTTAAAAGGTGAAAGATAGAGTTATAAGATGACCAGCAATACCACTCCTCGGTATACACACAAAAGAATTGAAAGAAAATAAACAAATACACGTACACAAATGTTCACAGCAGCACTACTCACAACAGCCAAAAGGTGAAAAGAAACCCCACGTTTCTCGATGAATTGATGAATAAATAAATAAAATGTGGTGTATCCAAACTATGGAATATTACTCACTCTTAAGAAAGTATGAAGTACTGAGAAAAGCTACAACATGGATGAACTTCAAAAACATTATGCTAAGTGAAAGAAGACAATGACAAAGGGTCACATATTATTATGATTCCATTTATATGAGATGTCAGTCAAATCTGTTGAGACATACGGTAGATCGGTGGTTCGGGAGCGGGGGGTTAGTGGTGAATTCAAAGTGAATGCT
The DNA here is from genome assembly GCF_007565055.1 of Rhinopithecus roxellana. Classification (NCBI taxonomy): domain Eukaryota; kingdom Metazoa; phylum Chordata; class Mammalia; order Primates; family Cercopithecidae; genus Rhinopithecus; species Rhinopithecus roxellana. The sequence continues at coordinate 120,659,401 of NC_044554.1, read as the reverse complement.
AATGGATATGGGATTCTTTTTAGGGTAATGAATTATAAAATTAGGTTGTAGTGATGGTTCCACAACGTTGTGAATAGGCTCAAAACCGCTGAATTGCATACTTTTAAAAAGCAAACTTTGTTACATGAATTGTATCATAATAAAACTACTGCATTACACACACACACACACACGAATAAAAAGGAGGAAAGGACAGATTGAAAAAGTGCACCCAATGAACATAAAAAAGCTGCACCTTGGTTTCTTTTTCACTTTATCATAAAATGTCAGGACACTAGAAATAAAGAGAAATAGCTTAACAGAAACAATGGAACTGAAAAATGGAGCAATCTTATTGAAATTCGAATGGAATTATTTCCAAGCAAGAATTCTACATCTAGCCAAAATGTCAATCAAGCATGAGTACCGAATAAAGATATTTTCAAAAATACAATGCCTCAACCACAACAAAAATCTTGCACACACCCTTTCCCAGGAAGCTATTAGAAATTGTATTCCTCAAGACAAAACCACATAAGATGAAGAAAAAAGAGCTCCAGCTCAGGGAAGAGGAGAAGGGCATGCCAGGAAATCAGGAAAGATGCACCAGGCAGAGGCTCTGGGAGGCCCTGAATTAATAACAGAAATGAAAAACAGAAAATTAATATTAATTCCGGGGAAACAGAGAGGAAAAAGTAGTCACAGTAGACTATATGTCTTGGCTACAAAGATTTATATTAACACGCTAATATAAATATCAAATTCTGAATTCTGAGCTAATTAAAATTATGACTATACTGGGAGGATGGGAGACTAGGAGGGCAGCAGGAAAAGATGAGTACATTTGTTCTGAAGTAGAGGAATGAGAAAAATCTAAATTTTCACTTTGCATTGTAGGAATCAGTAGGTTATGCCAAAGATGAATAATCAATAAGTGAAAATAAATGAGTTTTATTAGACATTTAAAGAGAAATCTGAAAGAATCAGCTGAAAAAGTGCAAAGTTGAAGGTGAAAACTGCTGTTTTTCATAAGAAACCTGAAACTAACTGACTTAATCTAAATGCACATATAACTTGCATAAAAGCAAAAATCACATCAACAAAAATGAATAATTTATAGAGTGGCCTAATATTCCTTTACCAAAGTATAGAATGCACATTAAACTAAACCATTATGTGATATTAACTAAGTATTCATAAAATGCAAGAAAAAGTAAAATTAAAAATAAACACAATGCAAGAAGTGGTCATTATCATGACAGGCATTTACTAACTTACTTTAAAAATTGGTGAAGTTATAGCCCCCAATTTTGTATGATATATAACAATGCATACTTTCACACTTAAAACTGAATTTGCTGGTGACTTTTTCTTCAGTTACTTAATGACCTATTCAAACTTAATGTGAAGGTAACTGGAATTATTGACCATCTTCATCCTGATCTTGGGTACTTACATCGGGCCGCAACTTTTGTACCTTAGCTAGAGCTTTCTCTAATCTCTCCAAGCTGATAATTATTGTCAGTCTTATTGCATTTAATGTATTGGTCTCCTGCTTCCACCCACCCCCGGAATCATGCAGTTTTCCAGGAGTATTGTTTTCTTAAGACATATGACCATAATTCTGGTGAGAATTTTTTTTTTTTTAAATTAACATGAGAAATATATACTTTTCTTTCCAAAGGAATTATCTTTTTATTACTGTTTTATCTTATCTGTGATTTCTCCACCATTAAATATCACTTAGAATTTAAGTGATGAAATTCTAAGATAAACCGAGGAACAAGAATTAAAATTTTACAAAAATCAGATGCACACTGTATTCTCATTAAAATAGTTTGATCTATAGTGGAATGTACTCAGAACTGTGTGCTTTTGTGGATAGGCAGGCATTTACTATAGCAACAGTTGGAAATCAGAAACACTTCTATCTTCGACCATATGAATTAAATACCAAATCATGATTATAAGTATCTAATAAGGACAGCAACCACATAAAATAAAACTAAAATATAGAGATGATAGATATGATGTAAACAAGAAAAAAAAATTGAAATCTCAACACCCAACATGATTGTGGACAGTTAAAAGTGACTAAAAGTAACCATCATTCCTTATTATTAGATGAGAAAAAGCCATTAGGGAAAAGGACAGAAAAGAAGTTAATTGACTTTGTCCTACCAATTACAGAAAAATGAGAAGTTCGTAAGAGAGCACTGATTGAAAGCTAGTTTGTTTCCTTTCCATTTCTTTAATTTCTCCTTATGGTGCAGAATTCCTCCATCTTACACTGCCTGCACATTCAGTCATCCACAGTGTTTACATCTGTTCACATTCTGTACTTGGTTCTGAATGACAACCTTCCCTTCAGAATATAGAATCACAGTACTATACAGCATAACTAGTTCTCCATATATGAAACAAAGACCCTTCCATAAAGAAAAGCCTATGAGACGAATCTAGTTTTCCTATTGCTTATACTAAAACACAAATATGTTCTAGTACCATGACACATATAGATCTATGACAGCAATTTATACCTCAAATGGCTTATGGAGGTTTACCTCGTCTAAGATCACAGTTCTCCACATGACTTCAATCTCTTTAAAAACAAGGGCTATATATATCTCTAGAACTTAATGATACTCCCTGGCACAGAGAAGACAGTCCGTATATGTTGGAGGGAAAAAAAATGAATGAATACATAAATTATTCAGTGAATGACCATAATGAGCTGTGTTTCTGTTCCCCAAAATTATGTCAAATGGGACACATATACCAATTGTAAAACCTTGGGCAATCATTTGCTATGGAAACTTGTAGTTACCTGGACTCACACTCAACTCAGGAGATGATATGATGTAGCCACTGGAAAGGACACGCATGAAGTATCTGACATCTTAGCCTAAATTTCCTCATCTGCAAAATGGAGGGACCTTACTATGTCATGGTATCAGTTGGGAGCACATAATCTAAATTACATATCTCAATGTCATGCATGTAATACAGTTTAGGAACCCTTTCTACAATATTCCTGATGTGAATCTAGTCATCCTCTATTTGAATGCTTTTAGCAATAAGGTGCTCATTACATTTCAAAGAACTGAACATAAGTTACAGAAAACACATAAGTGAACATTCTTCTAAGAATTAAGCCAAAGCCAGCCTTCTCAAAATTCTCACACTTGACTTCCTTACCCCATCTACAATATATACACTATCTTTTTCTCTCCTCTCTTGGTATGTCTTTAATTCTCCTGAACAATTTTGGCATCTTATTAGAGTTCCTCTGTGCATACTGCCATACACCAAAGAAATCACTAGGCTTTTTTTACATGAATTGTTTTTTAAGTGACCTTTCCTCCACTCCATTTTTCTGTATTAGGTTGGAATACTTTCTTTTTTTAAAACCAAATATACTGTTTTACTTATCCCATGATAATTCAGCTTGTAGGTTAGGCTCATCATTTTATTAGATTCTTTTTTGACCCTTGATTCCGTCACCCTAAGTGTTAATTATACTTCCCAGCTATGACACACACACAAATAGGTCCAGCATATCACCACCACTATCTGAGTCATTAATAAAAATATCAAACAGAACAAGGACAAGGACAATGCCCTCCAGCACACCCCGACAGACTTTTCTCCATGATGATGTCAATTCATTGATCAATAGGCTTTGGATAAAGTGGTTCAACCAGAGATAAAACTGAAAAAAAAAAAAAAAAAAAAAAAAAAAACACTGATCTTCTAACTAGATTTCATTTCTATTCCTGTTTTAAATATCTCATAAAAGTCCCTGTCAGTAGTTTGCCGAAATCAGCAAATAACAAAGAGAAGGAAGATTATTAGACCCTAATGTCTAAAAATTTATTTTAAATTTCACCAGTGTTCTATATTAAGCTTATATTTCTATAGATTCAGATGTTTCCCATCATCCTTTAAAAACCAGCATGACTTTCGCCGATCTGCATTCTTGATGATTTCCCAAAGATTATAAACAATAGTTCCATGACTATGCCACCTGCCAATTCTTTTCACATTCTAGATTTACCTTATCTGGGACTAGATAATAAATCTAGCGGACATTTATGAGGTGTCTTTTTCTCCTTAGGGCATGGGTGAAGAGCAGAGAAAAAGGGAAGCATGCCCTGTATCCGAATGTATTCCCTAAGTTAGGAAAAATTCTGATTTTATGAATTTTTTTAATACTTTTATTTTAAGCTTGGGGTACATAAGCAAGCTTGTTATACAGGTAAGCTTGTGTAATGGGGGTTTACTATACAAATTATTTCATCACCTAGGTGTTAAGCCTAGTATCCATTAGTTATTTTTCCTCATCCTCTCGCTTGTCCCAGCCTCCACCCTGTGACACACCCCAGTGTGTGTTGTTCCCCTCTATGTGTCCACGTGTTCTCATCATTTAGCTCTCACTTATAGGTCAGAACATGGAGTATTTGGTTTTCTATTCCTGTGTTAGTTTGCTAAGGATAAAGGCCTCCAGCTCCATCCATGTTCCTGCAAAGGACATGATCTCTTTCTTTGTTATGACTGCATAGTATTCCATGCAGTATATGATACATATTCCATAGTATACGTATCACATTTTCTTTCTGCAGTCAATGGTATTTTATGAATCTTGACAGGAAACAGGACCCACCTGCCATTAGAAGAGCGAAAATGCTAGATACTCATTTTCTTACGATTCTGTGCAGTCAAAACATGGGCTTGAAACTTCATCTCAGGCAACAAACACAATCAATCCTGGCTTATCATTATGAGCTAACAGTCCAAAGAAGCAATGATAATGTGGAATGTTGCCATTCTGACAACACTGCAAAGATAGCAAGGCCAGCAAAGCAAGAGCCAATGTCTGGCGCCAACACTCATGGTAGCAGCAGGGTGCTTAGAGGACAGTGCCATGGCATGATTTTGGCTCTGGTCTGGCTATCCAGTCTCATATTGTTCCTGCCCACTTTTAAAGTCTTCCCAACAGGTGTGTCAGCCACACTATGTATATCCAGAAACCAACCATTTCTCTCCACCTCTTCTGCAGATATCATCCCATGCTTAGATCTTATTGCAATAGCCTCCTGACCGGTCTCTCTGATTCATAACATGCCCACCCTTGGTCCATTCTTAAGAAAGCAGCCAGAGAGATCCAATAAAATACAAGTCAGATCAAATAATTTCTCTGCTCAACACCCTTTGGAGGCTTCCCATCTCATTCTGAGTCAAAGCCAAACTCAGAATAGCCAAACCTTTCAAGGCAAACACAATCTGAATGCCACTGCATCTCAAACCTTGTCTCTTCCTATTGTCATCCTTGCTAGCTCCCTTCAAGCCACAGCTCTGCTGTTCCTCAGACAAGCTTTCTGCCCAGAATGTTCTTCCTCTAAAAATATGTGCATCTCCCTCTTTCATCTCCTTCAGATTTTTACCTAAACACTTCTCAGCAAGCCCTCCCTGATCACCCTCAACTAAAGTTGCATGTGTGCATACATATGCACATACATCTATCTCAGAGGAAAGCAGAAAAATGTTCAATTGCTCAAGGACTGTTTAATCTGGAAAGCAAAATATTGATAGAGCGCTACAGTTTTTCAAGAACAGATGTGGCAAAAATCATGCAAATCACAGCATTCTTCACAGATTTAAACATCAAAATGTATAAGGCAGAGAAACCAAATAATTAAGCAAATTGTGTAGCAAGTTGAAAAGACAGAATGTAATTTTCAGCTTCCTGTCCCATCTTCAAACATCATACATACCTTAGACCATCATATAAAACTCTAGGAAGGCAGTTAACACAGGTAAGTTGCAGGTTAAAATGGAGTAACTGGCATCTTTAGGCACAGAAGACTTGAGCTAAAGTCATATCTTTACTATTTTAACTTGGCTAAATAATTTCAGTGAATCTGCTTTAAATTCTCTAAGCATTATTTTTCTTCATCAATAAAATACTGCATAAACACAACATGCTACCTACAACTCAAAGGGCTGAGGGTACCATCTAATAAAATAACATCTATGAGAGTGCTTGTAGAACGTACAATACTATAAAAACATTTTATGGGCTTTATGATTTCTATTGATACAGCTTTGTTTTCATGTGAAATACAAGATTTTTGTTTTATATAATGTTATACATTAGGCTATTTCACTAGTTTATAGCACAATAGCAAAAAAATAATTATCCCTAACAATATCATGATTAGCTTTGAGTTTGTTGCTTTTTTTGTTTCACAGTTTTATTGAGGTATGACTGATATGCAAATGACTGTACATACTTAATGTATACAATCTGAGGAGTTTGGACACATGTATGTACCCATAATACCATCACCACAATAAAGGCAGTCAAGTTAATAAATATATCCATTACTTCATTTGTGTGTGTGTGTGTGTGTGTGTGTATATAAATAAAGGCAAAATGACAAAAGGAAACTTGTGGAGCAACGGACAGGTTTATTACCTTAACTGCCTTGATTGTGGTGATGGTATTATGGGTAAATGCATATATATATATATATAGTTTGTTTGTTTTTTAGAGACAAGGTCTTGCTCTGTCATCCAGAGTCAAGTCTAGTGGTACAATTATAGCTCATTACAGTCGTGCACTCTTGGATTCAAGCATCCTTCCACCTCAGCCTCTAGAGCAGCTAGGACTGTAGGCACATGCCACCAGCCTGGCTAATTATTTTTTTTTTAATTTTATGTAGAGACAAGGTCTCACTATGTTGCCCCAGGCTGGTCTCAAATTCCTGGCCTCAAGCAATCCTCCCACCTCCGCCTTCCAAAGTGCTGGGATCACAGGCTTGAGCCACTGTGTCCAACCTTGCTTTTATATTTCTGATGGTAAGAATACTTAACATAAAAATTTACTCTCCTACCAAAATTGTAAGTGCACAATATCATATTGTTAAACCATACGCACTATGGTGTGTGGTAGCTCTCTGGAACTTATGACTGGAACTTTCATCATCCATCTTGTATCCAAAAAAAACCCTGAAACTTTATACCCATTGAGCAACTCCCAATTTTCCCATCCTCCTCATTCCCTGGTAATAATAATTCTATTTTGATTTCTACTTGTACGTAATTATTAAATATGTAATGAAAAATGCTGCTACATATGCTTTGCTCTTCTGTAATTTAAAATAGAATGGTTATTAGCTTAATGGCAATATATTTACATAATCATGTTTGCTATTATCATTCTTATTTTCACTCATGGGATCTGTTTTAAATTTCTCAGGATGGTGTTAAATAGGATAATGTGGCACTTATTTGTCTTTGGCAAAGAAAATAAAAACTAAATTGCTTAACTTTCTGTTTAAGTAGAAGAAAAATTTGTTAGAACTTTCACAACTAAATATATTCTGGAGTCAATGATTCTGAACTACATTTTCTATCTTTCTCTTCCAAGTCTTAAACCTGTATAGGGAAAAAAGACAGCTATAACAATATTTTAGACCACTGTGAACGAGATTCCTTTTCAAGCTAACTGAGCCACTCCTTGGTTTAAGGTGTTCCTTCATATTTGACATATTAGACCCAACTGCCTAGGTATATTTTACAACCTTACAAGACCTTGGAAATAACTGTACTCAAAACCATGCATCAGAGGGGCCTACATGTTACCCAATGGCAACATGAGCAACTTAAGGAGCACATTTCCTAAGGGGTTCCCAACCTTGCGGCTTCCAGATCGTAGTATCTACAGACTTTGTAACTGTATAAGAATCTAAATTACAGAACACTTTAGGTCTGTAAAGCTTTTCCTGTTACTCAAAAGAAAGCCTATACCAACAATATCCTATTAGCCACTAAACCACTTTAATAATGACCTTCAAAGTCATTTCCTTGAGTATTCTATCACATCACTAAATTTTTACCACTTATTTCATTATTCTAGCCCTCAGAAGGCTTTTATAAAACCTAAAATGCCATTCATAGCAATAATATAAAGCAACTAGGCTTACAGTTCTCCTTTAAAGGCAAGAAAATACATTTGTAGTATGTATACATTATCATAAATAAGAACCCTTCATTTGGTAAAACTTGAATGACATAGGTATCTCAAAAAGCCCTTGAAAACTTAATTGTGAAATCAAAAGGAAAAATACAATAGTACCTAATAAATCTTAAATTATTTTACTTTCCCTTCATATCTAGGGTTTTAAAAAGCATGGGGTATTAGTTTTTCCTACTGTTTAACTTACACTGGTACGTCCCTCACAAAAGGGTACAATGAATTACACGGAAATACAAAATCAACATTGTTTAGAAAAGTGCTTTGATATTAATAATTCTGAAATACAGCAACGTTATAATTAAGTTTTAGAAATTTTAAATTAAATTGTTTGACACTGATTTTAGAATTTGCTAACAAAGTTGTGTGTGTGGGTGCGCATTTCAGAAGACCCTAGTAGCATATATGCGGCAATACTATGACTTACAAGTTTGCTTTATGGAAACTAAAAACACATTTTGTAATTGAAGTAAAAGTTTAAATGGACAGGATTTTGGCCAGTCTACAAAACTTATTCAAACTATAAAGCAGTTTCACCGTTTTTAGGACTTATCTGCACTCAGGATATTAAGTATAGAATAAAGGAAGGTTATGGAAAGAAAGAAGAGTTTCCTTTTCCTCTTCTGACCAAAGACCTAGGCTAACTAAAATTCATAAAAATAAACAGGAGCTATAACAGTCCAGTTAGGATGGGCCTGGGTCTATCTTACAAACTACAATAACTTGGAAATAACTGCTTCATCTCCCTAACCTTTAGGTTTCTCCTTTGCAAAATGGTGATATTTACAGTTCCATGAGGCTGTTGAGAACACCAAAAGTAAGCCCTCCGCACAGTGCTACGCATAAAACTCTGTAAATTTCAGCTGTTGGGTTTTATTTTTGTGGCCATATTTATCTTAAGCATTCTTTCACCTCTCTTTCTGTGGCCCTCACTTATTCATCCCAAGCCCACGGTGTCCTCCTGTTTTCTACCTTATGCCGCTCACTAATATCTGCTCTAATTTCCAAGGCACTTAATGTTTAAAAATTATTATTGCCTTCCCACTGCTTCAAAACATGCAAGGAGAGTAGAGTTTCTTTCTGCTAGATACTGTGAGGAAAGCAATCTGATTAAAACAATCCATTAAGGTATATAAGAACCTTAATTTTTCTTGAGATATCCAAATATTTACAAAGAACAAGCAATAGGAAACTTGTGTCAAGGAAATAAAAACTTTAGGTATATTCAGGGAAGTTATTTTTGAACTGGGAAATTGCCAAATAGACAAATTCTGCTGAGAAATCTACACCTTCCCACCCTAAATGAGAAGACTATCCTAAGAAATATCTACAAGCTGAAGCTGTTTTTTTCACCAAATGCTGATTTCAGGAATTCAACTAAACATCTTTTACTAAAAATGCACAAAAACAAAACAAACTTCACATATAGCAGCAAAAAACAAAATGATGAGAATAGGAAAAGATAAAAAAAGAAAGGCAGAAAGGAGAAAGGCAAAGCAGCAGTGTAAAAGTAAGGCAACACAGGTAGAGAGGACAGCAGAAGCAGAGGCAGGGCAATCATAAGCCAAAAATGACCCAAGTTGGCCTCATTCTCTAAAAGAGACAAGAGTAATCTATATGATGTCTGAACTCCATGGAGAAGTTGGGAACAAAATGTTACTGTAGATACTGCATGTACCCATATTAGTAAGTGGTTGATTTAAAAGGACATGGGATGTCTCCATAACAACTGGGACTAGGGAAAATTTCACTCACACAAAGAAGAGTGATTATGTTTAAAAGTCAGTCTTAATCAGTAAATAATGCAGGGCAGTGAATTTACTTCCTTTTATTTGGCAGCAACACAAATAGAAAATCATCAAATGACACTTGATCTAATATGTACATTTTAGCCCCATAAATATATTTCATTATTTTTTAAGATTTAGAGGACATATTTTCACATTATTTTTATTAGTTTCTTTACCAATGTTACTGATTTTGGGCACAAGCTACTTTCCATCCTTTTAATTTAATTATCTAATTTGAGAGACAGAATAAGTATATTTTTGAAATCTCTTTTCTACAAAACATTGCAAAAGTAAAACATAGTAAGGAAAATCTAGATTTAACTGAAATATGTAAACTAGACATTCTCAAAAGTATGAATCAAAAGTTCCAAGTCTAAATCAGCTGGAATACATTATTAACTCCAAAATCATGGATTAAACAAAAGAAATTATGTTTGCATTGATGTGTGAATCTGCATCCATTCTTGGTACCACATAATACATGCAACTGCTCAGCTCTAGCTGTCCTTGCAGTCACATTACCATATTATTCAAATGTATCTATCATTTATATGTAAATAGACAAGATAAATGGCTTCTTCATAAGACAATAATTTTCAAATGGCAAACAGACACAGGCAGACATTAGCAAAATAAAAATGTTGCAAATATTCATTCTTTTTTTTTTAAGGAAAAATGGAAAGTACTTCAAATTTTTTAAAAAGTAGTGTGGTAATTACAAAATGGGGTCCTAATACACTGACAATACCAACAGCTCTTCTTCTAAATAAATGTCTGCACTGATGTCATTTGTGTCCTATAAATTACATGTTCTTAGATCCATCTGTGAAAATTGGGATGTTAATTATCATGGTTACATTTCACGATTCCACAGTTAAATGCTAAGTAGTGCTACACAAATACCATATGTTTTTTAAGAGAAATGGAGAAGGATTAATTATGAGTTCAAGTCCAAGTCTTCTAGCAGTAATAGTCTCACACAATAAGATCATTACATTGTGTGGATGCAACTGGAAGTTTTAATTAATAGCTGAAATACCAACTGAGGGGGAAACCTTTGAAGTCTAAATTGTAAGTATCACGCTTTCCTAAACAAACACACACACATACACACACACAGGTACACATACAGATCTTAATAAGCATGCTTTTGAAACACCAAGTTACAAGTCCAAAAATAAAAAACCATTCTTATTGCCTATGAGCTTTCTTTGATAATGATCACCATCAGGCTGTTGAATCCTACGTAATAAACCTAAAAATTACAATGTATCCTAGTAACAAATAGGTTATAAATAGATAACATATCTGATAAAAGTTCTAGTTAACATTTTTCTGAGTTTTTCTTTTAAGCTACATATCATTCAATAATCTCTTATAGGGCCATTATTTTATACAAAATTACAATTCTCATGTATTCAGATAAAATATTAACTTCAGTACACCAATCTAAAAACAAAACTCTATAACACCACACGAATTTCATTCATATTTTAAATGTCTAAATTTAAAAGTCTTATTTTACTTACCACATATTCAAACACAAGTGTCAGCGTCTCCTTGGTATGGATGATGTCATGAAGTAGCACTATGTTAGCATGTTTTAGTCCTTTCAACAGAGAAGCTGTAAAATAAAATGGACAGAGAAACAATTTATCATGGATAACAATGAACTAATATGTATCATTATAATTTTGGCACACTATCAGATGAGAGATATCTATATTCACATGTTCCAAGTCAATAACAATTCAAAATGAAGGGTAGAAAAACAAGACTTTCTTTGAGATGGGGTCTCACTATGTTGCCCAGGCTGGTCTCAAACTCCTGGGTTCAAGTGATCCTCGTTCTTCAGCCTCCTAACAAGCTGGGATTACAGGTGTATAACACAGTGCCTGGCCAGAAAAACAAGGTTTTCATTTAGATAAAACCTCCTTCAGTTATTTTACCTGTCATCTGTTATTAATCCCTCTTAGGTTTCATTATGGTCAGGGAAAATACTTGGTATGGTTTCAATTCCTTAAATTTGTATAGTTTATTATCCAGAATATGGTTTATTGTGGTATACATTCCATAGGTATGGAACCTGTATTCTGCTGATGTTGGGTGGGGAGTTATACAAATGTCAATTTGATCCTATTATTTAATAGTATCATTGAGTTCTTCTATTAATATACCCTTACTAATTTTCTGAATAGTGGTTCTATAAACTACTGAGAGAGGCATACTGGCATCCTCAACTGTAATGGTGGATCTGTCAATTAGTCATTTGAGTTCTGTCTGTTTTTGCTTTTTGTATTATGAAGCTCCGTTGTTTACTGAATACATGTTTAGGATTGCTATGTCTTCTTTGTGAATTGATCATTTTATCAATACGTAATGTCCTCTTTACTCCTAGTAAATTTCTTTGCTCTGAAGTTCTCTTTGTATAGCCATCCACCATTCTCTTGATTTAGCATTTACCTGGTGTATCTTTTCCCACCCTTTTCTTTTCAGTCCTACTGATATCACACAGTTGAAGTTTCTTGTAGATAGTATATGGTTTGATCATATTTTTAAATACATTTTGCCAATCTCTGACTTTTCATTTTGATGTTTAGACGATTTATATTTGATGTAACTATTAATATGTTGGGTTACCACCTGCCATTTGAATCTGTTTTTCCTTTAGGTACCTTGCAATTTAGTCTTCACTTCTGATTTGATTTTTCCTTTTCTTCTATACTTGCCAGAAGTTCAATTAACTCTAATTTTATTTCATTTTATTTTTTGTCCATTTCTCTACTTAACTTTTGTACTTCCAACCAAAGGTAGGCTTGTTTGTTTGTTTCATACACCAAAAAGCATGAATTCAAATATCCAATTCATATTTCAGTGTTATGCACAGTTTTAATTTTAGGATTGACTTTTTGCAAGAGTTTTTGCAACTTAAATGCACTAATTGCTATTTTCAATTTTTGAGAGTAGTTTTAGGTACAGGTGGGATACTTTATTCTATTCCTATTTATTTAATGGACTGGTTCCTAATCTGAGAATCTTTTTTTCTGTCACCTTTGCCTTCTTCTATGTAGTTTTTACAGCTGGCACTGGGAAGCGAAAGAAAAAAGGTTTGGGTTGTCTTGTTTCTTTTTCATTTCCATAGGATCCTAAGTTTCTCCCTTTTCCTTCCATGTTTACTTTCACTATCCTGTCTTAAGGGGAACCACCCTTTCTCTCTATATATGACTCTCCCCTAGAAGTAATGCTTTCCAATAGCTGCCAATTCCAGGCACTTTCACCCTCCTTTCCTGCATCCAGTACTGTGAATGAACTACCCAGCATTCTAGCTTTTTCTGGAATAATTTTGCTTGTGATTTGATTAAGTCCTCCACACTCCACACCCCTGTACTGTTTTTTCACAGCTTCTTAAGCCTCTGTCAGTTTCCCCTGTGTCATTCCTTGCTATCACAGGCTTGCTGCTGTCTCCTAATGCTCTTCAAGGTATGACTGGTCTGTTTTTATTTGCTCTCCTTGTTCGATTTATGACTTTTGGAGGAGTATGAGTGGGAAGATTCAAGATCAGAAAACCATCATTAACTGTGCTCCAAACCCCTTCTCTCATAGGAACAGGAATCTTCTTTTTTCCCTCCCATTGACATATCTCTGCTCCTGGATCAAGGTCTAAAGCATAGTAAGAACTCAAATTTACTGAATGTCATGCATCTGGGGTCCTCAGGGGTTGGGGTGGCTATTCTGAATAAGAAGAGCCTGCTGCCACCTAGCAGCTCTTCCTCAAGTTTGACCAATCTTCCTTTGACTCTGAGACTAGCACTAGGCCCAAACCTCAGGCTGATAAAACTCAGTTTCCACATAGAGCCTCCGGGTATCTACTCCTCTAAAAACCCAGAGAAGAACAGCAGCTAATGCTAGTAATTTCAAGACATTGGCAAGGAATACCTGGCTTTACCTCTTAAACTGCACTCCTTCCTCAATGCAAGTCTCCTTTCCTTTGAAAGGAGCACAGTGGCTCATGCCTGTAATCCCAGCACTTTGGGAGGCCTAGACAGGCAGATCACAAGGTCAAGAGATTGAGATCCATCCTGGCCAACATGGTGAAACTCCGTCTGTACTAAAAATACAAAAATTAGCCGAGCATGGTGGCGCGTGCCTGTAATCCCAGATACTCGGAAGGCTGAGGCAGGAGAATCAATTGAACCTGGGAGGTGGAGGTTGCAGTGAGCTGAGATCGCACCACTGCACTCCACCCTGGCAACATAGCGAGACTCTGTCTCAAAAAAAAAAAAGAAAAAAAAAGGAATGAGATATACCACATCCCCGTAATCAGATTCTTTGCAACACTGCTCATCTCAAAGAAATTTTAGATTAAGATTTATGTTTATAAATAATACCACAAAAGATATCAGTAGGCACTTTGTTTTCCTCCTTTTGGATTATCTCCTTATAACAAATTGTGAAAGATAGAATTACAGGGTCAAATGACATAAATATATTTACAAAACATTATTTATTAAACTTAGGTGGTAAATTTAGTCTTACATCTTTCTAACTCCATGTAAGAATAAAAGAACTGTGAAAGGCAGGAGAAAAGATGTCAAAAAAAATTGTACATTGCAAGTAGCCCATCCGATTAAGTAACTGAAATCTTTATTAAATTAATATATGAGCATTTATACACTCATAAGCATGAGTATTAATTTAAGAATAAATTCTTCATACCTGAGTAAAAACAAAAATAATCAAAATTATTTCTCTCTACAGCAATGACAATTCAAGTAGAGTACTCAAAACACAGAAGTTGCCTCTTTACCGTTACATTAAAAACACTATGTCTTCATTTTGGTTTTTGTTTAAGAATCTATAAAATCTGAAGAGAAAAAAACAAAAAATATTCTGCCTATATTCTATCAATAACTTGTAGTAATTCATTTATTAATCAAATATTTATTCAGAATCTAGTTGCTGACACTGGCGGCCCTGAGCAAGTCCTTGATCCCTTGGCAAATAATAATACAGCAAGGCCATATCTTTAAAGAGAGATTTACAACACCAAGAGTAAACTTTCAAGTAAACGATGAAATCTGGGTAATGATGTGTTAATATTATAAGTTCATTAACTGCAACAAATGTATCACTCTGGCTGGGGATTCTGATAGCTGGGGAGACTGTGTATACGTGGAGGATGGAAAATATGTGGAAACTCTCTGTACTTTCCAATCAACTTTGCTATGAACCTAAAACTGCTCTAAAATGTAAAGTCTGCTAAAAAAATAAAATTAAGAGATTTGCCCATGTTTTAACATATTAAAATAAATTTCAATTATTTAATATTTCACTCAAATAACATTTTAGATATACAAATACCATGCAAATGAGTCTACACTAGACAGTCATCAGAGAAGGCAGAAATAAAGTACTTAGGACTTAGTAGTACATTAAGTTCGAGTATTACCTCCACGAATGTGAGCTCGTGTTATCAGAATTATTGTTATTGCTATGAATTTCCATCGTCTTCCCCAAGCAAACCTGTTTCACAACAATATACTAAATCCTTAATCCCAATATAAACTTATATAAACACATATTGGTCAAAAGAAGGCCATTCAGTCTGATAACCAAACAGTGTGGAAGGCAATTAGAAGTGTGTTCCCTCTGGAACTGAATCTGGAGCATCAACGTATATTCCCAGGCAAGAGAAGTAGATGCTAACTATGGTAGAGAGGTCTTCTCTTCTGCCCTACACATATCTGTCAAGGGAAACTTAGTTTTGCACACTAAAAGCCTTATTGTAAAAATATCTACAGGTTTATTTTATCTGAGTTTTATAAACCAGCACTCAAGTGAAAAAGTAATTACAATAACACAGTAAAATCACAGCACATTAACTTTGAAGAAACAATCACTATAGAAAGGAGGCTTGCACTGAGGAAGGAGTGCAGATTTACCATAGAGTTTAGTATTGTTAATTCTAATAATTTACTTTCTTCCTTCTTTTAATTATTCAACTAGCCAGTAGCCTTAGGCAATTAAAACTTTATTTCGTAGCTAGATTTCAGATATTAATCTGGGGATCACATAGGCTCATTTTAAAAGGAATACTTGCTTCAGCATCAGTCTTCTGAGGTGCACACATCCTCCGAGATCATTATTTCAAACCACAGCAGGGTATTTTTAAATGATGGCAAGGTATGGTACATAACACCTAGCCTGCACAGGAACTTTTCAGATCAGATGAATTAAGGGCCCCTGAATATCATGTTGTAAGAGGGCAACGGCTTTGTGAAGCAAGTTTTGGAAACATATTATTGAACATTATTTGCAATCTCGTCCAATTCCATTTTTCAAGTTAATACCTCAGGTTGTCAAATTCAGAGATGATCCATCCTTATTGGCAACAACTCCATAAAGGTATTAAAGCTTTCACTTCAGTGAGAATCTCATACCCAGAGGACACTTTGACACAGGACTTTTTTCAACGTTTTTCCCCAATTATTGTCTTTCTTCTCTTACCACTTACACCTAAATTGTTTCTCTTTTCTCAAAGTAGTATCTTCACACCCATCATTTCCTACTGTGCTTGTCCCACAATTTCAGTAAAATCAAATTCCTGCCAACATTCATCTTGGGAAGAAAATGTTTTTTCCTGAAAGTGGCTAAATATTATAGAAAAGTATCATGTCATTTTTCATATTATATTTTTGACCACTTACATGAAACCTCAAAGCCTCCACATTACATCCTAATAAATCTCAATAATTATGACAGATTTTAGATTTCAGAATATATTTATATAAACTTTCGAAACACACTGTCAGTTAAATAAATATCAATAGCTGAATTTGAAACAAACCCTCTTGCTTTGAGATTAACATAATGAATTCATACTGCGAAAAGGACAGAGTCACTAATTTCAAAGCTGATGGCAGAAAAATGGCATTAATGGACAGAAAACAGCCTACGATATGTACCAACATCACAGTAGGTGACAGACATGACTAACTTTGAGGCTGCCAAAGGCAGCAGCCACTGGTCCCAGTGAGGTGCCAGATACTACAGTTCCTGCTGTTAGCAAGGCAAGGGAGTCTCCTAGCTGCCAAGTCAGTCCAGAGATTAACACCTACAAGTTCTAGAGCCAATGTGTCTCCCTCATCAAGACAAACACTGTCAAAATCATACTCCTTGTAATCCTAATAATATCATAAACACAGGACATGTTATTCTGTCATTGTTTACCTACAAAAATCCTGTAACATTAGCATTAGTAATTCAAGCACTCTTGGTTTCATCATAAATTTTAGGTAAACATACTGCAATGTTTTAAATTTATTTCACCAGTGAGATTTGAAAAGGTAAAATTGCACATGATGCAAAAGACTTGTAATTAGAGTAAAGGGTGAAAATTATAACAATAGTTTGGGGACTATGGTGTCAAAACCATACAAAAACAGAAAAACATTTGCTCATAGAGGTAGCTGTGCTCTGACAAAGCCCCAGTAGAATAGAGGGATGCAGGGAGAGCCTTCCTTTGGGTTGGCAGAAGGATTCAGATTCATATTCAGCAGCCATATTCAAAGCTTGGCATCCCACTTTGAGAATAAACATCTTAATTTTTCACTCCAACTTGGAAGAAATGAATTTCATCTAAACTATAGTCCCATCATGATTAAAATAAATTTTGAAATAATACAGAAAATCAGGATAAGTTCATTTTATCAGATACCCACTGTAGTGGTTTTTTTTTTTTTTTTAATGTTAATAAAGGGAAAAAACATTTAATATTTGAGAAAATTTTCTAGGTCATTATTTGATGTCCTAGTAGGAAAAAAGAGATTACAAAGACACACAGCCCATCCTCTATCACTTCGCCTTTAGCCTCTGGGAGAAAAAAAGACATTCACAGGCTCCTTTCATCTTTTGTGTTCTTTCTCAGCAGAGAGGAGTAGAGGGATTGCTGCCTGACTTTTCCAGAATGACTACCCATGAAACCTAAGGAGCCAACTATATCTCAAGCCCACAACAAACATCAACTTTTTCTTCAAGCCCACAGCTTGACAGATCTAAGGCTGTTGAAATTCATGTTTACTACAAATAGTAAAACTACTTTTAACTGCTAAGTTCCATCTCCCTTACTTGCCAGTGGAGTCTGAATATTTTCATAGCTAAAATATTCTGAGGGGAAATATAAAGGGTGGACTAAAAAAATGCATGCACAAAAGAGACGGGATTGCTTGTTTAACTGCCTGTAATGAGGACACAGTCTAGCAGAGAAAGAACATGTGCGTACGCTGAGCACTGATGCGCAGCTCCAGGTTAGTGCGTTCACGGTTCTATAATGCATGCTGCTTGCTTGGCCTAAACACTGGGAGAGCAATGATAAACACTGTGGTTCTGATCAGTCTGGACCTCCTCCTTAGTGATATCTAATACAATAAACACTCCACACACAGAACCATAAACTAATAAATGAAAAAATAAAGGAATCAGGCTAAAAAACAGAATTAAATGTTTGACCCCATATTTGCTTTTTATTCTTTATACACACATGTGTACAAAGAGTCAACTGTGGGTTATGGAGGAAAGAGGTCATAGCCAAGTCTAAACATAAGGTTAAAATAAATGTGGTGTCATGCAATCTTAATTTAGCTAAAATCACATTGAGGATTTAGAGACATGTTTTTGGTTCACCAGATGTCATCCAAAATTGGAAAGGTAATGCAACAGGTTAAGAATACTTTTAAAATATTATGTAAGTTGTTTTATATCTATGAAAAGGTGTACTGTTTTCACTTGCTTCTTGTAGTTTTCCATTTTGGAGATGGGCAAAAGTTCAATCCCACTACGTATTTCTTCTGCTCTGCTTCTCTCTGATTTCCCCAACATCATAGAACTGAAATGTGATACTGGAAATTACAGCCTCAACCATTTCTCCCTTAGCATCAATACCTATTTATCCATCACCTGACTACTGGCAAAGTGCGGTGAGATACGGGCTATTTCCACATTGCAGCCTCACATGCCCACATCAACTGGTTACTAAATCACCATAAAGAACACAGTCCTCTAATACTATAGCTTGATCACATGAAACTGCCAATATTTGACATTTTTTATCTACTAACACAGCAATTGTATATAGTCCAACCTAGTAGAATATACCTGGTTCAAAGCATTTAAATTTTTTCACAAATGCATTGTTATTTTTACCACCATTAATATTCAAACCAGTTAATCTGCTACCAAATCACCACCAATCGACTGCATTTTTAAAAAGGAAGAATCTATTCATCAAATTATAGTTATAGCTGAGAAGAGAGATACAGAAACAATTTAATATCCTACATGTATCTTTCTACATCATTTGAATTGTTTGTGATAAAGATATATTGCTTTTATACTAAAAAGGAGATACCTGGAAAAGTTTTTTATTAGAAGTGAATTTGCTAAAGAACTGAAACAACACTATCAAATAAAAAGCATACCGGCGTTTAATTACACAATATGGAACTACAATACAATAATGAATCATTATAACTGCAGTAATATTCTTCACTTCTAATCCCTCCTCACTTGGGTACTGGTGGAAATATGTATATTAAGGATCTCTTTTTCTATCCTGGTACACTGCAGGCCCTGTATCAGCCTGTAATTTGTTCTCATATCACATATTAATCCAACATGTTAAATCTGTTTCTTTTCTAAATAGTTACTTTCCTGCATTAAAATTTACTCAGTGCATGGGAGGCCGAGACGGGCGGATCACGAGGTCAGGAGATCGAGACCATCCTGGCTAACACGGTGAAACCCTCTCTCTACTAAAAAAAAAAAAAAAATACAAAAAATTAGCCGGGCGCGGTGGTGGGCGCCTGTAGTCCCAGCTACTCGGGAGGCTGAGGCAGGAGAATGGCAGGAACCTGGGAGGCGGAGCTTGCAGTGAGCTGAGAACTGGCCACTGCACTCCAGCCCGGGCAATAGAGCGAGACTCCGTCTCAAAAAAAAAAAAAATTTACTCAGTGCAAAACATTCTCAATCTTACTGTCTCCATTTACTGCTAATACAACCTGTAAATGACCCTCTTCTGCTGTTCCATGCTCTAGTTAATCTTGGTGCTATTTGTGATGGGAAGGATCCAAACAAATGCAGGTACTACATAAATGCTAGACATGTGGTTCTTCTCAAATGCAAACATCTTGCTAGTAACTTTTGGAGAAAGGAAACTTACTTAGCAACAAGGGTGGGAATGGTGTTGATTATAATCCAGGTACTGTCTTCGGGAGGAAGAGAAAATTTAGGGACTGACAGTTTCTGCAAGACCTGATTAACAGGATTTTTTATTTTTTAATCTTGGTCTGGCCACAAAAACTAGGTTTAATAGCCATTAGGCAGTTTGCTTCATTTTAACTATTTTATACTTTATCACACATGGGTTACATGTACAGTTAACAAGAACACTACAAAGTATGTGATTAAAAAAAAAAAAAAGATGAGTGATTTTGCACCAAGCCCCTTAAGTTTTCTGGTTAAGAATAACCATTCACATCATGTTAGCTATTACTGTTTGACTAGGTTTGTATTTACATATGTGTTATTTATTTATTTATTTACTTACTTACTTACTTATTTATTTAGAGGTGGGGTCTCGCTCTATTGCCCAGGCTGGAGTGCAAAGTATAATCACAGCTTATTGCAGCCTCAACCGCCCAGGCTCAAGTGATCCTCCTGAGCAGCAGGCACCTGCCACCACCCCTGGCTAATGTTTTTGCTTGTTTTTTTTTTTTGTTTTGTTTTTTGTTTCTTTTGAGACGGAGTCTGGCTCTGTCACCCGGGCTGGAGTGCAGTGGCCGGATCTCAGCTCACTGCAAGCTCCGCCTCCCAGGTTTACGCCATTCTCCTGCTTCAGCCTCCCCAGTAGCTGGGACAACAGGCGCCCACCACCTCGCCTGGCTAGACTTTGTATTTTTTTTTTTTTTTTTTTTTTAGTAGAGACGGGGTTTCACCGTGTTAGCCAGGATGGTCTCAATCTCCTGACCTAGTGATCTGCCCGTCTCGGCCTCCCAAAGTGCTGGGATTACAGGCTTGAGCCACCGCGCTTGTTTTTAATTATTTGTAGAGATGAGGCTTTGCTATGTTGTTTAGGCTGGTCTCAAACTCCTGGGCTCAAGTGATTCTTCTATCTTGGCCTCCCAAAGTGCTGGGGTTACAGGCATGAGCCACTGTGCCTGATCTTGCTGTCTGAATAGATTTAAATCAACATCTCTTTAAATGAATGTATGTGAATAGCTATTGTTGTATGCTTTTACACGTAAGATTTACACATCTGTATCCTTTACAGATAAGTTTAAAGTCAGAAAACGTCTCCTTTGGCATGGCTACAAGTCTCAGCACCCAAAGGCACAGAAGACACTCAACTTTGTAAAACTGTAGTCAAGAGGAAAAGCGTTGTCAGACTCCTCCACAAAACAAAGTAGTTCTGCAGCATATTCTTAAGCAAATTAGAGCCCACCTCCCTTTGTGGAGAAGTAGACCACTCACAACAGCCACAGCCCCAGGCCCAGCATGCAGTGCTTCTCAAAGTATGGCCCACTAACCAACTACATAAAGTCAACTGGTGTGCTTGATATCAATGCAGATTCATGGAGTCCTATTCCAAAGCTACCAAATACACGTTTATAAGGATGGAACCCACAAATCACCCAACATATATTTATTTAACATCTACTACATGCCAATTACAAGGCACTGGAGATAAAACAAGAAACACAGACAAAAAACTCTTATTCTCATGAAGCTTATATTCTGTATTTTGACCAAATTGTCCATTTAATATTTATGCATCCTAAAGTTTAAAAATCACTGTGCTATGGCTCTCACAGAGGGAGAGGGGTAGCATGTTTATGGCACGTGTGTGTGTGTGTGTGTGTGTGTGTGTGTGTGTGTGTTTATGTATTTAGTTGCACTTCAACCTACTTGCTGCTCTACAAGCATATCAACAGAAGCGAAGTCAGTTGCTCAGCTCATTTGCCTAGTGTCTATCTTTGTCTTTTCTTTCTTGTGCTCCCCCTCTCACACACAGAAAGCTACTGAGGTAGATTCTACTTAAAGTTATAGTCTTGAGCTAGAAGGCAAAGGAAATTCTTTATTCTGAAAATTTGATGGTATTCTGATGTGTGCAGTTTTTTCCTATTGAGTTGAAAAGTCCAAAAAAGTCAGCCAACAAAGTTTTTCATTATTAATGAACTGTTGGTAAGGTCATAATTATATGGCCTTTCCAATCCCACAACAATTCTAAAATCTGTGAAAGAGTAAGATTTGCTGTAAATTGCTTTAGAACCAGTGCTTTGATAAATATATACAATCAGCAGGTCTGATCATAATGAAAACGGATTACGAGCACAGAAGGAAGAGACAGAAAAGACCATAAAAGATAACTACAGATTTTGGTTGGAGCTGAATTAAAATTTCAAATATACCACTACTTCATTTGACTGAAACAAAGCCAAAGCTAAAAAAACTACAAAGTACAGCACAGTTCATTGGAAGGCCCACAGTACCAGAGCCTGTGTTACCCAAAGCGTCAGTCCACCTACAGGCAGTCATCCTCCTACACCTGGACAAGCCTTAAAATCCTTCAGGCTGACTCTACTCAGCACTGGCCTTGTGAGCACCTAAGTTCATCTCAGCTTGAGCGAGCTCTGCCACTTACATGAAGGTCACTAATACAGAGTCCCAGTTTGCTTCTCTGCCACTTGTACCTGTCCTCCTTGTCAGTATTTAGTAATGCTCAGCTGCTAATAATCGTGCTTGGTCAATGCTAGCATCACTCAAATGTTCAGGATGTTTATGAGATATTTAATCCAAGAAAAGGCATTAAGGCCTTCCAATCATAAAGAATGGGGAATCCCAGCCTCTGAGTGGGCTCATTTCTTTCATTTTAACTATTTAACTTCCTGCTTCACATTATTCCAGCTAATGCAGCATTTGAAAGAGGCTATTCTACATCTGGAAATACATAAAAGCAAGACAGGAATACAAACATACCTATAAAGGGTAGAGTGACTTATCACAAGTGTTCAGCCTTTAGAAGTCTGTGATAATAAAATTGTTTATGCAAAGTTACATATGGCAAAATGTTATTTAATAAGCTTGATAATATTCTCCTTCCAACTTTTTCTGAAAATAAAGACATCCTAAATCTCCTTGATACTAGGGAAACTACTCCAACACAAAAAACTAATAATGTTAAAATATTTGCTAGACACAGTGGCTGACACCTGTAACCCCAGCATTTTGAAAGGTGGAGGTGGGAGAATGACTTGAGCTTAGGAGATCAGGGCCAGCCTGGGCAACATAGCAAGACTCCACATCTATAACAAATGAAAATGAGCTGGGTGTGATGGCACATGCCTGTAGTCCCAGCTACTCAGGAGGTTGAAGCAAGAGAATCACTTGAGCCCAGGAGTTTGAGTTTGAGGCTGCAGTGAGCTGTGATTATGCCACGACATTCCAGCCTGGGTGACAGAGCGAGAGTTGAGCCCAATAATTTGAGATTACACTATGACTATGATCACACCACTGCACTTCGCCCTAGGCAGAAGAGGGAAACTCTGTCTCTAAAAATAATAATAATAATAAATAAATAAATTAGCAAGGTAACTTCAAATTGTCACGATAATTAAAAAACAAAAACAAAAACAACAGGCATTCAAGAAAATGACAAAAGGGAAGAAAAACAGGTTTCTTTATTATGGTCTCAAATTTTCCAGAAATTTTGCATCTCTGTATGCACTGTCAAACCGAGGAACTGGAGAAACAGGTGATCTTATCATACATTCCTCTAGGTAAGAAACTACCTGATTCCTTCACAGTTTGGGTTACAAAGAGTTGAGGGGACAGTCTCTGCAATGTACACTTGTGACTGGTATTGACAATAGCTCCTGCTCATGCAACCTGCCTTTCCATAAGAAACAGGCATCTCCTGAGTGCTATGGCAAACATCTACCCATTATTAGCATTACCATCATCTTCTCAAATGCATTCAACCTTCTACTGACCCATGCTTCCCTTTCTAATAAGATTTCATCTTGTTTCATGTACATTACATACACACACATCCATACACACACATATATATAAAATCTTAGTGCACTGAATACATTTGTAATTTGACTGATATACAGGGTGATTGATTCATCATGCACAACTGAAATAACCCTCATAGAACTGTAAAACTCAGGGTCACCTTCAAGAACACCCATCCAACCCTTCATTTGACAACTGAGGACACTAAAATATAAAAGAGTTTGGTCATAGGTCTCAAATTCTGGCCTCCTGATTCCTGATATAGTACAATTCCATTTTCATAATAAGATAAGTATTTTCTGCTTTTCCTTTTGTCTTAGTTTTCTTGCATCCATTCCTAGTGTTTTGCTGTGGTCATGGTTTACCTTTATCTTCATATCTTTCCAGGTGTTGAAGGCAGAAAAACCTGAAGCTAAGAAGACTAAAAGGACATCAGACATATTCTGATTGTGGTGAAAACCGTTCACTTGCAGCATCACCACCTGGACTAAAGAGGTTTAAGAAGATAGTCATAAGTAAAGAGGGAGCTAAAGAGGAAACTGCGGCTCAAAGTGTCTTTTGAAAATTGCCTTTATCTGATCTAGTCAATTCTCTTCTTAAAACCTCTCAACAGCTGCTTAACAGGACTTACAAGAGCCCGCACAATAGGCTCTTGATGGAGAGGTCTCCAAGCAGCTCCCCCACTCCCTATCACACTTGGAACTCCAGCCATGTGGTGCTTTTCTCAGATCTTCAATCCCCGATGATCTTTCAGAGTTAGGAGACATTGCCCTTTCTGTTCCCTCTTCCATAGCTTCTGGGCCTCACCAATTCCCACCATCTCTTCAGATTTTAACTTAGTTATCATTTTCTTTGGAAGTGTTCCCTGACCTCCAAGGTTAAGTGAGGTGCCTTTTCTAACCTTCCCTCAGCAGTGTTGTCCTGTCACAGTATTAAAATAACCTGATGACCTATTTCCACCTGTCTATATCCCCCACTCACTCATTATTTACACCTACTCCTGCTGTGCCCGTAGCACTCAATTCAGTGCTGAGTTTAGAGAAAATGCCTATTAAGTGCTGATTGAATAATGCATGCATGAACAAGAAAAATAAAATCATTACAGGATCTTCCATAAATCACTGCAAGGAGCACAGTATCTAGCAGTGCACTCTGCTGTAGATTGGTTATCTTACTAAAACGTGTTTAGTTCACCCTGAACATATTGATCAAAAATAAATCCATTTTCATTTTCATATTAACTGACAAACACAGGGAGACTGTAGATGTCACAGAATTTTAAAAAGAAGTAAAGAAATATCCTATAGGATGTCATTAGGAGTTTTCCCTTCATAAGTGGGTGAAATGTTATATATTAATGCTATAACTAAAAAGGCATTATTTTATTTCCACATACCTTTCAGATTATGGAAAGATGGTAAAAGATTTGCTTTGAAAGTATAATTTATTTATAAAAGCTCATGTCAGAAACTGAAATTCTATCCCAACATTTTATTCAGCATGAGATAAATTCGTTAACAATAAGACAATATCAATAAGAAAAGGAAGACGATGTTCTAACCATGCATAGATTTACAGTAGAACCAGATCCAACCCACAGACTTGGTTTACGTAGCCTGTGCAGTATTTTTTAATGTTTGGCAAGTATTTAAAGATCAGAAAATTTCACATAAATAAACACTCTGGCTTTTCTATAAAAATCAGAATCTCTGCCATCTTGTGCTTCACAATGTGGGTAAAAATTATGTGGTGGGAGCTACACAACTGGCCCCTTCATCAAGCATCACTGCTATGGCTCCCCATCCTCTCCAATCCCCAAGAGGGCAGAGCTCTTATACTCCATTATTGCTGGACCTCTAAGTTTGTGATCCCTAAATTAATGTTTGAACGTCATGTGTAAAAATGTAACACCACTTTGTCCAAGATAAGATAACAATTATAAGTACATTAGTCCATCTTATGTTGCTGTAAAGAAATATTGAGGCTGGGTAATTCATAAAGAAAAGAGGTTTACGTGGCTCACAATTCTGCAGGCCATATAAGCATGGCACTCACATCTGCTTGGCTTCTTGTGAGGCCTCAGGAAGATTTTCGTCACGGCAGGAGGTGAAGGGCAAGCAGCCTATCACAAGATGAGAGAGGAAGCAAGGGCTCGGGAAGCAAGAGGATATGGGGAGATGTCAGGCTCCTTTTTAAACAAGCAGATCTGAAGTGAACTCACTGCCCCATGAGAGCACCAAGCCATTCATGAGGAATCCACCCCCATGACGCAAACACCTCCCAGCAGGGCCCCCTCCAACACTGGGAATCACATTTCAACATGAGATTTGTCAAGGACAAACATACAAATTCTATCAATGAGGAAACTGGAAGTGGCCAATTTAAAGTGGGTTTTACATGTCCCACAAATCAATAAACAGAGTAAGAAAAGGCAAAAGAAGAACACATAAGAAGGTATTTGTGGATGGTTGTAATTTCAGCCAAAGAATAGGCAAAAATAAAATTATATCAATTTTCAATTATTCATTTAAAAGTCCCAATGAAACCCACTAGATGGAATAGAAACCTCTTAGTGTTATTAGCATGGGACATTTGTTTCTTTCATATCACCTTGAATACAGAGTAATTGACTGACAGATTTAATCAGACACTGAAAGACATTTAGCCCATTTGATGCACTTTTTCGGATAAGAATAATGTGGCTCAAAGTGTTGAAAATCATCCAATCTGGGATGTGTCCTCCCCTCACTAGCCCTCTGCTACTCCAATTCAATCTCAGAGGCTTAGAAAAAAAGTCAAGTAGGCATTAAACTTCTGATATTTACCCCCTAGGAAAATGAGGAATAAAGAAATAAAATGCACTTAATCAAGGTAGCAACAGAGAGCCGACAGCCAAGCTGGGCCAAGAGTCAGGTCTGGTTCCCAGGCCATACTGCCAGGCTTCTACCTGAAACACTGCAGAGTTTGAAGTCTGAGAAAACTGGCTGGGCACTGTGGCTCAGGCCGGGTGCGGTGGCTCACACCTGTAATCCCAGCACTTTGGGAGACCAAGGCGGGAAAATAACTTGAGGTAAGGAGTTCAAGACCAGCCTGACCAACATGGTGAAACCCCGTCTCTTCTAAAAATCCAAAAAAACTTAGCAGGACATGATGATGCGAGCCTGCAGTCCCAGCTATTTGGGAGGCTGAGGTGGGAGGATCGCTTCAACCCAGGAGGCAGAGGTTGCAGCGCACTGAGATCATGTCACTGCACACCAGCCTGGGCAACAGGTTAAGACCCTGTCTCAAAAAAAAACAAAAAAAGAAACAGAACATGCTTATGGCCTGACAGACCCCACCCCTAACACACACACAAAACGAACAGAATGGGAGGAAGACAGAGAGAAATTCTAATTAATGCATGAAACTCAGAATAACATTAATCCAATGATAACACTGACAAGGATGTGAACAAATAAATACACTTGTACACTGTTTGAGTCAGACTTATTGCGGTGGGAAGGAAGACTGATAAACATCTAACAAAAATTACATTTTCATAGCCCTTGAACCTTCATTTCTCCTGAGAATTTATCTTCTAAGAAACAGGGGCAGAGGCCGGGCGCGGTGGCTCAAGCCTGTAATCCCAGCGCTTTGGGAGGCCGAGACGGGCGGATCACGAGGTCAGAAGATCGAGACCATCCTGGCTAACATGGTGAAACCCCGTCTCTACTAAAAAATACAAAAAACTAGCCGGGTGAGGTGGCGGGCGCCTGTAGTCCCAGCTACTCGGGAGGCTGAGGCAGGAGAATGGCGTAAACCCGGGAGGCGGAGCTTGCAGTGAGCTGAGATCCGGCCACTGCACTCCAGCCCGGGCGACAGAGCGAGACTCCGTCTCAAAAAAAAAAAAAAAAAAAAAAAAAAAAAAAAAAAAAAAAAAAAGAAACAGGGGCAGAAATAAGCAAAGACACATTAATAAGAATGGTCATTTCAATGTTCTTCATAATGAGTAAAAGACTAGAAATAACCTAAACTGTCATTCACTGTGTTAAATAAAATTTATTCTGGTTAAATAAAACATGGTACATTTATATAACATAAAAATCGTGTAGACATTTACAAATATACAATAGTTCTATAACTACCAATATTGTAACATATCTATGGGGAAAAAACATCAAGTTGAGAACTACGTATTTAACAAGAAAGTAGAGGTGGTGGATGTACTCAAGCTGTGAAGAGAAATTACCTGTGTGGAAGAACACAGAGCTCAGGGGATAAAGTATAGGTAGACTGGTGGTTTACTGTTAATTTCATATTAATTATTTAGTTTAATTTTTTACCTGGATAATCTATTCTTTTATATTATAAATGTAGCTAATAAAAATTAATTAAAATATTTTTAAATTCCTTTCCTTTCTACTCTCTTCTTAGGCAGGTGTTTATTTAACAACATATTTATTGATATATTCAGCTAATATATATTGACCACCTATTTCTGTTTGTGATTATCTAATCTCAGAAGACATGGAAAGATACAGCAAATGCCAAAAACTTTTAAGATTTGACTCCTTCTAGAATATAAGCAAAATTCATACTATGTGTAGGTTAGTTCTGGAGTAGACAAGCATCCAAGAACACCTCCAGATTGCTTGGCATAACCTGCCTAGAGAAATGTTTTGATATGTACAATTATGAACCCTCCTTCCCTAAGTAAGATAAAGCAATTGAAACAAAATAAGTAAGTATTCTTGCCACCCAAAAACTCTTCTGCTGGGATCTTAAAAGGAAAGAGAATAATGAGCAATCAGACCCTGCTTGACCCTACTCCACACAGGAGAGCTTTGGGGAAATGGACTGGACAAACCAGAAAGCAAACTGTTCCTGATGAGGGTGAAGGGAGGAAGGAGAGCGGGGTGATGGTAGGGCAGGAGCCTATACAGAGGCCAAGTTCCAACATTAGATTGCCAGGTGCCACTTTGGTTATTCAGGTGATTTTCATTCTTTCCAAGTGAATTACCTCATAAAACTGAGGGAAGTGATAGGCCCACAACCAGGTGGTGACTGATGACACCTATGGCTGGCCACATGTACCCATTTCCCTGATGGTCTTAACCTACTCTGGCATGGGGCATTGGGTGACTAACAGCTTTTTATATTTTTCCTTTTGTTCCTACTACTTCAAGAAATAAATAGATATGTTTTTCCCATTTTAGAATCTGGGGTACTGCTTAGTGTGATGGAAATGCAGATCAGCTACTTCTAACAAAATGAGTCTGTCTCCATTCAAACATTCCTGAAACTAGTCAAGAACATGTTCAGCAACAGCACAGACTGTGGCAGCTCAAAGAAGGATCTTAAGGCAAAACTACTCCTCTTAAGTGGGTGAGAAGAGCCATAAATAACTTTACTACAGCAGATCTTTTTAAGTACATGACAGTGTAACAACCAAACAATTAAAAAATATTAGACCAATGGAGAAATAGGAGAGAGAACTCCCAATGGAACCAAGTGTGGAACCTTATAGTACAGGTGCCACATGAGCTGCTCTGGAAGAACCTATGGATATGCTATAACGAGATGCAGCATTATGACCTCAAGGAACTTGAGTTTGGGGGAAGAACAAGAGTCACGGATGGGAAAATAAGTAGCTTATTTTGGTTGAAAACCAAAATGTTTGAAGTAAAGTAATGGGGACAAAGATGGAGACAAAGGTTTGGGTCCTCATTCTTCAGGTTTTTAGGGAGTTTAATTATTATTTTATACAAAAAAAAAGACAGGAGAGTTTAATAAAAGGTGAGCCTCTGTAAGGTTGTAAGGTTCATCCAGCAGAAATACACACAATAGATTACTGTTGGAAAAGACGGTATCCTTTCACATAAAACTAACTGAATGCACTATTCTAGCAGAGCTTAACAGAACAGCTATTAATGGCTAGAAACTAACTGCCATCCTAACTTAGTGACATAATAGTGTCACCAAGAGGACAAAAGAATTCTTTTATTTTTTCAGAAAACGTCATACAGACATTAGATTACCTGAAATAAAAATGTACATGCCTATTAAAAGGTTATCATTGAGTAGTGCCTATTACCTATGATATGAATAAATACAATGTACTACAACAAATCTTATGAGAAGGTTTGCTGGGAATATATTCAAACATGAGTGACACCAGAAAAGTGAGCTAGCAAAAACAATTTCTATCTGCCTATATGCTGTACATGTAAACTTGGACATTTTCTTTCCTTCTAGTTTTAAACTACCACTTCATCTTAAAGAAAAAAATAAAAAAAAAAAAACGAGTAATTCAAATAAGTTCAAATAAGGGAGTTAGTCAATTTTCTAACGTAAATTTCCCCAGAAAATAATATTCCTATATAATAGTTTTAGAAGATGAAAAGTAAAATTAAACATTTAAAACAAGTGCAATAAAAACAATGATGTCCAAAAATGTTTAACCAGATTCACATAATGTAATATATATCATTAAATGCCTTCAAAAATATAGAAAGCAAAGTTTTAAGACTCAGGAATATATGCAATGTAATACTTGCTTATGTAATGAGTTAAGAGAACTCATGCATTCATTCGATAAATGTTTACTGAGTGACTACTCTGTGCAAGGCACTGTGCTAGGTACTGGAGACACAACAGTGAAACAAAAGAAAAAAAATAAGTAAAAATCCTGCCTACCTGATGTTTTTCTGGTGGGGAGAGACAATCACAAAAAGGGAACGTGAAAAATAAGTATTGTGTTAGAGTGTGGTAAGTGCTAAGGAGAAAAAGTTTCTTGCTCTCTCCCGCTAGATATTTTGCCACAAACTGCCGTCTTCTGACTAACCTAAGGGTCACTACTTCAGAATGAAGCCAGAGCTAAGGAAAGAGCTCCACAGAGATGGGGAAGGGTTATCTACACCATCTGAAGCTTCACCTTTCCTCTGGACTTACTGCGTGAGACAATACATTCTTGTTTGTATATTTGTTTACACCATCTGAATAAAGGCTATCTATGATTTGCAGTCAAAAATTTTCTAATATCGAAGTTTAAGAAAGAACTTTCTAATACGATTTAAACACTGAGATTGTCTTATCCCTCACTTGTTGACTGCAGAGAGGGCTAAGATCACATGAACAGATCTGGAGCTTAGAAATGAAACCTGATCATTCCTAACAGCTTTTTGCAAATCTATGCAAATACAACATGAACACAGCCAGAAAACAGATAATTTTCTATCTAGAAATTCTGAGATAATAATCTAGCTTCTTATTTCATTTTATAGTAGAAGAGAACAACAGCCCAGCACAGGAATTTAGAAGTCTCACCTCATGACCCTAAGGCCAGTGCTCTTTCTACCATCTGCTCTAGACGAACACAATATTAGTTGAAAGGGAGCTTATATATCATTAGGCCAAACTCTTCATTTTGTAAACTAAAAAGTGTATTCCTCCTTACCCCACCCCCAATCAAAGCCACCTGAGATGATGGGAAGTTAAATTCCTTGACAAAAGTCAGGGTTTATCAAAAGCAGATTAGAATTCACCTCTCCTAATTCCCAATCCTAACTGTACTTCCACAGGTCACTTCCCTCCAGGTTCCAGTATTATGTGCCTATGCAATTAGCTATTAAAGTGCTTTTCTAATTTTTCAAAATCTTTCTGGCTAAACTTGCAGGGCATGTTATTGCTCTGTTGCTCTGTTATATGCCTGTTATCAAGGGCACTCCAAGGAATAATGATAATTTATTTTTTTAAATCCATTTTATTTTAAATTACAAAACCAAAGTCATAACTTGGCAGCTCTATGAAAATAGGGTGAAATGTTTACCTTTTCCCTAGTAAAAATTTAAATATGCTACATAAATGGAAGCTTGACAACGGGATATATATCAGTAAAAGTTACACTACATTATATAGATCATAACCAAAAACTCCATTATCTGAGGCAGGAATAGCATTAAAAGCATCTGAATTTCTTCCAGGCTACTGAACTTCCCTACACCATGCCTTTACAAGCATTTTCCTCCCTCTAATCATCAGGTGAACTTTCACTTCCAGTTCAGAAAATTCCGAAGACACTGCTCCTAGCTCTGCTATGCACAGATAATGTGTCTTCATTTCTAGAGAACCAGGTCTCTGCCCCAGGCAGCTTTGCCATGGGTCTCAAGCCAAAGAATTCCCTGCCACAGCCCCAGCACTAAAGAGACTAGATCAATCGCTTTCCAGGATGTTTTTATTGAGGAATATGATTAGATGTATTGTTTTTCCTAACAAGCATTAATCTTTAAAATTTAGAGCTTTACTAATATATCTAATATATACAAGGTTAACCTACTGAGATGGACACAGCTAATTCCCAGTGCTTAAGAATATCATCATCAATTAATTTTAATGAATAAAATAATCAAGTCATTAATTTTCTAATAAAGCTGCAAAATTTTTAACAAATTAAGATAAATCACTACTTTTAAATATGCATTTCTTGTGTGACAAGTATATATGAGTTACATTAAAGTGTAATTGTGAATTTTTTTAAGGAAAAAGGGACTGAGACTAATGAACTAGTGAACCAAAATATTAAAGCTAGAAGAGAACTAGCAGTATCGGGTACAAAATTTTGGTTGTATCAACTTCATATGACCTCAAGCCAAACATCAGCTCCCATTGTTAGTGAAGAAAATGTAAATTTGGCCGGGCGTGGTGGCTCAAGCCTGTAATCCCAGCACTTTGGGAGGCCGAGACGGGCGGATCACTAGGTCAGGAGATCGAGACCATCCTGGCTAACACGGTGAAACCCTGTCTCTACTAAAAGTATAAAAAACTAGCCGGGCGAGGTGGCAGGCACCTGTAGTCCCAGCTACTCCGGAGGCTGAGGCAGGAGAATGGCGTAAAACCCGGGAGGCGGAGCTTGCAGTGAGCTGAGATCCGGCCACTGCACTCCAGCCTGGGCGACAGAGCAAGACTCCGTCTCAAAAAAAAAAAAAAAAAAAAAAAAGAAAATGTAAATTTAAGGAACTATCAAAATTTATCTCATCTACCTAAATCAAGCAAGGTAAACAGTTAACAGCAGAACATTTTTTATAAGCACAATAATGATGCCTTGGTCTCAATAAAATCAAGCAGCAAAAAGATTGTCACTGTGCAAACCTCCCCAATCAAAGCAACGTTAGCAATAAGGTTGTTTGGCATTCCTATGAAAGATCCACACAACAACTTAGGAAATGTTTTACCTCTTCACTTGTAAATTCAGGTCCTCATTCAACTGAGACACTAACAGAAGGATTAATAAATTTTACAAATTAGGATTCCAGGTACCAACTTCTGCAATGGTGCAAAAACTATGACACAGCTTAGTTTGTTATGCACTAGGCAAATTTAATACCTTATTTTATATATTTTCTTACAAGATGCTATTTTTATCCTATGAAGCCATCATTTGACATTTTGCAACAAACTTTTACAACAAACTGCCATTCATGTGTATGTGTATGCATGCACAGACGCACATAGACGTGTGGGTTTTACTTCCAGATTGTGTCTGACACACTCTGGTTCTTCTGAAAGAAAGACGTCTTTTTGTTTCAAAAGTCTTTTCTAGCAGCTTCTGCTTTCTCCAATCTGTGCCACTTGTTCCTAACACCCTTCCTTTCCGCCTTTATTTTCCTAGGCTGCAGTACCAGATCACTTTCTGGTGCACATTCTCACTGCCTTCTTTCACACCAATCACTAATAAGTGAACATTTCCCACTTTAAGCTGGCTTCTTTCAAACTCTTCAAAGTCTTCACATGAGTCTCACAGGGGACTCTGTACTTGCTCCTGTACTCTGACAGGAACAAAGAAAGTAAAGTTAGATGCCTAATGTTACTGCCAAAATGTCAAATGATTGCTTCATAGGATCAAAATAGCATCTTGTAAGAAAATGTATAAAATAAGGTACTAAATTTGCCTAGTACATAACAAACTAACCTGTGTCATCATTTTGAGTATAATAAATTCAAAGATGCAATTAGCTATTAAAGTACTTTTCTCATTTTTCAAACCCTTTCTGACTAAACTTGCAGGGGCTGTTATTGCTCTGTTGCTTTGTTATATGCCTGTTGCTAAGGGCACTCCAAGGTGTTATGATTATATTTTTAAAAAATACATAGGATTTGAATTCAGGCTTTGTCTCTGCTAGCTTGTGAGCTTGCTCAGCTGCTTCCTCATCTACAGTGTAAGGATGGTACCTGTATTAAAGGCTGCATGAGGACATGGGAAACACCTACCGCAGTGCCCAACACAGAGTGGGCGCTCCATGAAAACGAGTTTCCTCCTTTCCATAAGCAAGTGTCTGGAACTACTAAGAATGTAAGGAGGACCCTCAAGCAACCACAGTTAACTTGAATCTTCCCAGCTCCTTTTGTTCCACCGGGAAAGCTGACACCTGTGTGTGTGTGTGTGTGTGTGTGTGTGTGTGTGTGTGTGTGTGTGTGTGTTTGTGTGTATGATGAAAATATCATTATTATCAGCAACTTCATAAGGAAGTGCTGCTGTAGGTAAGTGCTGCTTCGTAAGTAACTGCTCTGTCACAGGCAACTAACATAAAAGGAGGCAATTAAGCAACATGCTTAGTTACCACCCCAAATTTAACAATATTGTATATTACTTTTATTTTTAAATAATAAACTTTATTTTTAGAACAGTTTTATGCCCACAAAAAAAAGTAAGCAGAAAGTTCAGAGGGTTCCCATATAGTCCCCTCCTCTCCCACTTCCCAGGTTTCCCCTAGTATTAATATAGGAGGCTACATTTTTTACAGCTGATGAGCTAATATTGATCACTTTTTTATTCACTGAGGTCCATGGTTCATGTTCACTGTTTGTGTCATATATTGTATGGGTTTGGACAAATGAAATATTTCCACCATTACAATAAGACAGAATAGTTGCAATGTTCCAAAAGTTCCCTGCAACTTTTATTTTTCAAATAGGAATTTTTTTTTACCCTGATTATTAAAGTAAAATTTATTGGCCTCAAAAAAGTTTAACAATTTCTAAAGGTATGAAGCAAAAAACACAAAAATCCATCAAAATTCCAGCTGTAGAAAACCAGTTTGATACATTTCCTCCAATTTCTTTTTCTTTTCACATGCCACCATATATGTACCTGTACGTGCACATGAGTGTGTACTCTCTTGTATTTTTCCTTCACTCACTTGTACTTTAAACAGACACAATGTTAATGAAAAAGTAAAAGAAAATCCCTCAGAATTTATACTAATGCAATATTGGCTAAACCTCTCAATAGAGAACAGTTGTAGCCCTTTGGTATAAGAGAAACTATGGTAAGCAGTCTGTATCACCTTCTATTGTAAAGGTAAAACATACTGATTGTGGAACGAGAATGCATCAAAGTGGAAGTGAATAAAACAGGAAAAAGGATAAAGAGAAAGGTATCTTGGACTATTACTCAGAATTCCTACATCTGTTCCAGAACTACTATCTTGTCCTATCTTGGACTCAGGCCACAAGCTTCCCTTATGTATCCAATTCTCTAACCACCAGTCCTACCCTAGCAAACGAAGGGATGGGAAAGGTAACAGTTAAAAGATAAAGAATTATTTTAACTCTTTTTCTCCCTGCTTACCCAAATCTTAATATATAAAGGGGTTTTATAGTTAATTGTAGAAGAATATCCTGTTCTGGTTATTCTTTTGGATATGTTTTTGGCAAATCACTATGGCTTGAAAGAAAACTAAAAGCCTTCTTATATAGTTCTTTTTAAGCATCATGAACTTTCCAAACTTTATGGATCAAATAACAAGTAAGACTTCAGCTCCACTCAGCCCTTGGTTCTGGAAAATCACTCTGCCAATCTCTCCAACATGAAAAACTGCACCACCGCTATCTTTTTCACTTCTTTAAAATTAAACAGGGCGTTGAAAGGAAGATGGGCAGTTGTCAGGCTAGAAAAGACAGGAGTAGAGAACATCTTGGCTTCAAAGTCTGAAAGCTTCTGGTAACAGTGACAAGGTAATAGGGCAGTCCTCTTAGAAGGAAAATAGATGTAGCCTGTCATCTGAAGCAAGTTATTTCCAGTCTCACATCCCATCATCCCAAAGTTTAAATGATAGTCAGCTTAACTCACATCCTTCATTCGTTTTACATCCTTCTAGATGACTACACAGTAGGCATGCAGTATACGTTGGCTGCATTGAAGTAAACATCTCAGCAAGCAAACTTGTGTGTCAGTACAGGATGGAGGCATGAGGCAACAACATAATGCAAGAAACAATTTCAAAAAGGAAAAAAAAAAACTTCACCAAGCACACAAGCACTTGGAACACATTCCACTTTGATTCTGAATGAAAAAAATGCATAAAACCCTACTATCTGTAATGAATGATATTTCATTAAAACCAATCGTTTATACTAGAAAGGGAAACTAGGCACAGCATCCTATGATATCATTTGGAAGAACTATGAAAAATAACCAGAAAATACAATTATTTGTTTCTTACATGTAATATGTTGTTTTCACAAGACTCCGGAGGCACAAATTTGCCATTTGTTTTTAAATCTTGAGAGACACATTGTAGCAAGTAGAGATCATTAAAGCACTGTATTCTAAAGAAAAGAACAGATGGGGTGGGGGGAAGTGAGCAAATGGGCTTCCCTGCATACAACCTTCGTCACTAGAAAGCTATCTTGCTGTGGATTCCACCACACTGGAACAGCAAAACCGTTCATTACAGCTAATGACTTACTTGAATAGAGGCAAGGGGCATAAGCAGAGTACAAAAAGGCATACAGCTAGAACCCTGGAGACCAAGCCATAGTCTCAGTTCTACACTATTAGCTATGAATCCCTAGGCAGGTCAATCAACCTCTGAGACTTGATTCATTTCTTCACCTCTTAAATGAATGCTTGGAACCAGATCTCTGCATTTCTTTCACCCAAATTTTCTACAAAACTTTCTTGCTCGACTACTGGGGGAACCAGCCCCCAGTATTTCAATGTAGGTTCTTTTCTATTTTCTCTAAGTGTTGGCCGGTCTGAGAAATAAAGAGAAAGAGAACAAAGAGAGAAATTTTACAGCTGGGCCTCCAGCGGTGCCATCACATATTGGTAGGACCATGATGGCGACCTTGAGCTGCAAAACCAGCAAGTTTTTATTAGGGATTTCAAAAGGGGAGGGGGTGTACAAACAGGGAGTGGGTCACAGAGATCACATGCTTCAAAGGGCAATAAAAGATCACATGGCAAAGGGCAGAGCAAGATCACAAGGCAAGGGTGAAATCACAGTTACTGATGAGGGTCCATGTCCCGCCGGGCACACATTGTCTTGATAAACATCTTAACAGGAAACAGGATTCGAGAGTAGACAACTGGTCTGACTAGAATCTACCAGGCTGAAAATTTCCCAATCCTATTAAGCCTGAGGGCACTGCAGGAGACCCAGGCATATTTCATCCCTTATCTCAACCACATTGGACACTCCCAGAGCAGCTGTCTATGGACCTACCCCTGGCAATGCATTCCTTTCCCGGGGTATTAATCATTAATATTCCTTGCTGGGAAAAGAATTCAGTGATATTTCTCCTACTCACACGTCCATTTATAGGCTCCCTGCAAGAAGAAAAATATGGCTCTATTCTGCCCAACCCTGCAGGCAGTCAGACATTATGGTTATCTTTCCTTGTTCCCTGAAAATTGCTGTTATTCTGCTCTTTTTCAGGGTGCACTGATTTCATATTGTTCAAACACATGTTTTACAAATAATTTGTACAGTTAACGCAATAATCACAGAGTCCTGAGGTAACATACATCCTCAGCTTATGAAGATAACAGAATTAAGAGATTAAAGTAAAGACAGGCATAGGAAATTATAAAAGTATTAATTTTAGAAACTAATAAATGTCCATGAAATCTTCCCAGTTATGTTCAGAGACTGCAGTAAAGACAGGTGTAAGAAATTACAGAAGTATTAATTTTGTAAACTAATAAATGTCCATGAAATCTTCACAATTTATGTTCTTCTGCCACGGCTTCAGCTGGTCCCTCCGTTCAGGGTCCCTGACTTCCCGCAACACTCGACCACCATCACACCCGTTGCAGCAGAGGGAACTTTGGTCAGTATGTGTTTTGTAATTTGTATTATGGAAACAACAGGCATCCTACACATGTTTTACCAAACAACACATCCTTTTCCCTCCTCACCACGATCCTGATCTGCAACCCACCCCAACCTTGAAAATCACTACTCTAGATGTTCAATATATCTTCTAACACTAATGTTGTAAGAATCTTTAAGGTTCATCCTACAAAACCTAGGCACACCCTCACACCAGAGATGGTGCCCATACACCCCTCTGAATCTGCCTGCCCATCTTCCCCTGACCAGGTCAAGTCAGAGTCAAGAAGGCAGAATCCAGTAGTAAAAAAAAAAAGAATAGGCTCTGCTGGGCTTCTAATTCCATCTCTGATACTCTGGCCAGGCTTCTCTAGGCCCAACATGTCTTTCTCTCCACAGAGATAATATATCCAGCCTTTGATTATAAAAGCAGAGGGCAATGACAGTTGGGCCCATCTTTCTCTGTGTAATATGGAATGACTCTGAAATCATGTTATAATACACAAAGCTTATCATTCTGCTGTCTAGAATTTTATTTCACTTAGAAATATCATTTAATTAGCTGGGTGTGGTGGTGGGCCCCTCCAGTCCCAGCTACATGGGAGGCTGAAGCAGGAGAACTGCTTGAACCAGGAAGTGGAGGTTGCAGTGAGAAAAGATTGCACCACTGCACTCCAGCCTGGGTAATAGGGCGAGACTCCATCAAAAAAAAAAAAAAAAAAGAAAAGAAAAGAAAAAGAAATATTCTTTAAAACATTTTGCAGAGGTGTAGCAAGCCTAACAAACTCTCCATAGCAAAGATTCTTTCTCTCATACAACCTTTGCACGTGATCACAATGCCCAGGAATAATCATTGCCATATGGTCCAAAGGCCTGAGGGGAAATGGCCAGCTATCCCATTAAACTCTAAAACTAACTCCTACTCTGGAGCAAGTGCCAGATGTCCAAGAAACCCTTGATTTACATGCTTTTATGATTTTGTATTTTCCTGAGGAGGAGACTGGCTGCTTAACTCGTATTTCAAAAGAATCTGTGATGCAAACGAGGTGAACATTCTACCTGCTGTTCAGCAGGTACAGAAACAATATACAGTTACACGCTACATAATGACATTTTGGTCAATGGTGTACTGTACATATGACGATGGTCACATAAGATTATGATGGAGTTTAAAAATGTCTAGCACCTACTAATGTCGTGGCCATGATAACATTGTAGGGTAATGCATTAATCCTGTGTTTGTGTGATGCTGATGCAAACAAACCTACCGTACTGGCAGCTGTATAAAAGGGTTGCATAGACAATTAGGTACAGAATAATAACACTTGATAATGATAATAAATGACTATGTTACTGGTTTATGTATACCATTTTTATCATTATTTTAGTGTACGCCTTTAACCCTTTTACTTATTAAAAAACAGTTCACTGTAAAATAGCCTTAGGCAGGTTATTTGGGAGGTATTCTAGAAAAAGGCCTTGTTATAATAGGACATGACAGCTCCAAGTATGTTATTCCTCCTGAAGTCTTTCCAGTGGGACAAGACATCAAGGTGGAAGACAGATATTGATAATTCTGACCCTACGTATCCAAGACTAATGTGTGTGTTTGTGTATTGGTTTTTAAGAAAAACATTTAAAAAGTTAAAAAGAAAAAAATTGAAATTTTAAAAATAGCTTATAGAATAAGGATATAAAGAAAAAAGATATTTTTTGTACATCTAGGCAATGTGTCTGCATCTTATACTTAAGGGTTATTATGAAAGAGTCTAAAAGTGTTTCGAACTACAAAGTTTATAAAATTAAAAAATTAATGGTAAGCTAAGGTTATTAATGAAGAAAAAGTTTTAAAAATAAATTTAGTGTAGCCTAAGTATACAGTACTTATAAAGTCTACGATAGTATAGTAGGCCTTCATATTCCCTCACTACTCACTCATTGACTCACCCATGAAACTTCTAGTCCTGCAAGCTCCATTCATGGTAAGTGCTCTATACAGGTGTACCATTTTTATCTCTTATACTGTATTTTCACTGTACCTTTTCTACATTTAGATATACAAATACTTACCACTGTATTACAATTGCCTACAATATTCAATAGGGAAACATGCTGTAGAGGTTTGTAACCTAGGAGCAATGGGCTATACCATATAGCCTAGGTATGTACAAGGCTGCACCATCTAGATTTGTATATAAGCACTCTGTGATGTTTGCACAAAGATGGAATCACCTAATGGTACATTTATCAGGATACACTCTGTCATTAAGTGATGCAGGACTTAATATATGCCCACAAACTGTACTGTAGTAGTACTATACACTGCACTACTATATGTGACTTGGTAGGAAGTGAGAGAGGAGCAGGAGGAGGAGGTGAGGAAGGCAAGAAGTAATAGAAGTAATTACAGAGTGATTGGATCATGTCATATTTACCTAGCACTTCATTGTTAACAACACACTTTGATTTTCATTATCATTGTCTTGCACAGAGGCTCACATATATGAAGTGCATTTGTATTCACAGCCTGGCATCCACTGCTCCTATGAAGGGCAAACTCAACCATCTCTCCTTCCCCTTCCTTCCAGCAATTATCTGTTCTCTCTGGCTAGTTTTCTTCTCTTTCTGCTAGAACATTACCTTTAAACATACCCTAGAGCACCATCTTATACAGTGTTCCCTTGACTTCAAGTTCTCCACTCCCCACCTGCCACCCTTACCAACCCTTAACAATCACTATTCTCAGTTACTCTTTCTAAAGATGCCAATCTTTACAAATTCCTCCACCATCTCCCACTTTATCCATAATCTACTCTAATCTGGCAACCATGTCTTTCATTCTTTCTAGTCAATTTCTGTCTCGCAAAAACCTCTGACAGATTATTTTCTCCTTCTTCAATGCCTTTATCCTCTTGTTTACTTTCTCCTCCTTTGTTCCTTGTCAGTCACCCTCACTCCTGCTGCCTCTTCCTCCTAACATCTAAACACTGGGCTGTGTCTTGAGCCCTTTTTTCTGTCTACATTCACTGAATGGATAATCTCATCTGTTTCTGTGGTTTTAAAGACCATCTGTTCACTGATAAATCTCCAGTTTTTCCCTCTAGTCTGAGTGTATCCTTGAGCACCAGCCTCATACATCAGCTGCCAACTAGGCATCATGAACTGCATGGCAGATAGCCATTTCAAAGAATCCTTGATTTTCCCCAGATCTGCCCCAAACCTGTTATTCCCACAAAATAATACATTCCAGTAAATGCCAAATAAATAAAACCCAGAAGTTGGCCTTGATTCCTATTTCCTCTTACCCCCTGGATCAATCCAGCAGAAAGTTCCATTGGCAGTACCATCAAAAAATGTCCAGTCTCCATTTACTTTTCCCCATCTCCAGGTTATAAACCTAATTTTAAACTACTGACACCTTTCTTCCCAGTCTACTAAAAGCCCAAATGCAGAGTACTCTTTTAAAACTTATGCTGCAAACAAACAAAATCTCTAATTTCTTCCCAATTACTCCAGTGGCTTCACATTACAGTCATAATAAAATCCCATCTTTTCATACACAAGGTCCTACTTTATCTGATCACTCCCCTCTCATTCTCCACACATCAGCTTCCAGCCTTACTCGCTTTTCACTCTTCTTCAAGGAAGTCAATCTATATATCTGACATATTCCCATTGCTTTAATAAAAGAAAT
The DNA here is from genome assembly GCF_007565055.1 of Rhinopithecus roxellana. NCBI lineage: Eukaryota > Metazoa > Chordata > Mammalia > Primates > Cercopithecidae > Rhinopithecus > Rhinopithecus roxellana. The sequence goes on along the minus strand of NC_044554.1, from coordinate 120,617,734 downwards.
TTATTTGATAATCATGGCTTTGTTCTCTAATAATACCTACTACCACTATTGATTAATATATCTTTCAAAGTAATTTGTAGGAAAATATAGTAATTTTACATATGCTAAATGAGACATACAAAGTAGAGACATAATTTCCTCTAATTGCTTCCATCTTATTTTCAGATCATTTACTTATGAATGTCCTTATAATAAAGTTTCAGAAAGCCACTGATCTTTTGAGCCTAAGACCATATGATGACAAACATCAAGAGCTAATAATTTATTTAATCACCACCAAGGGGTCTTTTAGTCACTGCCAGAACAGACTTTTAACAAGGCAATTGGGTAAATTGGTCTAAATGGTTTTAAATTGTTGTTAGAATTATTAGAGCTATTATGTAATATCCAAAGTTTACATTCTTACAGGAATTTGAAAGGGAATGAAAGTCAACTTATAAAAGGTATGAGGGGTTTGTTCATTTTCACCCTAAAAACAAATTTGACCAAAATGGGTGGGTCTATTTTTAAGTCCTTTCTTAAAAATCTCGTCAGCTTTGAAAGTAGAAGGGGCGATACCAGCTACATAAAAGGCTATTTAACATTATACATTTTTTGAAGCCATACTAATGATTGATACACTAAAATAAACCTTGCAATACTAGTCAGACTATCTGATGCTTTATCCAACAATAAATCAAGGACACCAACCACATGCTGCCTTATCTAGACTACTCTTCATTCACACCAATCAAGCACACAAACAGAAAACCACCTCCAATGCATTGTCTAACTGGGCCATTTGTTTTCATTTTCATTTTCAAACTAGACATAAGAGTCTTGAAGACAGAAAATATACCTTATAACTTTTCTTGTGCCCCCAGATGAGTGGCTGCAAACAGGAAAACATATCAAAGTCCCTAGGAAACTTTAAAAATGTGGTTGTTGTACCTCAGCCTCAAAGATTCTGATTCAGTATATCTGGTGTGTGCATTTATAAATGCTCCCAATGCTCCCCAAGGGATTCTGACATGCAAATACATTATAGAATTACCATCATAGAGCCCTTACATGGTGTTCATATCATAGCCATTGTGTGACTAATGGTTTCACAAATTTTAGAAATGAAGTGGTGTTCAATATCAATCAACTAATAGTTGGAAGCATCCCCATCTTTATAGAACATGAATGAGATTTAGAACAAAATGAGCTCATGAGACCGTAAGTGGAAATGCTGAAGCTATGCCCAGACCTGGTGATTCTAATAACCCAATCTCACTACTCTGCTAATTCTTTAAAGACAAGGGCAAACAGAGTCGAGGGCTAAGTGCTGACATGGTGGGTGACAAGGTGATGGCTGTATGTGAGAAATGGCTACTAGCATGAGAAGAGATCGTGCAGACACCACTGATGGTCCCAGAAACATTCACAAAGGCCCTAGCCATGCGACTTTCTCATCTCCACTGACCTACTCAAGGCATTGTAACCTACTACCCTGAGTGACTTCCTCTATAAGAACTTCAAAGCCTTTTACATAAGCTCCTTTTCATGACCTATGTTCTTAAGCTAAAGTGTTTGTATTAAACCTGACCTCCGGCCCACACTCATGCTTAAGATAATGTAGAGAAAATGCGTTTCCTGCACTGTATAGCACTTTCAACCATAAGACTTATCAATGACACTTCAATATTTAACAATATGTTCATTTTTTCCATGCTGATTGGCTTTTTTAAAATTTCAAATTTATGTAAGGGATTTTCAGGTATTTTCCTTTTAAACATACCTATCTTCTTTTAACAAGTAGGTATTTTACTATAAACTGTAAGTACAGTGGTTTTTAAAAAAAAAGTAAATGGCAATGTCTAATGTAAATTCCATGCTGAAAATGACAAGCTACTTTAGGAAGACTAAGTCAATCAGCTATGGGTCCAATAACAGGGTTCTCATCAGGCTCTCTTATGTGTAACTTTCCCTTGGGCCCCTCCATCACTGGGGAGGGCTACAAGCAGCAGGAATGGTGGGGAGATTATGCCTCCTACTCCTACAGAAGATTACTCCTCCAAGTGTTTCTGAACACTTACTGGTGCCAGTAATTTTTCTAGGTGCTAGAGTTATACCAGTAAATTTGTAACAACAAACAAACACACATACATAACAATGCCAGCTATTTTTAAGTATTATAAATAAAAATAGCCAGTGAAGAGGCCACAGAATGACTGGAACTAGGGTAGGATGTGTGGAGGGGCGGAGAGGGAGTTTAAATCAGAAAAAAATGGTCAGATGTAGTCTCTGAAGACATCTTTGAGGCAGTAATCTCTTGAGCAAAGACCTGATTGGATAAGGGAGAGGGACATGCTAATAATACTAGAGGGCAGAGAGTTACTAGATGAGGCACAGTAAGTCCAAAGGTTCTGAGGGGGAACCTCATGTGCCATGAGGTCAAAGAAAAACAAGGAGACCAGTGTGGCTAAGAATACTGATGGGACATGAGGTCAAGGACAAGCCAGGATCTACAACATACAGGTAAAGAATCTGCCTATTAGTCTATTATGACTAACGCTACTGGAGGGTTGATAGTAGTAGAATGACAATATGCTAACTGCTATGTGGAAGAGAGATTATGGGGAAAAGGGTGGGGAAAAAAAAAACAGTCAAGTGTCAATGTAACAATAGAGCCCAAGTGAGAGAGAACGGCAGCCAAGGAAGTGGCAAGAAGCTGTCAGATTCCACATCTATTCTGCAGGTGGAACCATTAAATGTACTGATGGACTAGATACGGGGGCTGAAGAGCCAAGTCAGTCCCAAAAATCTGATCTAAAAATTGTACTTAATACAGTTTGGCTCTGTGTCCCCACCCAAATCTCACCTCAAACTGTAATCTCCATGTGTCAAGGCGAGGGTCCTGGTGGGAGGTGACTGGATCACGGGGAGGTTCCCCCATCCTGCTCTCATAATGATGAGTTCTCACAAGATCTTGTAGGTTAAAACTGAGGCACCTCCCCCATCGTTCTCTCTCTCTCCTCCCACCACGTAAGATGAGCCTTGCTTCCCCTTCGCCTTCTGCAATGATTATATGTTTTCTGAGGCCTCCCCACCCATGCTGAACTGTGAGTCAATTAAACCTCTTTTGTTTACAAATTACCAAGTCTCAGATAGTTATTTATAGCAGTGTGAAAATGAACTAATATAGAGAAGTGGTACTGAGAGTGGGGTACTGCTATAAAGACACCTGAAAATGTGGAAGTGACTTTGGAACTGGGTAATGGGCAGAGGCTGAAACAGTTTGGAGGGCTCAGAAGAAAGAGAGTTGTGTGAAATTTAGGAATTTCCTAAAGACCTGTTGAATGGTTTTGACCAAAATGCTGACAGTGATATGGACAATGAAGTCCAGGTTCAAATGGTCTCAGATGGAGATGAGGAACTTATTGGGAACGAGAGTAAAGCTCACTCTTTCTATGCTTTGGCAAGAAGATTAGTTTTATTTTGCTCCTGCCCTAGAGATCTGTGGAAATTTGAACTTGAGACAGATGAATTAGGGTATCTGGCAGAAGAAATTTCCAAGCAGCAAAGCATTAAAGCAATGGACTGAGTGCTCTTAGAGTATGACTCTGTAGAGTCATATGCGTTCACAAAGAGATGGCCTGACATTGGAACTTAAAAGGGAGACAGAAAATAAAAGTTTGGAAAATTTCCAGCCTGACCATGTGGTAGAAAAGAAAAACCCATTTTCTGGGGAGAAACTCAAGCCAGCTGCAGAGATTAGCATAAGAAAAAAGAAGCCGAATGGTAATAGCCACGACAATGTGGAAAATGTGTCCAGGGCATTTCAGAGATCTTTGCAGCAGCCCCTCCCATCACAAGCCCAGAAGCCTAGGAGGGGAAAATGGCTTCATGGGCCAGGCCCAGGGCCCCGCTGCTCCGTGCAGCCTTGGGACATGGTGCCTTGCATCCTGGCCACTCCAGCTCCAGCCATGGCTAAAAGGTACCAAGTTACAACTTGGGCCTTTGCTTCAGAGGGTGCAAGCCCCAAGCCTTGGAGGCTTCCATGTGGTGTTGGGCTTGTCGGTGTGCAGAGGACAAGAGCTGAGGATTGGAAACCTCCACCTAGATTTCAGAGGATGTATGGAAATGCCTGAATGTCCAGGCAGAAGTCTGCTGCAGGGGAGGAGTCCTTATGGAGAACCTCTACCAGGACAATGCAGAGGGAATATGTGGGGTTGGAGCCCCCACACAGAGTCACCACTAGGGCACTGCCTAGTGGAGCTGTAAGAAGAAGGCCACTGTCCTCCAGACCCCAGAATGGTAGATCCACCAACAGCTTACACGATATGCCTGGAAAAGTCACAGACATTCAATACCAGCCCATGAAAGCAGCCATGGGGGCCAGGCGCGGTGGCTCAAGCCTGTAATCCCAGCACTTTGGGAGGCCGAGATGGGCGGATCACTAGGTCAGGAGATCGAGACCATCCTGGCTAACACGGTGAAACCCTGTCTCTACTACAAAATACAAAAAACTAGCCAGGCAAGGTGGCGGGCGCCTGTAGTCCCAGCTACTCAGGAGGCTGAGGCAGGAGAATGGCATAAACCCCGGAGGCGGAGCTTGCAGTGAGCTGAGATCCGGCCACTGCACTCCAGCCCGGGCGACAGAGCCAGACTCCGTCTCAAAAAAAAAAAAAAAAAAAAAAAAAGAAAGCAGCCATGGGGGCTCCACCTGGCAAAGCCACACAGGCAGACCTGCCCAAGGCCTTAGGAGCCCACCCTTTGCATGAGAGTTCCCTGGATGTGAGATATGGAGTCAAAAGTGATTGTTTTTTGAGCTTTAAGATTTAATGACTAGCTGGGCACAGTGTCTCATGCCTGTAATCCTAGCACTTTGGGAGGCCGAGGTGGGTGTATCATCTGAGGTCAGGAGTTGGAGACCAGCCTGATCAACATGGCAAAACCCGTTTCTACTAAAAATACAAAAATTAGCTGGTTGTGGTGCCATGCATCTGTAGTCCCAGCTACTTGGGAGGCTGAGTCAGGAGAATTGCTTGAACCTGGAAGGCGGAGGTTGCAGTGAGCTGAAATCGTACCACTGCACTCCAGTTTGGGAGACAGAGTGAGACTCCATCTCAAAAAACAAAAGAAAAGGATTTAATGACTGCCCTGCTGAGTTTCAGATTTTCATGGGGCCTGTAGCCCCTAGGTTTTGGCCAATTTATCCCTGTTGGAATGGGAACATTTACCCAACGCCTGTACCCCCATTGTATCTTGGAAGTAACTAAGTTGTTTTCAATTTTACAGGCTCATAGTCAGAAGGGACTTACTTGTGTCAGATGGGACTTTGGACTTGGACTTTTGAGTTAGTACTGGAATGAGTTAAGACTTTGGGGGACTGTTGGGAAGGCATGATGGGTTCTGAAATGCAAGAAAGACAAGAGATTTGAGAGGGGCCAGGGGCAGAATGACATGGTTTGGCTGTCTCCCCACCCAAATCCCATCTCAGATTGTAATACCTACATTGTCACTGGAGGGACCTGGTCACTGGAGGTTACTGGATCATGGGGATAGTTTCCCTCATGCTGCGCTCATGATAGTGAGTGAATTCTCACAAGAGTTGATGGTTTAAAAGTGTGGCACTTCCCGCTTCACTCTCTGTTTCTCTCTCCTGCTACCATGTAAGATGTGCCTTGCTTCCCCTTCTGCCATAATTATAAGTTTCCTGAGGCCTCCCCTAGTCATGCAGCTCTGTGAGTCAATCAAACCTCTTTTGTTTATAAATTGCTCAATCTCCAGTAGTTCTTTACAGCAGTATGAAACCAGACTAATACAGTACTTCATAATGAAACTTTTGTTAAAAGCCTTTAGTTGTATCTGAAACTCATTCTGCCACATACAGGATACATTCATATAGAATATGTCAACAGAGACCTCAAACAACTGAATTGTGAAAGAGTATAATTTCTTTACTTTTCCTTAATACGTATGATTCATGGTTACTGTTCTGTCAGTGAGTAATTCAACAAGTAGATGAGTATCTCCATAGGAAACTCAGTTAGACATAGCTGTCATTAGCAAGATCTTAGCAGTATAGCTACAGAGACAGAGGTGTGAGAGATCTGGAGAAATCAGTAATATTAGATTTCAAAAGTTTTAAGAGTTGTAACCTAACCAATAGGGAAAAAAAATATTAAACAAATAGAGAATTCAATGAGAAGTTAAAGAGATTAGTTGAAAGAAGTTAGGTGCCTCCAGATTCAGAAGAAAGCAGATTCAAATGAGATAAAATAATTACTTAAAGGTAGAGACTTAGAATCCTCTGATAGTGATATTGACTATACAAAATGGTGTCGGGCATCTGTCAATGGCTGGGAGAGAAGAATACTGCTGGGTCCACATGGCAGACCTCCACCAGGTCTCAGATCACTGGCTGGTAAGGTACCTAACCCACTGTATAAAACAACACCACTTCCAGAAATGAGAACAATAAATCACTCCGGGTGACAAGGACTCTGGATATATTTAGTTTTAAATACAGACATGATGATTTTAAAGCAAACCCACAGTATTTAAACCTTTGAGGTTAACTGTAGGAATCAATGTGTAATCATCTGGACAGGTTTCATACTTAGTTGATAAAGTATTACGTTTAAGACAGTTTGATATAGTAATAGACTATGTACGTAATTTCAATTTCTTTTATTTTCAGTTGTGATTTTTAAACTGAAAGATATAAAAGAATTTTACTAGGTTCCCACTAATACTAGAATACTTAAGAGAAACTACATTTATAAACTTTGTTTTATTAGGTTTACAAGAAGAGCTATTTAAGCTATTACATGGAGAAGTTCTGGTTGTTAGATCAAGGCATTTGAAGATTTTTAAAAAACCAAATATATTAAATTTATAAACGTATTTTAAAAGTGTTTCTGAGAATTGAACTAACTAGGTCAAAAATTGGAACTGATTAAGGCTGTTTAATTGGTACTCCTCTAGATTATTCTGAAATGTAACCAAGAAGAAAAATGTCCTTCTAGTTTCTCCCCATGGTCCATTTACCCACTGGCAGGAGACAGGTTGGCATTTCTGCAGGATCCATACTTTAAACCCTCCGTGTTCTATCTTCCACTACCTCTTACTCTCATAGGAATGGTGTGTTTTTCTTGACCCTCATCTATATATTCAGTGTCTACTTGTTCTCAACGATAGGTAAATAGAAATCAAGTATTCAAATGAGTTGAAAATGTATATCCCTACAAAAACCTGCACATGAATGTGTACAGCTGCTTTATTCATAATTGGCAAAACTTGGGAGCAACCAAGATGTCCTTCCAAAGGTAAATAAATAAATAAACTGTGGTACATCCATACAATAGAATATTATTCCATGACAAAAAGAAAAAAAATATCAATTCATAAAAACACATACAGGAAATTTAAATGCAAATTGCTGAGTGAAAGAAGTCAATAGGAAAAGGCTATACAGTCTATGGTTCCACAGTATGACATTCTAGAAAAGACAAAACTATTGAGACAGAAACATCAGTGGTTGACGGGGATTGGGATGGGTATAAGAAGGGTGTAAATAGGTGGAAGACAGGGACAGGCAGCAGGGGTGGGGGGTTTGAGCAGCAATGAAAGTATTCTGCATGATACTGTAATGGTAGATACATACATTATGCATTTGTCAAAACCCAAAGAACTATACAACAGAGTGAACCCTAATGTAAGCTCTGTACTTTAGATAATATTAATCTATAAATTTTGTTCATCAGTTGTAATGAATGTACCAAAATAATACAAGATGTTAATAATAAAGGGAACTGTGTGCCAGGGAAAAGAAGCATATGGTATCTCTGGACTTTCTACTCAATTTCTCTGTAAACCTAAAACAATTCTAAAAAATAAAGTCAATTAAAACACACACACATAACTGACTATGCAAGTGTAATGAAAAAACATAATTTAAAATTTTTTAAAATTAAAAATTAAGCCTTTTTATAAAAACAAAAAACTCCCCCAACCTTGCCTTCCTACTAGAACTAGTATCTCCACAGAGATGGCCAACAGTGCCAGGGATACTGAGCTCTTGAAAAATAAACTGAAGAGGCCGAGCGCAGTGGCTCACGTCTGTAATCGCAGCACTTTGGAAACCCAAGGCGGGCGAATCACGAGGTCAGGAGATCAAGACCAGCCTGGCCAACGTGCTGAAACCTTGTCTCTAATAAAAATACAAAAATTACTCGGGAGTGGGGGTGGGCACCAGTAGTCCCATCTACTCGCAAGGCTGAGGCAGGAGAAGTGCTTGAACCTGGGAGGCGGAGGTTGCAGTGAGCCAAGATCACGCCACTGCACTCCAGCCTGGGCAACAGGAGTGAAACTCCATCTCAAAAAAAATATAAGTAAATAAATAAATAAATACTGAAGAAACTAATGCTTCATTCAATAATTCAGTCTAATGAGTGGACTAATGGTTACAAAGGTTTTTGATTGTGAAATTATAACATTTAAGAGTTTTCTCCTAGTTTACTGACGGTTGAACTCATAGATATTCTACATACAATTCACTCCAACAGCTGGAATTAATTGGCATTCTTACTCAATTTCTCTGGAAGAAATTCTTCTAAGATAGCTATAATTGCAAATGCAATTTATTGAAATTTCTATCCAGATGACTAATCAAATCTTTAAAACTAAAACTGCTAGAAATTTTGACTAAAAAAGACACAACTACCACACTACTCTGTGTGGTCATTTTCACTTAATCTATCCTCAAAGAATCTTTTCAAAAACATGAGTAATAAAAGTTTTAAATAATAAATAGATCTATGATACAGAAATTGTTGACCAGAATTAGTCATCTTAGCAAAACAGCTTAATAAAAATATTCACATTTATTTCCCAAATCCCTAAAATTCAGCTTCACACTACCCTGAAATTATGTTAGTAAGAACTACATTTGGTATAATTTGTATAACAAGCCATATTTTTTAAGGTTATACAGAGAAATTAATAATAATCCCCGTCACGGTAACAGTTTGTATATACAATTACATTACTTATACCACAGCGAGGCAGACAAGGGTAATGACCACTCTAAGTAGGAAATAAATGTTTTCTAGCACTGAAGTCCCTCTAAAAGTATTTAAGTTTACTTTTTAGAAACAAACTATGGTATTACTGATTCTCATGGGCATTTTATTTAAATGATTTGCAAATGAGTATAACTCTCCTTTATACATAAGTTTTCCTGGAGGGTCCTATGGGGCCCTTTACAAACCTCACTTGCTAGACTGGAGGCATCCTCCATTAAAGCAGCAAGCTCCAACCAAGTTAGATGCTCACTTACATATAAACACCATCACACCCCCATAGATGGTTGACCTGCAGCAGGTGACTCAGAGTACAGGAGTACAGTCTCCATCTCCCAGCTTCGTTGTGAAACTCAAGTCACTTTAGCTATGCACATAAGCTTTAGTTATATACATAATCCTATTCTTTACGAAAAGGTCTCAAGTGATTCAGATATTAATTTGTCCATGAATCCTGAACTGAAGCCAAAATTTCAACAGCATAGGCTGTGCAACCAAAGGCAACCTTTCATAATTTCCTGAGGAGAATTTAATTGCTTGTCTGAGCCAAGGACACAAACTATGAATCTACCACAAGAACTTCATCAGCAAATATTTGAAATATTGCCAGCAAAAGGCAATTCAAATCCTTGTGGCCATCTGACTCCAAGCGAGTATTGTCTATTTTTATTATTATTTTAAGTTATTAAAATAATTGCTATATCATCATATTAGTATTAGCATCACCACATCTATTACTTAAACTATTAACAAAAATAACTTGCCTTGTAGCACTTGACAATTTCATAAATCCACCAGATCATTACAATAGCCCCACAGAGCAAAAATAGTAAAGTATATTATCTCTCTCTCCTGTTTAAGGATATTTTCAGGAAACAGATGCTCAATTTTGTTGAGTAACTTGTCCAGGGCTGCACAACACATAATGAGTAGCAGCAACTTAAAACCAGTTCTCACTCCACATCCACATTATTCCCCCTCCTTAATATAACCATTTGTGAGCTACTCTTCTGCTGAGATGTAAGACTACAGAGGTAGAATTATTAATTCTCCAACTGAGTCACAACTTCCTGAAAGCAACTGTTTCCAAAACCACTTTGGTACTATACCCTACAAACACCATGTTCACTCTTAGGATGATGCAGATGGCTACAAGGTCTTTTGGATACAGACACCTGCCCCATTCCACTAACTGTGTGGCTCTTGGTAAGTGACATTCTTCTCCTGAAGCTTCAGTTTTCTCACCTATAATGGAGATCATGCTGGCAGCTACTCTTCCCAGGGTAGTTGTGTGGATTAGAGGATATAACACATGTAAAGCAGGAAGTCAAGTGCCCAGATCGAATGTAGACCATGTAGAATCAACATTGTCTATTGTCATTATGACTGACTTTCCAAAATTAAGCTTCAGTCACACCTACATCTGTTAGTCCTTCCTGACAAAGTTCACATCACAAGCATCTTCATTTGCTTCAGAGTCCCTTTGTATTTATGAAAGATTTTGTACTACTTGCCAATATATGGCCATAAAATTGTTTTCTTTCCCAAAATTTTGAGTTATTGTTTGGAGAGCAGGAATTGTTTCCTTGTATTTATTTTTACTTCCCAGACATATGAAAAGTGCCTACTATGTAACATCTATGTAGAATATCGAAACACTGTGCATTCAAAATAACAATGTAAAAACGTGTGTCCTCTCTGTTCTAGTCCCAAGTCACAATGGCAGTAACCATCACAGTCCAAATCTGCAGCTTCATACTCAGGGTGTCTAGTCCACACAAGAACCTGGCACAGGAAGAGGGCATGTTACCACTCTGTTCGAGGAAAGGTGAGACAGTCTACCTAACTTCACACACTAAGTGTCAGCGCCCAGCCTGCAGACTAGGTCAGGTTGATCCAAAATACCTACTCCCTCCTACTACAACTTGCTGCATGTACTTCTGTTCCTGCACCTTTCTAATTTGATCACATTAATTTACACCACCCATGTCAAAGTGAAAAAAACCCAACAGGGCTTCTTCTCTCTGTGCTGGAAGCCTTTGTGCCATAAGAAAGCACATTCAAATTGAGGGATGTAGTGAGAAATAACAATCAGAATTGTTACTTCTACCTCAATCTTTCTTTCCCAGTTAGTTTGAAGATTCAATGGGAAATCACTTCTCGAAACAGAAATTGTCATTCTATTTAGAATACTTAACAAAATGCAAAATCAACTATTCTTTATTTCTGAAGATAAAGAGTAGATATCTCCTTTGGGGAGAAGGAATTAATATGACATAAAGAAAAATAATCTGGTAGCTTGGCTCTATTAGAAGAAAAATTTAAGACTTTGAACATGAATGTGATTACTGTATGCTAATATCCAGAAGCATCTGGATGAGCTTGACAGCCTCCAAGTCCTCCCTAGAATCACCATAAAGAGGGTGGACACAGAGGGCCAACTTTATGATTCCTCTATTTCTATTATCTCCCAATTAGTACACACTAGCGCCTGTTCACTGTAGAGTTTATAAAGTGATCAGTTTACCAAGCCGAGAAATGATTTTAAAACTTTTTGTCAGAGTATTACACACATACAAGGAAGCACAAATCATAAGTACACAGTGCAAGCATTACACATCCATGGAATCTGCACCTGGTCAAGAAATAAAAGACTCCTAGTATTCTAGAAGCCTTTTCATAGTCCATTCTAAAGACTGCCCCTTCCACGAGTTACTACTATCCTGATTATAACACCAGATACTAGTTTTGTCCATTTTTGCAACAATCATTATGTGCTCTTTTGTGTCTGCCTTTTTTCAGCCAACATTATGTTTTGCTGTATGTAAATGTAGTTCATTCATTAATGCACCTAAGTTTTGAAGGGGAGAGTTGGCCAAGAAGAGTCAGAGCACAGCGCTAATATCCAGGGCAAAGGCTGTTCTGCAGGTAAGGGAAGAGAGTTACTGGGCAGCAAAGGGAGGCAAGGAGTGGAGGGGAACACAGCTCTGGGCAACAGGACAGGAAGTGAACTCTCAAAGGTGGGCTGGAATCACATAGTAGAGACTCCAAGTCTGCAATGGTCCCAGCACGGTGTGGGAGACTAAACTGAGATAAAAGGAGAGGGAAACAGCAGCTGTTAATTCATGCTCTTACTTCAGATTGTCCATGTAGGAGCCACCCAAACCCATACACACATGAAACTCTGCAATTCTTTCAGGGAAGTTCACCAATTGAGCTCAAATACAATCTTACTAGAAAACTCTCTCCATCTTATCTCACCACTCTCAGTATTAATATTTTGGACATGCCACATACAAATATAATCAAGGAGTAAAACAGTCATTGATTCACTACTATGAGCCTAACATTCTGCTAGATACTGCCAAAAATACCAAAAAAAATGTCTCACCTTCCAAAATAAATACTGAAGACAAGAACAGCATACATGGAGCTAATGAAAAAATAAGCACTAGTATACAATGAACAATAGAATTGCACAGTATTAATAATAAGCAGGATTGATTCACCCACGGGGGATTAAAGATGAACAGAAGACTTAGAGAAGAGGGGACATTCCAGAAGAAAGGATAGCAGAAGCAAAGGCTTGAGGTCTGAACGAAGGTACAGCATGGACAGTGAGTGGACAGGGGTCTCAAGGAAGCTAAAGAGCAGACCTTCCAGGTGGGAGTAACCCTTAATAGACTAGAGGGAGACACTGAATATAGGGAGAAATTGGGTTCAGTGACAAGGCAAGGTGGGGTTAGATAATGAAGGGACCCTTGAAATCTAATAGTAACATTTACCTTGATTAAAGCAGTGTAGGGAATGCACCAAAGGTCTCTAAGCAGGAAAGTGAAATGTCGACAGTGATTGTGGTGAACATTGTGGAGCTCAGCTCACAACCCTCTTTGGTGTCAACAGACCCATCCTTCAGCTACTTCACAGTTGTATCATTTGGTGGAAAGAGATCTTAGCTGCGGAAGACTCCCCCAATTTCTGCCTCCTCTCATGGGGTGAGTTGCTCACAGCCAGGCCCTTGAGGAAGCAGAGAGGAGGAGACTCATAGGGCAGTTACAGAGCAAAGGACAGCCACACAAGCAAAGAAATTAGAGGGCCTCTGAAATGGACCTCAGAGGTCACTCAGGAGAGCATGGTGTGGTATAATGACCTGGCACTTGGCCTCAATTTTTGACAAATCTAAAAGTTCATTCCAGCTGTGGAACACTCTGTAGGATCACCTGAGGTCTTAGGTACAACTTCATGCAGGTCAACTCTCTCTGCCCAACCCTGCCTTCCTCACTTCCTTACAGCTGTGTCTTCTGAATCATTCTCCAATAAGCCTGCATGCAACATAGGTTTCCAGGGAACATGATCTAAGAGACTGTGTTGAAAGAAGACTAATCTAGCAGTAGAATGTAGAGGAATGTGAAAGAAGGGACATATAATCAGAAGGGCCCAGAAACAAACCTATTCCAAGAACCATCACTACTTTATAACTGAATAGGATAACAGCAATGAAGCTGAAAAGGCACACGCTGAAGTAGTAGCCATTTTGATGAAAACTCTACAAACATGTTGAGAGATGTCTTGTGAGGAGGGTCTAACATGACCCTGGCACAGACAACCTGAGAAACTGATATCTTTCAGTTAATGAAAACAATGTTAACCCTGAAGGCAATGGGATACTTGGTCTGGAGCATTCAAAAACAGAGTTCGGTTTGGTCATGTTTAGTTGGAGATAGTAGCACCACATGCAACTAGAGTTGTAGTAGGTGTTCTGAAATTTGGGGCTAAATCAGTCAAGGTTAGAGATGTGGGCTGGAAATCAGCACAAAGAGGTGACAACTTGTTCCATAAGGTTAGATGCATGTACTAGGCTGTTTTCACACTGCTATAAAGAATTATCTGAGACTGGGTAATTTATAAAGAGAAGAGGTTTAATTGACTCACAGTTCCACATGGCGGGGGAGGCCTCAGGAAACTTACAGTCACAGCAGAAGGTGAAGGAGAAGCAAGGCATATCTTACATGGCGGCAGGAGAGAAAGACAGAGCAAGGCAGGGAAATGTCACACTTTTAACCCAAAAGCTCTCATAAGAAGTCACTCATTATCACAACAAGAGCAAGGAGAAATCCACTCCATGATCTAATCATCTCCCACCAGACTCCTCCTCTGATACGTGGGGATTACAATTTGAGATGAGATTTGGGTGGGGACATAGTGCCAACCCACATCAATGCACTCTCATGAGAAGGTAAAGAGAATCAAGGTCATGGATTGGTGGGATGCCCAAGGAAGCAGAAAGAGGGGGAAACCTTCTTAGAGAAGAGAGAGGACTTCAAGATGCCATATTCAGCAAATAAAAATACAGGATGCCCAGTTAAATGCTGCCAGGGTCATACTTACACTAAAAAAATTATTAACTTCTTATATGAAATTCAAATTTAAGTGGGCATACAAAATCTAATCTGGCAACCCTTGGAACTTCAAATACAAAAAAGTGGGGTGGGGATGCAAAAACCTCAGGAACATGTGGCATAATGGAACTACGGAAAGAGACAATTGTTCAGTGGTAGTAGCAAATGGTGTCAAATGACAAAATGATGTTAAAGATCACCAAAAATTTGGAAAGGTCACTAATAACCTTTAAAACATTCTAGTATTTATTTGACAAATTCTACAGACGATTAATTTCTAGGCTTGAATTACTGTTACTTTCTTAACTTATTGAGTCCTGATTAAATTATTTTACCGAAATTATCTAAAAGATGATAATTCTGTTGCCCATTCAGAGAAAATGAAACGTTAAGTACTGCAAATCCTCCTCTTCCTAATGGAGGAGGGTTAACATTTCTCTCAAAACTGAAAGCTATCAAAAAACTAGTTTTCTACATTAATATATGCATTTTTACATGACCATTTAAAATCTTCAGGAAATGTCTTCTCTCTTTTCTCTAAAGAATACAAATTGCTTAGGGTCATTCCATGAACTCAATCGGGCCTACAGTAATTAAAAAGAACACAATTTTCTACATGCTTCTTTCCATGAAATTAAAAAAAAAAATCTCCAAAGGGAAATGTAAAACACAAATTGCAGTTAGTAAACATGAGTTACCTAAAATAGGCATTTCATTTGCAGAAATGTGTCAATGTGTATATTTACGTGCATGTAAACAGAAAGGAACTGTAACCTGGAAATATTAGCATTAAAGAACACTTGCTAGATACCTTCTGGATCACATATGCATAACAAATTATGTCAGTTACTTCATTGTAAACAAAGAAAAATAAACATTCTTCATTTAAAAAGTCTAGAGGTTTGAAAATCTCAGTTCTTGACTGTCATCTCAAATCTGCTTTTGTATTATACTTCATCTCTGAAATAGAAAAGGCTATATATATTGCTCTCCAATGACACATAAAGTTTCCAGTAACAACTCCATGCACAGACCAAAACAATATATCACTGTACTTAAAGAATTTGCCTAGATGCTTTATGAAGCCCAAAAGCAATACACGGGTTTATCAAATCACTAAAAAAAAATGCCCATATATTTCTCAAGTCATATTTTTACTCCAAATACAGCAAATATGTATAATATTATGGCAGCAAATAAAAAGTTTCACTAACAAATTTTATATACATATATGTATACACACATACACACAGAAAATATTGGTCATTTGCTCTTTGTGGGTTTTAAGATTTTTGTTTTATGGAAAACATTTCAGATTAATGAATGTTTTACTTAAAGAAGGCAGGACTTCCTAATAAACACTGCAAATTCAATGCCAGTAATTTTCCATAACATACATAAATTTCAAAGTTGAGAGGAAATTATTCCTAATAAACCAAATTTACTATCACTCATTGCTTATTCAGAATATTTTTGACTTCATTTTTAATAGTTTCAGTAAATCTGAAATTATAATAGCATGGGCTTATTGGCCAAGTATTTTCCATAAGCTATTAGTGAGGCAGAAATCTTCTGGGAATATAAGAAGTATCTAGAAGTATAGTTATTCAAGTTGTAGCTAAACTGCCAGTGATTCCCCGATTCTGAAAACATTTAAGCATCCATACGCAAACAAATGTGTGTGGTTGGCAGTTGAACTTTCATGTTTTCTCATTTTCAGTTTGATTTAGCTCTCCCGATAAGGTAACAACTTAAAAATATTTTCTTTTGCACCAATTTTTCCATCACGTGTGATGTAAATAAGTTCCGCTATATTAATTGCCTGTGAAACAGCAAAATGTTTAATATCTGGTTAATCCATTTTTCCCGGACTTAATTGGTTATGTGTGAATCACTGCCAGACAAGTTTTGATTGTTTTCTAACACATTCACAGTTATGCTAGAGAGGACTGTGTGCATTTGACTAAGAAAGGAAATCTGGAGCAGGAGTTGGGGTACTGGTCTGCAGCTCCTGGCCAATCAACTAGCAAATCACTTTAGAGTTAAGTCTTAGCTTCTATAATCCTGCCTCTGGGAAGCAGCACTTCCTAGTGTGAAGAGCTGTGCTTTAAGAGTCAGATGGACTTAGGTATGATTCTGTCTGGTAATCAATTCTGTGGGTTTATAGTCTGCTGGTTAGAAAGGGTAGATGGTGGGAGATTGGTTCCCTTACCCCCATGAACCATCTGGAATAACCCAAATGTATTAACATAAAACAGGCAGAGAAGAGCTACTCCAAATCCAAATCAACCTTGGAAGTCCCTGAGAGAGTAGAAATGTTGAACTACTTCCTAATGGCTTACAATTTTACAATTTAATTAAAGGCATTTAGAAAGTAACAACAGAGACAACCACTTACTAAGTGACTACTATGCATTTAGAACTTTAAAACAATATTACACAGGTCATTCTAAATAAGTCAGCTCCACCAATCTACTGTTCATCATAGAAACTGGATCAATTCTTAAAACAAACGAACAAAAACCCTACAGAAAAACTAATCTCAGTCTCTATTAAGAAAATTTTATTATCCTAAATACTTTTGTGAAATCAAGTTAGCATCATTAAAACTGACCCCTGTTGCTGATTCCTGCCCATTCCAATCTGAAACTTTAGGACAAAAAGGAAAGAGTGTCAAGCTCACAGATAACAGAACCACTGCCAAGTTCTGGCTTATTATTTTCTTTAATTGTTTTTCTTGGGTCCTGTTCAAGTTGCTAGGGTTTTTAAAAGTATGATTATCAATTCGATTCTTAAGGGTGTACTCAGGGACTTGACTGAAATGGCATGTGTCCAAAATATATAAATGACCCATACTAAAATTTCCCTTAACTCTCTACTTCTACACTTTTCCCATAATATACTATATGGTACATTTTCCCCACATATGCTATTAATTTTCCTTTAACAAAATTAAAATAGGAATTATCTGATGGTCTTTTGAAGAGTTCCACCACATTCCAAAATGTCAGGAGAAAATATAAAATACAGAGAGATCTGAATGACGTGTTTTTTTTTTTTTTTTTTTTTTTTTTTTTTTTGGCACTTCACACCAAGATCAGATATAATCTGCAGTGAGAGCTATATTTTAAAGAAGTGATTCACTGGCAGATCTCTGACCATCTTCTCTGCAGTGATGACTCATACGACTTTCACTCCTGATCTTGGTAGTTCAAACTACCTACTCTCTCTAGGACTCAGTTGTTCTCTTATAAAATGGTGGGAACAGATTACATCATCACTAATGCTCTTTTCAGCTTTTATATCCTCAGATTCAGTGATTTACTGGGATAAATGGTTATCACCTCAGTTTCTGTATATATCACATGAATTCAGTCACTTTGGACCTAAAACTGTAGCCACTTCTGATTTCCCTGTTTCTGTACGTAGTCCTATCAACCTCAAACTCACCCTCGCTGAAGATACTCAAATCTTTCTCAGAATTTACTAATATCCCTGAACTGGACACAGTCTTCAATATCTTGTTCTATCTCTTCTTTCCCAGGATGACATTTTCTTACAGATCCCTGGGTCTCCTGACCAATCATCCCAAATGCCCTGGCGACATTAATGATCCAGTGTCAATAATTAAATTCATGCCCAAGGAACAAAAGGAATAGTAACAAACAACAAGTATAAAGAACATAAGTCCTAGAAACTGGCACTGCACAGAACAATACCCAGATTATCTTTTTGTTAGAATAACAGTGAACACCTTAGCAGCTAGAGTTTTCATTAGAAAACTTTCAGGAGCAACCCACACACCCTACTAGCAAGAGATTTAATTCTCTCTATGCCAGCCAAACTGGTGGTGGTGTTGGGTGGTGTGGAGTGGAAGTACTAGTCCTACTCCAGCCAGCTGCCCTGGCAGTTATGTCTTCCTCTGTTCATTTATGCTTATAGGAATTCTACCTGCGTTCGAAGGCTCAGTCCAAATCCCATTTCTTCCATGACCACACCAGTGATCTCTAACTCTTTTCCGCTATGGCCCTTTTTTTTGTTTTTGTTTTTTTTTTTTTTAAGTTCTGGGATACATGTGCAGAACATGCAAGTTTGTTCCATAGGTATACACATGCCATGGTGGTTTGCCACACCTATCAACCTGTTATCTAGGTTTTAAGCCCCACATACATTAGGTGTTTGTCCTGATTCTCTCCCTCCCCTTGCCCCGCATTCCCCAAAAGGCCCCAGTGTGTGAAGTTCCTCTCCCTGTGTCCATGTGTTCTCATTGTTCAACTCCCAGTTATGAGTGAGAACATGCAGTGCTTGGTTTTCTGTTGCCGTATTAGTTTGCTGAGAATGATGGCTTCCAGCTTCATCCTTGTCCCTGCAAAGGACATGAACTCATTCTTTTTTATGGCTGCAGAGTATTGCATGGTATACATGTGCCACATTTTCTTTATCCAGTCTATCATTGATGGGCATTTGGGTTGGTTCCAAGTCTTTGCTATTGTGAACAGTGCCACAATAAACATCTGTGTGTATGTGTCTTTATAGTAGAATGATTTATAAACCTTTGGGTATATACCCAGTAATGGGATTGCTGGGTCAAATGGTATATCTGGTTCTAGGTCCTTTAGGAATTGCCATACTGTCTTCCACAATGGTTAAACTCATTTACATTCCCACCAACAGTGTAAAAGTGTTCCTATTTCTCCACAGCCTCACCAGCATCTGTTGTTTCCTGACTTTTTAATGATCGTTATTCTAACTGGCATGAGATATCTCATTGTGGTTTTGATTTGCATTTATCTATTGACCAGTGATGATGAGTTTTTTTTCATATGTTTGTTGGTATGGCCCTTTTCATTACTGCTTAAATTCTACTGAAACACAAACTGCACTCTGGGTTAGTTCCATTTTGATGGCAATAGGGAAACAGTTGGGATATGACTAGTCAGTGCTTGATTCATACCATAACCCTAAGAATATAAAGCCCTAAGAAGTTGGCAATAGTTTATAATTGAACACAATTGACTGTATCATAAAGTACAATGTAGTAAGTGCTAAAAGGTAAGTGTACACAAGCAAAACAACAACAACAACAACAAACAAAAAGTACACAGAAGGAAAAAGACTGTTTCTGTGAAAGCCAGAAAGATTCCAGGGAAGAGGCAGCACTAACATGACCATGAAGGATGGTCAAAGCAGAGCAAGGAAGGCATGGGAAGACTAAAACTTTAAAAAGGCAAGAGATAGTCCTTCTTCTGAGATGTAGCTTCTCTGGCTGCTTTTCCATTATGGAATCATAAAAGTTCAACTTGTCAGTTGCCATTTACAATCAGCTTCTTGGCTGCATAAGTTACTCAATATGTTTTTGTTTGTTTCTTATGAGATGGAATCTTGCTCTGTCACCCAGGCTGGAGTGCAGTGGCACGATCTTGGCTCACTGCAATCTCCACCTCACAGGTTCAAGCAATTCTCTTGCCTCCCCAGTAGTTGGGATTACAGGTGTGCGCCACCACGCCTGGCTAATTTTTGTATTTTTAGTAGAGATGGGGTTTCACCATGTTGGTCAGGCTGGTCTCGAACTCCTGACCTCAGTGATCTGCCTGCCTCAGCCTCCTAAAGTGCTGGGATTACAGGATTGAGCCACCACGCCCGGCCACAATGTGGTTTTTATTTTTGTTTTTTGCTCATATTGGGTTATTTTCTCTCGCTAAACAAGTGTTTTGTGATTAAAATTGTTTGTCAAAAATTGACAGCAATTATAATTTTTTTTTTTAAAAAAAAAGCTCTGATGTAAAGTGTGGCTCATGTTTTTTGTAATGACAGGACAGGCTCCATAGCATCAACAGGAGACCCCTGAAACTTTTCTTTCAACTGACTGTAACAGTACTCAAGGGCCACCACTTCCATCAGTTTCAAAGCTCTTTTAATTTACCCACGGTTTCTATCTCACTCATTCCCTTCAACAGACTTTGGTAATTATAGTCCTATAATTCAACCAATTACACATCTTTCTTTACTAATAAATTTTAAGATATTTGAGACTAGGAGGTATCAGTTACAGAAGGTTATAGTCAACAAAAGTTTTATTTCTGTTAATAAAGACAACACATATTTAGAGAATTTGGAAGAAAGAGAAATAAAGATATTAAATCACCAATGTTAACACTTCAATTTTCTTCTTTTTTGGCTAAACCTATAAATATATATTTTAATAAAACTAGGAGAAAATGTAGTTGAGGTAGAATTTACAAACCATAAAATATATCAACCGTAAGTATAAAATTCAGTGCTTTTAATATACAGAGTTTTGCAACCAGTGCCATAACTCAGATTTGTTTGTTTTACATTCTTCGGACCCTAACTATTATTTATACTACATTAAGGTCAGTCTTTTTTTTTTTTTTTTTTTTTGAGACAGAGTCTCGCTTTGTTGCCCAGGCTGGAGTGTAGTGGCGCGACTCAGTTCACTGCAACCTCTGCCTCCTGGGTTCAAGCAATTCTTCTGTCTCAGCCTCCCAAGTAGCTGGGACTACAAGCAAGCGTATTTATATACAAGTGTATGTATATACAACCAAGCATATTTAACTTAGCATAGTGTTTATGAGGTTCAAACATGTTATCAGTAGTTAGTTCCTTTTTACTGCTGTACAAATATATCATGTTTTATTTATCAACTCAACAG
The DNA here is from genome assembly GCF_007565055.1 of Rhinopithecus roxellana. Classification (NCBI taxonomy): domain Eukaryota; kingdom Metazoa; phylum Chordata; class Mammalia; order Primates; family Cercopithecidae; genus Rhinopithecus; species Rhinopithecus roxellana. The sequence continues at coordinate 120,596,609 of NC_044554.1, read as the reverse complement.
TTGATGGACATTTAACTTGTTTCTGGATTTTGGCTATTCTGCATTAATAATACTGGAAACATTTAGGTAAATGTCTTCATGTGGAAGTATGTTTTCATTTCTCTTGGGTAGACGATACCCAGGAGTGAAGTCACTGGGTCATATGGTAATTTAATATTTAACTTTTTAAAAACTGCCAAACTGTTTTCCAAAGTGGGTGTACCATAAGCAGATATTCCCAACAGCAATATTTAAGGGTTCCAGTTATTCCATATGCAACACTTGGTATTGTTGTTCTCCTCAATTATAACCGTTATATTGGGTGTGCAGTAATAGCTCACCGTGGTTTCTAATTTTCATGTCGTTTATGATTAACAACTGTGAAAACCATTGCATGGTCTTAGCCATTCATATATTTCTTTGCTAAAATGTCTATTCAAATAAATTCCCCATTTTAAAAAATTGTGGGGGTCCTTTCATCGTGGAGTTTTGGACTTCTTTATATATTTTCTATATAAATCCTTTATCCAATATATTGTTTGGAAATATTTTCTACCAATTTGTGACTTGTCTTTTCATTTCTTTAATGGTGTCTTTTTAAGAGGACAATTCCAATTTTTCGGTTTTCATTTACATATTGTGTTTTTGCTGTCATATCTATGAAATCTTTGTGTAATCCAAGGGCACAAAATGTTCTACCAGATTTCCTTCCAGAGGTTTAAACTTTTATCTCCTATACTGAGGTCTTTGATCAATTTTGAGTTAACATTTGTGTGTGTTATTACATAAGGGTGTATATCTTTTTGCATTTAAATACCCAATTGTCATAACACCATTTATTGAAAAAGTTATCATTTCTCCATTGAATTGCCTTGCAACTTACTAAAAATCAACTGCCCACAAATGTCAGGGTTCATTTTTGAACTTTCCATTCTATGCCATGAATCAATATGTTTATTTTTACAACAATAACCTACTGTCTTGATCTCTGTAGCTTTATACAAAGTTTCTGAAATTGCGTAGTGTAAGTCTTCCTACTTTGTTCATTTTCAAACCTGTTCTGGCAATTCTAGTTCATTACATTTTCACATAATGTAATATATGAAATATAATTGTAGCTCAGATGGCCAATTTCTACAAAAAGCTGGCTAGGATTTTGACAAGTATGACATTAAATCAACAGAGAAATTTGGGGTGAGGTTTCATCCCAACAATACGGCATCTTCAATCCATAACCGTGGTAGACCTTTTCATTTATTTTAACCTTCCTTTATTTCTTTCCATCAAGATTTTGTAATTTTCAGTACAAAAATTCTAAATATGATTTGTTACATTATCCCTAGGTATTTCTTTTTTATTGTAAGTATTTAAAGTGATTATAAGTGGTATTGTATTCTAAATTTTGTTTTCCACATGTTCATTGATAGTATACACAAATATGACTGTGTGTGTCTATGTTGGGAAAATTCCTTTCTATTCAAAGTTTGTTAAGCCTTTAACACGAATACCTGTTAGATTTTATAACGAACATTTTTTACATTTATTGGAATAACAGTGTGATTTTTAAACTTTATTCTATTAACATGGTATTACATTAAATGATTTTGAGATGTCAAACTGAACTTTAGATACACCCCCTTGGTCATGGGTTACATTTTTTTAAAGCAACTTATAGTAGCTATGTTAATTACTATCATGACAAGAAGTTTACAGTACATTATTAATTATCATCATTTTTTAAAATTAGCCCAGAAATTTTGAATGGAGGAATGTATTATCTTTGAACAAACACCTCACTTAAAAAATCCCAGCGTAAATTATAACAGCCATTTACTGGCAAGTTTTGTAACACAGGACATTTTATTTATATCTAGGCCTCAATTTCCTCATCTGTACTTGGATATATTAAAACCTACATATAACATAAGATTTGGTGAAAATCAAATGAGATAGTATTTTTTAAAGACTGGCAATGTAGGAACTGAAAAAGTCCATGGGATTTTTAGAAGTTATACATGAATTCAGATTAGAACTGGTTATGTAATCCTCCTAAAATGTCTTAAATATAAAAGTATCATATCTCAATTTATATTTCTAGTTGACAAAATAGGACAAAATGTCACATAAATTTTTTACAAATTTAAAGTAGCCAAGAATTCAGTTACTTGATTCTAAAAAACAAACTTTATCCTTTAAAATTATTAATAGAAAAAAGAAAACATACAATTTTCATAGTTTTTAATCGCATGATTTAACACTTGACAAGATTTTGTTGATATCGGTTGGCAGACACCCATCAGATTACTCAGACTTAGAATAACAATTGTGGCAATTTACATAAGCATACTTAGAATTACAGTCTAGACTCATGGATTTTTATCTTCCATTTACAAAATTTTTGCCTGTCAATTATAAAAACGCTTTAAGCAATTCATGTTAATTTTTTCAGTGACAGACATAAAGGGTGATTATTAGAGGGTTTAAAAATATTTTAACCCAATAAATGTGCATTATATTACTGCATGTATGCATGAAGAATAATAGTGATACAATTATAGATCTTTTTTCTAGGTAAAAGATTCATGTTGGTAATATTATTTTAATTATAAAGCTCTAAAATAATATGGTCTCCACTTCATTTCAAAAATGAAAAACCTAAAGACAAAATATGTTAAGTAATTGCTTATGATCACACAGCTAGAGGCACAGTCTCCACCAAGACTGAAAAATTGCCAGCTCCTTGCTTATGGAGCTTTCTCGATTTCGCCTTTTTGCTTTGGGGCAGCCTGAGAGGAATCTGTGTACAATTTTCATCATATGGGTTTCTGTCCCAATAGTAACGCCATATAACAGAATACGAAGAAAGAACATGGGAGTTTATTCATTCATTCACTCAGTCATTCAACATATCCTGAGTGCCTATCATGTGCCAGGCACTGTTCCAGGCACTGGTTAGAAGATTCAAGGTGAACTCCATATCCACCACTTAATTATTTGTGTGACTTTGCACAAAAAAAAATCTCGTTAGACCTCAGCCTCTTGACTAGTAAAATGAAGATGATAATATCAACCTTCCTCAAGGAATAGAAAATTAAACTAGATCATATACTCGAATACGACTTGTAAAGTTCTCAATTTAGATACAACAAACACCTGTTACCTAAACTGCACCACCATGTCACACAATTGCCACATGAATGCCAGACTTCAAACTCACTAATTGAACTCATTGTCTTTCTTATACTCCACCTCCCTCCCCTATCCCCAACCACAGTTACTCATTACTGGTTCCACTATCTACCTAATTACTCAATCCAAAATCCTGGAAGTCACACTGACTAACCCCACCTCCGTCAAGCTCCATGTCTAGTCAAATAAAAAGTCTTACGAAGTGTCCCTCTTAAGTCCCTTCCAAACATATGTATTTCCTATCTATCCCTACTGCCAAAGCCTTTTTAGAGGCCCATTATTTTTTGCCTTAGATACTTGGGTGTCTTTTAGTCTCTCTCACACTTACTGCATAATCTGAACTGAAAATAGGTAAATTCAACAAAAATCTGCATGTTGAAGGTTGAGACTACTCTGTAACCCCTATCTCTTACTCAATCCCCACAATGTGGGCAGCAAACTGAAATCCTCCAGGCAGGAGATAAAATAATCCTTTTCTGTAGAAACTGAAGCTTCCTTCCAAGAAAAGACCCCCAAATGCTGATATCTTAGATACTGCAAGAAAAAAAAAAAAAAAAAAAAAAAAACCTGGTTCACTCATCCCATCACACTACAGTGAAACCTGCCAACCAACATTCCCTATCCAAGCACCCAGAGCTCCCAAACAGCATATTAAAGTCTGACTTTAAAATATGAGCTGACAATTAACAAGATCTCCAGGTAGCTGAAGGATGCTTCCAATAAGAAAGAGACCAAACAGACAAGCAGAAATAAATGAAAGAGACAATATAGAAGAAAATTCAAATAACTGTATTATTTATTCTCAAAGACATAAGAGATGATAACTCTTCTTAATCTCCTTTTGGGATATTTCTCTGAGTTCACAATCCAAGTGTTCTTCTGAAAGTTTAATACCTGTTAAGGTATTTTTATATTGAAGAAATTTCATTATTCCTTGATTGTTTCTATGTTATGGCCTCATGTTCATATTTAATGGATATAATATCCCAACAAGCCTATAAGTTTAGCAGTATTTTCATTCTCTTTAAGAAATGGAAAATGAAGCACAGCAAGTTTAAGACTTGCTCAAAATCATACACTTAGACGGGAATGAAGTCCAAAATGGAATCCAGGCAGTCAGGCTTCAGAAACCAGGCCCTGGACCTCTTTCTGGTCACTACTACTGTTTATTAAAATTTACTGTAAGACCAAACACGCAGCTTGAAGACCACCAGGATGCAACTGAGAAACCCCTGGACAAGGTTATCTCTAAAGTCTGATTTAGATTCCTAATTAACTTATATAGGATTCATGTACTTCCAACAATGATGCTACAAACAGTGTCTTAAAAAACACTTGCCAGTAAAACAGCTGAATTCAGAAACGTCTAGAATGAGTAAAGAATTTCTGAGTCTTAAAAAAAGTTATTAAGCCCCATGAAGAAACCTAATTTAACCTGTCACCTACTACATAGGGTCAGATGTTGCATTAACATAATGTTTCACTAAAAATTCCGTTTATAATCAACTTGTTAATTTAGAAATCATTACAAGAGGACGAACAATTCCAAACACCGATATTGACAAAACACAAATGGAAACAAATGTTTGTCTGTTCTTCCTCTCCCTACTACAGCCCTCCAGTCTATTAAAGAAGGAGGTTATGTCCCAGGAGCCCCTTTTCCCATCTGTGCCCATACTCTCAACTAACTTCCAGGGGCCTGAGTGCAAGAGACTCCAGGTCAGGGAAGAGGAAAGGAACAGAGGACCTCAGTTCTCTTTTGGCAGATGTCCTCTCTCCACTGGGAAGGTGATAGGGGTCAGAAGTATCTAGGCATGCAAATATTGACAAGAATATTTCAGTTATAACCAAAGATGATTATTTACTTATCATTTAGGTTGTATTTGATCATCAAAGCTATATATTTGGACAAAAAAAGGCTCTTAGAGGACAGCCCTGGAATCTACTCAAGGATAAAAAAGATATACCTAGATAAAAAACATGTCCATATACTTGTATAAAAAGCATATCTGGACAAAAAAAAGACTCCAACAGAACAGCCTGGAACATTTTGTCTTTGTGTAAATGTGTCTGAAATCCCAATGGCCAAGGTATAGAAATGTGGAAGTAGACCTTTATCACTTCAGAGCAACTCAGTAGCTTTGGAGGTCTCCATTATATCAGTTCTCCATGCTTCCAATCCCAGACTAACTACCAATGTCTCAATCATACTCACTAACTTGACAGATGTAATCTATCTCTACACAAGCCACAGTTCATAAGTCATCCAATCATCCATGGAGAATGATATTTTGCTTGAAAACACAAATAAATGAATAACAATAACAAAAGAGCCTATATAGAGAGAAACAAAAACAAATCACTTTGGAGAAAGTTATCTATATTCATTCATTGTCTATTACATGCAAACTTCAGTAATAAAAAAACAAAGAAGAGTGTTATCAAAACCACTATGTAGTACATTTTTCTCCTAAGCTTTCAAAGGTGTAATGCAGGTCCCAATCCATTATTACCTACAAATCTCCCTGTGAAACTGAGAAAAATAAACACTGGCAGCGGTTGAATAGTGTTTCCCAGAAATTTATGTCAGCCCAGAATCTCAGAAGGTGACCTTATTTGCAAATGGGGCCTTTGCAGACATAATTAGCCCAGTTAAGATGCCATACTGGATTAGTGTGGGCTCTAAATCCAATGACTGATGTCCCTATAAGAAGAGGAGAAGACACATAGAGACAGGCAGAGAAGACCATGTGAAGATTGAGGCAGAGATTGGAGTGATGTAACTATAAGCCAAAGAACACTAAAGATTGTAGGAAGCCATCAGGTGCTAGGAAAAAGCTAGTAAGGATTTCTGCCCTATAACCTCTAAAAGAAGCATGGTCCGGCCAATATCCTGATTTTGAACTTCTACTCTCCAGAACTGCAAGAGAATAAGCCAGCAGATTTGTGGTAATTTATCACAGAAGCCCTAAAAAAGTAATACAACACCCCAAACATGAAATGCAAGAAATGAAACCTAGACTGGTTAATTATCAATTGAATTATAACTCGATTACATATACAAACTTCACAAGCAATTGTACCATACAGTTACAAGGAAAAATGGTATGGTTAATGAAAAACAACAAAAATAAATAAAGAGGTTATTAACATAAAAGAGAAAAATGTAAGGTAGAGAATCAAATATCATTCAAACACCAAAATTTTTAATGACTCAATTAAAATAATGGAAATTATTTTCCATTTTATAACTTTAATAAATTTATAAAAGTAATATCAATAATTCATATAACATTTACTGTACTGTTAGAATATTTTCATCATACAGTACAAATTTTATAATTAAACGATAAAATTATTTATTTTACCAGCAGGTTAACTAATTCCAAACATCTGAAATAAAAGAAGTTGCCTTTTTTCCTTTATCCGTTTTTCAGTTTATATCCACCTCTGCCTTCCTGGTACCACATTTTTTATTAAAAATCTAAAATGTTTCCATAGAATTCTAATAGAATGAATAATGAAAAAATACATAAAGAAGGGTGGAGAAAGGAAGAGTGAGAAGGTGGATAAAATACATGGAAAGACTCAGACATGTATTAAAAGAATGTATTCAAACAAAAAGTTCAATACTACAGAGTTTACCATGAGAGGTCCCCTTTTCCTGTACATGTTTCTACTTTCCCTGAGTTACACTGTGTTGAAACTATTTGTTCCTTTCCTCTTTTTGACTCTTCCTTGTCCTATATGGATGCCGCCTTCCTTTCTTTATTGAAAAATGTGTTATCACTTTTAAAAATAAATTTTGTCCATGTTCCCCCACAAAATCCCTATCTTTTTTGCTAACCTTGATTTAATGGCAATAAGACAACCCTCTGTACGAAATGAAAATAAAGTGCAAACTCAAAATTTCTACATAAAATATATCAGAGAATAATGTTTAAGTGTAGGCTCTGCAGTATGATTGCTCAGGTTCAGCTTTTTTTTTTTTTTTTTTTTTTCTGAGATGGAGTTCCACTCTTATTGCCCAGCCTGGAGTGCAGTGGCACCATCTTGGCTCACTGCAACCTCTGCCTCCTGGGTTCAAGCAATTCTTCTGCCTCAGCCTCCCAAGTAGCTGGGATTATAGTTGCCCGCCACCACGCCCTGCTAATTTTTTGTATTTTTAGTGGACACGGGGTTTTGCCACGTTGAGCAGGCTGGTCTCAAACTGCTGAACTCAGGTGATCCGCCCGCCTCTGCCTCCCAAAGTGCTGGGATTACAGGCGTGATCCACCGTACCTAGCCAACTTCAGCTTTTAGCTCTACCACATGCTAGCGTTAACCTTAGTTGAGTGACTGAACCTCTCCATTCCTAACTTTCCTAACCTCAAAATAGCAATAATGATAGTACCTACCTTAGAGGGTTTTGTGGGTGTTAAGTGAGACTAGGCTCTGGCTGTGCAAGTACACACCAAATACTGTCTATTGACACTGCTACCATTTTAATTTAAAGTTGTTCCCTATTAGAGTATCTAGATTTCTCTTTAAGCATAATTCTCACCTAAGAAAACCATCACATATTCAAGAATCTACGAAAGGAGACAACAGGCTTGCTTACCTCATGCCTTGTCTAAGAAAATCTTAAGACAACAAAAAATGTGGAAGTCTAGAATACAGTATCAGAGAGTTAGAACATACACACTTAAAAGTTGTTTGAAAGATGGAATATCCTAAGACATTTTATTCACTCCCTTTCAAACCTCTCCGGTATCTCCCAGCCCTTTATCTGTTCCACATAAACCAGGATGATGCCATATAATGATTCTAAATTAAAATAGAAAAGCTGACCCTGAGCCCTATGACTTGATTTATCCAAGCTGCCATGGAGGACAGAATGAGTTTCAAAGTGCCTGAACTTGAATTAATCCATTACACACTCTACTCAATGACAGATAAAATTCAAAGTACATCTTTGGACATAAATCTAAGTTAGATTAGAGTTGCTTCAAGTATTTCCACTTGAGGTGAAAATTACGCCTTAAAATCCAAGTTTCTAGGTAAGCCTGTGAGTGGCAAGTAGCCACGTACAAACTACTTTACTGTGCATGGTGCTTTCTTATTCTGAAATCTTCCTGCTGTTGATATTTTGTAAATGAGAAATTGATCAAAACAGCAGAAGAGGGTTAGATTCAAATTCAGGTGTTCTATCTCAGTTGAACATACCATGCTGCTTCCTCGCCAGTATAAAACTGAACATATCCCAAATGTCTCCCACATTACCCCGAATGTTTCAAATTCTACCACCAGATACACAGAGGAGTTATTGTGTCTGGACTTCCAGGAGGATAAATGGGGAAAGCTAAGCAATGATGATGGCTTTTGCTTCCAGATATAAACAGCAGAAAAATAAGACTATGAAAGGCAGAATGAGAAGACAAGAAAAAAACAAATAACAAAAACTAACCCAGAGTTTAATTTCTCTGCCTTAAAGTCATTTACCTCTACAAAAAAAAAAAAAAAAAAAAAAAAAAAAATCACTCTGAAGTCAAACTTTATTAAAAAGACATTAAAATATTTTATTCAATGGAAAATAAAATGTCATTTTGTGATCAAGGCCTCAACTATTCTTCTATCATTCCCTGATCTCCAGAACATTCCAAATTCTGAGTTTAAAGATTCCTTGGGAAATCAAAATCACAATGCCAAGGTAGTTCTTAAGAGATGGCATAATCCAACTCCTATTTTTTGCAAGTAGGGTGACATGGTTTGAGTCTGTGCCCTCACCTAAATCTCATGTTGAATTATAATCCCCAATATTGGAGTTGGGGCCTGGTGGGAGGTGATTGGATATGGGGGTGGTTTCTCAGGGTTTAACACCATGCCCCTTCATGTTGTCATATCAATAGTGAGTCAGTGAGTTGTCATGAAATCTGGTTGTTTAAGAGTATATAGAACCTCCTCCCTCTCTATATTCCTCCTGCTTCGGCATGTAAGATGTGTCTGCTTCCTCTTCGCCTTATAGGATGATTGAAAGTTTCCTGAGGCCTCTCCAGAAGATGCTGTGCTTCTGGTACAGCCTGTAGAACCATGAGCCAATTAAACCTCTTTTCTTTAGATATTAGTCAGTCTCAGGTACTTCTTTACAGCAGTGCAAGCATGGATTAATACACAGGGTTACTAAGGCCCAAAGCCATTAAGTGCTGTCATGGGCTGAACTGTGTCCCCCCAAAAAATTCACATTGAAGTCCTGACCCTTAGTGCCTTAGAATAGGACTGTGTTTGGAGATAGGGTCTTCAAAAAGGTAATTAAGTTGAAATGATGTCATCTGAGTGGACCCAAAACCAATGTGATTATTGTTCTTATAAGAAGAGAAAATTTAGATGCAGACAGATACATAGGAAAAATGATGTGAAGACACAGGGAGAAGACTGCCATCTACAAGTTAAGGAGAGTGGCTGGCACACAGCCTTCCTCATAGCCCTCATTTGGAGGGCCATGACACCTTGCTCTCTGACTTCCAGCTTCCAGGACTGTAAGACAATAAGTTTCTGTTGTTTAAGCTACCCAGGCTGTGGTACTTTGTTTCAGCAGCCCTAGCAAACTAATTGAGGTGGCTTGTCTTATACTGTACAGTGATGAAAAACAAAGTCAGGATCAAAACCTACTGATTTGTGTATATTGATTCAGTAAAGTTGCAGAATACAAAATCAACATACACAAATCAGTAGGTTTTGATTCTGACTTTGTTTTTCATCACTATACAACATAAAAGAAATCACCTCCAGCTTCCCATGAGAGTTTCTACCTTGCCTCGTAACTGACTCCATTTTCACTCAATATTCTCTTCCACAAAAATGTTATACTTGGTTCAACTTCTTAACGACCATGGTACATATATATTACTTATGCTAAACTCTTGTGAGCTACACTCCCGCATTCCCAACAAGACATTTTCATACAGATGTCTTACGAGCCCAAAATCTCTAAAACCCAAATCGATAATTCCAAAATGTCAGTAATGACCCTGTTTTGAAATCTAACAAGGTCTTGGCTGGTACAAGACCCTGCTCCTTAGACAAGTCATCTAACCCCTCTGAGCCTTAATTCCATATTTATAATACAGATTCCATAAACAATATAAATTCTACCAAATAAAAATTCAAAACTCTTTCAAAGGACTAGAATGTGAAGATTACATTGGATAATAGCCTTTTAAAACTGTAAAGTCTTAAAAGCAATTCTCCATGCAATCACAAACTATTTCTATCTCTGGCACCATTTTTCCACTCATTCAAACTCAAAACCATTGACATTTCCCTTTCATTCTATAATCAACACTTCATCTAGCTCTGTCATCTTTCCATAGAATATTATTTTTTGTTGTTAATGTCTAACAAACCCGTAATTTCAAATCTGCACTATGTTGAATGAATGACTTATCAGCTTCCAGTTTCTTCTTTTTCTAATCGATATCATATCCGAATATCAGATTTTTCTTCCTAATATGCCCAGCTCAAAAGTCTTCAGAGGGTCTCTAACCCACAGCACAAGATCCCACCTACACAGCCCTCATTCTACACAACTGCAACTGAGGGCCAGTTCCTAAGCTCATCTCAAGGCTTAAAATGAAGTTATGTTGCCAGTCAAAGCCAGATCTCAGTGTGCTAAGGATTCATTGCATGTCCTGCTTCTCTGTGTTTCCTAGAACCTAACCTTTAATGTGCCTCAGGAGCTTGCCTCACACCCAGCCAATGTGAATAAGTAGATCATCAACAACTTCAATGTGATCCTACTGGCTTCTTCCCTTGAACCTCCCACTGACGGGCCTGCTTGTCACACTGGATCCTTCAATACTATTAAGAACCTTCTTGTCACCTTGGATCAAGACTTTGGTCCAAGCACCAACAGTAAGGTTAGGTTGATTAATTCTAGTGCACACCCTGCATACCAGGAATCCTGCCTGCTGGCCAGTTTCATTTTTCTTCTGCTTCCTTGTTGGCCCAGAATCCCTGTTCCTCTCGTCTCTCATATTCAGGGCCTATTGTGTAATTAAATTCAGTAGCGCTTTTAACCTTATCTCCCTCCACAGCTTAACAGAAACCCATTGTTCTACCTCAGTCAATCATTTTCAATCCCATCAAATCCAATACCCTCTTTATATAACAAATATTTTACTATCTTTTTTGCCTTTACTATCATGAAATGGAACTCATATATAACAAGATACACATAATTTCAAATATTTACATATAAATATAATTTCAAATATATTAATTTATATCTATATGTAACTAATACAAAAAATAAAAATTAATTTATAATAAAACAAAGTATTTAAATATGTAAGTAGACACAACTATACTGGAAAACATTGAAGAGTGGTGCCCACATCTATGTACAGAATCAGCATAAGCACAACCACTACAAATGCAGACTGTGGGGTACTGCATTATTGAATTAAATAACATAAGCAGTACTACCACTAAGGAGTTTTTCCAAAGTATGAACAAGTTGTAAAGTTTTAAATAAAACAAAATACACTTTTCCCATGTTTTACACTGTAGTTGTATTCCTGGATAGTTTGGTATATATTAAATCTGTGCAGAGCATATTTTGTCTACATGCAAAATAGTTGGGTTTGGGCTCAGAAATATAAACAGATTTTTCACCTGCATGAATGCCCAGTAGGACCTTTAAAAAAAGCTTGTGGGACATGAGACAATTGTTTATTGTATTAGAGCAGAGATCGACAAACTTTTATTGAAACGGCCAAATAGCATATACTTTTAAGTTTGGGGGACCATACAGTTTGTCAAAAGTACTCAACTCTGTCTCAGAAAGCAGCCATAGACAATACATAAATGAGTGGGAGTGCTGTGTTCAAATAAACTTTATTTACCAAAACAGACAGGAGGCCCCAAGCCATAGTCTGCCTCCCTCTGTACTAGAGTTTCTCACGTAAATGCCAAGCTCTCATCCACTAAACACCAGTTGCATTGTTCAATTATTGTGATGACAACAGCCACTTCTATGGAGCAATAATTACCCATCCCTCCCACCCTATCAGTTGAGAACTCCTGATCTTAACTATTCCTCCTGTTCGCTGCACTTGGCAAAGGCATTGAGCTTTCTGGTCTCAGCTCCTTTTCTATACCTTTCTGGAACACTTCTCCTCAATCTACTCTTTACTGTTTTTCTATCTTATGCCTAATTCAAGTCCCAGCTAACACTTTACCTCCCATCACTAAAGAAAGAATTTCCTTAAAAATCACAATCTTTTAGAAATAATTTCACAATCTTTTAGATTTCACAATCTTGTATAAATAATTTGGCATTAATATACTACCATATATTATTCTTCAACTTATGATTTATATGTTCTACCTCCCATCTGCAAGGCAGGTTCCTTGTGGGAACAAACTGTTATTTAATAATCTGTCATGTTTATAGATTCTAACTTACTGATTTTCCTTAAGTCACTTACTATTGTAGAGGGATTACCATGCTAGATGTTGAGGGTACAGCAGTGAACAATCAGACAAGGTCTCCGCCCTCACTATGATTACATACTTTATAGAGTGGAAAGAAAATTTCAGATTCCAATAAGAATTATAATGGAAATAAAAATAGGGTGTGATGTGGAGAGTAAAGAAGCATAAAATAATGGTCAGCCACTAATTTAGATAAATGGACAAAGAAACCCTCTCTGAAATGGGATGTTTTAATTGACCCCTAAATCTAAAAAGAGCCAGGGAGCAGCATTCCAGCCATGGGGAAGAACATGCGTAAAATTCCTTAGACAGGAAACTCTGTAGCATGTTTGAAGAAAATCAGTCATACAGGACTTGAAACAATTTTAAATAAGGGATTGACATAATATGATTTTAGTTTTCAAAAATATTATACAGGTAACAGAGTAGAGAAGGGACAGTAATAAGGCAAGAGAAGTGAGGTGTATAATTAAGAAGCTATTACAGAAGTCCAAGGAAGAACTGATGATATCTTGGACTGGGGGTAGCAGTGGAGAAAGAGAACGTGGACAGATTTCAGGTATCACTTAGAGAGGTAATCAACAGGGCTTATTCATGGCTAGATTTGGGTAGAGGCAACACTAGATGCTGCTATTACTAATACAGGGAGAACATGGTTTCAGTTATAGTGGGAGGATCATGAGTTCCATTCAGATGTGTTAAGTCTGAGATGACTTATACAATGATTGATTTTTAAAGATTAAACTAGCCTTGTATTCCTGAAATGAATCTCAGTTGGTAGTGATGTATTATCCTTTTTATATACTGCTGTATTCAAGAGAAGATGCCAAATAGGCAGATGGATATATGAAATGGAGATGAAGACAAGGTCTTAGCTAAAGAGATGCATGTATAGGATTATCAACTTATGGCTGCTCTTTAAATTCACAAAATAAATAATATCACTCAGGACAGGGTGCTTGTTAGGAAAAAAAAAAAAAAAAAAGAGGCCCTTTCCTGTCCTGAAACTCCCCCTAACTCAGAGAAAGGGTCAGCCTAAGAGAAAAACCTACCTACTTCGAAAATCTGATGTCACAGAAAGAGACTGTTTCAACCATGCAATCTGCTGAAAGGTTGAGTAAAATAAGACAGAGGTATACACTTGACAAGAAGCAAGTGACTGATGAACTTTATAAAAACAGTTTCTGCTAAAGATCAATGATGGAAACAAAATTAAAATTGAAATAAAAGGAGAATAAGAGGTGAGAGAGTAGAAATAGACACAAGATTTTCAAAAATGATACATGTAAATCATATCAATAATTGTGGGAAACAAACCAAACCAGTGACAGACTACATTTAGTTCATCAATACGTTGATAAGTTATTGCAGCAAACCACCAATTTATCTTATTATGGATGAAGAGAATAATATCTGTGATCCCTTCAATGCAAAAATAAACTGAAGTCCTATGTCAAGATAATCTGCACTTTTAAAAATGTAGTAGAGGTAAACCTACTTATCCTAAAAGTTATTAAACTGAACTGAAAAGTTCCCACTAATAAAAAAAAGAGATATTTTATTTTATTGGAATACAAAAGCCTTTCTGTGCAGGTAACAAAGCAAAGACAGAGCTATTTAATTTCATAAAAATTGAAATCTTATATGTAGTAAATAACTACATTATAAAAGAAATTTTAGAAAATAACAGACTAGAGGAAAATATTACAACATAAATGACCCTAATATATAAAGAATGTCTATATTATCTTCTTTCCAATCAGAAAAACCAATAAAAGTACAGTAAAGGACAGAAATAAAGAAAGAAAAGAAATTCAAATGACTACTAAGACGGTATGACAAATCCCCATTTTTAAGAACTTTCCTTAAAAATCATCAATACAGAATAATGTTAAACTAATATCTAAGGAACTCTAAAAATAATAGCAGACATACAAAATTCCTCAATTACCTAGATAGCTTCACCATCAATACACAGCATTTTATTCCACATCTGAGCATACAGCAGATAATCTTGTTTCATTTAACATGATTGATATGACTGCAAGAGATGCTGATTTTTAAATTTCAGTTTACACATTTTAATGAAAGATACAATCGTGTAATTTTAAAACTCAGCATATTTAGAGGTGTATAATATTAAAATAGCTATGGGGACCACAGAAACACAAAAGCAAAATCAACAAGGAAAAGTGCCTACCTTCCCTGATAGCCGTGAAAGGTGTCCCTTCTTCTTCCTGCAGCCTGATCACCTTCAGAGCTACCAACTTCCCATTTACCCTGCGAGAAATGAAAGATAAGTGAATCCATGAATATATGTGCTCATTATAGTTCTAATTGTCTTCCTTGTAATTTATAAAACTAAATAAATTCGCTTTTATGCTAAAAATGTCAGTGACTCAACTATAACGCCAAAGCAAGGATAGTTTCAATAAGGCTGGTAATTCTATATCATCATAAATATTCACATTTTAAATATTCATACTTGCACAGGCCAAGATTTAACTGAAGTTTTCTGTGATTCACTGTGTTCCTTCCAGAATGAAACTGGTATTTAACCAAATCACCACACTTGATAATTATTTTCAGATTAATTAAAAATCATGCAATCAAAAATAACTCTGTTCCTTTGTTTCTCCAATAGCTCCCTCTTTGTTCCTTCTGCTGAAATGTCTTCATTTTCAGTCTTTAGCTGAGGTCATTCAATTCCCAAGGACAGAAACTTGACATTCTTCTCTCTCTCTCAACAACACCCATTCCCATTTTTTCCTTTTTTTTTCTTTTTTACTACAACCTCCTAAAATTATATTTGGTCTAGTTGTGTTTTATATTACAGTATGTCATCAAAAAAGTTATGAATATTTTACCATTACAAGATTACACAAGACCTATCCAAAGCAGATGGTCCTTCCAGACACATTCTAAATATGTGTTGGCGCCAATTAAAAGTAAGATTGTGCTATGGAGATAACTTTTTATCCAGTCAATTCTGTCATCAATCAAAGACGTTAACTATCTATATTAGTCCCCTCCTTCAGTGTTCTATTTTCTACCTACACTGGGCCTAGAACCATACTTTATTTGGTTTGTTTGTTAATTAAAATAGGAAAAAACAAAAGCACATATATAATTCTCAGTGGATTGGTTCCAGGATCCCCTCTGATACCAAATCTGAGGATGTGCAAGTCTGTTACATAAAATGCTGTAGTGTTTGCATAAAACCTGTGTGCACCACCCATACACTTAAAATCATCTCCAGATTACTTATAATACCTAATACATTATAAACACTATGTAAATAGTTGTTATACTGTATTTTTTACACATATCATTTTAATTGTTATATTATCAATTTAATTGTTATATTATAGTATTTTCTCCCAAATATTTTCAATCCAAAGTTGGTTGAATCCAGATGCAGAAACCTCAAATATGGAGAGACAACTGTATTAAAAATGCAAAAGGTACAAAATATATAGACTTCCATATATATGTATCACACATATATATACACATAAATATACACATATACACACATACACAAACAGTAGTATACAATACAGAGCAGTATACAATACAGAGTACACTCTATATTGTTTATGTCACTTAACAACATACTTTGGTGACATAAATTCAGAGAAAACTGCCTTTTGCTTTTGAAAACCACAGGGTGTTCTTATGTATGAGTATATCATACTATATTTAATCCCAGTCCTCTATTGATAGCTATGTAGCTTGTTCCCAAATTTTGCTACCACAATGATGCAATAAATATTCTTGTATGTGTAATTACATCTATGTAAAAATATGTTTGTTAAGATAAATTCCTAAAAGTGCAATTGCAAGGTCAAAGGTACATGCATTTCTAATTTCCAATTTTGATGAATATTGGAGAATCATCCTACATAGAGGATACCAATATAAATATTTGGTATCCTTTCCTACAGCAAATAGAGCTTATCTGCTTCTCCTCCTTCACCTACGCTATATGTTCTCAATGTCTGATTTTGCCAATCTAATAGGTCAAAAATGGTTTCTTGTTGCAAGTTAAATGGCTACCAAAGATCTCTAGAGGTTAAAGAACTAGCAAAGGAGAACTTATGTGGGCCAGAGAATCCAGTATCTGAGTTTGGAAGAATTTGAATGTCTCTTTTTTAAACCTACATCTATTTGGTCTGTTTTTGCTCAAAAAATAAAAACTGCCATAGACATAAAACCCAAAACAACAAGGAATTCATCATAGTTGAACCATCTTAGTGGCATTTCTCATTGAATGGATTACAGACATACATTATTACTGGTTACAGTAATGGGATAGGGAGACTGATTATAAGGCTCCACAACATACCATCTCCTCAAGGTTAGGAGTTGTGTTTCTTGTTCCTCCTGCTTTTAGCAGAGAGGACAGGCCTGCTGCTTTTCTGTTCTGCAAACTCTTCTCTTGAGTATATTTTTCTTGATTTTTTAAATCCTGTTTGTGCTCTAGGTACAGGCAAAAAAAAATTACTATGTAAATGGGGTTCAGCTGGAGACTGTACCTTGTACTCTTCACTTCGTCTTTTAGGACTAAGCACTTTGGCGGGGCTTGACACTGGGATGCAGTTAGTGCTGACCTCTGCATGAATTTTTCTCAGCCCAGTTGAGCTCATCACTGGCTCCCTGAGGAGGCAGTAACTGATTCCAGAATGCTTGGAATTTTCTCCTCATTTACAGATACTTTCCCCTCACTCATAGAACACACACACAACCTTTTTCCCACAAAGCTTTCCATTTCTCTTGAGAGCATTAACTGTATGGATCATGTATTGTGAACTGAGTTCTAGAATATAGGCACCACATGCTTCTGTAGGTTGTATACTTAAAGCACATTCTCAGGCATGAAACTATGATTGCCTTGTAACACAATGAAAAGACACCAGCCTTTAACTGAATCAACACTCATTTTTTAAGTGCAACTAAAGATGGATTCCCCCTAAGTAACTTCATTGACTAATTTGTATTATTTTCATAGTGGAAAGGGTCTTTGAAAAGATTTTCTATGATAACTGCATAAAAAAACAAGACCTAAGTTCATGGAATTCATATTCTGAATTCTCCATGAATTGAACCTCCAAGTGTTTGTTTTTAATAAGTTATGATCATCTCAACAGTTCACGACACTGAGATTTTATGTATTACATCATTTGAAACTAAAATTTCCTTAAAATATATACTACACCGTAAGTTCCAGAAACAAAGGAGACTTTTTCTGTTTTATCAACTGATATGTGCCCAGTATCTAGCACCTTCAGGGCACAGAGTAGATTCTCAAAATATTTCACTGGATGAATATTGACGCTGTTATAATAGTATACCGACATTTTCCTCAACATACCTGCAAAATAAGTCCAGAATAAATTACTAAAAGTATTATTTCCAAAAAATTTCAAAAATACCAAAATTTTATAAAGTTTTCAACATCTTTCATGTTAGTTTTAAATGTTTATTTTCTTTTTACAAATAAAAGATGTGGTCTCTTTATATTTACTGCATCTATATATAGAAAAGTTTTATTTCCTTTAAGTTTTAGAATTTGTAGAATGCTTTGTTAATTGTTTTTGCACCCAGCAGACATGTTTCAAAACACTCACTAACCTTTAATAATCTGAGCCCAGACCACTAGTCTTTTCTACTACTGCTTCACTGGTTTTTCATTAAGAATTGTATTGATTATCAAATTGCTCTTTAACCTAAGAGTCATTGTGACTTTCTCCTTTCTTAATTAGTTTTTATCTATATGTCTCAACACTCAGCAACTACGGAATCTCTGTTTTAAAGCCTAGTAAAAATGTTAAGTCACTGGGTCCACTTTTAGAAAAGGTACCTGCGGAAAAAAATAACATTAAGAAATTTTTTAATAGTCTACCTTTTGTGCATGTATATTTTAAATCTTTTTTTTTTTTTTTTTTTTTTTTGAGACAGGGTCTCACTCTGTTGCCCAGGCCGAAGTGTAATGGCATGATCATGGCTCACTGCAGCCTCCAGACTCCATCTCCTGGGCTCAAGAGATTCTCCTACCGCAGCCTCCAGAGCAGCTGAGACTACAGAGCCATGCCACCACACCAGGTTAATTTAAAAAAAAAAAAAATTAGAGAAAGGGTCTCATTATGTTGCCCAGGCTAGTTTTGAACTCCTGGGCTCAAGTGATCCTCTTGCCTCGCTCTCCTAAAGTGCTGGGATTACAGGTTGTGAACCACTGCACCCAGCCTTATTTTAAAGTTTAGTATGGCCTGAAATATTTGAAAGTGTAAGTTACTAACTCATTTACAAAATGGAAATTTTTAAAGATATCACAAAAGATACATTACTGTACAAAAAACAAAATGAACATTGTGTCTTCTAATTATCTTGGGGATTTAACCTGTTTTATGAAAACTTAAAACATGTAATTCAAACATCGATTTAAATAACTTGAAATAATCACAAAATTCAAATTGAATCAATAAATTAGAGCTGTTTACAGAAAAACACTGAAGATCCCTCTTCAACAAGTCTTATTAATTAAATCAAAGGCTAATGAACAGAAGGCAATCAGGGCTTGATTACCAGTGGAGATGTTAATTCAGGTAAATAACATGATGAAAAAAGGGCTCTAAATTGTGCTAATATTACCACAAAACGTTCTACTGCAGTTACTGCCAAATTTGCCTGTAGTTGCTTTAAGCTGTATAGAGAGCCATTTTATTTCAGAGATTCTTTATGCTTATTCTCTTATTTTTCCAGTAACTGTCATTCCCAGCTTGGCCCAAAGGAGCCGTGACTCATTACTTTATTCTGCCCATCACGCAGCATGAGTTCCAAAGTGCTGTACCAAGAAAAACAGAATTGGGCAGGAGTGGGGAGAGTATCTCCATGCACAGTACATGGGGACATTGGGTAGCCAGGTAGAGCCAGGCTGAAAGGGGATCCAACTTTCAAACTGTTTCTAAGCACAAAGCACAAATCCAAATCCGTCAATTTCAGAAACTTTGTCCACACATCTGTGTGCCCTAAATGTGTAAATATAAAATTTTCTTGTGGGAGTAAAGCAAAGTCTAGAAGCTTTCAATAAAGAAAACAGCCTATTTATTTTCTCGTCCATTCATTTGTTCATTTAATGTTTTGCAAAAACAATAAAGGAAAACTCCCCACTTAGCTCAAAGTACATTTTCCAGTTTCAAAAGAAACTGGTTATGAAGCTCAAAGAGAACTTTCTTAAGGAAAAAAATTCTCAAAGGAAAGCCTAAAGGTCTTCTATTCCATTAGTTACTTCAAATTAATAGAATAACTTAGCACAAGAAAACAAAATTACAAATATTATCTGGGTCATCTTTGAAAATAGTGTCCATGAGCTAACACCTAGAAGAAATTATGTCTAGAGGATATGAAGGAAATTAAAGCAGTATATCCAAAATAAATTTAATATACTCTGGGAAATTTAATATATTCTGCTTCTCTCTTCCATTATGATTTTGTATCAAGAGAAACTGCAAAGGAAAATAAGACCAAGTACAGATAGATACAATGCTCTTGTTTCCTTGCCGTATTGGTCTAGAGGCAATAGAAGGAAATGTAGATGCTACGGAGGGAGGGTCAGTAGAAAGCTGGAGTAGGGCAAGGACAATATTTTCAGAAGAATTTACAGATTTTTGGCAAAGTTATTAAAAATATTTTTAAAGTTATACTAATAGTGTTTCCTTTATTAATTCCCTCTTTATATGCTAGTGAAAATATTACACACATATTTCAAAAATTAAGCTTAAATATTCATGACATTGTTACTGTCATCTAAATTCAATTCTTATTCAGGTGTGAATAAGAAGTCATCTCAATACTGTTTTAACGTTTACTCTTCAGGAATATCCCAAAAGTGCTTACTACTATATTTTATTCTAGAAATATAAATTAGAATTTCAAGGTAAACTGTCAGTAATTGCACCTTGTCGTAATCAAAATCAAAGTAATACAGAGAGAAGTGGAAGAAGACTAAAACTAGTTTGTCTTAATTTCTTTTTAAAAAAACTTATGGATACATTATAGTTGTACATATTTACAGGGTATATGTGATATTCTGATATAAGCATACAATGTGTAATAAGCAAATTATGGTAACTCAGGCATCCACCACCACCTCAATTATTTATCATTTCTTTTTGTTGGGAACTTTCCAAATCCACTCCTCTAGCTATTCTGAAATATGCAATAAATTATTATTAACTATAGTCATCCTATTGTGCTACCAAACGGTCTTACTCCTTCTATGTAACTATATTTTTGTGCCTATTAATCAACCCCTCTTTATCCTCCATC
Organism: Rhinopithecus roxellana; assembly: GCF_007565055.1. Lineage (NCBI taxonomy): Eukaryota > Metazoa > Chordata > Mammalia > Primates > Cercopithecidae > Rhinopithecus > Rhinopithecus roxellana. The sequence continues at coordinate 120,575,639 of NC_044554.1, read as the reverse complement.
TCTCCACTACCCTTGCCAACCTCTAGTAACCATCATTCTACTCTACCTCCATGAGAAAAATTTTTTAGTTCCCATATATGAATGAGAACATGTGCTATTTGTCTTTAGCGCTTGGCTTATTTGCCAACTTAATATTCTCCAGTTCCACCCATGTTGTAGCAAATGACCATATCTAATTCTTTCTTATGGCCGAATAATATTCTATCACATTTTCCTCATCCATTCATCCACTGATGGACACTTAGGCTGATTCCATACCTTGACTATTGTGAACAGTGCTGCAATAAACATGGGAGTGCAGGTATCTCTTCAACACATTGATTTCCTTTCTTGGATAGATACACCTGGGAGTGGGATTGCTGGATCATATGGTAGTTCTAGTTTTTTGAGGATCCTCCACACTGTTCTCTATAGTTGCTGGACTAATTTACATTCCCACCAACAGCATACAAGCATTCCCCTTCCTCCATATTCTCATCACTATTTGTTATAGACTGTCTTTCGGATAAAAGCCATTTTAACTGGAGTGAGATGATATCTCACTGTGCTTTTGATTTGTACTTCTCATATTTTTAATGATGCTGAGCACTTTTTCATACACCTGTTGGACATGCATATCTCTTCTTTTGAGAAATGTCTATTCAAATGTTTTGCCCATTTTTTAACCGATCTTTAGGAGTGTGGGGGTATTTTTTTTTTTTCTATTTGTTTGAGTTCCTTATGTATTCTGGTTATTAATCCCTTGTCTATTGAACAGTTTGCAAATATTTTTTCCCATTCTATAGGCTGTCTCTTCACTTTGTTGATTGTTTGCTTGTAGAAGCTTACTACTAAAAGAAAACATTGGGAAATGCTTCAGGACATTGGTTGGGCAAATAGCTCTTCAGTAAAACCTCAAAAATACAACCAAGCAAAGCAAAAATGGACACATCAATTTCTTTTTGAATAAAATCCAAAGATTAACAAAACAATAGTAGAATGGCTATTTATTAGGATGTGACTAACAATGCAAAAAGATTTAATGCAATGAGGAAAGGGCATATTCAATCAACAATTATTACCTATAAAAAGAATTGATTGCTACTAAGCATGATTCATCATTATCAATGCTTTATACACAAACTCATAATACTTAGAAACATAATATTAGAGTAGCATATAATGTTCATAAGAAAAAATTAAATTACATTCATTTCAGCAATTTTGAGCAACCCAAATTTACACCTTTCTAAAAATGAAATCTGTCAACAAAGGATTTTAGGGTCTTATCACTTTGCAATTAAAAGTAACCTCAGTAATCATCCAGGCTCCCAAAGGGACAAAAATATCCTCACTGGCTTGATGGTCTATCCTTGTACTCTCACTGCCTGGAACAAAGCAGTCCCTAAAAGATTTTGATGGAACCCCAACTCCTCTACAAAAATTCAAATTATTTAGTTCTTCCCTAAGTTGAGACAAAAATGCTTTCTGTGAGTTTTACTCTGATTCAAGATCTGAATCCACAAAGACTAAATAAACTAGGTCCTCTTCTATAGGACAGCCTTTCACTTAATGAAATTTTAATATCCCACCCCTTATTCAATAAATATTAACTGAGAGACTATGAGTCTGTGTGTGGGATAAAGGATAAACAATACAGACAAATCCCCCGCAATACAGTCTAGTCCCCTAGACTATTGACTAGAGCCAATAGTCTAGCCAAGGAAACAGACACAGAACACCTAAGTACAAAAATGACTGAGGCATGTCAAAGAGATTCCAGAGGCTCCCATTTGTCAAATGAAACAATTTGTGCATTACTAAAATAATACCTGCAATTTAAAGATATAAAGTATGTCTAAATTTATAAGTATTAAAATGAAACAAAAAAACATAATTGGTCATTTTGGAAGTCATTATAGAATCATTTCACTACTTAAAACCTTTTAATACACAATATATCAAGCATTTCCCTTCCCTTTCATATATACTGTACCTCAGTATAATTAAATATTGTAGTTGATTTTAGGAAGTTTCTCTATAGAGATACTACATGTAACAAATGAGGAAGGAAAGACAGAATTTAAATATCACCATTTTGCTAACCATAATCACTTAGTAGATAATCAACAGTTAGATTCTGACCAAGTCTAAATCTAACCACTTATTTAAAAGGCAAAAGGGAACAAGTTATAAATAACACCATTAGGAAACAACAAGGAAAACTCAGACTTCATAAAGTTCTATAGGAGAAACGAATCTGTTTCCTCAACAAATCAATTTCAAGGGGGAAAAAAGGCAGGGTGGGGCAACGCATGGACTAAAAGATTGACATATAGCTGCAATTCACTGCAATGTATAGACTCAATTTTTCTGGATTCAAACGAAGTGTATTTTAATACGGTATAGTTGATATTAAGGAACCATTTAATTTTTTACATGTTATCATATAATATTGTCGTGTGTTTTAAAACATGTTTATCTTTCAAAAAATAAAACTAATATAAAATAATACAAGGTCTGGGGCTTCTTTCAAAATAATTTCAGCAAATGAATATAGATGAAATATACTCAGTCATGAGTTGTCAATGTTTGAAGATGGGTGATGGCTTAATGGAAGTTTACTATGACTATGCTCTCTACTAGCTATTTTCTATAATAAGTTCTTTTTTAAAGAATACAATATGAATTGGTATAAACGTGATAAGGGAAAATCACAGCACACTATATAAAAGAAATAGGGAGGCTAGGGAAGGAAGATCACTTCTGACCAGGAGTTTGAGACATGCCTGGGCAACATAGCAAGACCCTTTCTCTCTACAAAAATTTAAAAAATAATCATCCTGATACCAAAGCCTGGCAGAGACACAACAAAAAAAGAGAATTTTAGACCAATATCCCTGATGAACATCGATGCAAAAATCCTCAATAAAATACTGGCAAACCGAATCCAGCAGCACATCAAAAAGCTTATCCACCATGATCAAGTGGGCTTCATCCCTGGGATGCAAGGCTGGTTCAATATATGTAAATCAATAAATGTAATCCAGCATATAAACAGAACCAAAGACAAAAACCACATGATTATCTCAATAGATGCAGAAAAGACCTTTGACAAAATCCAACAGCCCTTCATGCTAAAAACGCTCAATAATTCGGTATTGATGGAATGTATCTCAAAATAATAAGAGCTATTTATGACAAACCCACAGCCAATATCATACTGAATGGGCAAAAACTGGAAAAATTCCCTTTGAAAACTGGCACAAGACAGGGATGCCCTCTCTCACCACTCCTATTCAACATAGTCTTGGAAGTTCTGGCTAGGGCAATCAGGCAAGAGAAAGAAATCAAGGGTATTCAGCTAGGAAAAGGAGAAGTCAAATTGTCCCTGTTTGCAGATGACATGATTGTATATTTAGAAAACCCCATCATCTCAGCCCAAAATCTCTTTAAGCTGATAAGCAACTTCAGCAAAGTCTCAGGATACAAAATTAATGTGCAAAATTCACAAGCAGTCTTATACACCAGTAATAGACAAACAGAGAGCCAAATCAGGAATGAACTTCCATTCACAATTGCTTCAAAGAGAATAAAATACCTAGGAATCCAACTTACAAGGGATGTGAAGGACCTCTTCAAGGAGAACTACAAACCACTGCTCAGTGAAATAAAAGAGGACACAAACAAATGGAAAAACATACCATGCTCATGAATAGGAAGAACCAATATCATGAAAAAGGCCATACTGCCCAAGGTAATTTATAGATTCAATGCCATGCCCATCAAGCTACCAATGACTTTTTTCACAGAATTGGAAAAAAACTGCTTTAAAGTTCATATGGAACCAAAAAAGAGCCCGCATTGCCAAGACAATCCTAAGTCAAAAGAACAAAGCTGGAGGCATCACGCTACCTGACTTCAAACTATACTACAAGGCTACAGTAACCAAAACAGCATGGTACTGGTACCAAAACAGAGATATAGACCAAGGGAACAGAACAGAGTCCTCAGAAATAATACCACACATCTACAGCCACCTGATCTTTGACAAACCTGAGAAAAACAGGAAATGGGGAAAGGATTCTCTATTTAATAAATGGTGCTGGGAAAATTGGCTAGCCATAAGTAGAAAGCTGAAACTGGATCCTTTCCTTACTCCTTACACGAAAATTAATTCAAGATGGATTAGAAACTTAAATGTTAGACCTAATACCATAAAATCCCTAGAAGAAAACCTAGGTAATACCATTCAGGACATAGGCATGGGCAAGGACTTCATGTCTAAAACACCAAAAGCAACAGCAACAAAAGCCAAAATTGACAAATGGGATCTCATTAAACTAAAGAGCTTCTGCACAGCAAAAGAAATTACCATCAGAGTGAACAGGCAACCTACAGAATGGGAGAAAATTTTTGCAATCTACTCATCTGACAAAGGGCTAATATCCAGAACCTACAAAGAACTCAAACAAACTTACAAGAAAAAAACAAACAACCCCATCCAAAAGTGGGCAAAGGATATGAACAGACATTTCTCAAAAGAAGACATTCATACAGCCAACAGACTGTGAACAGACACATGAAAAAATGCTCGTCATCACTGGCCATCAGAGAAATGCAAATCAAAACCACAATGAGATACCATCTCACACCAGTTAGAACGGCAATCATTAAAAAGTCAGGAAACAACAGGTGCTGGAGAGGATGTGGAGAAATAGGAACACTTTTACACTGTTGGTGGGATTGTAAACTAGTTCAACCATTATGGAAAACAGTATGGCGATTCCTCAAGGATCTAGAACTAGAAGCACCATATGACCCAGCCATCCCATTACTGGGTATATACCCAAAGGATTATAAATCACACTGCTATAAAGACACATGCACACATATGTTCATTGCGGCAATAGTCACAATGGCAAAGACTTGGAATCAACCCAAATGTCCATCAGTGACAGACTGGATTAAGAAAATGTGGCACATATACACCATGGAATACTATGCAGCCATAAAAAAGGATGAGTTCGTGTCCTTTGTAGGGACATGGATGCAGCTAGAAACCATCATTCTCAGCAAACTATCACAAGAACAGAAAACCAAACACCACATGTTCTCACTCATAGGTGGGAACTGAACAATGAGATCACTTGGACTCGGGAAGGGGAACATCACACACCGGGGCCTATTATGGGGAGGGGGGAGGGGGGAGGGATTGCATTGGGAGTTATACCTGATGGGAGTTATATCTGATGTAAATGACAAGTTGATGGGTGCTGACGAGTTGATGGGTACGGCACACCAACATGGCACAAGTATACATATGTAACAAATCTGCACATTATGCACATGTACCCTAGAATTTAAAGTATAATAATAAAAAAGTTTATAAGTAAAACAAACAAACAAACAAACAAAAAATTTAAAAAATAGCTGAGCATGGTGGCACATGCCTGTAGTCCCAGCTACTTATGATGCTGAGGTGGGGGAACCACTAGAGCCCAAGAGTTCAAGGTTATAGTGAGCTATGAATATACCATGCATTTCAGCCTAGGCAACAGAGCATGCCCATGTCTTTTTATTTTTTTATTTTTTATTTTTTGAGATGGAGTCTCACCCTTTTGCCCAGGCTGGAGTGCAATGGTGCAGTCTCGGCTCACTGCAACCTCTGCCTCCTGGGTTCAAGCAATTATCCTGCCTCAGCCTCCTGAGTAGCTGAGATTACAGGTATGCACCACCACGCCCAGCTAATTTTCTGTATCTTTTGTAGAGATGGGGTTTCACCATGTTGGCCAGGCTGGTCTCGAACAACCGAACTCGTGATCTGCCCGCCTCAGTGCTGGGATTACAGGCGTGAACTACTGCACCCAGCTTCCCATCTCTTAAAAAAGAGAAAAGAAGAGAGAGAGAAAATAAGAGGCAAAAGAGAGAGGAAGGAAGGAAGGGAGGAAGGGAGGGAGGGAGAGAGGGAAGGAAGGAAGGAAGGAAGGAAGGAAGGAAGGAAGGAAGGAAGGAAGGAAGGAAGGAAGGAAGGAAGGAAGGAAGGAAGGAAGGAAGGAAGGAAGGAAGGAAGGAAGGAAGGAAGGAAGGAAGGAAGGTCTATTTTTACATTCCACAGGAAAGGATTAAGCTGAAAAAAGGAAGATAAAAGAATAAGCCAAGAACATTCCAGGCAGATGGAACAACTTGCACAAAAGCTCAGAGGGAGATAATGTGATGTGTTAAACAAAAATGAAGAAGGGAAGGAGGGAGGGAAAGAAAAAACCAGGGAGGAAGGATAGAGCTAGTGAGTTGTGGGTGGAAGAGCTAGAGAGAAGGACAGCAGCCAGATCACAAAGGGCCTTCTGGGCTGCATAAAGGACTGATACAAAAAACACTGAAAGATCTTAAGAAGGGTAACAGCATGATTAACTTCTGTGCCTGCAGCTCACTCGCTATGGTGTGGAGAATTCCTGAAGGAGCACACAGTGGGAGACGGAAGGGCAGTCAGAAAGCTGTTGTGGGGCTCTGGGTGAAACTTGGTGGCTAATACTACCAGGGTACTGGTAAGAGCAATGGAAAAAAAAGGAAAATGATATTTTGAAGACAGAAGAAACAGGCTGTCAGGATAAACTGAATTGGATTAGGGAAATTATAAAGGATGACTCCATAACTTCTTGATTTTAGCATCTAAGTGGATGGAGGTATCATTTATTGAAATGACTGAAATTAAAGGAGGAAAGATTTAGACAAAAAGTATCAAGAGTTCTGTCTGAGAAGAAGATCTTAGTCTGAGAACATCCAACTGGAAACATAAAGGAAGCAGTGGTATTTATGAATCTTAATCTCAATAGAAAAATCTAGGCCAGACATATAAATTTATGAGTTACTTGGGGGACTGGCAAGAGACAGCCAGTTTTCTGTTAAAGCAGAAGTAAACCCTCTGAAAAGAGGTAGAGAATATGTAGGAATTTCCTGATCAGAGAATAATGTTCTGTATCTAGAACACATGGAAAGAGCCTAAAGGATGGAGGAAAGGGACAGTATGGGGCATATATTAAGAAACATGAGCCGGGCGCGGTGGCTCAAGCCTGTAATCCCAGCACTTTGGGAGGCCGAGGCGGGTGGATCACGAGGTCAGGAGATCGAGACCCTCCTGGCTAACACGGTGAAACCCCGTCTCTACTAAAAAAAATACAAAAAACTAGCCGGGCTCGGTGGCGGGCGCCTATAGTCCCAGCTACTCGGAGGCTGAGGCGGGAGAATGGCGTAAACCCGGGAGGCGGAGCTTGCAGTGAGCCGAGATAGCGCCACTGCACTCCAGCATGGGCGACTATAGCAAGACTCTGTCTCAAAAAAAAAAAAAAAAAGAAAGAAAGAAAAGAAACATGATACTTGTAGATGGTTAAAAACAAAAAGGAAGAAGAATATGAGGATGCAGTCTGAGGAATAGTGGATGATCAGGGAGTTTTATATTTTGGGTAGCACCTGGGATATGACATAGTGATGTGAGGCAGAGCGGATTCCATCCTGGCAGTCTCTTGGAAGCAGTGCAATAGCGGTTACTGTTTTGGCTGCTGCTCAGCACAGCCGCCCCTGTGTGCATCAGGCAAAGCCTGGACAGGAATGGGCCGAGCTTTTGCAGCTGTGCAGATGACAAGGTACAGGTCCTCAACCTTGGCTACATATCAGAATCACCTGAGGAGATCTGAAACAACAATGCCTAGCCCCGCCCATGATTTAACTGGTGTGGGGTGGAGTCCTAGCATCTGTATTTGTAAAAACACCTGCAGTGATTCTAACATGCAACCAGGACTGAAAATCATTGTGTTAAACCTTCAGGTTCCAACACCAGCTTCTCACTGCCTCTCTTCCTTTGCCTGGTCTCTCCAAAACTGAAGTCTCCTTTTTATTATAAACATTCAAAAGTTTTTCAACTATTTTGAGTATCCTCATAGTTGAAAGCTCAGTGGTGAACAAATGAGTCAAGTCCTTACCACGTAAAAGAAATACTGAAACGGCACCTTACTGAAAAACGTACTACACTCTTAGGTATAGCTGAACAGCCTATTTTAGATCCACCACCAGCAACAGCACATCATTCAACTGCCTATAATCCTCCTATCTACCAGAACATAACTGGGAACATTTAGCAACATTTTAAAAATAAGCAGATATATAATAGCTTCAGTGTTCTGCAAGTCTACTAGCTTAAAAATCTGATTCAAACAAGGAATTAAGGTTATTTAAGTATGACTTTTTTTTTTTCTAACTTCTTGTCACTATTTTGCTTTCTAATTGTTCAGAAACCACCGGAACAATATTTTCATTAGAGAAGGGGGAAGAAGAAGAGCATGAAAGGGGAATGTGACACCATTTCCTTCGGTTCTGGTTAATAGATTTATCTTCTGTAAAGGTCTGGACATCTCAAGACTGCTAATGTCTCTCCAATTTTTCATAGTTCCTCAAAGATCACTGACAGTGATGAAACAATTTCAACTCCAAATTTCTTTAAAATTCTGTGAAACAGTCATTTCAAGTCCTCAATCAGAACTCCATAGAGAACCAAAGTACTATCAAATGTCCTAAGACATTTGTCAATTTAATTCACATCTATATTTGTTCTGCGCTTTCATGCTTGAAACGAACTCTCCTTGGAAACAATCATGTCAGGAGGTGAGTGCTTGCACTTTTTCTGTGACCTTTCTACCCCCACAACCCCTGTGTGTGTGAACTTTAAAGCAGAGTTCACACTCGGTTTCTAATTCTTCCACTTTTCTCATTGAGATGACTTGTGCTTATCTGCTTTGATGTTTGATTATTCAATTTTGAGAGACTTTAATCATCCATTTTAATACATTAACCTTCTGGAGTTTTAGGGCTGTGGGTTGTATACTTCTCAGGACCTTGAAAAGAAATACTTCCTAGATCCAAGGAACTGTTCCAGGTGGAGCAAGAAGTAACATGCATACAGCCCTTGAGGAGATTACCGGCTAACAGAGAAGACAGGAAAGTACCAAAATGAATGATGAAAGAAGGAAAAATTCTAAAGAAAAGTAAGGCAAAGTTATCAAGGACCAGGAATGGAAGAACTGCAAACACATCAAAAGAAGGCAAAGCACAGGAAAAATCCCCAAGTCATCCACAGAGGTAAAAAGTAGTTGTTTGCACATACTCTTGAAATTACTAGAGAAGGGCCGTGTTTGAAGAAATGGGATAGTTTCATAAAAAATAAGTAAATGTAGTTCCTTACGAGGAGTTTTTCAGATTGATTTTTCTCACATACTGAGATTTGAAACCTACTATATTAATTAGTTCTGTAAGTTTATACATAAATATAATACCCACATGTACTATGTAATACCCACATACACTGAAAACTATGAAGAAAGGAATTCTGTGAAGGCAAACCAACACCAAATAACAAAAATGAAGAAGAAGGAAGAAAGGGGGAAGGAGGAACCAGGTAGGAGGAGGGTGGGGGAGAACGAGGAGGAGGAAGAGGAGAAGGAGAGGAGGAAGAGGAGAAGAGGAGGAGGGGGGAAGGGGAGAAGGAAGAAGTATTTTTGTTTTTCTCTGGTCCTACTTTCAAGAATACTTGTCTGGAGAAACACATTACTGAGGTCTTTGAAAAGGCTGTATTTTACATTTCTAGAGAAATCAAATTTTCTCCTTCTGAGGTCAAGTTGCCATTTCAAATAGATTTTTATCTGTGGTAGCTTTTTATTTTCCCACAGAGACTGTTTTAGAAAAGCAGAAAAGAAATGGATATACTTCTTGATATTATCACTTGTCCTCAATCTGTGATTACTTATTACACTCTTGCTAATTCTTACATACTACATCTCATACTGTATCTAAAAATCAAAGTCAAATCCATTCATTCATAATTCTGTTTTAAAAGCCAAATACACCATCACGATGAGAGTGAATCATTACATGAGCTAGGATTAAAGAAAAGCAGATAAATCTGATGCTCAACTTTACAGCATTTCAAGCCTCCTGGTCCAAAGATGTGTTTAAAGCGTTCTGTTCCTGTTTCTCGAACAGAGTCATAAATGCCCCCCCTTTCTCTAACAGAGGCATACACGTCCAGGATCACACAAGAAAAGTCAAGTTTCCACTCTCATGAAAAAAAGCATCTCCAAAGAAGTGAAATGAGATGCACACACAAAAAAAAATCACATCACTGATTCGCCACTATCCACTATGCGGCAGACCCTGGGCCAAGGACTTCATGAGACTCTGAGGGGTCCCCAAGTACTCACTGCCAAATAGTATTAACCAGAGATTTTGCATGTCGCATTCAAAAATAGTCATATGAAATTAAGTGAAGCTTAGAACAGCAGGAGAAAACAATTAAAACAGCCCTCGAGAGTCATTAAGGCAGGGGTATTCAGAGTTCAGACTCTTCTCCACCCATTCTAATAGAGACCAAAACACACATACACACCCCTCCAGTTTAAGTTATAACCACAATTTTAAGCTAGTATTTTCTTTTTCTGGTTGCCTGCAAAGGCCCTTGGAGAACAAATAAAGAAAATTTCACAGTAGCCTGGTGAAAGTAATAGAGAGATATTAAGACAAGAGGATTATAAGTGATTTTTATTTTCCCCAATAAAAATGTATAACTTTCATACTTATAGGAAATGTTACTGTTGAATATATTCAAAATGAAATTAAAAATAATGTCAAGAAAAGCCAAATTTATTTACTTTAAGGCTTTTATGACAAAAAAAGGATTAGAGAACAATGCTACATGGCATTACTGATTACCTGAATCTAAAGCACTCTTATTCTAAAAATAAGGGTGTCACTTAAAATGGATTGTCTTACAGGCAAGACCATTATCAAATTAAAAAGTTATTCAATAAAATATAAAGTTGAAAAAGAACTACCTACACATGTTGAAGATCAGGTTTTATATTACTTCATATATAACTGAAGAGCTAAATAGATTTTTAAAAGAAAAACTTTTAAGAGTTATATATAACTGGTATAAGAAAGACCTATGCTGGCCAGGCATGGTGGCTCACACCTGTAAACTCAGCACTTTGGTAGGCCAAGGCAGGCAGATCACTTGCGGTCAGAAGTTCGTGACCAGCCTGGCTAAGATGGTGAAACCCCATCTCTACTAAAAATACAAAAATTAACCAGGCTTGGTGGCAAGTGTCTGTAATTCCAGCTACTCTGGAGTCTGCGGCAGGAGAATCGTTTGAACATAGGAGGCAGAAGTTGCATTGAGCTGGCATCGCACCACTTCACTCCAACCTGGGCAACAGAGTGAGACTCCATCTCAAAAAAAAGAAAAGAAAGAAGAGAAGAGAAAGAAGAGGAGAGGAGAGGAGGGGAGAGGAGGGGAGGGGAGGGGAGGGGAGGGGAGGGGAGGGGAGGGGAGAGGAGAGGAGAGGAGAGGAGAGGAGAGGAGAGGAGAGGAGAGGAGAGGAGAGGAGAGGAGAGGAGAGGAAAAAGAAAAAGAAAGAAAAGACCTATGCCAGTGTTACTTCTAAAACCTAGCAAACAAGCCAAAAAACAGTTCATTTGGAATGAACTGGTTTTATACACAGTCAATAAATTTAAAATCAAGATAATAGTCTTTAATTCAAAAATAGAGCCAGGCAAGGTGGCTCACACCTTTAATTTCAGCTAATTGGGAAGCTGAGGCAGGAGGATCGCTTGAGCCCAAGAGTTCAAGGCTGTAGTGAGCTATAATTTTGCCACCACACTCTAGAATAGGTGACAGAGCGAAACCCTGTCTCTAAAAATAAAGTAAAAGCAAAACTAGCACTGATGTTCAAATATCCACTATGCGGCAGACCCTGGGCCAAGGACTTCATTTATATTGTCTCATTTAATCACTCTAATACCTCTGTGTGATGGATACTATCATTATCTTCACTTTATAAAGAAACTGAGACACAGGATAGCTAAATAATTTGTTGTAAGTCACACAACTAGAAGAGGCAGGTTCACAATTTGGATCTAGGTGGTCAGACTTCCTAAGTTATCCGTGGGGTTGCAATAATTAAAGTATGAACCACAGAAGAAACATGTGTAGTCCACACTCTTATATTACTCCTTCATTCATTAAAGGCACTCTGCTTATAACAGTGTTTTTTTTTTTTTTCAAGACACTCATGATCAAATTATTTAATCTGAGAGTAGTGTCATTATTCTTGGTGGTTTTCAACTAATCATTCTTTACAAATGTCAAAATAAACCAATATATTTTAGAAAGACATTAATAAGTCCTATCCTAATTATAACACTGATTGATACATGTTTATGGCAGAATACTTGGTCAGTACAGAAAAATTTTTCGCCAATAGTAATCTCACTATTCAGAGTTAAATTCTTCAATGTGTGTGTATATTTTCTAGGACTTTTTCAGATGTAGATTTTTTTTTCCCAAAAACAACATTCTACAGAACTTTTATAGTTGGTCATCTATTTTGCTGTGGTTTAATAATATATCCTTTTAGTGGATGGGCTTAAGTAGAAACCCAGTGTATTAGTCTGTTCTTGCACTGCTATAAAGACATATCTGAAACTGGGTCATTTATAAGAAAAGAGGTTTAATTGACTCACAGTTCCACAGGCTGTTCAGGAAACATGGTTGAGGAGGCCTCAAGAAACTTACAATCATGGTAGAAAGGCGAAAGGGAAGCAAGCACTTTCCTCACTTGGTGCAGCAAGAGGAAGAGAGAGCGAAGGGGAAAGTGCTGCACACTTTCAAAATAACCAGATCTCCTGAGAACTCACTCACTATCACGAGAACAGCAACAGGGAAATCCACATGATCCAATCATCTCCCACAAGGTCCCTCCCCAAACATTGGGAATTACAATTCAACATTAAATTTGGGTGGGAACACACAGCCAAACCATATTACCCAGGAAGCCTCAGGTTCCAATAAGGTCACCCTTTCCTTGTAAGGAAAATGACCCCAACACTTCTTTCTTTCATAATGTTTCATGACTCCTGCATTTTGATTTATTGGTGAAAGCAATCTTGCTAGCTAGGCAACAGAAGACTGAGTGAGAAAGTGGTGTAGAGGCCTGGCAGGCACATGGAGGCAGAACCTATGGGGCACGATACCTCCGAGATGGCCTGGTGGAATTCAGTCCAGTGGGAGTGCTCTATTTACAGTGACAGAAGACAACCAATCATATCATCAAGACAACCAATCAAATCATCTCCAGGAGAATTCTGCTAGCAGATGTTACTCTATGGACCCAGGTACAGAGACTATATCCAAATGTTCAGTTGAAGACCTTCCTATGTCCTGACAACAAATCTCTATCCCAAAAGTCCATTTGCTCGTCTTGTCTCATCAACCTTAGCCTGACTGGAATGTTCCAAAATATGTTCCAATCATCACACAGGTAACTTATTAATTGAGCATCTATTTACAGTACTGTTGATAGCGACAGGAGGCAGACAAATTCCTAGGCAGACAGGAACGGGTTCCCAGTGAAACTCGACCTTCAAGCCAAGGACATTTTGAAGTCTGAACACCAAACTATCAGTTCCAGATAGAGTCCACTGACCAGAGTGAGAACTTCCATTCTCATTCAGTACACTCAGCCCCTGATTGGTGGTCCCAGGCCAAGCCTTCATTTCAGCCCCTGACTGGTCCCAGGCCAAGACTTCACTTCAGCCCCCGATTGGTTCTTTACACTATCATACCTCTTTCTGAATGGTGCTTTTCCCAAGTCTATCCATAAACCAATTGACACACATTTGACCATTCTAAGCCCATAAAAACCCTGGACTCAGGCTTGCAGCCAGCAATCCACTTTTGGGTCCCCTCTCACTGCTGAGAGCTTTCCTTTTGTTACTCAACAAAATTCGACTCTGACTTACTCATTCTCCAGTGTCTGTGTATCTCATTCCTCTTGGTCATGAGACAAGAACTCAGAACTCACCAAATTGTGAGAGTAAGAGCTGTAACACTACCTCCAGCTCGCCAAACTCTGGGAGTGAAGAAGCTGCAACATTTCAACAGGTACTGAAGAGTAAGTTGATATATATGAGGAACTAAAAGAGATACCAAGCAAGGGAGTAACTGAATCATGCAAGAAGTGTTAAAGAAAAAATTATTCTGATCCTTGTTTAAATAGTAAAAAAGACTATTGTGATAGGTGTCAAGACAATTGCATGGGGAAAGAAAGATAAGGGTCAACTCAGGATACAAAGAACAAGTGAGGACTTATACCCAGAAGCAGGCTGGGGAATTGGTGGATGGAAAATTACTAACAGGAGACATCAAGGCTAGAAGGAATTCTTGCTGAGCTGACATAACATGATTCTTACTGAGGGCAGGCAGGGTGATCAGACATCAGGGTGAGGGGATTCTCTCTAGACTGACTAAGCAAGACTCTCACTAAAACTGGTCTGTGAAGCCCTGTCAAGGATGGGGGCCAAAGGTGACACCTAGCTGAGAAGAGGGCCTGGAAGAACCTGACAAAGTTCGGTCAGAGAGATAGTCTTGCCAGAAGTCAGAAAAGTTTCCTGGTATAGATGGAGTTTGAGTTAAACCTTGCAGATGGGATCGGTTGTAGGCATGTAAAAAGCAGACACAAGCCACTTAAGCGTGACGGGGTCTATCATGAACAAAGATGCAGAAATGGGACAGCAAAGCATATTTAAAGCCTGGAGAGCAGAAACAAAGGAAGCGGTAGGGATATGGAGAAAGATAGCAGACTCCAGAGGGATGTGGATGCTGGGTCTACTGCAAGATCAATCCAGTTAAGTAACGTGATAGTTGATCTTGCTGGACGTTAATCAACTTTGTATTACTACATTTTTTTAAAGTAGAGCTTTGAATGAAGATAAATAAGAACCAGTGAAGTAAAAGCTAACATAATCAACAATGTTCACCTGAAGAAGTTAAAAATACATTTTTAATCCTACCCAATAAAGGTCAATTAACTGAGTTTGTAAGTCCACTATATAAACCTCAGAACAGACTATAACATTAATGTACTTATAAGATAAATACATTAAAAAGTTAATAAATTTCCAAGACCAAGACTTCACTACTGTAGTTATACACACATACTATAAAATCTGGTAGCAAATCTTCATTGTAATTATTTGAAAACCTGAATACACAATTTGTTAAAAACGTCTAAGCTACTTCCAGGGCTTTACAAGCAATTACACGTGTGTTCATCACCACCAAACAGGACATTAGCATCCCTTTTCTACAGAGCAATCTGCTTTGCTGGGTTTAGTGCTACAAAGTAAGGCAAACTGGCAAGGTCTTAAACAAGAAGCGATTCAGTAATGTTAAACCTCAGCTACCAAATCTAGCATCTAATAAAAAAAATCTAATTTCCTTTTACGTGAGAAAAAATAATTTGGCCACTTTGAGGACAATTCATGTTTATATGGCTTTTCCTTGGATAGATGCCTTTCACACAAGTTGGCTTCAATAAACACTTCAGGAGTGAATGAAGTCCAACTATCTCAAATAAGGAATAAAACAGCAAACAACTACAAAGGACAAATTACATCAGCTTTCTCTGTTCATAGGACCATTTATAAAATAAGTAAGCAATCACCTAAGTCAGCCAGGGGCGGTGGCTCATGCCTGTAATCCCAGCACTTTGGGAGGCCGAGGCAGATGAATCACCTGAGGTCAGGAGTCCAAGACCAGCCTGGCCAACACAGCAAAACCCCGTCTCTACTAAAAGTACAAAAATTAGCTAGGTGTGGTGGCACATGCCTGTAATTCCAGCTACTTAGAAGGCTGAGAGACAGGAGAATCGCTTAAATCCAGGAGGCGAAGGTTGCAGTTAGCCGAGATCGTGCCATTGTATTCCAGCCTGGGTGACAGAGTGAGGGCTCAGTCAAACAAAAAAAAAAAGACAGAGGAGAGGAGAGAGGAGGGGAAGGAAGGGGAGGGAAGGGGGAGGGGAGGAGGCAGGGGAGGAGAGGAAGAAATCACAGAAGTCAGCTTTCCTAAATGTTTCTCCTTTGTGTGTGTGTCAGTCCTCACAGTCACTAAGAGAAAGCATTCTGATATGTTTTTCACTTAAGTTGAAAATGAGTGTTAGAAGAATACAGTACCTAGCTTCAGGGGCAACATATACTCAAAAGCAGTTACATATGTGCTCAGTTTTCACCCAAAATGAGCAATGAATACAACTGGCATGACTCTTCTCCAACTGAAACAGATGGGAAATCAGTAGTCATCCTTCCATAACAGCACCTTAGATACAAATGCTAGCCCAGAAAATAAACAGGATTTTGGCTTGTGTAATACATTAGCTTATAAAAAGAAGTTTTTTTAAGAGTAGCATATCTGTAAATTAGGTAAACTGAATATAAATATCTAAATTTTTGTATGTAAAATACCTGCAAACAAAGGTTTTAATCACTGATTAGTAACTGTCTACCATTTGTCTCTTAATTTCAACTCTTTTGTTCAAAAAAGCCTGGAATGTAGCTATATAAAAATTACTATCAAAAATTAACACTATAAAAGTAATGTCCTGTGTCCATGGTAGATAAACAACTTAGTCTGCTTATAATACATAGGATTACCTTTCCTTTTATCTTTGTTTTCAAATACACAAATTTTAAAAGGAAACATATCATTTATTGTCTTCATTTTACCACGATTTTAAAAATCCAGACCACTGATTAGTCAGCTGAAGTCACGGATTTTGAATCTAAGAAAGTGAGGGAACACAATTGCTTAAGTGTCAAATATGCATCCAATTGGGATGCTATAAAAATCACCAATTTTGAGTGACTAAAAAGAAAATACAAATTGGCCAGGCGCGGTGGCTCACGCCTGTAATCCCAGCACTTTGGGAGGCCAAGGTGGGCAGATCATAAGGTGAGGAGATCGAGACCATCCTGGCTAACACAGCTAACACGGTGAAACCCCGTCTCTACTAAAAATACAAAACATTAGCCGGGCGTGGTGGAGGGCGCCTGTAGTCCCAGTTACTCAGGAGGCTGAGGCAGGAGAATGGTGTGAACCCAGGAGGCAGAGTTTGCAGTGAGCTGAGAATGCACCATTGTGCTCCAGCCTGGGCGACAGAGTGAGAATCTGTCTCTCAAAAAAAAAAAGAAAATACAAATTATAGCGAATATTCAAAAACAGAGGACAATTCATTCATTTCAGATAATGGAATGGCTCCAACTCTGAAGTACAGTAAGAAAGTGGCAGATGAGAAACTGAGACGCCCAACTTTTCAGTGCAACTATTAACAACGAGATATGTAAACAGGCCCATCATTCATCCTGCCAACTCTGCTTTCTCCAACTTTCAAAAATAATCTCTGCTACCTCTCTGAACTTTCTTTGTAATATACACACACCCACACTCACACACATGTGTACAAATGCATATAAATCCAGGAAAAGTTTTTGAAAAGTAGAAAGGGAAACATAACTACACAGGCTGATCATTAAGTGTTTCCTGACATTATCTCTAAATAGAGATCTGGCTGTGCCAGCTACAATAATTAAATATATAACTATAAACATCCTCTACAAAACCACGTCTATTGGATGAAATAACCTTAAATACAGTGGTTCTCTCCAGGTCTTATTAATTAAACGAGCCCTTTTTTAACAGAGGGTCAATGGTAAGTTAGTCTAGGTCACATCAATCATCACAAAAGTGATTAACAATTTAAGAAAGTTGTATCTAACAGTTTATGTGAATAAATACATGTAAACAATATAAATACACCGACGTAGATACAAATGTACAAGGAAGTGACTTAAAAAATAAGAACAAAGGTAATGAAAAATTGGCAAGAGTTTCAAAGGACACAACAGGTACAGAGAATCAATGTCTCCTCTTAACTCAATTCTGAAAACTCAACTACATTTACAGCAAGAACTGGGGTATACTTCGGGTGGAGGCTCAAGAGGGCTGAGATTCTGATTTACTCCAAAACCTATTAGAAAAATTTTTATTTTTATTTTTTCAGGTATAGTTCTTACTGTAATATTAGTTCCTATGTTATTTGTGAGAAGGATAAAAGGGTTGAAAGGTGCTGGCGAGTCAGAAGTTATGTTTGTCATATGCTTATATGGCAATGAATAAAAAGGTAGTAAGAGAAATGGATCCCATCAAATCTTGGGCTGAAGTCCACATGAGAAGGCAGCAAAGGCATAGAAAATCTTGTCCAAAATAAACCTATCTGATAGGGAAGGTGAGCAGTGACTGCTCTATTTCACGCAGGCACCTACTATATCAAAACTCACAAATCACTTGGGTGAAAAAAGGGGGGAAATAGCTATGATGTCACTGTGGAATTGCCTAGAACAGTGGAGAATATTAATAAAAAATGACTAGAGAGAAAAAACAGCATTGATACAGAGGGAAAATAAGAGAATTATCTAAGAAACTGGCTACACACCCTAGAGTTAATCATTAACAAGGAAGGTATAAGGTACATGGATGTGCTTTGGTCAAGAAACAGGCTGAGGCAGACATCCAGGCCTTCATGACTCAGCGAGCTTAGGACACAGGCACATACTCCACTTGTTAAATAACCTGTTTGTATAAGTTCATACTTGGCTCTAAGCCATTTTGTCTGTTAAAGGTATAATTGCCCGGCTGATGCTGTGCACTGGGGGCTAGGTTCAGCACAGGTCAGCATGGCATGGCTTGGCTCTTGCACCTAGAGAAAAAGAGGTACCACAGTTGTCCATCTTGCAGACAAACAGAGGGGAGCCAGGGTACTGCATGGCTTGACATGGCTCACATTCATGCCCAGAGGGAAGAAGTCAAGCTGCTGACGCTGAAGACAAGGGAGAGCTGGCCGCACGGCTGTGTGTGGGAGCAGCCAGAGCCCCAGAGCTGCCTGCTGAGAGGAGCTGTGGAGCTGAAGCAGACAGCCAAGATAAAGGCGGACAGTGTGTTGATGCGAGAGCTGCTGAATAAAACCATATTCACCTGCCTATGTCCCGCCGGGTGTTCTTTCAGCTATCTGCCCATCTACCCGCTCCCCTCGGACCTTGGCTGGGGCTCAAACCTGACCCTGGACCTTACAATTGGCATAGTCATGGCATGACAGAAGGGTAGGATAACAACAGATTTCAAGAAAGCAGATTTTGAAATTTTACAAAAAATGATAAAAGTTAAGAACTCAGCTCTGGAGTTGGATTAACTGGATCTGAATTCTGGCCCTGGCACTTAGTTGTGTGATTACAGGCAAATTACTCAAACTTTATGGGTCTCAGTTTCTTCACCTGTAAAATAAGGGAAATTGTATTATCTCAAATCTCTTCTAGGACTGTTATAAGAAATGAAAAAGAAGTAGCTGATATTCATTGAACATTTATGTGAGACAATGTTCTAAACATTAAATGTATTTGCTTATATATATTCTTCACAGCTGCATGAAATCAATTCTATTAACCCTATTTTTACAGGTGAAAAAAAATGGAGTGTCCAATAAATAGCAGCTTTATTTCATAACTTTAAATTACAAAGAGAGAGGTGGTATCAAGGAAGAAAATTCACAAAAAAAGAGATGTCATAAAAAAAATCACAACTAGCATCAATGAAGAAAATGGAGCAAAGAAGAAAAACAAATGTGCTACACAAAGAGTTCCATGATGTACCTGAATTTCAAAAGAATATGAATAAAAATAAGAGATATTTAAGAAGGATAATTTTCTTACAGGTCTAGATTCTAAATGAGATGAAGCTGACAATAAAAAGCTATTTCATATCTACACATTATCAGGAAAAGAAAGAGGAAGACCAATTACATGGAGCAAATGAAATAAAGTTCAAGTGACAGAGAAAATAGAGCTTCTCAGATTTCTTCATCAATAATATACTGCAAGTGTTTCCTTAATAACTTTTTCTCTTTCTACTGACTCCTTTGTCATAGTCTATATACATACTCGATTATTTTCCATTTAGTTTAAAACTGAAACAACACAAAACACTTCTCCCCTTTCTTCTCGTTCTCTTTTCTTTCCCTGCCTCACTGCTAAAAAGAGTAGCTTATATGTATTTCACCCTACCTTTTTCATCCCCGATTCTCTCTTCAACACAAAACAATTAATATCCATCCCCACCAGTCTCTTAACATTCTTTAAAAAAAAAAAAAAAAAAAAAAATTCCTAGGTGCAATATGTAATAAATTCCTTTCAGGATTCATTGATTTGACTTTTCTGAATATTTGCCATCATCGTCCATGCTCTTTGAAACTCTCTTTCTTCCGTGGTACTTTGCTGGTTTTCTCGCCACCTCTCTAGACAATCTCTCCTCTGTTCTTTGCTTCTCTTTTTGCCCAGCTCTAAATATTGGTGGTCTGTTATTTCATCCCTTCTATTTCACTAAGATGATATACATTCTTTTAATTTAATAATCCTTTATGCTCTACTTTGGGCACAGTTCCAGGTGCCCTTAACTCTCCAGCACTTAGCAGAGAAATCTTCCCAAGAACAAGAAGTAAAAAAAAAATAACTTCTTTTTTTTTTAATTAAAAAGTCACTGTTTAACCTAGACCATTGCTTTCTCATTAGGAATTTGCCTTCCTTCGGGATTCCCAATAGGCCTCATTTGTAACACTACTTATTTGGTTTCTCAATATCTCAATTTCCCTCTTCTTTCTCCTAAGAGCTTTGACCAGACACACAACAAAAGCCCTTGGTTCCTCTTTTGCTTCCTCTGGGGCTTGTCTGTCAATACCTATGCTGACTGCTAAGCCGTCAGAATTCACTCTCCTGTCTCATCCATCAGGCCAATTAGGAATGACTTCTACTTTATTCTCTGTTGGGTTACAAGAGGTCTTTCAACTATTAACCAAAGTGCCTGATGTTTACAATTTTCCTTCAGCTCAGACAATGCTTGCAGATCTCTAGGATCATTGATTTAAATCCATGAAAACAGAGATAGTTAAAAACACAACAATCCCAAAGAGACCATTCTGAACTAGAGACAGAATTATCTTTTGAAATTTCAAAGAATTTGTTTATACAGGGAAATGTTACGTCTGTTTCCTCAGAACTCTAGAAGGAAGGGAAAACATATTTGCTCAAGAATCAACCATTAAGCATTAAAAAAAAGTCTTACGCTATCTTTAAAATAATTTCCTTTCTGTCTGATAACCTCCCCATCATCAACAGTGTCTACCATACAATCTTGCACTGAATTACTCTATGCAAATTGCAGTCCTAGATTTTTAAGGTACCTGCCATCTCTCCATTGTTATAATTCCTACTAGTGGTATAGTATACTTCTTTTGTACAAGCTAGTGCTAAATAGACTCGGAGCATTTAACTAAAACTCACTGACACGGCAACCTGTTAGCTTTGAGCTCTAACAGCACCTAATTTCACCCAAACCCCAGCTTGTTAATTCTTTCACATTTCCAGCATTTCAGCTATCTTGAATTACTCTAAGCCTAACATTTATGTTATGAGTAGCAAGGGATCTGAGTAGGTCATTTGAATTTTAGATTGATTAGTTCTTATTTCATAAAAATCATGTCTAGTTGCCACACCTTGCCATCTAAGAACTGTACATAAAGTTCATTAACCTCCCATGAAACTTTTAAAATCAATTCATAAATCTGCATTACAGATTCAATAGCACTCATAAACTATTCAAAAATGCTCCCACAGATTCGCTGACATTAAAGCCTCTAAATACTCAGTTGGATCCCACAATAACATACTTTAAACAAATTTTGGTTTTGGGCAAAATATTTTACCAAGTTTCCAGAAAAATAAAACATTATATAATATGATCATATAATTTATCATCCAAATGGGGCAGTATTCAGAGTAAAAAGAGCACTATTAATCACACAAAAATGACAAGCATAAACCAGAACTGTGCCAGGTATACGAGGACAGAAGGTCCCCCTCTATACAAAGCCATTTGCACTAAACAGAATCCTATATATATATATATACACTTTAAGTTCTAGGGTACATGTGTACAACGTGCAGGTTTGTTACATATTTATACATGTGCCCTGTTGGTTTGCTGCACCCATTAACTCGTGGTTTACATTAGGTATTTCTCCTAATGCTATCCCTCCCCCATCCCCCCACCCCACAACAGGCCCCAGTGTGTGATGTTCCCCACCCTGTGTCTTTGTTCTTCTCAAGGAGAGATCTAATATCTAATGAAATTAACCCAAAAAGAAGTCAGTGAATACATGTTCAGAAAGGATAGCTGAGAGAACTCTGTATAAAGATGAGAGCACAGATTTAATTCAGACTAGAATAAAAACCAAACTCTATATGGGGTTTTAAAACACGGCCCCCAGATTTGTTGACGCTCCTCATTAAGAGGTGTGGTCTACGTCTCCTACTCTTGAATCTGGTCTCTTTGAACACTTGATCAAGAGTAGGTAAAAGCAGCGCTGTGCCAGTTTTGGGCCCAGGCCTTGAAATATTGGCAGCTTCCACTCTGTTTATTTTGGCAGTACTGATGAGATCATCTAATCCTTAGTGATATTTCTGCCTGCTTGATCTATCAATTACTGACAAAGTGGTGTTGAAATCACAATCACCACAGTGGATTTGTCCATTTCACCTTTCGGTTCTATCAATTTTTGCCTCACGTATTTTGACACTCTGCTGTTTGGTGTGTACACAATAAAGTCGGTTGTCTTCTTGGAGAACTGAGCTCTTTATCATTATGTAATGCCTCTCTTTAACCTTGATGTTCTTCTGAATCATCAGAAGTACTTCCTTTGTCTGAAATTAACACAGCTACTGCAGCTATGTTAATTTTTTAAGACAGTGTCTCACTCTGTTGCCCAGGCTGGAGTGCAGTGGGGCGGGATCTCGGCTCACTGCAACCCCTGCCTCCGGGTTCAAGCAATTCTCCTGCCTCAGCCTCTTGAGTATCTGGGACTACAGGTACATGCACCACCATGGCTGGCTAATTTTTGTATTTTTTGTTAGAGACAGGGTTTCCCCATGTTGCCCAGGCTGGTCTTGAACTCCTGATCTCAAGTAATCTGCCCACCTCAGCCTCCCAAAGTGCTGGGATTATAGAGATAAGGCATCACACCCGGCCTTCCAGCTATCTTTTAATTTGCATTAACATGGCATATATTTCCCTATCTTTTTGCTTTTAATATGCATCTCTATATTTAAAGGATAGTTCATAGATAAAATATAGTTGGGTCTTAATTTTTAATCCATCCTGACAATCTCTGTCTTTTAATTGGTATATTTAGACCAATTACATTTTAAGTGATTCTGATATACCTGTATTAATATCTGTCATGTTTGTAACTTATCTGTTCATTGTTTTTGTGCTCTCTCACTTTTCACATACCCCCTTGATTCAGTAGGAAGGAAAGGAGAGGACCCTATCCCAGAGAGCGCAAAAATTCATACCTACGAAACTTGAGGAAGGGTGCCAAACCCTGGGGAGACTCACGTGTGACCCACCAGCAGATCCCAGTAAAATGAGAAAACTATGGGTCCTACCACACCTCAAAAAATAAAATAAAATTAGCTCCTTCATTTGGTGTAAAACACACCAAGCTCTTTCTCACCGCAGGGCCTGGCACGAAACACTCTTGTGCCTGCTCTTTACCTGCTTGGTGACATCTCCTCCTTCAGATCTATGCATAAATGTCTTCTCCTCAACAAGGCTTCCATTTCCATCCATCTAATGTATATTTACTACCTATACCCCTCTCTTATGCAAATACACATAACCCACTACTCTCTGTCTTAATTCTTCCTCAGCTCTCTTTTCCTTTACATAATTTACAATTACAGATGTGTCTGCTGACTTAATTAATTTCTGTCTCCCCCACTGGATAACATGCTTAATAAAAACAGGGGCCCTGTCAGTTCTGTTCACCACTACGTCAGTTTTATTCACCACTACACAACTATTGCCTGGCCCACTCAGCCCACAGAACACAGTAGAGAGTTACTACAACCTCAAAAGCAATGCACTATTTTAAATAGACACTGCCTCCATGCATTTCTTGTTAAGACCAGGGTTTCTCAATCTCAGCACTAATGTCATTTTGGGCCGAATAATTCTTTGTTGCAGGAGACTGTCCTGTTCATTCGTAGGATATTTCCCAGCATCTCTGGCCTCTACCCACTACATGCCAGTGACACCACCACTCCTCAAGTTGTGAAAGCCAAAAATGTCTCCAGACACCATCAAATATATCCTGGCAAACAAAATTATCCTTAGTTGAGAACCACTGATTTAGACTAGAAATGCTGCTTCCCTACCGTCCTGGTTTAAACAAAAGGACGACAGTAACAATAAAGCACCTCAGGAACACGGGTATGCTTTAACCTGCAGTCAGTCACATCCTTCCCCAAGTCCACCTCAAAAACCACTTTGGGAGAGAGGTTTTAGGAGTCCTCACATTATGACTTTCAATTATTTCACTAATTGAACATTTCTACACTAACTCTTTAAAGAAAAAAATTCCAAAGAATGCCTCCATTTCCACCAGATGGGCATAGCTGACACATGACTACAATGCTAACAACAGCAAATATCACTGATTGTATTGAGGGTCTCCTGTCCAAATGATCAAAGAACCCTGATAATACACATGGCTAAGAGCAGTCAATACGTTTAAACACAGTCTAATAGGAAAGTTATTCCAGTACAATTTAGTCTAATAATTAAAATCATCTTCTTGCTTACACAATATCCCCACTGTCACTTTCATCAAAAAGATTAAGCACTGTTTGTTTATCTGCTGCAAGCTAAATGAAACCAGCTGTACCAACGAACCAGACTCTAATGTCTACATTCTTCTTCTAAAGGAAGTCAAGGCTGAATCTGCAATTTGAGTAGGCTTTAGGGCTTAAAAATAAAACAAAATTAGCAGATGTTGGTGGGTGGGCTATTATCCTCCTTGGACTAGGTAAGGATAGGAACCCTACTTTTCAAACTTCCACCTATACACAGATCTGAAGGAACACAGATCAGAAAATCCCACATAGCGAACTGCATTTACTCTGTTAGCTTTTCTTCCCTCAGTTTCTCCTGTTATACATTGTAATGCTGTATTTTGTTTATTAAAGTATAAAACTACACTGATTGTATCATACTGTGATGTTATTTTCATACCCTTGATTAAACAGTGTGATTACAGGCTTGATCTTTGAAGTGAGCTGTAATAATAAGCTTTGGCCCATGAGCCCAAAGTCTAAAAGAAGTCAGAGCAGACCTAACGAGAAACAGAGTGGGCCTCGGCAGCATCCTACAACAGAGCTTGTAAAATGTAATCAGACCAGTGTCTCTTTGCAGGAAGCTCCCACTTGTGGGCAGCTAACCTCTCAGGACTCTGAAGTCCACATGACAGTCTAGGTGTCAATACTTAAGATGGCAGCTTCAATGAACCAGGAGTCTAGTGTTTTCCATCTGGGGATTACTGACTTCTAGAATTCTTCAAACTCCTCCTGATAGTGTTTCAATGAAGTTGACCTTCAGTGCAAGCAGTAAGAACTGCATCTTTAATCTCACATATTCTGAAAAGGTGGTTAACTGCTGCTGCCTTTCTTCTTGCACATCTGCTTTTTTAATTAATAGCATTTCTTCCCCCTATTTCTCCTGGGGATTTGAAGAGCTCTTTGAACCGTATTTAGTGTATTTCAGTCTTGGTTTGGTGTAGTCTCTCAATTTATGAGGTCATTTAATTCAAGTTCAATTATTCAGTACAAATTGGCAGGATGAAATGCTAAAAGAAGATTGGCACTTTCAATCACATAAATCTCATGTTACGTAAAGTGAGCAAATTCCTTCATTGTTCTCATTGACCTCTGAGATAACAATTTATGGCTGGCACAAACCAGTGTGGGCAGGCTTTTATTTAGCAGGCTCCTGCAGAAGTAAGGCTTTGGCATCTTCACCTCAACAGGAACTAAACATAAATAGAGAAAGTGACCAGAGATCAGGATCATCTGTGGGACAACTTAGTCTGAATACTCCAGTTCTAGAAGCAGAACAAAGAGCAAGCTGTTTTTCCTCTAAATGGTATGTGAAGTCTGAGAAAATCAAAAGCAGCTACAGACTCACATACCCCCTAGATTCAGTAGCAAAGAAAAGAGGGGACCCTGTCCCAGGGAGAGCAAAGACTCATACCTACTCACTACTTGAGGTAGGGTGCAGAACCTGGGGGACTCAGGTGTGATCTACCAGCAGATCAAAGTATATTGAGGAGAATATGGGCCCCACTATGTCTCAACTTTAGGTCTTGAAGTTGTGAGAGGTAGTAGCTCTTATTTTCAACAACCAGGTATTCATGGGTGCCCATGCATAAGCAAACCACCAATCCTCCCAGATTATATTGCTTAAAGCCAATTCCACTTCAATACTCAAACAAAACACTTTTGTCTAACCAAAACTACCACAATAATCAAAGTGAATCTGTTTACTTTTACTTTATGACCCTCAGAGTTCAACAAATTTAGTGGAGAGTCTGATAACCAATGAGTGAAAATCTCAATATATTTGCTTGGGGAGAAGGAGCAAGCCTCAAAAGGCAACAGTGCCAAGGATTCCACAAAGACAGATAGTGATGAGGGAGGCTTGATATGAAAGTACACAAAGATGTGGCTTCTAAACTCAATCAGTGGCCACTGGAGAGAACACATTTAAAATACTTTAGTCGACATCATCTCTCTTCATCCTTTTGAAACCCCACACCATTTTACCTGGGCATTCTTTTTTTTCTTAGACAGAGTCTCACTCTGTCACCCAGGCTGGAGTGCAATGGCACGTTCTCAACTCACGGCAACCTCAGCCTCCCAGGTTCAAGTGATTCTCATGCCTCAGCCTTCCGAGTAGCTGGGATTATAAGTGCATGCCACCACACCCAGCTGACTTTTGTATTTTTAGTAGAGACGGGGTTTCACCATGTTGGACAGCCTGGTCTCGAACTCCTGGCCTCAGGTGATCCACTCACCTTGCCCTTGCAAAGTGCTGGGATTGCAGGCATGAGCCACTGTGTTACTTGGGCCTTTCTCACTACATTCTAGCTTATATCGAATCTAGTATTAATACATCTTCATTTATATAGAATTACTTATGTATTTGTATCATCCCCCTTCAAGATTAAGTTTCCCGAGGGCAGAATCCTCATCTGAATCACCTCTTTTTCACCGACAGCACAAAAAAGGCATAATTATAAACAATATAATGAATATTCATCATTAGTTGAATAAGTTCAAAAAATATTAACACGTCCCCGAACATACAGAAGTCCTTGGTAAACTGAGAGGTAAAAAGATGATTTCAAGGTGCTGAATTAAAGACATTTTAAAACGCCATATATTTTAATTTTTCAAAGTATTATATAATGCATAATTTTTAATCCTATATTAAATGCTACAGGAATTTAGAAGAGAGAATATAATCAGAAAATCAAACCAGAAGAGAGATCAGCGGTCAGAATGATAATTGCCACCCCCCATCTAAACATAAAAACAGAGAGAGAGAGATAAAAAGACAGTGAAAGACAAAGAGACAGAGAGACAGAAGAAATCCGGAGAACATTGATCAAAAACCAAAAACTTTCTACTCAAATATGAGAATGTGGTAAGTTCAAAGCTTTTTCTTAAAAGCATATTTGTGGCCAGGTACAGTGGCTCACGCCTGTAATCCCAGCACTTTGAGAGGCCCAGGCGGGCGGATCACCTGAGGTCAGGAGTTTGAGACTAGCTTGACCAACATGGAGAAATTCCGTCTCTATTAAGAATACAAAAAAAATTAGCCAGACATGGTGGCACATGCCTGTAATCTCAGCTACTCGGGAGGCAGAGGCAGGAGAATCACTTGAACGCAGGAGGCGGAGGTTGCGGTGAGCCAGTGTCGCACCATTGCACTCCAGCCTGGGCAACAAGAGCGAAACTCGGTCTCATAAAAAAAAAAAAAAAAGGCATATTTGTGAGTTTTGTATGTTGATGTGAACAGGGTCAACCAGCCATTTGTTAGAAGCCAAGCTCATTACAAAGCAGACTACCTGTATAGGAATCTCAGTTAACTTCTCCCCAGTGTATGTGTTCCTACATGGATAAGAGATCCGAAAGAATCAAGAATAATTAAAAACCCTTTCTATTCCTCCTCAAGTTTCTAAACTATGCCTAATAGCAACTACTCCACAATCAAGAATTACACACAACAGCTGGGCATGGTTGCTCATGTCTGTAATCCCAACATTTTGGGAAGCCGAGGTGGGTGGATCACTTTAGCTCAGGAGTTCAAGACCAGTCTCGGCAACATGGCAAAACCCCGTCTCGACCAAAAAAATACAAAAATTAGCTGGGTGTGGTGGCATCTGTCTGTAGTCCCAGCTACTTGCGGGAGCTAAGGCGGGAGGATCACCTGAGCCTGGGAGGCAGAGGTTGCAATGAGCCAAGATGGCACGCACTACCGTACTCCAGCCTAGGTGACAGAGTGAGGCCCTGTCTAAAAAAAAAAAAAAAAAAAAAAATTACACAAATCTCTTGATGGGAGTAACAAACATCCTTTGCTTATATTGCTTTAAAAAGAACCAATAGGTAAAGGATGAATGACACATATTACAGGCTGAAAAAGAACAACACTGTCATGAAAGAAATGCCAAGTTAGTGAGGTTTGACACTAGTAAGTGTTACGGATTGAACTGTTCAAAAAGGTATGTTGAGGTTCTAACCCCAAGCACCTCAGCATCTCAGAACACAATTTTTTTTGAAATGAGGCCTTTATGGAGGCAATCAAAATGAGGTCATTAGGGTGGACCTTAATCAAATATAACTCATGGCCTGACAGAAGGGAAAAACTTGGACACAGAGACAGACAGACAGACACACACACTCACACACACATATACACACTGGAAGAATGCCATGTGGAGAAGAAGGCAACAACAGGGGTGATGCACCTGGAAGCCAGGAAAGCCCAAGATTGCCAGCACACCAGCAGAAGCTAGGAGAGAGGCATGGAACAGATTCTCCCTAACAACCCTCAGAAGGAACCCACCTTGCAGACACCTTGACTTCAGACTTCTAGCCTCTACAACTGAGAAAATACGTGTAGTTCAAGCCACCCAGATTGTAGGACATTGTTATTGCAAGCCCTAGCAAACTAATACAATGAGGCTTTTGGTAAAATCCAAACATGACACCTGTAAACCAACACATATGTGTAAAATGCTCACAAACTGAAAATCACAAGTATCTCTACAAATGCCAGACAGCTTCACTGCAAGATAATGAGAGCTGTT
The DNA here is from genome assembly GCF_007565055.1 of Rhinopithecus roxellana. NCBI lineage: Eukaryota > Metazoa > Chordata > Mammalia > Primates > Cercopithecidae > Rhinopithecus > Rhinopithecus roxellana. The sequence goes on along the minus strand of NC_044554.1, from coordinate 120,546,471 downwards.
CTTGGGGAGGATGCTAAAGATTATGTTTAAAGATGGCAGTTGGGATGCACACATTTATGGGAGAATGGTGAGGAGTATTAGAACAGGGATCCCAACAATTAGTTGGCTATTTAAATTATGTAGCACTATAGGGACACTCCAAACTTAGCTCTCAAGTCCTGCAATATGACATGTAGCTGTTATTCTTCAGCCTGACTTAGCCACCTTAATGCAAGCAAAGCCAGACAGCCTGTCATCTCTTAAAGCAGGTGAGTAGGCAATGGCTTTCATCTCCACTTGGAGGAAATTAAGTACTATATGTGACCAGGAGGCTTGAAACTGTACTGAAGTCATTCTTCAATTCCAGGAGCTTTTTCGCAGAATCTTTAGGGTTTCCCAAGTATAGAATCATATTGTCAGCAAAGATGGATAATTTGACTTGTTTTCTTATTTGGATGCCTTTTATTTCTTTCTCTTGCCTGATTGCTCTGGCTAGGACTTCTGGTACTACGTTTTAATAGGAGTGGCGAGAGTGGGTATCCTTGTCTTTTTCCAGTTCTCTAGGGGAATGCTTCCAGATCTTGTCAGTTCAGTATGATGTTAGCTGTGGGTTTGTCATAGGTGGCTCTTATTATTTTGAGCTATGTTCCTTCAGTGCCTAGCTTATCGAGGGTCTTTATCATGAAGGGATATTGGATTTTATCAAAGGCTTTTTGCAAATCGACTGAGATGATCAAATGGTTTTTGTTCTTAATACTGTTGTGTGGTGAAACACGTGTATTGATTTGTGAATTCTGAACCAACCTTGCATCTCAGGAATGAAGCCTACTTGATTGTGGTGACTTATCTTTTTGATGCGCTGCTGGATTTGGTTTGCTGGTATTTTGTTGAGGATTTTTGTGTCTAGTTGTTCATATCAGGATGCTGCTGGCTTCATCATCCTCGATGCTAGGGCAGCGTCCATCTTTCTCGGTTTTTTGCAATAGTTTCAGTAGAATTGATACCATCTCTTTTCTGTACTTCTGGTAGAACTTGGCTATGAATCAATCTAGTCCTGGGCTTTTTTTGGTTGGTAGGTTTTTACTACTAATTCAATTGTGGAACTTGATATTGGTCTGTTCAGAGTTTCCATTTCTTCCTGATTCAATCTTGGGAGGTTATGTGTTTCAGAAATTTACCAATTTCCTCTAGATTTTCTACTTTATAGTCTCTGACAATCTTTTGTTATTTCCATGGGATAATTGTAATGTCACCTTTGCCATTTCTCATTGTGCTAATTTGGATCTTCTCTCTTCTTTTAGTTAGTGTTATATTGATCTTTATCCTTTCAAAGAACCAACTTTTGGTTTCAATGATTTTTAATATATTTTTAGGTCTTAATTCCAGTCAGTTCTGCATTGATTTTAGTTATGTCTTTTCTTCTTCTGGTTTTGGGGTTAGGTTGTTCTTGTTTTTCTAGTTCCTCTAGGTGTGATGTTAGTTAATTTAAGATCTTTCTAACTATTTTAGGTAGGCATTTAGTGCTGTAAACTTTCCTCTTAACACTGCTTTTCCTGTATCCCAGAGATTTTGGTATGATTTGTCTCTGTTTTCATTTATGTCTAAGAATTTTTTGACTTCTGCTTTAATTGTACCAAAAGTCATTCGGGAGCAAGTTGTTTAATTTCCATGTAATTGCGAAGTTTGGGGAAATCTTCTTGATATTGATTCCTATTTTTATTCCACTCTGGTCTAAGAGTATGAATGGTATAACTTTTTTTTTTAAATTTATTGAGACTTGTTTTATGACTGAGTATGTGGTCATCTGTCCTAAATGCAAATAAGAAGAACGTATATTCTGTGGTTAATGGGGATGGCACATTCTGTAGATGCCTATTAGGTCCAGTTGGTCAGGGGTAGAATTTAAGTCCAAAATTTCCTTGTTAGTCTTCTGCCTTGATGATCTGTCTAATGCTGTCAGTAGGTTGTTGAAGCCCCTACTATTACTGTGTGGCTAAGTCCTTTTGTAGGTCTACAAGTAATTGTTTCAGGAATCTGGTTGTTCCATTGTTGCATGCATATATATTTAGGATAGTTAAGTCTTCTTGTTGAATTGAACACTTTATCATTATGTAACGCCCTTCTTTCTCCTATTTTATTGTTGTTGGCTTAAAGTCTTTTATCTGATATAAAAATAGTGACTCCTGCTCTTGTTTGTTTTCCACTTGAGTGATAGATCTTTCTCCAATCCTTTACTCTGAGCCTACTGGTGTAATCACATGTGAGATGGGTCTCTTGAAAGCAGCAGAGAGATAAGTCTTGTTTGTTTTTTTTCCTTAATCCAACTTACAATTCTGTGCCCTTTAAAAGTGTGAGGTTTAGTCAGTCTATATTCAAAGTGAATATTGATATATAGTGTTTTGAGCCTATCATGAAGTTGTTGCTTGGTTGCGTTACAGTTTCTATTTTGTGGTGGCTTTACAGAATCTGTGGGTCATGTGTTTATGTGTGTTTTTGCAGTAGTGGGTATTGTTCTTACATTTGCATGTTTACCCCTTAAGGATCTCTTGTAAGGCTGATCTAGTGGTAAGAAATTCCCTTAGCGCTTGCTTGTCTGGAAAACATTTTATTTCTCCTTTGCTTATGAGGCTTAGGTTGGTGGGATATGAAATTCTTGGCTGAGATTTCTTTTCTTTAAGAATGCTGAAAACAGGCCCCCAAACTCTCCTGGCTTGTAAGGTTTCTGCTGAGAAATCCACTGTTAGCTTAATGGTGTTCCTTTTATATGTCATCTTGCCTTTTTCTCTGTAACATTTTTTCTTTAGCATTGACATTAGATATCCTGGTGAGTATGTCTTGGTGATGTTCATTTTACATAGTATCTCACAGATGTTCTCCAGACTTTTTGAATCTGGATATCTACCTCTCTACCAACATTAGGGGATTTTTCTGGGATTATTCCCTCAAATATGTTTTCCAGGTTGTTTACCTTTTCTCTGTCTCACTCAGGAATGCCAATAATTTGTAGGTTTGATCACTTTACATTATCCCATATTTCTCAAAGACTTTGTTCATTAAAAAACCTGGTTATTTTTGTCTGGGTTAGTTAAAAAGATTGGTCTTCAAGCTCTGAAATTATTTCTTCCACTTGGTCTAAACTATTGAAGCTTTCAACTGTTTTCTTTTCTCTTTTTTTTTTTTTTTTTTTTTTTTTTTTTTGAGACAGTCTTGCTCTGTTGCCCAAGCTGGAGTGCAGTGGCGTGATCTCAGCTCACTGTAACCTCCACCTCCCAAATTCAAGCTATTCTCATACCTCAGCCTCTGGAGTAGCTGAGATTATAGGCATGCACCACCACACCCAGCTAATTTTTGTATTTTTAGTAGAGACGGGGTTTCATCATGTTGTCCAGGCTGGTTTCAAACTCCTGACCTCAGATGATCTGCTCGCCTTGGCCTCCCAAAGTGCTGGGATTACAGGAGTGAGTCACTATGTCTGGCCTCAATTGTACTGAAATTCCTTAAGTGAGCTTTTCAATTCTACAAATGCTGACTGATTTCCTTTTAAGATGTTAGATCTCTTTCTTCATTTCCTGGATTGATTTAGAAGTTTCTTTGTGTAGATTTTGAATCATGTCTTGGATCTTACTGAGTTTCCTTGTAATTCATGCTTTGAATTATTTATCTGTCATTTCTGAGTTTCCACTTTGGTCACAAATTATTGCTGGAGAGTTACTGTGATCCTTCAGTGGTGTCATGACATTCAGATTTTTCACAATAACAGAATTTTTGTGCTGGTTCCTTCTCATCTGGAGATAATGGCACCATAATTTTTGTGATTATTTTTGTACAGACTGGATTTTTTCTTTTTCTTTCTTTCTCTATAATATTATTGATGTGTTTTTTTTTTTTTCCTTTCCCTTTCCCTTCTCCCCAGTCCCTCTGTGTTGTGACTGCAGAGGATGCTGGGTAGGATCTTTTGTCTTTGCTTCTATAGCCCTATGCATTTCTATCAGCAGCTTTTATATGGGGCTGTTCAGTTTGACCCAGAGCCAGTGGATGGCACTTATGGGTAAGAACCTACTGCAGCCAACGTGGCTGGATATATACTTGATCCTTATTTATGGGGGGATGCTCTCTGTTGCCTTAGGCAATGGGCTGATCTTTGGAGTCCACAGTGTTCTGAGTTCCATTCTCAGTCCTGGGGCGCAGGAGGCAAGATGGTCATCCCCTGATGGCAGGCAACAAGCACTAGCACTGGAGAATCCAGTGGAAAACCACCAAGCACCCAGAGGTGTGCCTAAGCATGAAACTGGGAAACATCCGCAGTCCCAAGCCTATGCAGAGGAAGTGGAGGCAGCCTAAACTCCTAATCCAGGAGTGTAAGTACTCCAGATCCCTGGAGATTTGCCAGGGCATGGAGGAAAGAGGACCCTGCTACACCAGAGTTTTTGTGTAGAAAGGGTGAGGCAGCTTAGACTGCCATTCCAGGTGAACTGGTGCTCCAAATGCCTGGAGATCTGCCTGGGTGTGGAGCACAGAAGGCCCAGCTGCACCATGGTCTCTGCACAGGAGAGAGTGAGTGACTCAGGATGCTGAATCAGGTGAGCAGGTGCTCTAACTGCCTGGAGATCTGCCTGGATGTGAAGCAGAAAGGGCCCCTCCTGCACCTGGATGCCTGCAAAGGAAGGGTGGGGCAACTGAGGCTGCCAATCCAGGTGAAGTGAGCGGGTGCTTTGAATGCCTGGAGATCTGCCTGGGCATGGAGTGAAGAGGGCTCCGCTATACCAGGATCTCTGGACAGAGGGGGTGGAGCAGTTCAGGATGCAGAACCAGGCAAGCGGGTGCTCCAATCTGCCTGGGTGTAGAATGAAGACGGCTCCCTGCACAATTTTTGCAAACTTTTTTTTACAAGTCTCAAAATTAATACTACTACTTTTGACTTCACGGTATTTTTGCCTTACACATATCTTTCTTGATAAGGAATATTTCATTTTCTAAACTTAAGAAACATGAACAAACAGGTATAACACCACACTCCTGAAAATCCTAAGATTACCTAAATTAGCACATAATCAAAATTTCCAACTATGTATTTAGAATGATCCTTCAGAGAATTGTTCTCTTCTATATCTTCTAATTACTTAAGTTACAATGTCCTAATCTGGTTGGGTGCAGTGGTTCACGCCTGTAATCCCAACACTTTGTATGTCCGAGGCCAGAGGATCACTTAAGCCTAGGAGTTTAAAACCAGCCTGGGCAACACAAGAAAATTCTGTTTCTACAAAAGAATTTTTTAAAAAATAGCCAGACATGATGGCATATGCTTGTAGTGCCAGCTACTCAGGTGGCTAAGGCAAGAGGACTGTTTGAGCCCAGGAGGTTGAGAATGCAATGAGCCGTTATCAGGCCACTGTACTCCAGCCTGGGCAACAGGGCGAAATGCTGTCTCAGAAAAAAAAAAAAAAAAAGTCCTATCTTCTATAAAGATTTTAAACAGAGGTAACAGGGCCGGTATCGAAAATTATTTTGCAACATCATCTGGTAGAGTTATAAAGTTAAAACAAAGTTTGTGACTTCTGTGGTTGTTGCAGAGATAGCATTAATTTATCTGCAACTACATGTCACTAACTCTGTCCTTAATCAATAAGGGAGAGGAAGGAGGTCAATCAGAAACACATGAGGACAAGCTTTTTAAGAATCCAAATCTGTGCCCTGACTGACAGAGAACAATGGAGAGAAAGAAGAAAAGGAGGAGAGAGTTGTTTCTCTATAGAAAATATATGCAGCATGATGCCAAATCAGACAGAAAGAAAAAGAAAAGTTTGCCTTTTTTTAAGAGACTTCTGAAAGATGGAGTAAAAGCTTAATTTAAAAAGACCCCAAGAATGGCCAATACATTTGGTATTGCCAAATCAATACTCCTATTCCCAACACTAAATCTCTATGAGAAATTAATCACATAATTCACCTGGAAATGAATTCTCATTAGACGGTTCCAACTCCTTTGAAAGAAAGAGAAAACAATGTTGTGGGGAGGAGTGTTAAACAGAAAAATAAATTGAACAGTCTGAAAAACTGTTTACTAGCAGGGTATACCAATTCCAATGAGTTTTATACACTTGCCAAAAGAAAAAAAAAAAGATACCCTGAGGGAGGAAAATCTATTGTATATTAAATAAGAATTAAATAAAATGCTATTTAGTAATAAGAGGGCTGATACACTGCACATGTGAAATATTCCAAAAATAATGAACTTACTTGCTTTTCCCTTTGTATACTGTAGCATAAGATCCTTCCCCTAGTTTTTCCAGCTTTTCATATGAGTCAGCTTTTCCAAATTTGGGACTTGTTGGCTAAAAATGAAGCACAGGGTAAGCAAAACAGATTATATCAAATTAATTAACAACAAATACCATGATTTTGCTGAGAATGTACAGATTCTCTGTCACTTTTTAAATAACTGTTTTTTCTGGCGTACATATTTATTTTTCAAAACAACATAATAAACAGGGTACAAAACTCAAAAAATGCAAATAAACACAATGTAGAATGAAATTATTCCCATAATCTAACCAGGGAACCACTGTTAATATTTTGATATCTGCTCTTCCAGTGCTATCTGTAAGCTGATGATTGCTTTCTTACATAAATGAAATTGCACTATATCTACTGTTTTTTAACCTGACCCTCCCTTTTTTTATTCAATAAATTGTGAATACTTTACATATTATTACACAATCTTCTAAATTATGAGCTGGCAAACTGTGGCCCATGGGTCAAATCCAGCCCACTACCTGTTTTTGTATATCCCATAAGTTTAGAATAGTTTTACTTTTTTAATGGTTGAAGGAAACAAAGCAAAACAAGAATAACATTTCACGATATGTGAAAATACTATGAAAATTAAATTTTAGTGTTCATAAAGTTTTACTGAAACATGGTCATGGTCATTCACTTGTATATTTTTTCATGATTTTCAAACTACAACAGAGCTGTAGTTCCAATACGGATCACATGGCTGACAAAGCTGAAAATATTTACTGTATCCCGTTGTAAATCATGATGGTATAATATTCAGCCAGATAAAGGTACTCCTCTGATACCTTTTAGTGATAATTCAAACAGATAATCAGAAGATGTTATCACTCAGCTATCACTAATACAAAATGGAACTCTCTTACATACACATAAATCAATCCTTAAGGCATAGCTGCCACCAAATAACTCTTCCTTAAGACAGGTCACATCCCAACAGGACCAAAAAAATGCTAAGAGGGAGTGACCTCATCACTCTTATTGTGCTCAACTCCCACTCCAACTTTAACTATGGAGCAAGAAAAGTGGAGTGTTGTCCTCCATGGTGGAGAAGCATTCACCTTCTATTTCAATAAGAAATGATCTATTATTATACTGTTGCTATTAAATAAAAGGGTAATACCAAAGCATATTAGAAAATGATAATTACACAAGGAATGAAAAATATCTTATTAAAGATATTTATTCCAATATAAATATATATATACACATATACACAATTCATAAAAGGTGGCTAATATTTGTAGTACTTCATAAATAACCAACTTCAGAAGTTTAGAACTTGTATTCTTGAAGTTGGGCTTGAACACTACTTTTGAGTATACTCCTGTACCACTTACCAAAAAACACACATGTGGGCAACGATTCTAACTCCTACTATTTATTAGGATTTTATGTGGCCAGTTGAATACACTGTTTCTTACTTCCTTCCCACCCAAAATACCCCATCATGACTGAAAAGTTACTTTTCAAAAATAATAAATCAGAATTAGAAACAGAAAACAAAAAAGAGTGCCAATATCTAATCAGAAATCTTGAAGAATTCTGAAAGAAGGTAATCAGAATCAAAACTTCAGGGAAAAGCCTGACCATGTAGGAGAAGACTATTAAAGAAAAGAAGCAGGAACCTCTAAGTGAACATGAGACCAATCAACACATAAACAGTTGAGACTGCAGTGTCCTCCCAAGCAAGCTGCAGAGGCATCTGCTCAGGAGACGGCTTAGAGTGTGGTATCTGAGCAGAGCAAGGACTCAAGTAGCCAATACCCAGAGAAAAAGCAATGTCTCCCCATCCCCCAAGCTGTAATCCCTTTCACACAGTCAGCAGAGACAATTTACAGAAAATAAAATAAGCTGACAGTGATTCTCAAGTACAAATATGAGTATACAACCAAAAATCACAAATCATTTTAGGAAAATCAACATCCTAAAAGAGAAGAATAAAATTCAGTGGGCAGATAAGCTAAAAGCTTGGAAGGCAAGTTGACATTGCAAGTAAGGATAACTTTAAATAGGCCAGGCGCGGTGGCTTACACCTGTAATCCCAGCATTTTGGGAGGCAGAGGCAGGCGGATCATGAGGTCAGGAGATCGAGACCATCATGCCCAACATGGTGAAACCCCATCTCTACTAAAAGTACAAAAATTGGCTGGGCGTGGTGGTGCACATCTGTAGTCCCAGCTACCGGGGAGGCTGAGGCAGGAGAATTGCTTGAACCCCAGAGGCTAAAAAAGTAATAAGCTGAATGGCTGAACAGAATTCTCCCAGAAAACTTAAGGGAGAGGTTGCATCTAAATAGAAAATTTAGTCAGCAAATGTATTGTCACAGATTGTAATAGCTGCAAAAAGACAGTTAAGCAATATTTTCAAAATTAAAAGGAAAAATAATTTTGCATAATTAATACTACACTCAAGGCAGTCCCTCAAGTGAAACATGGAAACACAACAATTTTACTACTCACAGAAAAAAATCTAGATATAAAATTATCTCAATGTAAGATGTAGCTGGAGTGATGGGGGGACAAGGCAAGGAACAGTAGGAAAGGAAGAAATAAAACCACACTGAGCTTTCTTGAATAAATCAGAATACATTGCAGATACAGATTGAAACCCCAAATGCATACCTTTTAGAATGTTTCTTAACCTTTAAAAGGTAATCAGTAAATTGATATAAATAAGGTGTACAAATCCCAAACAAATTGGGGAGGGAGGAATGGGAAAAAAATGCAATGAAAGAGAAAGAGGGTAAGGAGTGAGAGGTTAGAGGAGAAGGCATATTCAGTAAGAAAGCATGCAAAGTAAAATTTTATAAAATAAGAATAAAGTTAAGTCAAAACATATCAATGATTACAATAAACATAAATGAATCAACTTCCCCTATTAAAGGAAAAGCTCTCCGATTAAAAAAATAAAAAAAAAAATATAGCAATATGCTATTAAGAAGAGATTTAAAAAGAGTAAATCTGAAAATAAAGGAGTAAGGGAAAAATATAGCTCAATAAGCATTTTTAAAAATAATACCAATAGTAGTATTGATAGCAGACAAGACAGAATTTACAAAACAATAAATAGATTAAATTAGTATCTCCCATAAAAAATGAATGTTAAAAATCCACCAAGAAGTCTAATAAACTAGTAAACTAGTAAAGGCCAAATAACATAATTTTGAAATGTATCAAACAATTGTTAGTAGCAATAAAGCAAGAATCTGTTGGTGATAATGAAAGACAAGCATACACTACTAATCGACAGAGCAAGCAAGTAACTAATAATTAAGGAATCTATGGGGCTCAAATATTAGAAACAACGGCTTAATTAATATACATATTCATATATTTATATTCTTTCAAGCACACATTTAAAATTCACCAAAAAATGATCATAGATTAAGTCACAAAGATAATCTCAATATTGAAAACTGCAAAAACATTTCAAGTTGCTTTTTCTGAACACAATGCAATTAAATTAGAAATTAAGACTATAGGCCGGGCGCGGTGGCTCAAGCCTGTAATCCCAGCACTTGGGAGGCCGAGACGGGCGGATCACGAGGTCAGGAGATAGAGACCATCCTGGCTAACACCGTGAAACCCCATCTCTACTAAAAAATACAAAAAACTAGCCGGGCGAGGTGGCGGGCGCCTGTAGTCCCAGCTACTCGGGAGGCTGAGGCAGGAGAATGGTGTAAACCCGGGAGGCGGAGCTTGCAGTGAGCTGAGATCCGGCCACTGCACTCCAGCCCGGGCGACAGAGCGAGACTCCGTCTCAAAAAAAAAAAAAAAAGAAAAGAAATTAAGACTATAATTAACAAAATCGTACTGTATTTGGGATTCCTGCTAAATGAGTAGATTTTAGCTGTTCTTGCCACAACAAAAAAAAATGGGTAACTATATGAGATGATAGACATGTTAATTTGCTTCACTACAGTAATCATTTCACTATCTATATGTATCCCATAACACCACGCTATATAGGTTAGAATCCCTAATCCAAAAACCTTAAAATCAAAATGTTCCAAAAATCTGAAACTTTTTGAACACCGCACAATGCCACAAGTGGAAAATTCCACACCTGACCTCATGTGACAGGTGCACAAAATTATTTAAAATATTGTATAAAATTACATTCAGACTATGCATATAAGCTATATATGAAACATAAGTGAATTTCATGTTTAGACTTGGAGTCCCCTTCCTAAGATATCTCATGTATATTCCAGAATCCAAAAAAATCTTAAAGCCAAAATACCTCTGTACCAAGCATTTCAGATAGGGGATACTCAATCTGTGTATCTTAAATATATACAACAAATGCTATCTTGTTGAAATAAAAAAATTAAAGCTGAATAGTTTAACAATATGGGTTTAAAAAAATCAAAACTTAAAATTCATAAATATGTGACAATGAGAGCATGACCATTTAAGACCTATGGCATGCAGCCAAATCAACACATAAAAGAAAATTTAAATATATGCATATAATAGAAAACAATAAAGCAGTATGATTTAGACTTTTAATGGCAGCTAGAAAAGAAGCAACAAAGAACAGAGTAGGAAGAGATTATTAAAGACAATGAAAGATATTTGTAAAATACAAGACAAAAGTATTATAAACATGATTAATAAAACCAAATGCTATTTGTAAAGACCATTAAAACAGATAATTATCTGGAAAGTCTCACTAAAAAGAGAACTAAACACTGGAAATACAAAGAGAACATAACTCAGTTTAAGAACGAATGTTTTTGTTGTCGTTAATTAACCTGGAATACTATAAACAGCTTTATACCAAAATATTCAAAATTTAGTACATACTTTCTAGAAAAAATTAATTACCCAAATTGACCTCAGCAAAATACAAAAACTAAGACACAATAAACAGAATAAATTTACAGAATTAATCTTAAAAATAGAATCTTCTAAGGGCAACTTCTACTAAAATTTAAGAAACAGATATACTAAGTTGTATGAAGCAGATAGCATAAAAATATAAAATGCTTCTAACTAGCAAAACCCTATTACCAAAATTAACTAACTAATTAAACAAAAGGCCAAGTATCACAAACACAGGAGCAAAAATTCTAAGAAAATTTTTAAAAATTAATTTCTGCAAATATGCTACAAGAATAATATACCAGGGCCAAATGAGATTTATCTCATGAATTCAAAAATGATTCAACCTCAAAAAATTTACTAATATATTTCACTACATAAGAGAAAAATCCTGAAATATAATTTTTAAAATTCAGTATACTGTGTATCCGAAATAAAATAAAAAAATTATGTAATCTAGCAACAAAGGAAAGGTTCCAAATTCAATATTATTTTTATAGAAACCTGTAACAAACCTCATATTAAATGGTGAAATATTTGATCCATTACTTTTAAATGCAAGAACAAGACAGGAAACCACCCAACTTCCACTATTTGGCAGTTATTAATGAGTATTTGTGCTTTAGATACTAATCTCTTCCATAAAATAGGAACCTATTATGTTAATCCTTACAATAACAAATATATCTCTAAATATGTCCAAACGTTAGGGGCTTAAAATTAAGGCCACAGAGATTGTAGAAAACAGGCACATAATAAAATTTTCTACTATCCAATTCACCTGTAAATAGAGTAAAGGCTCAATGGTTGAAGTCAACCCACTACACATAAACTTCCATGAGGTTGTTTCCTTATTCTGTGTAATGAAAAAGAACCTAATTTATGTATGGAACTAAACAGATTTTTGCAAAATCTAAAGTCAGATCTTTCGAGGTGTATATAGCACAAGGTTGCCTAAAGCTGTGTAGACTGAGGAGGTATTATCAGGCAACTACTGTTACTCATCATTAATGCCAATAAAAAGAGAAGAAACAAGTTCATCTTTGAGAGTCCCAACTATTAATCCAGCCTATCTCTAGACAGTGGCACCTCAGTGGAGGAACGACTGTGGCAAATGCTGAGAGAACTGCTGGAAAATTAGTAAGTGCTGCAAGAAAGCTTCCAGGGTCAAGTACTCAATCTGTACTGCTGGACACAACAGTAACCCATTTCCTGACCAAGCATTCAATGTGGGGTCAATTCCTCCTCAAGCTCCATGATTACTAATTTTATAATGAAATATAGATCAAAAATAGAATTCCTGCCTTCACAAAATCAGAGCTCCTAGAGCTACATAACACTGTAGGCATCATTTACTCTAATATAAATGTATAAAAATGAAAACTTCCCAGAAACACCGATTTGCCCAAGACCATACACTGAATTTCAATTAAATATTTTTCCTTAAAGTAAAGCCATCTAAGTAATCTGCCCCCTTTTAGCATTCAGTATGAGAAAACAAAACTAGCAGCACAAATTTTGCTAGCACTCAGTATGAGAAAACAAAACTAGCAACACAAATTAACAGTGTTTAAAGAAAAAATCCTAACCAAATAACAAGGGTTTATTTTATACATATGTATGGATTGCTAGAGGTGTCATAACAAAACACCACATACTTGGTGGCTTCAACAACAAAAATTTATTTTTTCACAGTTTTGGAAGCTAGAAGTCCAAGATCAAGGTTTTGGCAGGGTTTGTTTCTCCTGAGTCCTCTCTCCTTGGCTTGCAGATGGCCACCTTCTCATGTGTCCTCACATGGCCTTCCCTCTGGCTGACGGGATGCCTGGTGTCTCTACACTTCTTGCAACGACATCAGTCATATTATATTAGGGTCATACCCAATGACCAAAATTTAATTTAGTCACCGCTTTTAAAACCTTACCTTCAAATACAGTTACATTTTCAGGTACTGGGGGCTGGGACATCAACATAGGAATTTTAAGGGAACAGCATTCAGTCCATAACACACACACACACACACACACACACACACTCTCTCTCTCTCTCTCTCTCTCTCTCTCTCTCTCTCTCTCTCCATATATATATGTGTATATATATATATAAAATATATGCAGATAGCATAAAATATAGATATATATATGTGTGTATATATATATATGAAGGACAAAGATATTTCAAAAAATAATATAGAAAGGAATGGAGGGAGGAGAAGAAGGGAGGGGAGGGTATAAGATTTTTTTTAGGAATTTAACTCGGTTCCATGTAATTTAAACTATGATTACAATGATGAGCTCTTTAAGCATTATATTCCCTTAGGACCACCTATTTTTTTCTTCAAGAAATTTGTAAGATACAAACCATGTGTTGAGTTAAATCAAGTAAAATTTAATGGAAAATTACATTCAAAGTCGCCTGACTAGTCCTGTGTGGGTTATGTTCTCATGCATTTTTCATCACCAGGAAACAGCTTGTGAATGTCACACTTTACCATCACCCTCCTGAGCCTAAGTTTTAAATAGAAATTTAAAAACCTATATTAAACTTCAGTATAAAATGATCTTCAATGGGGAAAATATTGTGTTCACAGTTCCACTCTAAATTATTTAAAATCAGAATGAGAGGTCTGTGTGTTTGCTTTTGTGCTCCTTTAAGAATGAATCCAATCTAAGTTAAAAATGTAGCAGCGGAAAATTACCTTTTTATTCTTATTAGGAGATAAACTGCTAATGACTACTTAAAGTAAGTATAAGACACAGTCACCACTTGGCAAGAGAATAGGAAGACAAAATTTTCTCTTTCTGGAAAGGCACAAATAATTTTCTAGAAATGATATATTCACTCTACATAGATAGCTTTGTATAAAAGAGTTAATGTAATTGTTTTTAAGACAGACCATATTAAACTTACTACTTGAAAAAACTACTGAAGAAATTAGAAAACAAAATTTTTTTAATGAAAATCATTCATTCACAAGAAAGATTTAGTAAAGGAAGATGCTAGTGGTACAAAGCAGTCTATCTAATTAATCGGATTTGGATGCATTAACTGCTGTGGTTGTATTCTATATTCTGTTAACACTACAATGGCAAAAAATTAATATTTTCCCATATTTTGTGGTAAAACAATCAACATTATTTGCCCTGTGAAACTGATAGGTAGACATTGTGGAAATATTCTGTAACTTACAAATCAATCATGCTGACTCCATAGGAAGAATCAAAGGCATGTAATTCCTATCTAAAACTTTTCCTAGTCTACAAAAGAATAGGCCTATGGAATAGGATGCATCCAAGAGACAGTCTCCGCTTTGACAGTTAGAGTCTTATAAAGTGAGTCCCCTATATTAAGTATGCAGAAATGGTCTAATCTATAATTACTATATATATAAATAAGGAATCCAAATGCCAAATCTTTAAAGAGGTCAATAATAAAATTCTTCCTATCAAATAAGTAAAAAAAAGAACAATTCAGAAGGAGAGATTTTTATAATTAAAGTTGAGGCCTGTGTCTTTTTTTCCTTGCAACTTTATTAAATCATCACATTTAAATAAAGATGCTGGATCAAACCAAGGTATAGTCAATCTTAAACATTATCTTTGGCTTTTTGATGTCAGATATGTGGATGGATGAGAAACAGCTTTATGGGACAACTATTCTCTGCTTATCATTTCCCTACTTAGAGTGTAGCCTTGAGATACCACTTTAGAGACGTGGAAATACAAGGCTAATCAGCAATTTCTAACAGACACTAACTGCACACAGATGTGAAATTTAATGAGATGATGTCAATACTTTTTTTAAAAAAATGAATAAAAGTATAGAGAACCGTCAATTATCTGGGCTAGCGGAGGGGAACATTGACATGGATAATGAAAAGTGTACACAATGTTCCAGCTGAACAATGTTTGCCACTCTGCCATAAAGGTGTTCTTAACCCTTGACAGCTCTAGTTCATTGTCTGTGTAATAATAATAACAACAACTAGCTAACATCAAGTGATTACGTACCAGGCCTTAAGCTAATCATTTTATATGCATTACATAAACTTAATCTCTATAATACCACCATAAGGTTGGTTCTATTACTATCCCCATTTGAACATGAATAATTTACAGACTGAAAAAATAAACTCACTCATCTAAAATCTTAACAGTTACTGGCAGAACTGGAATTCAAACCAAGATGATCAGAATTGAAAACGATTTTCTTTGTTACTATTATACTGGTGTAATATTCCCACAGAGCCCTAACTCTTACCCGCACAGAGGAAATACTAAACATGCTTCAGTCTGTCTTCTATTGAAACCCCACTCGCAGAGGCAAGCATGGGTGTCTGAACTGCATTTTTATATACTTCATGAGAATACCTCAGTGTTCACTGTAATGATACCATGATATCCAGTAAGAATGTCCATAGCTTCATACTGACTTCATTGAAAATTAATTTTAACCCTCACACATAACTCCTTGCTTAAGATTGCTGAGTACCCCTGAATTGAGGAAAACCATAATGGAGAATCACTTCTCCAGTACATTACACTGTAACTGTGAGAGTGGATATCAGGGTGAGAGAGGAAGGATTTAATCAGAACCACGTGGCCCCATTAAATAAGGATTTAAAGTCAAACCTGACTGGGCTAATTTTTATTTTGCCTTTGATCTCCAGAACAAGCTTTATCACCCAGCATTGACAGCCCTATTATAGTCACACTAAGGTAATGCATCATTGATAGGTAACTTGGGTTATAAAATAGATCTAGGTGCTGCACAGAGGTACGGATCCAAACACCACACATGGTAACAACCTGTCAACGGGGTTTGGTTCTAATCTGGGAATTTTCCACTCCCTAGAAGAGGAAGTAATGCCAAGATGAGACATCCGCCACACCCCAAGAACAAGTATCTAAAAACTGAAGTGAAACTCTCATTTGCAGGTTTGCACCCTCCTCCCACATCTCCCAGATTAGGCCTGCCTATCATGGGATATAGATTTTTATGGTGATGAAAAGAGGTAAATTTGGAGCAATTTGTGGAATGTAGAGAGGACCTTAACCTAAATACGAGTTTCTGAAAATATGCCCTCTTTAAGATCAGCTTATGACAGCACAACTCAATGAAATCCCTTCTAAATTGGTCCAGCAAGACAGGAAATCTCCCGTAGTACTCCCAAGAATTGCAGCTACTGAGGAGCACAGCTGGGTTAGGGGAGGTGGCAGGAATAGGGGAGGGAAGGTTTGTCATATCAATGACAGTATTAAACACTACACAGGGACTAGTCCTAGGAAAAGTGGACACTCAATATATGTCTGAAACAAATTTTAAAACCCTGTCAAACACCCTCTTAAAATATACCACTATAAATAAAATCACATTCTTTATATTTTGCATGAATTTTAAAGTGCCACTATCTGAAGAAAAAAAAACAATCAGCCAGTTACATTAGCATGATGGCCACTGAGGTCAAGGCATTCTTGGTTCCTTGATTTCCGTCAAGGCTTCTAATATATAATGGCCTGTATGTGAAGAGCATATAGATGTATACAGTTGGGAAGGCATGGTATTTTAAAATAGTTTCTAACACAGTATTTCCAAAAAACAATGCTTTCCTCATTAAAACAGTAGCTGTAATGCCATACTTTTATCACGTTCTCCTTCCTTTTCAGCTCTACTCTTGGAGCTTATAAAAGATAACTAATATTTTTTTTAAAATAATGATAAAAGCATGACATAAATCATGGTGACTCTTAAGGAAAGAGGGTCTTCCTTTGATGCTTATCAGCCATTGTTACATCCTCTAAGCATTGTAAAAAGTAACACCTGTGTCTATAAGGCTCCCTTGCTTTCCCATGCTTCCCATGGGTATTAACCAATCAATCCTTTACACTGCTGCAGGGGATGGAAAATGGCGTTATGCAAAAAGTGTTACTGTCTCCATTTTCTGCCCAATTCAGAATCTGGTGAAAATTAACTTTTCCACCAAAACAAACAAACAAACAAACAACCAAAAACATAATAAAGTATCCCTTCTTATCACAACAGGGCAGAGAACAAATAGGCAGCAGACAGGATTGGCTGGCAAAATGGCCAAATAGGAACAGCTCCCATCTGCAGTTCCCAGCGAGATTGACACAGAAGGCAAGTGATTTTGGCATTTCCAACTTAGGTACCCGGTTCATCTCACTGGGACTGGTTGGACAGGTGGTGCAGCCCACAGAGGGCTAGCCAAACCTGGGTAGGAAATCCCTCGCCCAGGAAGCGCAATGGGTCGAGGGATTTCCCTCCCCCAGCCAAGGGAAGCCATGAGAGACTGTACCAGGAGGAACAGTGCACTCTAGCCCAGATACTGTTATTTTACCACAGTGTTCGCAACCGAAAGACCAGGAGATTCCCTCCGGTGCCTAGGCCACCAGGGCCCTGGGTTTCAAGCACAAAACTGGGCAGCCGTTTGGGCAGACACTGAGCTAGCAGCAGCAGTTTATTTTTCATACCCCAGTGGCACCTGGAATCCCAGGGAGACAGAACTGTTCGCTCCCTTGGAAAGGGGACTGAAGCCAGGAAGCCAAGTGGTCTGGCTGGGCAGGTCTCACCTCCATGGTGCCCAGCAAGCTAAGATCCACTGGCTTGAAATTCTCACTGCCAGCTTAGTAGTCTCAAGTTGACCTGGGAAGCTTAAGCTAGGTGAGGGGAGGGGCATTGCCTTTGCTGAGGCTTGAGTAGGTGGTTTTACCCTCACAGTGTAAACAAAGCTGCCAGGAAGGTGAAATGGGCAGAGCCCACTGCAGTTCAGTAAGGCCAGGCCGAAGGCCACTGTGGCCAGACTCCTCTAGATTCCTCCTCTCTGGGCAGGGCATCTCTGAAAGAAAGGCAGCTGCCCCAAGTCAGGGACTTAGAGATAAAACCCCCATCTCCCTGGGACAGAGCAACCAGGGAATGGGGTGGCAGTGGGCACAGCTTCAGCAGACTTAAACATCCCTGCCTGACAGCTCTAAAGAGAGCAGTGGATCTCCCAGCATGGTGTTCAAGCTCTGATAAGGGACAGA
Organism: Rhinopithecus roxellana; assembly: GCF_007565055.1. NCBI lineage: Eukaryota > Metazoa > Chordata > Mammalia > Primates > Cercopithecidae > Rhinopithecus > Rhinopithecus roxellana. The sequence continues at coordinate 120,528,326 of NC_044554.1, read as the reverse complement.
CTGCCTCCTCAAGTGGGTCCCTGAACCCCGTGTAATCCTGACTAGGAGACACTTCTCAGTGGGGGCCAATAGACACTCATACAGGATAACTGTGGCTGGCATCTGGTGGGTGCCTCTCTGGGATGAAGCTTCCAGAGGAAGGAACAGGCAGCAATCTTTGCTGTTGTGCAGCCTTGGCTGGTGATACCCAGGAAACAGGGTCTAGATTGGACCTCCAGCAAATTCCAGCAGACCTGAAGCAGAGGCATCTGACTGTTAGAAGGAAAACCAAGAGAGATAGGAATAGCATCAACATCAACAAAAAGGATGTCCACTCAGAGACCCCACCCAAAGGTCACCAACATCAAAGACCAAAGGTAGATAAATCCACGAAGATGGGGAGAAACCAGCACAAATAAAAAAGCTTAAAATTACAAAAACCAGGCCGGGCGCGGTGGCTCAAGCCTGTAATCCCTGCACTTTGGGAGGCCGAGACGGGTGGATCACAAGGTCAGGAGATCGAGACCATCCTGACAAACACGGTGAAACCCCGTCTACTAAAAATACAAAAACCAGAACACCTCCTCTCCTCCAAAGGATCACAACTCCTCACCAGCAAGGGAACAAAACCAGATGGAGAATGAGTCTGATGAACTGACACAAGTAGGCTTCAGACAATGGGTAATAACAAACTTCTCTGAGCTAAAGGAGCATGTTCTAACCCAATGCAATGAAGCTAAAAACCTTGAAAAAAGGTTAGACAAATTGCTAACTAGAATAACCAGTTTAGAGAAGAATATAAATGACCTGATGGAGCTGAAAAACACAGCATGAGAACTTCGTGAAGCATACACAATTATCAATAGCTCAATCAATCAAGGGAAGAAAGGATATCAGAGATTAAAGATCAACTCAATGAAATAAAGCAAGAAGATAAGACTGGAGAAAAAAGAGTGAAAAGAAACAAACAAAGCCTCCAAGAAATATGGGACTATGAGAAAAGACAAAATCTACATTTGATTATTGTACCTGAAAGTGACGGGGAGAATGGAACCAAGTTGGAAAACACTCTTCAGGATATCATCCAGGAGATCTTCCCCAACCTAGCAAGGCAGGACAACATTCAAATTCAGGAAATACAGAGAACACCACAAAGATATTCCTCAAGAGCAACCCCAAGACACATAATCATCAGATTCTCCAAGGTTGAAATGAACGAAAAAATGTAAGGGTTGAAATGAATGAAAAAATGTAAGCGCAGCCAGAGAAAAGGGTTGGGTTACCCACAAAGGGAAGCCCATCAGACTAACAGCAGATCTCTCGGCAGAAACCCTACAAGCCAGAAGAGAGGGGGCACCAGTATTCAACATTCTTAAAGGAAAGTATTTTACACAGAATTTCATATCCAGCCAAACTAAGATTCATAAGGGAAGGAGAAATAAAATTCTTTACAGACAAGCAAATGCTGAGAGACACTGTCACCACCAGGCCTGCCTTACAAGAGCTCCTAAAGGAAGCACTAAACATGGAAAGGAACAAGCAGGACCAGCCACTGCAAAAACATACCAAATTGTAAAGACCATCAACACTATGAAGAAACTGCATCAACTAACGGGCAAAATAACCAGCTAGCATCATAATGACAGGATAGAATTCACACCTAACAATATTAACCTTAAATATAAACAGGCCAAATGTCCCAATTAAAAGACACAGACTGGCAAATTGGATAAAGAGTCAAGACCCATCAGTGTGCTATATTAAGGAGACCCATCTCACATGCAAAGACACACATACACTCAAAATAAAGGGATGGAGGAATATTTACCAACCAAACAGAAAGCAAGAAAAGCAAGGGTTGCAATCAATAAAACAGACTTTAAACCAACAAAGATAAAAAGAGACAAAGAAGGACACTACTAACGGTAAAGGGATCAATGCAACAAGAAGAGTTAACTATCCTAAACATATATGCACCCAATACAGGAGCACACTGATTCATAAAGCGAGTTCTTAGAGACCTACAAAGACTTAGACTCCCAAACAATAATAGTTGGAAACTTTAACACCCCACTGTCAATATTAGATCAATTAGACAGAAAATTAACAAAAATATCAAGGACTTGAACTCAGCTCTGGACCAACCAGAACTAACAGACATCTACAGAACTGTCTCCACCTCAAATCAACAGAGTATACATTCTTCTCAGCACCACATCACACTTACACATAACTGGAAGTAAAACACTCCTCAGCAAATGCAAAAGAATGGAAATCATAACAGTCTCTCAGACCACAGTGCAATCAAATTAGAACTCAGGATTAAGAAACTCACTCAAAACCACATAAGTACATGGAAACGGAACAACCTGCTCCTCAAAGACTACTGGGTAAATAAGGAAATTAAGGCAGAAATAAAGATGTTCTTTGAAGCCAATGAAAACAAAGACACAACATACCAGAATCTCTGGGACACATTTAAAGCAGTGTGTAGAGGGAAATTTATAGCACTACATGCCCACAAGAGAAAGCAGGAAAGATCTAAAATTGACACCCTGACATCACAATTAAAAGAACTAGAGAAGCAAGAGCAAACAAATTCAAAATCTAGCAGAAGACAAGAAATAATTAAGATGAGAGCAGAACTGAAGGAGATAGAGACAGAAAAAACTCTTCAAAACATCAATGAATCCAGGAGCTGGTTTTTTGAAAGATCAACAAAATAGGCCACTAGTCAGATTAATAAAGAAGAAAAGAGAGAAGAATCAAATAGATGCAATAAAAAATTATTAAGGGGATGTCACCACCAATCCCACAGAATACAAACTACCATCAGAAAATACTATAAATATCTCTACACAAATAAACTAAAAACTCTAGAAGAAATAGATAAATTCCTGGACACATACACTCTCCTAGAACTAAACTAGGAAGAAGTCGAATCCCTGAATAGACCAATAACAAGTTCCGAAATTGAAACAATAATTAATAGCCTACCAACCAAAAAAAGTCCAGGACCAGAAGGATTCACAGCCAAATTCTACCAGAGGTACAAAGAGGAGCTGGTAGCATTCCTTCTGAAACAATTCCAAACAACAGAAAAAGGGAGAGTCCTCTCTAATTCATTTTATGAGGCCAGCATCATCCTGATACCAAAACCTGGCAGAGACACAACAAAAAAAGAAAATTTCAGGCCAATATCCCTGATGAACATTGATGCAAAAATCCTCAATAAAATACTGGCAAACCAAATCCAGCAGCACATCAAAAAGCTTATCCATCACAATCAAGTCGGCTTCATCCCTGGAATGCAAGGCTAGTTCAACTTATGGAAATCAATAAATGTAATTTATCACATAAACAGCACCAAGGACAAAAACCACATTATCTCAAAAGATGCAGAAAAGACCTTTGACAAAATTCAACAGCCTTTCATGCTAAAAAGTCTCAAGAAACTAGGTATTGATGGGACGTATCTCAAAATAATAAGAGCTATTTATGACAAACCCACAACCAATATCATACTGAATAAGCAAAAACTGGAAGCATTCCCTTTGAAAACCAGCATAAGACAAGGATGCCCTCTCTCACCACTCCTATGCAACATAGTAAGTGGAAGTTCTGGCCAGGGCCATCAGGGAAGAGAAAGAAATAAGGGATATTCAATTAGGAAAAGAGGAAGTCAAATTGTCTCTGTTTGCAGATGACATGATTGTATATCTAGAAAACACCATCATCTCCACCCAAAATCTCCTTAAGCTGATATGCAACTTCAGCAAAGTCTCAGGATACAAAACCAATCTGCAAAACCACAAGCATTCCTATACACCAATAACAGACAAACAGGGAGCCAAATCATGAGTGAATTCCCATTCACAATTGCTACTAAGAGAATAAAATACCTAGGAATACAACTTACAAGGGATATGAAGGACAGCTTCAAGGAGAACTACAAACCACTCCTGAACGAAATAAGAGGACACAAACAAATGAAAAAACGTTCCACGGTCATGGATACGAAGAATCAATATTGTGAAAATGGCCATACTGCCTAAAGTAATTTATAGATTCAGTGCTATCTCCATCAAGCTACCAATGACTTTCTTCACAGAATTGGAAAAAAACTACTTTAAAGTTCATATGGAGCCTGCATAGCCAAGACAATCCTAAGCAAAAAGAACAAAGCTGGAGGCATCACACTACCTGACTTCAGACTATACTACAAGGCTACAGTAACCAAAACAGCATGGTACTGGTACCAAAACATATATATAGACCAATGAACAGAACAGAGACCTGAGAAATAACCACACATCTACAACCATCTGATCTCTGACAAACCTGACAAAAACAAGAAATGGGAAAAGGTTTCCCTATTTAATAAGTGGTGCTGGGAAAACTGGCTAGCCATATGCAGAAAGCTGAAACTGGATCCCTTCCTTACACCTTATACAAAATTAACTCAAGATGGCTTATAGACTTAAACATAAGACCTAAAACCATAAAAACCCTAGAGGAAAACCTAGGCAATACCATTCAGGATATAAGCATGGGCAAACACTTCATGACTAAAACACCAAAAGCAATGGCAACAAAAGCCAAAATTGACAAATGGCATCTAATTAAACTAAAGAGCTTCTGCATAGCAAAAGAAACTATCATCAGAGTGAAGAGGCAACCTCTAGAATGGGAGAAAATTTTTATAATCTATCCATCTGACAAAGGGCTAATATCCAGAATCTATGAAGAACTTAAACAAATTTACAAGAGAAAAAAAATAAACATCAAAAATAGGCAAAGGATATGAACAGACAATTCTCAAAAGAAGACATTTATGTAGCCAACAAACATATGAAAAAAAGCTCATCATCACTGGTCATTAGATAAATGCAAATCAAAACCACAATGAGATACCATCTCGTGCCAGTTAGAATGGCGATCATTAAAACATCAGGAAACAACAGATGCTGGAAAGGCTGTGGAGAAATAGGTACACTTTTACACTGTTGGTGGGGGTGTAAATTAGTTCAACCATTGTGGAAACAGTGTGGTGATTCCTCAAGGATCTAGAACTAGAAACACGATTTGACCCAGCAATCCCATTACTGGGTATATACCCAAAGGATTGTAAATCATTCTGCTATAAAGACACATGCACACACATGTTTACTGTGGCACTGTTCACAATAGCAAAGATTTGGAACCAACCCAAATGCCCATCAATGATAGACTGAATTAAGAAAATGTGGCACATATACACCATGGAATACCATGCAGCCACAAAAAAGGATGAATTCATGTCCTTTGCAAGCACATGGATGAAGCTGGAAACCATCATTCTCAGCAAACTAACAGAAGAACAGAAAACCAAACACGACATGTTCTCACTCATAAGTGGGAGTTGAACAATGAGAAAACATGGACACAGGGAGGGGAACATCACACACCAGGGCCTCTCGGGGAGTAGGGGACTAGAGGAGGGATGGCATTAGGAGAAATACCTAATGTAGATGACAGGTTGATGGGTGCAGCAGTCCACCATGGCATGTGTATACCTACGTAACAAACCTGCACGTTCTACACATGCACCCCAGAATTTAAAGTATAATTTAAAAAAAAGAAAAAAAAATGTTTTAAAAGGGTAGCAAATAGAAAGGACTCAGAAAAAAACAGGATATTATAGCATCCTGCTAAAAGAGAAAACGAAGCCATTTCCAATTTGATAAGGCAAAAGACACTTTTCCAGGGCACATTGAATTGAAGCAAAAATTCCTAAAACAAAAAGAAAGCAATGCAGTTCCCACAAAGTAATACAAATGCCCTAATATATATTTTAAAAAGTTATCCCAGGGTGAACCAGGAAAGGGTAAGCCCAAGAGGATCTAAAGAAATCTAAAAATACAATTGAGAAACAGTGAAAATTTCCAGAAAGCTTGATGACTTGAACACATGTATTTATCTCTCCCCCTTACAAATCCATACTAAAACAATAGTAAAATTAATACCCATAAGGGCAATCAAAATTAGTATAGAAAACACTAGAGACAAGACAGAAATAAAAATGTAAAGACAGGACACAAATGGTTGAGATGTCACATTGCCTAGGATGAGTGAAAAAAACAAACAAACCAAAAAAAAAACCTTGATACCTACATGATCCAAGGCATAAGCCAGTAAGAAATAAGTCAATTCATACTTCAGAGTCCCAAAAATACTCAAAAACTGGAAGCTGAAGTTCAAACTGGGGCTACAAATGATATGATTAGTTGGAATGAATTTAAGCTAGATGGAGGTCTTTGCCCCTAGTCTCCCTCGGCCAGCCCCCATCCCTTCCTAGTCCCGCCAGAGATGTATTCCCTGAAGAGGTTGAATCAGAGAATTCAACTGGGGCTTGGATACCAGGCAGAGTGGATATCAGATTGAAGAATCATACTGAATGAAAAAAAAAAAATCATGAGAAAGTCTGCATAGAGAACTGAAAGGTCCTCAGTCCCTTCTTGATCATCTCAGAATAGTGACAGCTAGGTTTATATGTCCTAAAAAAAATAAATTAGGGAAGTCCATTTTCGGAGAAACACCCAGTAACGAAAACAAGATCAAGAGATAGTAATATTTGAGAGTACTTAAATAAGACGACTAGGTCTTCACCAATAGTTCCTATGCTGAAGCCCACCAACTCACCAGCCACCCGGGCACAAAGCTTCCAATCAGCTTCTGAGTACATTACTCATAACATAAACTGAGAGCCAACAGTTTCTCTCCAAGAGGCATGACATAGACCTACCAAAAATCTCAACAGGTAAGGCAGAGACCAAAACAAATAAACAGAAACAAGAAACTCAAAGGAAATCCAGAAACAATTCAGAGAATATGTAAAAGGAAAAAAAATTTCCCAAGCTACATTTTGTATCCTCAGAAATACATGAAGTGATATGTTATTTGTTGAAATAAAACAGGATAATTTTTAAAAGAGCATTCAAAGAATAAGAAAGAGTTTGTGGAAATAAATGTTAGTATAATTAAAAATGCAATTAAAGGGTTAAAAATTAAAGTTAAAAAAACCAAGAAGGTAGGAAAAAAAGATTTAAAATAATAGGGAAAAGGTAAGGTAACTAGAAGATCAATCCAATAATGCCAACATCCATCTAATGAAAATGTTCTTTTAAAAGAGAAGATTAAAAAAATTAAACATATAAGAAAACTTGTTGAAACTGAAAGAAATTAACTTGAAAACTGAAAACACCCATTGAACACCAAGAAAAAGGATGACACCAGGGATAAAAAGAAAGTCCTAGAAAGTTCCACAAAGAAAAAAGCAAATAAAGAATGAATTGGGAAATCAGAATAGTCTAGGGATGTCAGTACAATCTAGGCACCTAGAAAACAATAAAACAAGGTATTCAAAAGTCTAAGAAAATATTATTTTCTAAACTAGAATCATATACTTGACCAGATTATTAATGAAGTAATCAATGACAGATAAAAACATAGTCATATGGCAAATCCCCCATCACCCTTTCTCAAGAAACTACTGGAGGATATACTTTAAAACAATGAAATAAACCAAAAACAAGACAGACATGTAACCCAGAGAATGGGTAGCTAACACTAAAAAAGGAGGAAAACATTCTCAGAAGAGGAAGCCTTATGACTATAGGATTAGAGATTAACCAATCCATATTATATTATGACTATAAAGAACTGCCAGGGCAATCTCAGTGGGGGAGAAAAACTGATAGACTATCTGATTTGTTTTGGAGGCATTTTACAGTTTTGGCAAATAGTTGCAGGCCTCAAATTGTGTTTAAAATTATGCTAATTTGAACAAAGGAAAAGTAGACAATGACAACTAAGAAAATCAAAAAGTTGTGCAAGGAAGGAAATTTACTCATAGCACACTTGTGGTTTCCCTATGACCAAAATTTATATTACCATACAACTGTAAATAATGTATATTAATTTAAGCCAAAAAAATGGGAAAAAATGTATTTGAGGATAGAAACATAACAGAGAACATTCTTGGTGTGTTCCTTTCTAACTTGTAAATCACTAGTTATATCTAAAGTCTGTTTCCCTCTAACACTTCTTTCTGGACATTCTCTTTCCTTTGGTCCTATTGAATCTACCCTACACAGATTTCTACTCCAGCATTTTCCATTCAGTACAGGGCTTTGTCCTGGAAAAGAACTTCAATTTGTCATTTTAGGGAAGTCACATGAGCAAGACTGGTGGACTACCCCCACAAAAAGACTGGATTAACACAAGTGAACAAATTTTGACATTTATTCTGCAATGAAATTCTTTGTGAATTTGCTAATTTCAAAACTATCCTTACTGCCTACACAGTAAAGTTCAATAACCTCTCCAAGGGTTTGAAATACAAAAGACATTTAATTATAAATTCCTCTAACTAGAAACAATTAAGGGGGAAAAATGATTTTTCCAAAAATAAGTTGAATCATTTCATTCATTTGCTTGCTTAGTGCTTATAAATAAGGAGTCCATATATAGTTTGCTCTCTCTCTTCCAAAACATTCAACCACCCTGGGAGAGAATGCATAATAAGGCACTGATAAAGTTTCATGCTGTCTTCCAGCACAGCATGCTATTATTGTAAGAGGGCTATTCCTTCTGTTTACCCAGTGATAAACAAAAAGATTGCACTTACCGAGCTGGGGCTGGAGTGCCGCCTAACTTTAGGTGACTCTTTGCCAGTGGAGGAGGTCTTAAAGTTAATGCAAGCATTGTTCTCAGAATGCACCCTCTTTACTTGATTAGCTGGTTTCTCAAATGGGTCAAAAGTGCTCTGTGTCCTCTGAACTCTGACTTTTTTATCCTCAGGAATTGTGTCCAGGGGTTTGATCACTGAGTCCATTCCCTGGCAGTTCCGTGTAGACATCTTTGTGACACATATCTGAGAAAAGAAGAAATTAAATTCAGAACTCTTAACTGCAACTTTAATATCACTAAACATGGCAATATATTACTCTAGAAAGCATGCCAATTTCAGTTTCAGGAAATACCCAAAAAGCCCACATTCTAAAAGCTGCATCAGCATAAATTACAGTACAAAAAATTTCTCACAAACATTCTGTTTATACTCACTTAGAGCTTACACTAAAAAATCTACCTCTAAAATGAGAAACTTAAGGCCCAGGCTGCTAGTAGTACCCTAAGATGATTCTTGAACTCTGTCACATGTTTTACCATCTGACTGGAAGTGGTTTATTTCTGAATCATTAAGAGGTTGGGTAACTGGCCTTAATTTAAAAAACAAAAAATAGGCAAATCAGATGCACACTAACTGATGGGTCATCGTGTAAGCAGCTAACCGAGGCTAGAGAAGGAAAGGGCATTATGTTGTTTAAAAGTTTTATGCATGAATACGTATGCTTAAAATCTGTCCCCATCTTGATTTCATCTGCCAATTGGAATGAACGGAGCTAATGGTTAGAGATATTAAAGAACTGAGGACAACGGTGGGCGTTTTCTTTATTTCAAAGCTAATGGATTAAAAGAAATAACGTGGTAAAAGAAAAACACTGAAATTATGGAAAACAGTATGGCAATTCCTCAAGGATCTAGAACTAGATGTACCATATGACCCAGCCATCCCACTTCTGGGTATATACCCAAAGGATTACAAATTATTCTACTACAAAGACACATGCACACGTATGTTTATTGCAGCACTATTCACAATAGCAAAGACTTGGAATCAACCCAAATGTCCATCTGTGACAGACCGGATTAAGAAAATGTGGCACATATACACCATGGAATACTATGCAACCATAAAAAAGGATGAGTTTGCGTCCTTTGTAGGGACATGGATGCAGCTGGAAACCATCATTCTTAGCAAACTATCACAAGAAGAGAAAACCAAACACCGCATGTTCTCACTCATAGGTGGGAACTGAACAATGAGATCACTTGGACTCGGGAAGGGGAACATCACACACTGGGGCCTATCATGGGGAGTGGGGAGTGGGGAGGGATTGCATTGGGAGTTATGCCTGATGTAAATGATGAATTGATGGGTGCTGACGAGTTGATGGGTGCAGCACACCAACATGGCACAAGTATACATATGTAACAAACCTGCACGTTATGCACATGTACCCTAGAACTTAAAGTACAATAGAAAGAAAGAAAGAAAGAAAGAAAGAAAGAAAGAAAGAAAGAAAGAAAGAAAGAAAGAAGAAAGAAAGAAAGAAAGAAAGAAAGAAAGAAAGAAAGAAAGAAAGAAAGAAAGAAAGAAAGAAAGAAAGAAAGAAAGAAAGAAGAAAGAAAGAAAAGAAAGAAAAGAAAAGAAAGAGAGGGGGGCGGAGCAAGATGGCCGAATAGGAACAACTCCAGTCTCCAACTCCCAGCGCGAGCGACACAGAAGACCGGTGATTTCTGCATTTTCAACTGAGGTACTGGGGTCATCTCACTAGGGAGTGCCGGACAATCGGTGCTGGTCAGCTGCTGCAGCCTGACCAGCGAGAGCTGAAGCAGGGCGAGGCATCGCCTCACCTGGAAGCGCAAGGGGGAAGGGGATCCGTTTTCCTAGCCAGGGGAACTGAGACACACAACACCTGGAAAATCGGGTAACTCCCACCCCAATACTGCGCTGTAAGCATACAGGCATTCCAGGAGAATATATCCCACACCTGGCCGGGAGGGTCCCACGCCCACGAAGCCTCCCTCACTGCTAACACAGCAGTCTGCCGCGATCTATCCACAAGGCAGCAGCGAGGCTGGGGGAGGGGCGCCCGCCATTGCTGAGGCTTAAGTAGGTAAACAAAGCCGCTGGGAAGCTCGAACTGGGTGGAGCTCACAGCAGCTCAAGGAAGCCTGCCTGTCTCTGTAGTCTCCACCTCTGGGGACAGCGCACAGCTGAAGACCAACAGGGGAAGTAGCGGGAGCCCGTGCAGACGCGAACGACTCTGTCTGACAGCTGTGGGGAGAGCCGCGGATCTCCCAACGTGGAGGTTGAGATCTGAGAACGGACAGACTGCCTGCTCAGGTGTGTCCCTGACCCCTGAGTAGCCTAGCTGGGAGAAATCCCCCACTAGGGGCAGTCTGACACCCCACACCTCACAGGGTGGAGTACACCCCTGAGAGGACACTTCCAAAGGAAGAATCAGACAGGTACACTCGCTGTTCAGCAATATTCTATCTTCGGCAACCTCTGCTGCTGATACCCAGGCAAACAGGGTCTGGAGTGGACCTCAAGCAATCTCCAACAGACCAACAGAGAGTCCTTCTGACTGTCAGAAGGAAAACTATCAAACAGGAAGGACACCTATACCAAAACCCCATCAGTTCGTCACCACCATCAAAGACCAGAGACAGATAAAACCACAAAGATGGGGAAGAAGCAGGGCAGAAAAGCTGGAAATTCAAAAAATAAGAGCGCATCTCCCCCTGCAAAGGAGCGCAGCCCATCACCAGCAACGGATCAAAGCTGGTCAGAGAATGACTTGGACGAGAGGAGAGAAGAAGGCTTCAGTCCATCAAACTTCTCAGAGCTAAAGGAGGAATTACGTACCCAGCGCAAAGAAACTAAAAATCTTGAAAAAAGAGTGGAAGAATTGACAGCTAGACTCATTAATGCAGAGAAGATCATAAACGAAATGACAGAGATGAAAACCATGACACGAGAAATACGTGACAAATGCACAAGCTTCAGTAACCGACTCGATCAACTGGAAGAAAGAGTATCAGCGATTGAAGATCAAATGAATGAAATGAAGCGAGAAGAGAAACCAAAAGAAAAAAGAAGAAAAAGAAATGAGCAAAGCCTGCAAGAAGTATGGGATTACGTAAAAAGACCAAATCTACGTCTGATTGGGGTGCCTGAAAGTGAGGGGGAAAATGGAACCAAGTTGGAAAACACTCTTCAGGATATCATCCAGGAGAACTTCCCCAACCTAGTAGGGCAGGCCAACATTCAAATTCAGGAAATACAGAGAACGCCACAAAGATACTCCTCCAGAAGAGCAACTCCAAGACACATAATTGCCAGATTCACCAAAGTTGAAATGAAGGAAAAAATCTTAAGGGCAGCCAGAGAGAAAGGTCGGGTCACCCACAAAGGGAAGCCCATCAGACTAACAGCAGATCTCTCGGCAGAAACTCTACAAGCCAGAAGAGAGTGGGGGCCAATATTCATCGTTCTTAAAGAAAAGAATTTTAAACCCAGAATTTCATATCCAGCCAAACTAAGTTTCATAAGTGAAGGAGAAATAAAATCCTTTACAGATAAGCAAATGCTTAGAGATTTTGTCACCACCAGGCCTGCCTTACAAGAGACCCTGAAGGAAGCCCTAAACATGGAAAGGAACAACCGGTACCAGCCATCGCAAAAACTTGGCAAAATGTAAAGACCATCGAGGCTAGGAAGAAACTGCATCAACTAACGAGCAAAATAACCAGTTAATATCATAATGGCAGGATCAAGTTCACACATAACAATATTAACCTTAAATGTTAATGGACTAAATGCTCCAATTAAAAGACACAGACTGGCAAACTGGATAAAGAGTCAAGACCCATCAGTCTGCTGTATTCAGGAGACCCATCTCACATGCAGAGACATACATAGGCTCAAATACAAAATTAATGTGCAAAAATCACAAGCATTCTTATACACCAGCAACAGACAAGCAGAGAGCCAAATCAGGAATGAACTTCCATTCACAATTGCTTCAAAGAGAATAAAATACCTAGGAATCCAGCTTACAAGGGATGTAAAGGACCTCTTCAAGGAGAACTACAAACCACTGCTCAGTGAAATAAAAGAGGACACAAACAAATGGAAGAACATACCATGCTCATGGATAGGAAGAATCAATATCGTGAAAATGGCCATACTCCCCAAGGTTATTTATAGATTCAATGCCATCCCCATCAAGCTACCAATGACTTTCTTCACAGAATTGGAAAAAACTGCTTTAAAGTTCATATGGAACCAAAAAAGAGCCCGCATTGCCAAGACAATCCTAAGTCAAAAGGACAAAGCTGGAGGCGTCACGCTACCTGACTTCAAACTATACTACAAGGCTACAGTAACCAAAACAGCATGGTACTGGTACCAAAACAGAGATATAGACCAATGGAACAGAACAGAGTCCTCAGAAATAATACCGCACATCTACAGCCATCTGATCTTTGACAAACCTGAGAGAAACAAGAAATGGGGAAAGGATTCCCTATTTAATAAATGGTGCTGGGAAAATTGGCTAGCCATAAGTAGAAAGCTGAAACTGGATCCTTTCCTTACCCCTTATACGAAGATTAATTCAAGATGGATTAGAGACTTAAATGTTAGACCTAATACCATAAAAACCCTAGAAGAAAATCTAGGTAGTACCATTCAGGACATAGGCATGGGCAAGGACTTCATGTCTAAAACACCAAAAGCAACGGCAGCAAAAGCCATAATTGACAAATGGGATCTCATTAAACTAAAGAGCTTTTGCACAGCAAAAGAAACTACCATCAGAGTGAACAGGCAACCTACAGAATGGGAGAAAATTTTTGCAACCTACTCATCTGACAAAGGGCTAATATCCAGAATCTACAAAGAACTCAAACAAATATACGAGAAAAAAACAAACAACCCCATCAAAAAGTGGGGAAAGGATATGAACAGACATTTCTCAAAAGAAGATATTCATACAGCCAACAGACACATGAAAAAATGCTCATCATCACTGGCCATCAGAGAAATGCAAATCAAAACCACAATGAGATACCATCTCACACCAGTTAGAATGGCAATCATTAAGAAGTCAGGAAACAACAGGTGTTGGAGAGGATGTGGAGAAATAGGAACACTTTTACACTGTTGGTGGGATTGTAAACTAGTTCAACCATTATGGAAAACAGTATGGCAATTCCTCAAGGATCTAGAACTAGATGTACCATATGACCCAGCCATCCCACTACTGGGTATATACCCAAAGGATTATAAATTAGTCTACTACAAAGACACATGTACACGTATGTTTATTGCGGCACTATTCACAATAGCAAAGACTTGGAATCAACCCAAATGTCCATCATGTGACAGACTGGATTAAGAAAATGTGGCACATATACACCATGGAATACTATGCAGCCATAAAAAAGGATGAGTTTGCGTCCTTTGTAGGGACATGGATGCAGCTGGAAACCATCATTCTTAGCAAACTATCACAAGAAGAGAAAACCAAACACCGCATGTTCTCACTCATAGGTGGGAACTGAACAATGAGATCACTTGGACTCGGGAAGGGGAACATCACACACTGGGGTCTATCATGGGGAGGGGGGAGGGGGGAGGAGGGAGGGATTGCATTGGGGAGTTATACATGATATAAATGATGAATTGATGGGTGCTGACGAGTTGATGGGTGCAGCACACCAACATGGCATAAGTATACATATGTAACAAACCTGCACGTTATGCACATGTACCCTAGAACTTAAAGTATAATAAAAAAAAAAAAAAAAAAAAGAAAGAAAGAAAAGAAAGAAAGAAAGGGGGGGGGAGGGAGGGAGGGAGGGAGGGAGGAAGGAAGGAAGGAAGGAAGGAAGGAAGGAAGGAAGGAAGGAAGGAAGGAAGGAAGGAAGGAAGGAAGGAAGGAAGGAAGGAAGGAAGGAAGGAAGGAAAGGAAGGAAGGAAGGAAGGAAGACAGACACTGAAAAGCATTCATTTCAAAATTTGATTTACGTTACTCTACCAGACCTCCACTTCCTTCCCTTCTTCTTCCTTCTTTACCCATTCTCTTCCTGCCCACCCTCTCATTTTATTTTAGTCTCTGTGACTTTTGTTCCTTGCTTTTTACTTTATGTTCTAAGCCTGTCATTCTCCCTATACTCTGGAGACTTTGTTGTCCTTATTAGATAATTTGATGGCCTCTGGCTTGTCTGTAAAGCTAGCTAATTTAATTGTTCTCTCTAAAGAAAATATAATTCTAAATAAAATTGTTTATAGAATGTTTTTCTTCTTATAAAAAGTTCCCACATCCCTATATGCTATCAAAAGCAGAAAAACAGAAGATATTTATGAAAAGCCCACATTGTTAAGGTAAAAATATAAAGTTTTTAAATACATACTTTGGATCCGTGGTTGGTTGAGTATGTGAATACAGAACCCACCAATACACAGAGCTAATATGTATAGAATGATTGCATGTGGGGGATAAATGCAGCTATGTATATGGATAGAAGTAGACAGACACAGATATAAATACAGACACAGATGCATAGATATAGACATCTGTGAGTGCATGAGCATAATGAAAAGTATATAGGAAAACACACCAAACTATTAACATCAGATATCTCCAGACATGTGGAATTGAATGGGTAAGATTAGCAATTTTTTGAACACTCTTGTGTGAATTTTATAATAAATACGCCAACATATGTAATGTTTTTAAAACCACTAAAGTAGAAAAGTATATATAACTAAAATAAACCATTTCAAGTTTTTGAAACAAAAAATTTTTAATTGTTAAACATCAACCCTAAGAGTATGTCTCAACTACTAAGCACAGGCTGAATTCTAACTAAGTCAAATGAGAAGAATATTATCATACTTTTTAGCATATGAGAAAACAGCTGAAGATATTTTTAAAAGACTCAAGGCAGAGTCCTCTAGTCATGATTAAAAAGTAAAAATTTATTACAAGTATGTTGGAGCGTGCAATATTTTTAAGGATTTTTGTGCTCTTCTTAAGGATGTGAAGGCAGTAGAAAAGAAACCACCCATGACACTAAGGCAATTAAATCATAAATACATGGGCCTGAGAAGTCAATGAACTGCAAACACAGAAAATTTGAAAGAAAAAAAAAAATGTAAGGGCACAATGAAATCAAATTACTTAAAACAGAGAGAGAAAGTAAAAGATAAGAATGACAGAAAATGGTTCATGACTAAATTAATACAGAAAGGCAATTACAAAGCATCTCAGACTAAATAAAAATGATAACACAAAATATGAAAATGGTGAGATTCAGCTAAAGTAGTACTTTAGCTGTAGGAAAATTTGTAATACTAAATGACTAGAGAAAAGAAGAAAGGTCTCAAAGCAATGACCTCAGCGTCCACCTAAAAACACACACACACACACAAAAAAAAAAAAAGAAGGAAAGAAAAAAAGCAAATAAAAACCAAAATAAGACTGAAATAATAAATAAGAAAGTGGATATAAATAAAATAGAAAACAGAAAACAATAAAGAAAAATCAATAAAACCAAAAGCTGGTTTTCAGAGAAGATTTTTTTTTAATGATGAACATTTAGCCATACAGATAAGGGGGAAAAAAAGTAGAAAATATACATTGCCAATATTACTATCAGGAATGGAGCGGTGACATCACTACAGATTTTCTACAAATATTATAAACAACATTATGCCAATAAATTCCACAAGTTAGATGAAACCAATTCTTTGAAAGACAAAAACTAACCAAAGATCACTCAGTAAAAAAAAAAATAGATAATCTGAATAGGCCTGTGTCTATGACAGGAATTGAATCTGTGGTCAAAAACATTACCACAAAGATAATGCCAGGGCCAGATGGCACCACTGGTGAAGTTAAACCAAACATTAATGGAAGAAATAACATCAATTGTACAGAAACTCTTTCAAAATATAGATGAGGAGGATATATTTCCCAACTCATTTTATAAGGCCAGTGTCATTCCAAGACCCAAATCGCACAAAAACATTGTAAGGAAATTATAGATCAATCTCTCTCATGACCACAGATGTGAAAAATTACTAGTACATCTTCAACAAATTGAATGCAATAGTATATAAAAAAGATAGTAAACCATGACAATGTCACACTAATCCCACAAACACAACAAGGTTGGCTTAACATTCACAAATGTGTAATTCGCCAGTTTAACATACAGTGGTAGGTAGTCTCTAACATGGCTCCCAATAACACCCACTTCTAAGTATTCACACTTTTATGTAATCCCCAGCTCTTGAGTGTGGGCTGCATTTGTTGACTTGTATCCCATAAATATAATACGGCAAAAATCATAGGATACCACTTCTGAGAAAACTCATAGGAAAAATATTTCTTCTATTTTGGTGCTCTCTCTCTGCCTTGAGTTTCCCCTCTTAGATCACTAGACCTGGGGAAAGTCGACTGCCATGCCATGAGGCAGCCCTGTGGAGAGGCACATGTGCAGAAACACTAGGGCCTGCAAACAACCTTGTGAGTAAAGTTTCAGGGCCAACCACAGTTCCAGCTTCCTGCTTGAGTGGTGGAATCTCATAAGAGACCCTGAGCCAGCTAAGGAGCATCTGCAGGAGACCCATAGGAACTAAGATTTTTAAAAAATGTTTGTTGTTTTAAGATGTTAAGTTATGGGATAATTTGTTATGAGGCAACAGATAACTAATGCACAGGTTTTTTTTGTTTTTTGTTTGTTTGTTTGGTTGGTTGGTTGGTTTTTTTTGAGACAGAGTCTGACTCTGTCGCCCAGGCTGGAGTGCAGTGGCCGGATCTCCACTCACTGCAAGCTCCACCTCCCAGGTTTACGCCATTCTCCTGCCTCAGCCTCCCAAGTAGCTGGGACTACAGGCGCCCACCAGAGCGCCCAGCTAATTTTTTGCATTTTTAGTAGAGACGGGGTTTCACCATGGTCTTGATCTCCTGACCTTGTGATCCGCCCGCCTCGGCCTCCCAAAGTGCTGGGATTACAGGCCTGAGCCACCGCGCCCGGCCTAATGCACAGTTTTTTAAAACTCATATGATCATCTCAATAGACTCAGGAAAAGCATTTGATAAATTCAGCATCCATTCACAATAAAAACTCTCCACCAACTAAAAACAGAGTAAAACTTCCTCAACCTGATAGAGAGCATCTACCAAAACATTACATGTAACATCATACTTAATGGTGAGAAACTAAATGCTTTTCACGTAAAAACAGGAACAATTCAAGGACATCCACTTTCATCACTTTGATTTAACATTGTATTTTAAGTTCTAGAAAATACAGTAAAGCAAAAAAGTCATTTGTTGGCTTCAGGAAAGAGAGGAACTCCAATTAGAAATTCTGATGGCTCTCTGAGCCTATACAATTTAAGCAAGAGAAACTGTTACAGAATCTACTGCAAGTACAGCTTTCTCTCCATCTTCATGCCTTAACGGCCTTACAATACATATTTTGAGTCAGGTAGCCTCTCATTTAATGGATCTGACTATGGCACACTTGATAACTATAAAAATCAGTGAAAACTATGCACCTGTGGAAAACCAACGTCTCTATTCTATCATTAAGACAGAAGAGTGGCAGCCTTTTCCTACTTTTTGAGAAAAAAAAAAATTAACAAGGTTCTCAACTTAAAATATTTCCCATAAATATTCTTAAACATTTCACGTTTACCATTTTTGCTAACTACTAGCAAATGACAAAATAAAAGTAGAAAACAATCAACTTGGCTGGGCATGGTGATGCACACCTGTAGTCCCAGCCTTTGGGAAGCTGCGGCAGGTGGATCATTTGAGCTCAGGAGTTCGAGACCAACCTGAGCAACATGCAAAAACCCTGTCTCTACAAAACAAATACAAAAATTAGCCAGGTGTGGTAGTGCACACCTGCAGTCCCACCTACTCAGGAGGCTGAGTTGGACAGATCTCTTGAGCCAGAGAGGGCGAAGCTGCAGTGAGCTGCAGAGTCCGTGCCACTATACTCCATGTACTCCAACCTGGGCAACATAGTGAGACCCTGTCTCAAAAAGGGAAAAGGGAAAGGAGTGGTGGGGAGGGAAAGAGAAAGAAAAAGAGAAAAGGGGAAAGGGGGAAGAGGGGTAAGAGGGGAGAAGGGGGAAGAGGGGAGAAGGGGGAAGAGGAATAAGATGGGAGAAAGGGGAAGAGGGGCAAGAGGGAAGAAGGGGGAAGACTGGTAAGAGGGGAGAAGAAGGGAGGGGAGGAGAGTTCTTAGAATAAAATTATTTAAGTATCCAGGGTGCATGAAGAGAAAAGTGAGCAGTCTGGGTCTTAGCAATGAAAGAGGGTTCCGAAAGACAGAGTATACACTGGTGCTGCTCCCCCGCATACAAGTCTTCAGTTGAATGCTTATATTAATTTGTCAGCAATCTGAATAAATGCTTCCCACCCCAAATAGAATCTTTCTGCCCATAGCAAAATGCTTATGGTCAGTGCAGTAAATGGTCTTAGTAAAAGATAAAACTTCATATATTAAAAAACTCAGAGACAGAAGTATGGAATGTCAAATCGGAAAAAATCACTGAGAACCCAAACCTCAAAAACATAGATTCTTCCAACCACCAAACAGTAGCCCTTTTATCCACTACTAACTTTCATGTGCACCCCTAGTGCCCAGATTTTGGCCTACGTTCCAATTCTCCTGTAAGGAAAGGAAGAACTCTTTAGAAAGTAATAGATTCCAGTTCACAGTGCAGGAAGTGTGAAAGAGCCAGGAAACATCCAGCTGTTACCAGAAAACTAGCATCCTTTCAAAAATGTCAGGGATCATGCTAGAAGGACAAAGGAATCTGCCGAAAGGGGTTCCCACTGGCCAAACTGTGATTATTTATTTGAGCATCAAAAGGAAAAATAAAAGTGTGGTTAAATAGAACAAGCTGAGTTGTTGAAAGGCCATGAGTTCATTATGATTTCAAAAGAAAAAAGTTACTATAAAGGCCAAATGGCAGCTATAATGTAAAAGAATGAATATAACACGATATGGTTGATTTTAAGATACAGAACTCTTAGTAAGCCAAGAAGTGCTAGAAAAAAAAGTAGCAAGGAACTGTATCAAGGGCAGGAATGAATGATCAGGGCCTGTGGGGAGGGTCCAAGTAGCATGAGTGTAGAAAGAAAAGCAACACAGCATGTTCCAATGACAGCAGACCAGGTGGGTGGATGTAATACAACAGGCTAAAGGGCAGATGATGTTTCCTAAGCAACATATTACAAAGTACACATCTGGTGGAGAGAAACAAGATTAAAAAGAAAACCTATGTGAACCAGTGTGGAAAGCATTTTTTTAAGTAAGTTAAATTTTAATAACACATATGAAATTTAACCCTTAAAAAGAAAACTCAGCTTGACTGCCAACCCATGACTCAGATGTGAATCTCTGACCTGAAAAAAGCATCTAGGACCCCAACAGTCAACAACTCAGATCCTGTAACCATGGCTGTTCTAAGAAGGGGTTCTTTTACTTGTGGCCCTGTAAAGATTACACAATTCCAAAAAGACACAAAAAATATTATTACTGAACTCCCTGGAAGAAATCTAAATAAGTAGATCTATAACCCTAGAAAGGTATAAAAAAGAACAGAGAAATAATAATAAGATTACTTAAACCCACACTGTTAAGTATAGTAATATATTAATAATTTGCAATAATTACATTTAGGTATGTCTTCTTTGTTTAAAAGTATCTAGAATATGGCAAAATAATCAGTATAAATTAGTATATGACATTAAGGGAATTTAATTAGGTCAGTAATCAATGCTTAAATAGAGACAAATTGGTTTTCAAAATTACATTTCTTAGCTACATATATTCTTAAAGATGTGGGTACTTGGCCAAATACAAAGGCCATGAGCTGTGAACATTCTGGGCAGAGGAGACCCTCGGACATTCTACACACTGTCCATCAGCTTCATTGTCCTTCACCCATGCTTTTAGTGCCCTCAGCCTGAAAACCTTCCTCCTACCAAGCCATGACTTGTCTCCAAAATTGCCTTTGCCTAGATGCACTTGTTGATTAAATCCCACCCACTCAGACCAATCCTTTATTTAGAAGGATTCTAAATTCACTTCAGTGAATTTAGTCTGTTCCAATATTTTTGCATACCTTAGGACTGTAATTCTTCTTTTTGTGATACTTTAATGTCAACAACCTGACTATCTCTTCCACAGGGCAAGGACTATGTCTTATATTCATTTTATAGCCCCCTAAAGTACCTTTCCCTTAAAATCTCTTCTTGAAGAGTACAGTAAAGATTTGTTCATTAACTCGTGGAAAATAAGGAACTTCCACAGGTTAAAAGTGGTTTTCACAAATCATGGGGCCAGAAGAAAACATCTTTGGCACCTCTGCCCAAGGCAAATTCCAGTAGACAGCTATGCTATCAGTATCGTGTGAAAACAAGACATTCAAATATCAATGAGAACTAAGAATAGTTTTCTCCATGACTGTACTTTTTCATACTAATTGTTCCATTTAGAAACTGAAGTAACAAAAAATCACATAAGCAGGGATGTCTCCTGGTATTCGAAAACAGATTAAAAGAAGAAATCATCACAAATACCAAAACAAACTTCTTTTTTTCCAGTAAATTAAATAGAAGCTAGAATTTCAAACTTGCTTTGAGATGCACCCACACATAAGGATATTCACCTGAAGCAATTAATTTGGTCTACTCATTATTAACAGGAACTTGTTCATTTGCTGGCAAACTCAAAACTGAGTAGAAATTCAAACCGTGTATGAGGCCCCAAAAGTCACAGTTTGACCTACGATTTTAGCTTAGAGCTATGTAAAATCCAGACAACTGTCTACTGAACTCACAGCAGTGGATTTGAAAGCACACAACTTAATTCAGTTAAGCCTGGCATTCATTTCAAGTGAATTCATTCGGGCTGAAAATTGTCCCTTTGAATCACCCTTTTTCTGGTGATAAGCATTTTACTGGGTTCAGAGTGTGATCTTCTCCACTGCTTTACTCCACACTCTTAGTTGAAGGCAGACACTAGAAAAGAATCGGTTTAAAAGACTCCAGGTCAACCCACAGCAAATATGTATCATGCATCAGGCTGTAGCTAGGTCATGCTCTTTTGATATTCATGAAAGGAATGTCTATCACAGGTCCAATGCAAAACTACGAAATAAGCAAAAATCTTGACAACCTCTTTCATTTGTTTTTTTCCCTTTGTCCAATACCCCAGGAGGGCCTGATGGCTTTATCCTACTTAAAATCTGCTACCAATATTAAAAAATCATCAGTCATTTATAAGTTTTTGAGCACTTAAATCATAGTACTACGTCTCCCAGTATTATCTGAACTTTAAGCATTACAGAAAAAGAAGTTTCCTCCCTTATAAAAGTAATTTCAGCTAGTAAGGATAGATGTGCAAGAGTTTTGGGTAGAAGAGAGGGGTAGGAAGAATTAGAATCACTGCCACTAGAATCATAACCAATGATAACTGCCTTCATCTATAACTTAAATCTGTCAAGTCTAAAAGTATGCTTTCCTCTCTTTGCTTGCTGTCTTCTCTATTTTCTCCCTAACAGTATGTGCGTATACACAGAGATGGCAGTAACAGTGGCTACACAGAGCAAAGATATATAGACATATAGAATGATATATGCAAGAATGTGTTTTACTTATAGCTTTGTTTTATAAGAACCAAGATCTTGCCTAAAATCACCTTCAGAACATTACCTAACATACATGCAAGCATACTGCCCATGGAAGTCAGAACTAAGTGCCTCAAAACAAGCCACTTAAATTCCCCAGATCTCAGTCTTCTCATCTATAAAATGATACAGATCAGTTTTAGCTCTAATGTTCTACTATGAACTCTAGGCAGCAGTTTGCAGCTGGTAAATAATTTTAGATAGACTAACTAGTAAAGTCTCACACATAAATTCATTTCTTTGTGCTTCCTCTGTGTTCCACTTTGTTAGAATTTTAGGATTTAGAAAGGACAAAGACAGGTACATACCATGAATACACTTCTCTTGATGTCTCCAGTCTTTTCAGATTTTACTTAATTCTGACATCCTGAAACTGTTTCTCAGTGGTGGCATCCTGGCCATTGTGGCTGAAAATTATTTGGGTGCAGCATTTGCACAGCATTTGCACAGCAGTACACATTGTAGAACATCTGGCAACCATGGTTCTGTCTACTAAATGCTAGTTCTGCCCTTATATCACTGTCCTTGTCACAACCAAAAATGCCCTCACTACCAACTACATCATTTTTATATTGTACTTTTTAATTTGCTACTGAAATATACGTTATCATATATTCTTATATAAGCTATTGTAGAATTTGTTTTCATGTGTTTGGTTTATTTTGGTGGGTGGGGGGAGCTCTGTCTTTGCTGAGCACTGTTTCTCACGTGTTTGTATTTCCATGACCAGACTGTAAACACCTTGAGCACACAAACCATATCTTCTGTTTCTTTAGTGTTCCCCAAGCACAAAAGACTAGGCATGAAATAGTTCTGTTAAAATTTACTCAATGATTGTTTTGCTAATTATAAGCTTTCCCCTTTAACTAAAAACAGGCCACTAAAAAAAATTAGTCCTGAGAAACTACATTAAAAACAAGGTACCTTCTGAGTTGAGATGTTTTCCAGTCATGAAAACACTTTACCAGATGTTTCCATTCATCAGAATTCAATGTCTAATATTGCAATTTAGTTTTAAAATGCTTATTTTTCTACTATATGATTTCTTTGGCATCTGAACTAATTTCACTTAAATCCTGAATTCATCAGCTAGTGGACACAGCTGAATGGAGGACTCTTGAGGACACTACATTCATTTATGCTGCTTCAGTGACTGTAGTTTTGTTACATCCCTTACTGGACTTCAATCCTTGCCATTAATAGGCTTGATAACCGTTTTGCTAATTCTATTATGGAATGTTAGGCAGTCCCTCCAGAAGCTTAAGCTTTGGTATATGTTGCTAAAATAATTTTATTTAGTCGCTTTCTCTTCTGTGATAATTACACATTTCAGATGAGATACAGTTTTTTTTTAAGGCTCACATAGGTAGATGCCTATATTTCCTGACCTCTAGGTTCTTCATTTTGTCCAAATCATAATGATAAATTTAACCTAAGGTTTTAATGAACACTCATAGCAAGGGTAGAATTACCAGCCCCTATTGTTAGTTGTCTGTATAAGTTTTTCAGAATGTAGTCAGCTTTGCAGACCAGAATTTCATCTGGAAAAGTTAACCCCTTGCTGCTTGCAGACTGGCAGCACTGGCATCACCTGGGATCCCAGACCGATTGCAGTTCTACCGAGTCAGAATCTGAATTTTAACAAGATCCCTGGTTGATTTCTGTGCACCTTGAAGTTTGAGACTTGGTGCTCTAAACCATGTAATGATATATTCTGTTGTTATGGTCAAATAAGAGATTGTGATTGTGAGAGGGGGCAAATTTAGAGGGAAAATTTGTTTCAGTCTCTGTGTATAATGAGTGATAAAAATTTACTCAAACATCGCAAAAGTTCATGGTAGTTATCAGATAACTCAATATATTTTGAGCTCTGAAATAAAATTTGCAATAATATACATCCAATATGTTTATGAATTTAAATAGCCATGGGATTGGAATGAGTGACAGGTAGAGAAGAAAGAATATACATGGGTTATAGCAGTATATATGACATTACTTCCTGCACAGAAATTTATAGATGTATGTGTCTCTAATATGGAATATTGTTTTGCTGCTGGCCATCATATCTATGAAAACAATTACTACAAAATTATCCTAAGCAGAACTGAATTCAGAATCTAGCTTTGCTTACTACTTACTAGGGTTTATTTGGTAGATTTGGAGGAAAGACTTAGAGGGAAATCACCTCAGGATCCAGAAAAGAAATTGGAAAAGGAACTTACATTTGTGAAGAGTACCATGTATCCTAAAACAGGTCCTCCTTTGGTGTCGGCGTGTGAGGGAACCTTTGGCCCAAATGGCATAACTGAACATTTCCCACTCCGGATTAAATCCTACTCTGATTATGTGGAAAGCCAGATGAGATGTCTTTCAGACACTGTTTCCACTAAAAACATTAAATATCCCAAAAAGTTCAACAAGAGAAAGAAGAAGGTATGTATATTTTCTGACTTCCAGTTGACATCCACAATTATATGCTGGTTAAAATGCCATCATGGAAAAAAGACAGAGTCTCCTGACAGAATTCATAGCATATGACCAAATGATATGTGCTAAGAGGTGAAATATTAAAATTGATATCTATATTCACCCCACCCTTCACCAAAACATTTATAGCCAAAGGGCTCAGAAATGGGACACAGGAGATGAGAAGCTCCAAGCACAGCAAGCGGGTGACTTTGTTTTGAGATTCCACAAAGCACAGCGTTTTCCAATCTACAAAATTCCCATAGCTGCATTGGGGAAATGGAATACCTATTCTCTACAAAATAGAAAAATCAAGCTACACAAAGTGGCTCACACTGCATGGCTAATTCGTTTCTTCATCAAGACACTATTCCCTTAAAGCTCTTATTCTAGAAAAAAAAAAAAAAAAAAAAAAAAAGGTCTGTTCCTGCAAATAAAAACTTTTCCTCCCTCTCCCACAGGATTTACAGGTTTAAACATAGCTTTTCTTTTTTAGGTTTTGCCTTGGGTTCTACCTGAGAATGCAAAACCAGAGTGTATTTCCAAAGGACCCCATAACATGTAGCAGTGTGAACTAAGCTGGCAAAGGGGGCTGACTGTTAACCACCCTGATTTAAAAACTAAAAAGGTCTACCATGTCAGAAGCACTAACTACTAATAAACAGAAGAGGCTGCTCTCAGATTCACAGACTTGAAATCAATAATAAGGTCCAGGATGCTTTCTACCTATACACATATGCTTAGTGTTTGAGAGGTATTTTTAAACATCACAGGGACTGCAGAAGCTCACTTGTCTCAAAGGCCGTGCAAAAGACAGTCTCAAGTGCCTTCTGAATTCTGTTTGGTTTCACTTTTGAGTTTCACTAAACCACCCCTGGCTTCTTTGTACTAAACCAGGCCAGTTCTTCCTTCATGTCTCTACCTTTCAAATATCTGTAGCTCACTATTCTATCCCTCATGTAAGATACAGCATCCAGAAGGTGCAATAACATTAAAAAATGAAAACTGAAGAGGAAACACTACTGGAGATACGACTGATCTTTTAGGATCTGAATTCTTTCTCCCTGGTAACCACATGAACAGCATTTTTTTTTAATTTTTTTTTTTATTATTATACTTTAAGTTCTAGGGTACATGTGCATAACGTGCAGGTTTGTTACATATGTATACTTGTGCCATGTTGGTGTGCTGCACCCATCAACTCGTCAGCACCCATCAATTCATCATTTATATCATGTATAACTCCCAGTGCAATCCCTCCCCCCTCCCCACTCCCCATGATAGGCCCCAGTGTGTGATGTTCCCCTTCCCGAGTCCAAGTGATCTCATTGTTCAGTTCCCACCTATGAGTGAGAACATGCGGTGTTTGGTTTTCTCTTCTTGTGACAGTTTGCTAAGAATGATGGTTTCCAGCTGCATCCATGTCCCTACAAAGGATGCAAACTCATCCTTTTTTATGGCTGCATAGTATTCCATGGTGAATATGTGCCACATTTTCTTAATCCAGTCTGTCACAGATGGACATTTGGGTTGATTCCAAGTCTTTGCTATTGTGAATAGTGCCGCAATAAACATACGTGTGCATGTGTCTTTATAGCAGCATGATTTATAATCCTTTGGGTATATACCCAGTAGTGGGATGGCTGGGTCATATGGTACATCTAGTTCTAGATCCTTGAGGAATTGCCATACTGTTTTCCATAATGGTTGAACTAGTTTACAATCCCACCAACAGTGTAAAAGTGTTCCTATTTCTCCACATCCTCTCCAACACCTGTTATTTCCTGACTTTTTAATGACTGCCATTCAAACTGGTGTGAGATGGTATCTTATTGTGGTTTTGATTTGCATTTCTCTGATGGCCAGTGATGATGAGCATTTTTTCATGTGTCTGTTGGCTGTATGAATGTCTTCTTTTGAGAAATGTCTGTTCATATCCTTTGCCCACTTTTTGATGGGGTTGTTTGTTTTTTTCTTGTATATTTGTTTGAGTTCTTTGTAGATTCTGGATATTAGCCCTTTGTCAGATGAGTAGATTGCAAAAATTTTCTCCCATTCTGTAGGTTGCCTGTTCACTCTGATGGTAGTTTCTTTTGCTGTGCAGAAGCTCTTTAGTTTAATTAGATCCCATTTGTCAATTTTGGCTTTTGCTGCCATTGCTTTCGGTGTTTTAGACATGAAGTCCTTGCCCATGCCTATGTCCTGAATGGTACTACCTAGGTTTTCTTCTAGGGTTTTTATGGTATTAGGTCTAACATTTAAGTCTCTAAACCATCTTGAATTAATCTTCGTATAAGGAGTAAGGAAAGGATCCAGTTTCAGCTTTCTACTTATGGCTAGCCAATTTTCCCAGCACCATTTATTAAATAGGGAATCCTTTCCCCATTTCTTGTTTCTCTCAGGTTTGTCAAAGATCAGATGGCTGTAGATGTGTGGTATTATTTCTGAGGACTCTGTTCTGTTCCATTGGTCTATAGCTCTGTTTTGGTACCAGTACCATGCTGTTTTGGTTACTGTAGCCTTGTAGTATAGTTTGAAGTCAGGTAGCAGTGACGCCTCCAGCTTTGTCCTTTTGACTTAGGATTGTCTTGGCAATGCGGGCTCTTTTTTGGTTCCATATGAACTTTAAAGCCGTTTTTTCCAATTCTGTGAAGAAACTCATTGGTAGCTTGATGGGGATGGCATTGAATCTATAAATAACCTTGGGCAGTATGGCCATTTTCACGATATTGATTCTTCCTATCCATGAGCATGGTATGTTCTTCCATTTGTTTGTGTCCTCTTTGATTTCACTGAGCAGTGGTTTGTAGTTCTCCTTGAAGAGGTCCTTTACATCCCTTGTAAGTTGGATTCCTAGGTATTTGATTCTCTTTGAAGCAATTGTGAATGGAAGTTCCTTCATGATTTGGCTCTCTGTTTGTCTGTTACTGGTGTATAAGAATGCTTGTGAACTGGATAAAGAGTCAAGACCCATCAGTCTGCTGTATTCAGGAGACCCATCTCACATGCAGAGAAATACATAGGCTCAAAACAAAGGGATGGAGGAAGATCTACCAAGCAAATGGAGAACAAAAAAAAAGCAGGGGTTGCAATCCTAGTCTCTGATAAAACAGACTTTAAACCATCAAAGATCAAAAGAGACAAAGAAGGCCATTACATAATGGTAAAGGGATCAATTCAACAGGAAGAGCTAACTATCCTATATATATATGCACCCAATACAGGAGCACCCAGATTCATAAAGCAAGTCCTTAGAGACTTACAAAGAGACTTAGACTCCCATACAATAATAATGGGAGACGTCAACACTCCACTGTCAACATTAGACAGATCAACGAGACAGAAAGTTAACAAGGATATCCAGGAATTGAACTCATCTCTGCACCAAGCGGACCTAATAGACATCTATAGAACTCTCCATCCCAAATCAACAGAATATACATTCTTCTCAGCACCACATCACACTTATTCCAAAATTGACCACATAATTGGAAGTAAAGCACTCCTCAGCAAATGTAAAAGAACAGAAATTATAACAAACTGTCCCTCAGACCACAGTGCAATCAAACTAGAACTCAGGACTAAGAAACTCAATCAAAACCGCTCAACTACATGGAAACTGAACAACCTGCTCCTGAATGAGTACTGGGTACGTAACGAAATGAAGGCAGAAATAAAGATGTTCTTTGAAACCAATGAACAGCATTTTAAAATAAAGAGTATAAATATTTTAAAATTCCTTCTCTAAAGGAGAAATAAAATTGTGTACTATCTTCTTACTCTGAAACAGATGGCTATATAAATACAACATACATCTCCAAATCTACAATAACCACCTTTTTAATAAAATATAAATGTATTATTAGTGTTTGGATAATAATTTAGTGGTTGATGTCAAGAGTGATGTTATAAAGTTTAAAAGTTTAATGTTTTTCTTCTTATAAAATAAATCTAGATGCAAACTCCATCAAAGAGTTCAGGAAAATATAGGGCATCACTCAATATAGAATTGACTTTTGAAGCTCTTAACATTTTCTGAGAATCATATATGGGTCACTAACCACACAGAGCTTATGAAGAGAAACACTGGGAACAATGAACCTTTGAGGAGAAAATGGAAGTATCTTTCAATGTTGCTTTAACAATTGATTCATCTATTGTAAAGAGCTAAAACTCAGTGATAATAAATTTGACAGTAACCCATTAGTAATACTCCTAACTGATTTCATGAAGACCGGTTCTGCAAACCTTTCCTATAGCTGAGAAAAATCAATACCAAATCTTGCCTAAGAGATGCAAGGTGAATAGAGAAAACTAGTGGGATACACACATCCTGCTGTTTGTCTGTCACCTGGAAACAAACTCCAGTTCTTCCAGAAGCATTTCACTGTCAACTTTGTATTTTTACCAAGATTTCATTTACCTGAGGAGTAAGCTGCTGGGGCAAATGTGTTATCAACTGGGCAGAAAAGTAAGTCTAAAGAACATTCACCCTTCCAAAGTCTGCCAGATGATAAATAGGATATTGGAGCTTTCTATTACATACTCCTTTTATCCACTCAAACTCAGTAACACTAAGAAATAATTATATATGCTCTATAATCAAACTACAGAAGGATCTTGGGCAAGATATAATGCAGCTGATAGAAAAGAGATGGAAATTAAGGATTTCTAGATGAGATGACGATGATGATGGCTAACTTTTGTTGCGCTCTTATTATGTAAGTTACTATTAAAAATGCTTTAAAATAGCTTCCCAATTAATTTCCACAACAACCTCATAAGAAAGGTGATAATATTATCTCAATTTTGCAGATGGTTACATTGAGGCACACATGAATTAAGTAACATGTCCAAGGCCACAGAAAATAAACACAGGAGATGGGATTGATTACAGGACTCCGAATACAAAGCTCAAGCTCTTGACCACTGTGTTGGCGTTCATACACGTCCCCTGGGACTTACATCCTAACAGAAATAAACAAAAAACAACTTTATCTACAATTCTCTCCATTTCTCTTCATTCTCTCTTCTGATGCAAAAAAAAAAAAGAAAGAAAGAAAGAAGAAAGTACTTCCAAAGCTGTGTAAAATAACTGCTCACTGGTTTAAAGTTTTCTGACCCATCTTCCCTCTCTCCCCACAAACCTACCACTCAAATTTAACATATATTTGATTAATCTGATTCTGAATTAGTCTCATAATAAAAGTCAGGCCATAACAGAAAAATAGGGGGACAGAAAGCAAGACTCATTAAGAAGGAGCAGGCTTAGCTGGGAAGGCTCAGGTATTAGATACTGCTATGTTGAATCTTCCTCCTCTATAAATGGTTGGGTCCCCTGGATAGTGAGTTAAAGGCATGGATATAAACTGCTGACTGACCCAGTGTAAGAACTGTCAAAATGGTCGATAGAAAACAAATGAACAGCACTGAGGCCTTAACTTGGCTTTCTAAAAAAGGTCCCCTCAGAAATACCATCTGGATTTATGGAAGCAGTATCAGGAAGAAATCTGAGAAACAGAAAGCTCTATTCATGAAGCTAGGCTTACCTCATCCAGTGGAAAACTTCTCAATACAGCATCAAGTTTACACCCTCTACGATTTCTGTCAAACTCAGAGGATACTTAGGGTTTTCTAGTTGTTTCCACTGAAAATGGGGTGGGGAGTGAAAGAAGGCCCACAGTGGGCAGCAGGAGACTTGAGTTTTCCTCTCACACTGGCCAGTGAATGATAATGAACCAATTAAATAACAATTTCTAAAGTACCTGCCAGCTCTAAGAGTCTCTGACTCTGTAAGAAGACCTCAACATGATCAGTCTTTGCTTATAAAGTAAAATAGAGTAAGAAGATGGAAGTACAGTGGGTGAAATTCAAATGTTAATAATGACAAAAGCTATGGCCCAGCTTCCAATTATTTCAGCTGATTGCTGCTATCAGCAAAGAACTGATGTGAAAATCTTAGCATCTCAATTATAATACACCCATAGATAAATATATGAAAATAATATATAATATATCCGTAACTCTTTCTCTCAGTGCATTTCTATTCCTTATTCCTTGCCCTTTCCCATAGGCTATTTTAGTATATTTAAAGTATCTATTATGATGTCCATACAGGAACTTGATTCATGTCATCAGATGAGGAAAAACTGCTGTCTATCCTATATAAAAATCAAGGAATGCATTAAGAAGGAATGAAATTCTGATACATGCTACAACATGGATGAACCTTGAAAACATGCTAAGTAAAACAGGGCAGAGACAAAAGGAAAAATACATACGACTCCATTTAATATACTATGAGGTACCTAGAATACCAAACTCATAGACACAGAAAGTAGAATAAGATTACCAGGGACGGGGGAAGGGGAATGAGTAGTTACTATTTAATGACAGCAGGGGAAGGTTTCTGTTTGGGTTGATGAAAAAGTTCTGGAAATGGATAGTGGTGATGGTTGCAAACACTGTGAATATATTTAATGCCACTGAAATATAAACTTAAAAATGGTAATAATGGCAAGATATGTGTTATATATATTTTACCACAATAAAAAATATCAAAGCATACAGTATCTCCTTCATAATCACCAAAACGAAGAAAAAAAAATGCCACATATTTTCTCTTTGAAATATTTTTAAAAGTAGACTGTAGCTGGCAGCAGTGGCTAATGCCTGTAATCCCAGTACTTTGGAAGGCCAAAGCAGGAGGGTCACTTGAGTCCAGGAGCTCAAGACAAACCTGGCCAACATAGTGAGACCCTCGGCTCAATTGAAAAAAAGAAAAAAGTAGTAGACTGTAAGTTCCATAAGAACCAGGACCAGATCTATTTTACTCACCACTATTACACAATAGATTCCATAAATGTTTGTTTAACAACAAATGCTTTTTTAAAAGGAGAGGATTAAAAAGCACCAAACTGACTATCCATGAGAAAGCATAATGGGGCATACTCCAGGGGAAAATACCAACATAACTATTTCTAAGCTCCTTCAGGAAAAGGTACTGTTTCATCCATACTTCCTTTATATAGCAGGTCTTACAATGTTTTACACATAGTAGGTGGCTAATCAATATTTGCAGAATAAGAGATATATCACAATTGTAAAAGCAGTCATATTATTGCTCTACTTTTTAAAAATTACTTTTTGCAAATGTACAATTCTTTCTGTCACAGGATGAAAAAAATCCTCACAACTCACACAAAGTAAAAGTAAAAGTATAAATAGCTAAAACACATTATTCTCAGAAAAAGAAACAGTAAACACAGGGCGCAACGTCTTCTAAACAGAAAAAAAAGTTTTTAAAAAAGAGAGGTAAATTTGATCTATCTTTGGAAGAAAATCCAAATATTCACTCCCAAAAATCAATGTCCAACCTCAACAGTAAATAGTTGAATGAATACAGAAGCACCGCACCATTAAAGAAATTCACTCACAGTGAACCACAACAGTTACCAGTATTTCTGTCAATTAGCCTATCAACTAATCAGGTGATCTTTCTTACATTTACTTATGTCACAAATTATACAGAACTGGCTTATAGACAACATGCAAGCTCCTGATGATTTTCTTAATATTCACCAACTACACATTTATATTTTACATAAAGGACTAAGTTAATTAAACTATACATAAGTGGAATATTTTTAAAGCAAAAAATCAAATGCTGACATCCTTAACATTCAACATGTATATAATAACAGGTGAATCCACATAAAGTCACTAGAGCTAAGTAATGTTATTAGTCTCACTCTGAACACTATTAAAACGTGTCCTTCAAGTTCAAACCCCCACCACATCAAATATGTCAACTGTGTGACAATTAACAAAGGAAACAAAAATTCAGTCTCTGAAGACGTCAAGGTTTACATTCCTATCTCTCAATTTTATCTGCTTTACAAGCAGGTAAGCATCATTGGAGTAGGCTGTCTGCTACCATGGTCCTTCATGAATGCAGGGGTTCTCTATTAGCATCCAAAATGCTAATAGTCTACTATTAGAGCTGGCACTTCAAGCAGAACTGCATGAAGAATCATCACTTCTGTACATGAAAGCATAACCACTACAGGTGTAATGATGCAAAATACCAGCACACTGACCTCTGCTCAGCAGCACACACTCAAAGCAGGTGCATTTCTGTGATCCAAAAGGGAAGGAAGTAGGATGAGCAGGGAGAAAGCCCCAGGTCCCTAATATATTAGAGATATTTATTCTACTCAGATCCAATCCAGCTAAATTCATGGACATCAGTTTACTCAAATGGAAAAAGTAGTCTCTCGTCCTTCACTTGCTTGACTCAGAGGGCATTCAGCCAAGCATAGCCAGGCAAAAACAATCTTTAAGATCTCTTTCAGCTATAATAAATAAAGACTAGTTTCAGAAGGAATAAGACTCAGATATGGCAAAGAAGCAGTCGTAAAACCTTTTCCCCATCTTATCTCTGCTACTGGTGTTTACAAACTAGGAGCAGTAGCCTCGGGAGCCTCAAAAGACTCTCCCATGAGTAACCTCCAGTCAGATCCCTAATTTAAATACCCCCTTTATCAATCTGTGATGTTTCTGGCAGTTAAATAGAAGGAAGTGAGTAAAATGACATGCATAAAATGAATCCTTTTTAAGTTGTAAATGAGTGAGTCAGGATTCAGACTTGCCGAGATGCTCCAAATTAAAACCCCTGCTATAATTTTAAGCATGCTCTGTCTTACCGTTCTGCTGTTGTCTCCCTCAGGCTTGATTCACCTGGAACTCTTTAACATGTCTCTAGAAATGTGTTTGCACCAGGCCAGGCTCATACAGCAACTGAATTCACATCTTTCTGCACTAGCAAGCTGAAATGGTACGGCCGTACTACAACCAAGAGAGGGGGATGCATAAGCAAGCAAAAAAAAAAAAAAAAAAAAAAAAGCCCAGCAATCTCCTAAGAGAAGCTAATCTCAGTGGAATAAGACCAAAATCTGTTCAGAAGAAACATGTCAAAGGACATGCTAACATTCACTATCAATAGCTTTAACAGCTCAATTATTTTTTCCAAAAAATCTATTTTTTTTTTTTTCCAAACACGATGGACTTGCCTGTGGAGTTCCCAGGAAGGCAGAGTAACCGGGCTCTGCAGCAGCATTGCAGCCAAAGTATCCGTGCATATGCTGTCCAGGCAATTCACAACACACTGTCTTTTCAGAAAGATATTGATTTGCAATGCAGGGCTGCTTCAAAAGAATGCAGAATGGGAGCCAAACAGCTAATGGTGATTGCATAGGAGGAAAAACATTTAATCAAGGGGATGCACCTCATCATGCTCAATTCAATTTTTTTAAGAGCACTGGAGAAAGCCAGTAAGTGTCCTGAGTGACAACCCCATTAAATAATAATCTGGGATCCTATAGAAGGCCAAGTTTCAGCCACCATCATGCATGCTGCAAAAGCTGCTAAAATGGTGTCTATGTGTATATATTTGTCATATGCAAATGGAGTATAATAAGAACTCTAAAATAACCATACATCAAATACATGGTTAAAAAAAAAAAAAAAAAAAAAAAAAAAAAAAAAAAAAAAAAAAAAAAAAAAAACCACAGGTGCAGCATACACAGAACCAAAGTAAAAGAATGCATAGTTATGAGCTTGCAGAATTTTTGGTGGACTTAGAGCTCATACCACTCTGAAAAATAAAATACCAAAACAAGCCAGATCTCACAATCCTTAGGCAAATTGTGCCAAGTCATGCCACAAGGTGCGAGGCGGCAAAGGAAGGATGCCAGACTGCTACTCTCACAGCGACCCCTACAGGAGAGTGGTTGATCCATTCTTTTTTAAAGGAGTTCCTGTCCTCCGTACACAGAATCACGAAAGGATATAAATTAGATTAAGATACAACAATACAACTGAGAAATACCTTAGGTAAGAAATAAAAAAAGGCATGAAATCTAACCTTGTAAATATTCACTTATTTAAAAAATTAAAGTACAAGAGGAGGTAACTACTGTGTCAATGATAAGTGGTCAATATTCCCAAAGCTCCCCAAACTGGGGTATACAATGATAATGAGAAACCTCAGGCAAAGTGTTTTCCCTTCACATCCTAATTGGTTTAAATGAATCATCTCTTCTTTCTCCCACTTGCAAACCATCTTCACCTTCATTATTTTGAACGACACTATGAAGATATTCAACTTTGTTTTCCTGCAACACAAAAGCTCACTTAAAATCTTTTTAAAAAGTTATTGTTCAAACACAAATATTACATACTTTCATCTTCAACAAAGCCAAAAGAGAAAGCTATCTCCTTAATATCTGAAAACTATTGAATTATATGAGCATCATTTCTGCAGAACAGACTTCAACAGGTCTTTCAAGAACCTGAGGTTTTTTTTGTGATTATCCCTCCAGCCCAAAAAGACACGTTTTTCAGAACCAACAGTACTTCTTATTGAGTCATTCAAGATTTAATCATATGTCACCTCATAAAACTCTCTTGTATTGTTGGCATTTTCCCCATTTTAAGTCCCTTGATAAATCACACCAATTGCATTTTTCAAAATTTATTTAAATACCACATAATACAATGCTAGGCATCTAGCAAATATTAAATTAACATTAAAAAATTAATGAATTTCCCAACTCCATATTTTAGGGCTAAAAGTTCTTCTTAGGCTATCCCCTTTCCCCTATCATTCATAAAATGTTTGTGTTCACTAAGACATCTTGTATAAAAACCAACAAACACAATAACATTTCTCCTTTATTCTTTCATCTATTCATTCAGCCAACACATTAATGTGCCCAGCAATGTGAAGAGTCATATTCTCTGCCTTCAGTGAATGCCTTGAGTGATTAGAAATAAAGCAAGTGATTATAATACACTGAAATGAGTATTTTGAGAGTGCTCTATTCAGTATAAACAATATTCCTTAGGTGGCTCAAAAAAGACTTCACAGAGGAGGTACCGTAAAGCTGAAGCTTCCAGTACTACCCAGGAGAAGAAGGACATTTGGGGAATAGCATGAAGCCTGAAACTGGAAGCTGTATGTGGAAATAACCAAGCCGTACCCACATTGGTCACCATTGTGAAGGCTCAGAGGAAAGGTGGCTCAATGCCCACGCAGAAAGGGCCCTGTAAGCCATGCTAAAAAGTTGGGAATTTTATCCTATAGGAAGTTGCCATTTAATCCAATAGAAAGGCCCTACAGGACTAGAGGCAGAACAGTAGCTGGATGAGGCTTTTCATTTTCCGACAGGGTAATGGTGTAGAAATGGATTGGAGAGATGAAGGAAGGGAAGTGGAGAGGCCACTTGGAAAGCTAAGCTAGTGTTTCAGACAAGGCCCTGAACTAAAGCCATGAAAATGTGGGTGGAAAGACAACAGAGGTAAGAGGCATTCACCATAAGTTACCTGCCGAGATACTGGACGTGAAGTCTAATGGAAAGGGAAAATCTATACTGAATTCTCTCATATAACTAGGTGAAAGGCTGGTTCATAAAGAAACCAGTGAACACAGGAAGAATACAAACTTGAGCAAAAGAGGAAACTATCATAAATTCAATTTTTTACACACTGAGTTTTAGGTATCTCTGAACATCCAAGTGGACATGTTGCATAGGCAGCTGTCTAAGGGTCTGGAGCTCAGATGATAGATCGAAAGTTTGCTTATATGCCTAGGTCAGGGTTTCCTAGAAACAGAGCTGGGCTCGGATCTTACACTTTATTGAGGGCATGCTCTCAGTGAAAAGAAATCAGGAGGCAGGACAGGGAGGGGAAAAGCCAAGGAAGAATGTGGCCTCAGACAAAAACTACACCCAGCACTAGTCTCCCCTGAAACAAGAGGGCCAGGCTTTTGTATCCCTGGGCTGATCAGTCACTGACTGAGACCTAGAGAGGAAGGACTTCTGTTCACCCTACACACCCAATACCAAGTGGATCTGAGCACAGCACCCATCCAACTATGATTCAGTCACAATGGACAATTTTTATTTTCCTCAAAGCTGGTTCCTTAGGAATCTTTATGTTTGCTGTTCTCTCTGCCTAGAATTTCTTCCCAGATAACCCCTTGGCTGACTCCTTCCCATTATTCAGTTGGACCTCAGGTATTGCCTCTTCAGAGTCCTTCTCTGATTTTTCTTTGCTGTTGCTCCTCCCTCCCCTATCACATTACACTGTTTTTGTTCATTAATTTACTTTGTTTGTCTTCCTCCCCCACTAGAATGTAAACTGCTCAAGAGCATGGACTTCTCATTTGTTCTCCTGTGTTTCCCCAGCCCCTAGGACAGTACTCAGTACTTGCTGAATAAATAAATAGTAAGTGGAGTTGCTGATGACAGAAGTTCAAATTCTGTGGACAGACATAGAGTGGAAATGGATGGGGAGCTTGAGGAATGGGTAGGGGAAAATAATAGTGTCAACAAGCGTGTAGACAACAAGTCTGACTATAAAGCAGAAGAGAGCAGCGAGAGGGCAAAGCTGCAGGAAATTAATCATTATGTCATACAGGATTCACAATCTATGGTGTTAAGAATATCTTCATTAGAGATCATTGAGATGTGTCTGAAACTATACCACAAAAGAACAACAGTAGAGCTTAAAATAAAAACTATAGCTTCAAAGAGAAGAGACAAAAAGGCTTGTAAAAACAATCTCAGTGGACAGAGAGAAAAACAAGACTAACATCTACTAGGTCATTTTTGTGAGTAAACAAAAATTGATCCCTTGAAATGCCTGCCTTTACATGAGACTTTTTTAAATTCTAAAAAGCAGTATGCACTTCCCTGACTTTTAAAATAGATTATAATAAACACAATCTAATCTTCAACTGATAATGGGGCCAATTATAAACATCAGTGGCAGCCCTCAGGGTTTAACAGTGAGTATACAGGGCCATCTGGCTCCTAATCTCAATAACCTGACACCTAAGTGTTCTTCTGTTTCATTTTTATGATTCATTCTCTTTTTACCATCAAAATTGCCTTATTATGACCTTACATGTGCTTCTCCTTCTAATATCACCACACTCTTCTCAGTCTTGCTACAGGCTTCCTCAGCCATCCCCGTATTGGGCAACTACATAATCAGGCTTATTAGAAGAGTGTGTGAACGCTTTGAGTCAACAGGTGGGTTCAAAGCAGAACCAGGAGCTTTCTCCTGAGTGGAAAACATGTAGGTCTTACTCCACAGGCTCTGCAGTACTCAGAAACCCTTGTTTCATGTCAACCTTCCTGGAGTTATCTCAGACACAAGAGGCTGCCAGATGACTGATCTTCACATAAATAGGGTCTGACGGACAGGTGGGGCCAAACAAAGAAATTTTTAAAGCCTGGAAAAAATAATTGAAAAAAGGGACAGAGAATTACTTTTATTCTGTCTTCATCTTTTTTTTTTCTTTTCTACCAAAAGCCTGTGAAGGGAAAACACTTTTTTTTTTTAACTGAACAAAGAAAAAGAAACACTAAGAAAATTTTAAATATGAGGGAAGAAAAGAGTACTTCATATATACGAATCTAACCATAATAATCAGCTACTTTATGAATTAGTTTCACTAAAATTTTAAGTCTAAAAGAAAGGAAAAAAACTGTAAATTTATTTTCAAAAGTAATAAAGGAAACAGAAATTTTCCAAAAATAAGCTGGTTTTCAAATGATTATAATTCCATATAACCCTAGCAACTTCTTTCTTTTTTAAAATAGATTATATTTAGTAATATATTAGCAATCTATTTTATGTTGTAAATTTTTATGGTAAAATTTCATGTTATTGATTTTTAAATGTTCATTTTTTTAGTAAGCCTAAACCCCAACCTTTTTGTGAACCCTAAAAACTTTATGACTTAATTCTCTTCTGATGTCACTCATTACTTACAATTTCATATATTTGAAGAAATGTCACTTATCTAAAATACTTTCCCAAAACACCGTGAAATTCTGGAGGAATCTGAATTGAATGTTTAACAGCCATTTCTTAACCACAATACCAAACCTATCCTTATGTCATGCATGACACTGCATGGCAACGTTGAGGTTTTCCTCCTAATATTATACAACTTTGAGTGTTTTCTTGATTCTGTAGGGGAAAAAAGGAACTAATTTTATCAGTAAACATAGGTGATTCTATCACAACCCAATAAATCTGTTCCTAGCAAAACTTTACATTCTGTTAAATTACACCCTAAAAACCAAATGACTTATGTGGAAAATGATATTGAGGAAGACCATTCAAAACCTACACATCCAGAACACTAATAAAAACAAAACAATCCTAACAAACACACAAACATGCCATATTTTCTTCATCTCTGCATTCCCTACATTGCTGATACAATTTTGCATACAAAGGATGCTATCATATGTCTTGGCTCAAGATAAATCCTGTGCTGATCCCTATGAACTGCAGAAGGTGAAAAATGTTTTGTTATGAAATTCATCTAAGTTGGAAATTAAAAATCCAAAGCTAGAGCTATAGCAAGGGAACTTCAGATTGTTAAGGTTGTCAAGAAGCAGCATGGAAAGTTGACAATTATGACTCTATAACAGAAACTGGTAGATGCAGACTATCATTAAAAAAAAAAAATCTTATTTTTGCTTGGCTTTCAAAAAAATCTGATTTCAGGGCACTGCTTTCTTTTTGAGACAGGGTCTCACTGTGTTGCCCAAGCTGAAGTACAGCGGCACGATTATGAGTTACTGCAGCCTGGACCTCCCAGCTTCAAGTGATCCTCCCACTCAGCACCTCAGCCTCCCGAGTAGCTGGAACCACAGGTGCATGCCACCATGCCCAACTAATTTTTGTATTTTTTGTAGAGACAGGGTTTTGTCATGTTTCCCAGGTTGGTCTCAAACTCGTGGGCTCAAGTGATCCACCCTCCTTGGCCTCCCAAAGAGCTGGGATTACAGGTGTGCACCACCACTCCTGGCTCAGCCTACTCCTTTTCATGAAATAAATTTCCCCCTCCCTACATGTTGTGTTTCCTGGTTGTATGCCCTCAATTACCCTGGATGATAATTTGTCTGCATCTCAGTTTTTGCTTCCCCATTAGTTCAATTACAAACCCTTGTTTCAAAAGACTTGTATCTGCATTAAAACAGATACTGGTTTTCTATATACCAACCATACATATGGTTTCTACATACACACACATGCACATTTATGTATTTATTATTTATTCAGGTGATATCTAAACTGCATGGGCATTCACATGGGGCATGGCACAGTTTTTCATTTTTACACCCTAAGCAGAAACACAACTGGAGTTCTGATGTGGTGTCATGCTTCAAGTGTGAGTATGGAGAAGATCTGGATGTAAAAGTGATTTTATTATGACCACATCCACGAAATAACAGTATCACAGAGTTCCAAATGTATAGCACTAATATGATCTGAGAAATGTGAATTAAATTATAAGACCTCAACGGCAGACACAAAATCCTTGGGGTAGCATCAAGAAGAAAGGCAAATGGCACTGAGAAAAGATGTGAGGATTTTCTCTCTTCCTGATGTCAAAATGCCATTGAGGACAGAGGCTACAATCCCATGACTATCAAAAACCTGCTTAAGAAGCTAAGTCTCATTTGTAAAAACTTACCTAAGTTTTTGTATCAACTCTGAAAAGGAAAAAAAAAAAATCTAGTTCAGGGGTATAAGCGAGCTTTATTGCTTTTAGAGACTTTGTCCCAGCTTTCCAAAATTTCACTTACTTTGAAAAATTAGGAAAACCTCAAAAGGAAGAAAACCGTCTTAAAAGAGCCTGTCAAATAAACATACAGAAATAATTTTTAATTACATTTGACAGTTTTAAATCTAGAAAACCTTTGCCACTTAGGTAGTATGTACTTGAAAATACTCAAATAAAAAGTATTTTTTAAGTAATATACTTCTTTTGTCTCACTCTACATACACCTAACAAAATAGGAAGCAGGCCCTTGGGAAAGAATGGTTAACAGTGCTGGACATTCAACAACAAATACTTAGGACAAGCAAAGGATAACCAACTGAAGATACGAAAA
Source organism: Rhinopithecus roxellana (assembly GCF_007565055.1). Lineage (NCBI taxonomy): Eukaryota > Metazoa > Chordata > Mammalia > Primates > Cercopithecidae > Rhinopithecus > Rhinopithecus roxellana. The sequence goes on along the minus strand of NC_044554.1, from coordinate 120,487,499 downwards.
ACTGAAATTAAAATGTGTATCCCTATATAATTTAACTGACTTTCCTGTGGCATTGTTTTAGTATTTGCCTTTTCAAGCTAATACTGACACAACTCAGATTCCAAAATCATGTGTGCATCACTCTCCAACAACAGAAAGAAAACCCAAAAAGGCTTTTGGCTAAGGAAGATTCATCATATGATCATTTAACAGCTCAGTATCACTGGGGTGACAGTGAAATCAGGTTCCTTACAAACATGCATAAGTCACAGGGATATTAACAACTCTGAAATCTTTAACCTACTCTGCAACCCTTTTGTAGTCAGTAACATTATGACAACAGCAGCACCCAAATATTAGTTGAATCCTTTTTGCCATTCGTTGTGGAATGCTTTCCCTGAGTGGTTATTAAAACAGTATAGGTTCCTGTTTCTTAAAAAGAAGTAGAATCGAATTGTTTGGAATGGCCAGCATATTTTTTCTCCTTCCTGGGGAATGGTTTTTCCACCCCACAGCCATCCACTGCAGTCTAGGAAGGGTTGCACCTTATCCAGGAACAGACAAGGAATCCAACTTACAGTAATCCTTCCCTGGGACTTATTCAGCCAGAGCTCAGTTGTGCCCCTCTGCTCAGTTGTGCTACCTTTGCTTGATGGTAGCAAAGCAGAGAAAGCATCCGCTTAGAAGCAGCCAGTGGCAGTGTCTCTGGACCTGTAAAGAAGCTCAACTCAGATCCTAAAGCCATCAAGTAGTAAAATTAGAGATGAGGGTAGCATAGAGACAGACAGCACTGATAACATGGAGGTAGCACCCGCTGAGGTGCTAGCTCTGCTGGTTGCCTGACTTTCTAAAGCATAGTTGTTCAGCTCTTGTTTCTATTCTGCAATACTCCTCCTCCCAATAAATCTATTTCTTTCTTTAGCCACTTCAAGTTGATTTTCAGCTCCTTATAATCAAGAGTGCTAGTACACATGGGGATACACGTACAGAAAGGATACGGAGCTACTGGGAACCACTAACACCAGAAGTAAAGTAAATAACTTAATAGATGTCTTGTTTTAAACTCTAGGAAAGGGAAATATAAGGTAGATGTTTATATAACGGTAGGAAAGGATGGGTTTAATAGCAGTCAGGGTTTTTACAAAGCTACTTCACACACCTAACTATATAAAAATTTGTACTAAATTGAATATCATTAAATTTTTTTTTCTTATAATTTTTAGGGGAAAGCCATAAAATATTAGCTACTAATCAGTTATCTGAGCCTGCAGGAAGCCTGAATGCTTTGACCAATTAGTTTAACCAGACATCCAAGTTGCTGTGGTAGCACATGCTCAAATTTTAGGCACAGTACCTAAAGGGAAATAAACTGACTATCCTTATAGATACGATCTATAAATTGTTGGTACATACTACCACACATAAGTAGCTAAGAAATGTCATAAAGAAATATGAAACTGAGAGTGGTTTGTTGTACCGATCCTGACCTTTAAAGGCTTCTGGCCATGAAGGAAAAAGGGTTATTAAAAATTAAAGAAGTAATATCAAGGGGATTTTGGAAAAAGCCACAGAAATACACTAGGGACTTGTGGAATATGTAAAGAAAGTGCTAAGAAGACATTGTAAAGTAAACTACATTTTCTGTATTTTACTGCTAAGGGATTTTTTCCATGTTCTATTCATTTACCAACCATTTATTGAGCTCTGTATTAATCACTATAGGAGGTATAAAGATGAATGAGACACAACTGCTGTTCTCACAGATACTTATACAAATAAAAATAATATGAAAATAATTGTCATACTATGGAAGTTCAAGTTGAGACCTCAGAATGACAGATCAAGCAAAATTGGCAGATTTTCACTCTAGGTAATCAAATTCTGAATACCAGAGTCACAGAGAATTCAATAAGTAAAATGCTGGGGGTTGGAGGTACATGTATATCCACAGACTGTCAATGATCACTCTTAGCACCAGAGTTATTATCTATATATGGATGTAATTTGATAATTTAACAAAGAACTTTTGTAATATCATAGGAGCATAGCCTAGAAGATTTGAACAATTTCTGTAATTTGAACCTTTATGAATAAGGGTTCTTTTCTTCTCTCTGGTAGAAGATTATCTGGATGGACTCCAGGGTCTCCAAGTACACTGCCAAGTACTCCAAGTACACTTTGAACATACAGTTCAAAGATGTGTTTTATCGGGCCAGGCACAGTGGCTCACGCCTGTGATCCCAGCACTTTGGGAGGCTGAGGTAGGCGGACCATGAGGTCAAGAGATTGAGATCATCCTGGCCAATATGATGAAACCCCGTCTCTACTAAAAATACAAAAATCAGCTGGATGTGGTGGTGCATGACTAAAATCCCAGCTACTCAGGAGGCTAAGGCAGGAGAATTGCTTGAACCAGGGAGTCAGAGGTGGCAGTGAGCCGAGATTGCACCACTGCACTACAGCCTGGCAACAGAGCCAGACACCGTCTCAAAAAAAAAAAAAAAAAAGACGTGTTTTTTCCTAGTTGCCCTGGACACAGACAACCAAACTTTTTTCCCACCTATGTTAAGAAAAATACAGCTTTGGGGACTGTTAAAACAGCTAGTCACCAGGAACTTGGAGACCATCTTTACACCTCTCTCCTCGTCTCCCCAATATTTATTGTAATTTAGGAAAAGTAAAGTTTTACTCATCACAATACAAAAACCTAATAGATTAACTTAGTTTTATCAATCCTCCCCTGAAGCACCTGATTCCCTCAATAACCACTGTTTCTCTTAATCATTTAGGGAAGATTCAGCTCACATAAAACATAGAGGTACTTTCTGCCTGGCCCCATCATAATTAGTTCCTTCTAAGGGCACCTAGTAATTGCAGCCCTGGCAGGACCACCTGATTGCAAGGAATCACAATGCAGCATGGATCCACCTTGTTTCAGAGACTTCCTGCCACACCCACCAAGGTTATTTAACTCAGAACTCTTAAGGGTGAAAACAGGTTTGATAAGGAGGAAAAAGAAAACATCATAGATGAAGCCATATAAACAGGTGCACTGGGGCACTAACTTCAACATAAAGGCAGATACAGAACAGCTAGATGAAGACGAATGTAAGTTCAAGGATCGGACAAATTTGTGTTCCCGATCCAGGCCTTGGGCAAGCTACCAATCTTGGCTAAATGATGTACAAACTACTTAGAATAGTGCTCAGTAAAGCAAGGGCTATTGCAATCCAGTGATAAGCATAATGTGTGTTTAAGTGTAATCAGGCACCAAGCTGTTAGGAACCACAGACTCCCATCCTGTGTCCTGTACTTCTGCAGGAGGGCTTATACTTGTCTTGGTTCTCTTCATTCAGATTAGTCTGGCACTTTCTTCTGTATCAGCCATGGGCTGTCAGGCTCATTTTCTCAGTCACCCCCTAATTTTATCAGTTCCTATTGATTCTTCTCCAGTATTTCTGTTTCTATTGGCATTGCAATTTGCTTTTACACTATTCCATAAAATTCAAACACTTCTTAAACAGCCATAGGAGCTACCTCACAGGACTTCTTGATATTTCTTTTGACTAAAGGTGGAAGGAGCTATTTAAAAGTTCTAATGAGAAAGTTTAGCGCACAGCCTCTCTTCTCTCTCTCTGGATTTTCTTCCTTTCTCACTGTCATATTTTCCCTTGTAACTACAAAGCTGCAGGGTAAGAGTCAAGACAGAACTGAGAACCCATGGCTACATAATGAAATATCAAAGATAAGGTTTACCAAACGGATTAGGAAGATGACAAGAGATTTTATCACCATCAGCACACACAAGGAAAATTTAGTGAGTAGCAAATGCTAGAAGAGGGGAACACTCATCAAGAGTCAATTTTGCCAAAGCAAGCAAATACCTCTTCAAATACACAGTTGGCAGGCATACATTTCCAAAAAAATTGGGGGTGTTGTAAGATAACTGATGCCAATCAGGAAGCAGGAATTTGTCTTCCGAAATTTTACTAAACAAAATGTTCTATTTGACCAAAGAAGGAATAAAATTCTGAGGCATCAGCTTTCAAAACATGCACAAATAATTGGTTTTCTTATTAAAATTTGGTGAATCACCCATGATGCATATTTTCTATGTATAAAGAATCTATCCACATGTTAAATACCACTCAGAAAAACCCATCACCATATTATATAAAATGTAGCATCAGAACAATATAATTTTAACTAGAATTAATCCTATCAGAACAAACATCGAGTAAAACATCAAGTACCATGAATCAGCTAATTTTCTTTAAGTATTTAAGTACTTTTTTTTAAATTGGCATACCCATGCAACACGTCTTTTTTTTTTTTTTTTTTTTTTTTTTTTGAGATGGAGTCTTGCTCTATCGCCCAGGCTGGAGTGCAGTGGTGTGATCTCGGCTCACTGCAAGCTCCACCTCCTGGGTTCACGCCATTCTCCTGCCTCTACCTCCTGAGTAGCTACAGGCGCCAGTCACCGTGCCCAGCTAATTTTTTGTACTTTTAGTAGAGACGGGGGTTTCACCGTGTTAGCCAGGATGGTCTCGATCTCCTGACCTCATGATCCACCTGCCTCGGCCTCCCAAGTGCTGGGATTACAGGCATGAGCCACCACGCCCAGCCACAACACTTCTTTTTAAGTGGAAGTAAGTACTTGGAAAAGTTATTTGATTCTTTTAATACTATTTAGATATTCTAAAAGAATTAGAGTAACAGAACTTTCACCAATTACACATATAATTGTGTAAAATTTTTATTCTGAAATTACTTCTAGGTTTATAGAAAATCTCATATGGGGCAGGTCAGCTCCATATAATTCAAAGGTACTATGTAACATCCAAAAAGCTAAAGGAAGAAAGCACACTGTAACTGCACTGAAATCTGATGCTTTATAAAAAGATTTTTTAGGCAAAGTGCAGTAGCTCACACCTGTAATTCCAGCACTTTGGGAGGCCAAAGCAGGAGAACTGCTTGAGGCCAGGAGTTCAAGACCAGGCTGGCCAACACAGCAAGACCCCATCTCTATAAAAAAAAATAAAAAAATAAAGATTTTTTAAACACCACAATGCAAAAAGTGCTATCTCTTTAAATGACAATTTTCTCATGTTTATAGCAACTGTAAAGATTAAAGCTTAGAATTTCCTCAGGTAAGGCATGTCTCCTTTTTAACAAAGAAGAAAAGGGGAATAAAACTGTCATTATTCCCAAAGTTGTCTCTAACTTTAAATCTCCCTTGATTCGGAACTCTTCTCAGCTGCAACTTCATTTCTCTGTTCCTCTTCATACCAAAATTCCTCAAAAAGAGGAATCGATTCCAACTGGTTCCACTTCCTCAGTCCATTCATTCTTAAACTCATTTTAATCATACTTCTGTCCTCTCCACTCCACTAAAGGTCAGCAAGCCTCCTCAATGGCAATAGCAGTGGGCAATTCCCAGACTTCATGTGAACCTCTCACCAGCATGTGACACAACTGATCACCTCCTCCTTCCTGAAACTCTTTCTTCACTTTGACTCCAAATACCACAACCCCGTAGTTTTCCTCCTACTTCACCGGCTCTGCCTCCTCAGAATGGACACTCTTCCCTTCCCAACCTATAAAGGCATGTGTCCCAGGATGGGGACCTTGGGCCTCTTGCCATCTCTGCCTATACTCCCTCTTTAGGTGACTCTTATCCTATCCTCTTGCTTAAGTACCGTCAGTAAACTGAGGGTTCCCAATTTTGTATCTCCAGGTCCTACCTTTCCCTCATCCTCAGACTCACATATCCAAATACTTACGTGACAACTCCTTCAGGATATATAATAGGAATCTTAAACTTAAGCTGTACAAAACAGCTGAGGTGGGGGATCACTTGAGGCCAGGAGTTTGAGACAAGCCTGGCCAAAATACAAAAATTAGCCAGGCATGGTGGTGCGTGCCTGTAATCCCAGCTACTAGGGAGGCTAAGGCACAAGAATCGTTTGAACCTGGGAGGCGGAGGTTGCAGTGAGCCGAGGTTGTGCCACTGCAATCCAGTCTGGGCAACAGAGCCCGTCTCTGTTTAAAAAAAAAAAAAAAAGTACAAAACCCAATCAAATTCCTGATTCCATAAGCTCTCAAAAACGCTGCTCCTCTTCCCAATATTCCCCCATCTCAATATGATCCTACCTTTAAGTCATTCAAATTTCTCTAGTCGAAAACTTGAGAAACCTTGATTGTACTCTGTTACCCTATATCCACTCCAGCAGCTAGTTCCCTTGGCTCTCCTTTCAGAACATATTCAAATCCCACTACTCAGCCGCTCCACTGTTCCTATCCTAGTATAGGCAACCATCACATCTCACCTAGATGATGACAACAGCCTCCTAACTGGTCTTTCTGCTGCTATTCTCACATTCTTCCTCCCGACGCAGTCTACATTCTACACAACAGGCAGGGTTTTTTAAATTATTACCATCCTCCTCAAAACCTCAAACAGCTTCTGACTTGGAGTAAATTGCTACATCTCAACCACGACCAGCAAGGTATGACCTCTCTGACATTCTCCCCTAGACCCTTTGCTCATTCCACTCCAGCCACCCTGAATTCCTTCCTTTTCCTTAAGAACACTAAGCCCTCTATACTCAAGGCTGTTGCACCCTTCTCCTGAAATATTCTTCCTCCAGATATTCCCATAGTTTGCTTCCTCCCTTCTTTCACATCTACACTCACATGTCATCTTCTCAGAAATGCCTTCCCTGAATATTTATCAACACCTACCTCCCATCCGTTTCTTCCCCTTTCCTTGCTTTTGTCTATATTCCTCAGAAATGCAGCCTGGTCATATCTGTTTATTATCTACCTGCCATCCCCACTTGTGTAAAAGTTCTCTGGTGGCAGAGATTTGTCTATCTTGCTCAATCTCAAATCTCCAGAGCCAAGAACTGTGTCTGGTAAATAGTAGATGCTCAGTAAACATTTGTTGAATGAACATAAGAATGAATCATTTCTATACTCTTACCCATTGCTACCAAGGTAGAGAATATACATTCCAACTATTTATTACTTTTAATACACATGGTATGATGCCAAATAAACCATTAAATATTTTTCATGTTATATTTTAAGGACCTCGTAATGTCAGGGGATTTCTAGGCAGAAAGAACAGCCTGAGCAAATAAATGAGGTAGAAAATATTACAACATACTTAAGGGAATACAGAAAATTCCCTACAAGAAATCTGGGGAAAGTGGAGGACAAGGAAGGAGCACAGGTGAAAGATGATGTGTAGATAAGGCTGAAAGCAAGACAAAGGGCAATCATGAAGGGTCTTGTGTGCCTGCCTGTGTTGAGTGTCATCTTGTAGGCAACAGGGTGTCATAAGCAGGAAAACAGCAATCAAAATTTCATTTGGGAAGAATTATTCTGATCACATAAGATTATATAACTCATATAATCATGTCTGTTCTTAGTTGTCGTAGCAGCTTAGCTATTCCAGATCCACACACAGATAAGACATATAAGCATACAAGTCTTAAATGATTATTTAACCCCTTATCACTCATACCTAAAAGGCATTCATAGTTTCTTGCTTACAAATCTTCACCTGATCCATTTTCCCGTGAAATATTTTCTCAGCATGTTCTCATTTGAATATTTTCAATTTTTAATCAATTAGCTCTTCAGTTTAAGAACACTTACATGACAGTCCTTAATTAATGCACACAAATCCCTATGCATGCAATGTATCAGTTAACTTACACTATTAAATGTTAATACTACAATGAATAGTAAAATATTCAAAAAGAAAATTCAATTATAGTTATTTTAATCAGTAAAAGTCTGGTATCTGATTATTAAGATACCATAACAGAGTTTATCCAATACAAACTTCAAATTAAAGTAAAATAAAGTTCAGTTGGTCTAGACAAGGGGCATATTAAAAGTCCTATATTTTTATGGTTAAAAAATAGGTTTGATTTCAATACCTAATATTTACTAGCATAAAGAAGTTTAATATCAAATACATATTGTCAGTTTACGTTTAATTTGTAATCAAATGACATCCAATTAAAGTTAAATGGGTATGTTTTACCAGCTTTTTTAAAATCCTTATTTGCCTTCTATTCCTCTTTGCTTCCTCTGTATCCTTAGTATTTATAACATAATCATTACTTTCCCCTCTTAACCTTAGAGCTTACTCTTAACATCCTATTTGATAGTTATTCCATCTTTGTTTCACAAAATCATATAATGAACACCTACACATCAGGCATAGTGCCAAGCCCTGTGGCACAAAGATAATAAAAGGTAAGCCCTCTACCCTTAAGCAGATTCTAATCACAGTCGTCCAGTCTTCCTTCCCATCTCTTGAACATCCACATGTCACGGACTATCCCTTTAATTACATGACCTACCTACATCTACTTTTATCTCCTCACCCAAATGACTTAATTCCAACAACATTCTTGTTCCTCCTCAATGATATTTCTTACACTAGCCTCTTTATACTATAAGTCCATTTTAAAAGGAAGCAAAATAAATCAAGGACCAAGGTGTCATATTAGAGCCATCTTAAACAACTTCTCTGCTCAGCAAGTTCACAATTAATACCAAATCAGAGAGGATCTAGAAAGAGGATCATTATGATGAACGAACAAACAATATAAATACACAAAGCAACCATTTCCAACAAAGGCAGAAGACCCAATATCAATGACTAAGTAGATATTCTGTCGCTGGGACTTAGGAGCACAGAATCCACTGAGGCCAATGAATTGGATCTAGGGACAAAGAAGCAACACGGCACAGTTACTTGGTAATACAAATTAGTTCAATTTCTGCTCTCCCAGTCTATTTACCTGAACAAGCTTTTCCTGGAAGTTCCCAACAACACAGCCGTGCATGTGTGGTATTACGGGGAAAGCCAAAAACAAAGATGTCTGCATAAGCTATTCATTATAAAGACACAAGTTACAGAAAAATGAGGAAACCTCTGATGATGTCTGTCCCCAGCTGGGAGAACTTACCTAGTAGGTGCTAACCTTGGCAAGCTTCATTCAAATCTGTGTTGGTATCACAGACTAGGTTCTATTCCAGGTCAGGACTCATCATCAGCTTATACAACTTCTGTTCAATAAATATTTAAGTATGAAGGAGAGCAGATGTTTTAAATTTTAAAAATGACCTTTAGACATCAATCTTAATATTTACATTCCACAGACGTATTCTCATTTTAAATACCTTTGGGAAGAATACACAGAGCAACCATTTCAAAATGGAAAACAGCAAATATGTACAAAATCTGAAGTACTTCCTATAACAGTATGAAAAAGAAACCAGGCTTTTTACACACAGGCTAAAAGACCGATTCTTTCATTCATGTGCTTCACATTTTTATGCACGTTTTCCTAGTACATCCCACAAGCTACAGAACCCTACTGGCAAAATGCTTTACTCTGGGGAGAATTTTTTTTTTTACTTGATAGAAGAAATGGCCTGAATTTAAAGCAGTTTTTCTTTCTCACCAGAACAATGCAGTAACTTCTATGCAAAATATGATGAAAAGTGGAAGTCATCTGCCCCAGCCTCCCAAAGTGCTGGGATTACAGGCATGAGCCACCGCACCCAACTAGAATAGCCCATTTTAGCAAATATAACAATATGTGTCATTTACTTTAAAAGTATCCTTTGGAAATAAATAAATTATATATATGTAATGTATTCCTGCCCTAGTCCTGGGGCAGGAAGCAGAGAACAGTAAGACCCCATCATGGCCCGCCAGCATAGTCTCCACCAGGCAGAGCCCTCATGCATTCTTCTTAGTCCACATCATTAGTCTGCTGACAGCTGAAAAACCAAACGTGGCATGTAAATGGTTTTGGGCTCTTAAGGGATATTGGTGTACAGTATGTCAAAGCAAGGGCTGTATACAAGTCAATATATAAAAATTAAAAGCTTCTACAAGACTGATTTTCCCGAGTGACTTACAAGCTAAATCTTTAATTAACACAAAAACAGAATTTCAAAAATATTTGGGCAATTGTGGCATCATTTTGAAATAAACACACAGCCATCCAAAGTTGGTAATACTTGAAAAATAAGTCCTTGGAATATAGAAATGTAATGGAATGTCTGGGTATATCTGTCTGAAAACCAAACCAATATAACACACAAAAAATAAGCTCTTGTCTTACAGAATAAGCAGCATTCGATGGACCAAAGATATAAGAAGAAAAGCCAGAAATACTGGTTGTCAAATATTTGCAATCAAATGTATCTTTAAAACAATTAGAGATGCAATATATATATATATTGCAGATTGGAGCACACCATATTTCATTTCCCTTTATTTTTTATACCTTTAAGTATAGCACACACTTGAAATAGGACAACTTATGTATGTAGAAAATGCACCTTTCCTCTCAAACTCATTCATCTGAAATAAAACTGCTTATCTCCCGCCCCACAACAATCATGAAATCAACTCCTGCATGGCACTCCCAAACCTCACTTACGGGAATTACATCCTCCAAATTATTCAGACCCAATGCCTTCATAACTCTAATTTGATATCCAATCTGTTAGCAAATACTTCTGGCTCTACCTTCAAAATGAATTAAAAATCCAACCACTTCTCAACGTCTCCAGTGCAGCCACTGTAGTTGGATGGTGGTGATGTACCATCATCTTACAGATTATTGTAGGTGCCTCTCACTGGTTTCCTGCTACTCTACTGCCTACTGTCTTTTTCTCAGCATAGCTGAGATAATCATCTTTTTGAAATGGAAGCCACGTCGCTTCACTCTGCCTGAAAACTTCCAATGGTTTCCCATCTCATTCAGAATAAAGGCCAATTTTACAGCAGTCTACAAGGCCCTGTGCAATGTAGCTCATGTTTCTGAAAAATTCCTGCTACTCTCCCCTTACTCTTCTCCATCCACAACAGCCTCCTTGCCATTCTCTCTGCCTGAAACACCATTCTCCTGTGCAGCCACATGGTACACTTCTTCATGGTCTCCAAGTCTACGCACACAAGTCACCTTTTCTGTGAAGTCTTCCCTGACCATCCTATTTAAAATGACAAACTTTCCTTTACCCTCCCTTTATTTTTTTCCACAGTACTTACCACCCTCAAACAAACAAATTTTACCTATGTCTTTATTATCTGCCTCCTTTCACGGCTAAGTTCCAGGAGGGCAGGACTATTTTGTCCACAGTTGTACCCTCATGGTCCATAACTGAGATAAACACACACTAGATGTTCAATAAACATTTGTGAATAAAATTATTTCTCTCCATAAACTGCCAAATTGTGTGACCAAACAGGGAGTATATGTTAACATTTTTATAAAATATTTTCAGGTAATTATTACTATGAGTAAGAATAAAATAGAAAATCACAATACAAAATACATACAGGACTTAAGTCTGAACTGAGCACCAAGGGAATGGTGGTCACATTTCTAATTAAACTTATCCCTGTTTGTTCTGTTTTACTTTAATTTGCTTACTTTCTAAAGTAATCTCTGTCAAAATGAATGCTTAGAAATATCATCGTTTTGATCTTTTTCTTTTGCTCTTACATATCATGATACAAAAATGATTTTATTACAACTATGTGGAAAATTCTCTACATTTGTCATATATCAATTTTTAAATTCCATAATAATTTTATTTTAAAGTAATGTATATTGTGGCTCATAAAATGACACACAACTAAAGGATTCCTCATTCTGTAGTTAGAGAACGCCATCTGGCTCAATATGAGAGAAACCACACTATTATACTGAATACCGTTATGAATACAATCTTTCGTGCTTCCAAAGAAACTTCCTGCTAACGTGAAATAAATTAAGTTGTGGTATTTTATTTAATAATACTTTATAAACAAAAATTACACAGACATAGTGAAAGAAGTTAATAGTAAAATACTGACCATAAATGGGTAGTTCTAAGTATTTTACAGGTATTGCCATATTTAATCTGTACCAGAATCCTTTGAGGGAGGGAGGTACTATTTTTAATCCCACTTTACAGATGTGAAACCTGGGGCACTAAAAAGATAGGCCACCAAACAGAATCCTAGTAAAGCTGGAATTCAAATATAGGCAGCCTGGCTCCAGAACCCACACACTTAAGTGTCACAAAATCTGCCTCTTCTAAGACGGCAAACATCAAGCAAACTCACCCAATATGCCTTTCAGGGCATTAAAACTAGATTGAGATCTGCTTTATAGGGTTTGCAGTCTAAAGCTTTGGACCCTCAATTTTTGATGGTATACTACTTTATCAAAAATTATGCCTGGGACAGATGATCAGATTTTTCTAATGTAGTTTCATAAGTATCCAGAAGAAAATATTTACTTTTTAAAAAGGTAAACAAAAACTAAAATATAAGTTTGAATATCAATATAGTAGTTAGACTTCATAATGTAAGTGTCTTACATTAATCATGAAGCCTGAAATTCTATAAAATTTTTCTCAAAGCCCAATAATTTCCCTTCCTGTCATATCATCAAAGAATGATTTCCAAATAATTTGCAATTTATTAGAAACTTTCAAATTCCTCACCTATTCAGCAAACAATTATTAAGTACCTAGATGTGTTTCATGTCTTCAAAGTGTTTAAGTTCCATAAATTTTTCAAATGCTATTTTGAGGTCAAAATTCCCTGGAATTATGAAAAAATATAGGATTATGGAAACTCATTTTATAAACATTAAATATAAAAAGCAGCCTGTTCACAACCGTCATGTATTTCTTACCTTTCCCCAAGGAACAAATTTCTAGCCAGCAGCTAAACTAGTCCGGGCTAATGGTTTTCCCTGGGGTAGAATGAGAAGATCTAATTGTAAAAATGCCTTCAGTCTTTTTCTCCTCAAAGGAGGCCACAGGCTCACAGACTACACAGTTCAATTAAACATTTTCATTTTCATTCATTCATGCCCTTCCTCTTTTATTCTTCTCCTCCATTTTCTGTCATTCTTGCTCAATCTAAAGAGGTTCCCTACCCACACCCAGCCTCCCTGAACAGCCCTTCAGCCCACACATAAAACAACAAAGGACCTTGGTGATAACAGATAAAAAATAAAGGTATTATTAGTATCTAATCTGTACCAAATAAAAAGAAAATCAAAAATACGCTGAATTAATCATTAAAACCAGCACCATTATCTTCTTTCTATGGCTCCTGAAAGTAAACACAAATCCCTTTAAAAAGCTTCACAAGTCTCTTTCCACCTCTTCAACCACATTCAGCCGTATCTGCTTATTCTTGAGCACCAGAATTCAAGATAACTACAACTGAAGTATTGATACTGTATTCTAACTGCCTGCTGATTTGTCTGAAAACTGAGGGTACTGACAGTGGAGGAGTGGTGGAGGGTACAGCTCAAGCTCCACAAAGGCAAACACTGTGGGAGGGCCAGGGACTGTTCTCTCTGGTTTACTAACCACTGCAACCCTACACTGAACACAAGGTCTCATAGATGTCTCATAGAGCACAGCTATTTTGCTAGGTGGGAGAGAGGAAAGGAGAGAGAAAAGGGAAGGGAGGGGCTCTGAAAATTCATTATGGCTTGTGGGTGGTCAGAGTAATATAATCACACTGTAAATATTGTTTCTACATATGAATGCTGTTCCAAACTGTCTCTGAAGTCAGCACTGACTACACCAATGGAGATTATAATGTCTGCTATATCAGAAATACCCTGTTTTGGGACATTCTCCCACTAGGTCACTAAGTATGACAGCTTTTATTACATTACCATAATAAACTTTCAATATATCATGGAATACCTTTTCTAGTTTATTTTTGTAATAATCTGTTAGCAGCAGTTTTTTGTTAATACCTCTTACTGTCATTGCCCATTAATTACTGCCTAGGTGCTTTAACGTGCATACTTAAGTTATTTCCATTTGTTCTATAAATAACAAAAAACAATATTTTATAAAGCAGAAATTATTAAAGATATTTTAAATAATGTAATTTAAAATTGTGACATATAGCAAAGGCTAATTATGACCTAAGAGAAAAAGATTAAATCATCAAGTTAAGTTGCTTCAATATGATCATAAGATGACGGGCTTTTCCATTTATATTTCCATTTCTTATTTATTTTCTCAGGTGTCAATACTGACTGCCATTAGAAATCTGTATTCACTGGTCTATGACTGATCTCAGGCACCAAAACCAGATACTGAGTGTCCACCAGAAATCTCTGAAACAATAATTGTATTTATTAGATGCAGGAACAGGTCATAGGAATGTGTGTTCTGACTGCTGTGGTAACCACGGCCCAACCTGGATCTCCTGAACTTCTCTCCTAATACCTCCCTTAGAGCCTGAGCCTTTTACTTATACTTTGTCATTCTAATATTATTGGTATTGATTTAGGTGACACCAAGGAAAAAAGAAATCATAATACTAAGTCACATTTCTCACTTGTCAAATCTGGCGGTTTAAATCAAGTATTTATTGGCTGTCTTCTCTGTCCTTCAGCAGTTATCAATACTTTTAGCTGCAGCAACTGTTCCTATTTGCTTTAGATCATCATCAAAAGAAAGAGGCCACCATTCCACAATTTTATTTATCAGGGTACCTCAGAAATTGCTTTTATACTACAAGTTGTTTCCCAAGATTAATATCATGTCTTTCTCTTTCAAATGTCTTTCAAAGTATGTAAACAGGTTTTAAAGGTAAAATAACATGCTTTAAATAACTGAAATCCTTCTTGGGGGGTGAGAGGGAGACTCTTATCCAAAGTACACAGATGAAAACTTTCTGCCTGTTTTCAAGACCCTCTGAAAATCTAGCATATCACTTTCCCATTTTCCCATCTCATTAGACATTTAGTCATTAATATGTATCTAGATCCATTATTACCCTCATATCCCTTAATTATTTCTCCTTTCAGTACTACTGTTTCAATCTTTTTCCCTTGTTCAAAAAGCCTTCCTTTTCCATCTTGTATCAAACCAAAACCCTACTCACCCTTCAAAGCCTTCTAAATAAAGCTTTCTCTCACAGTTCTTGCTTTAATTAGCCTTCTTCAACCCAAAAGTCCAGAAGTTCAGAGCTGCTTCTTAGCCTAATTTTTAGAACAGCCCTAAATAAACCCTTAACTCTGGTCGGTTAATGTAACAGATTCATGTTAAGGATGATCTTTTAGGTTTAAGAAAAAAGAACATATTTGGCTACTCTACACATCCCTCAAATCTCCCTACTTCTAATGTTTACATTTTACAGCCCACTCAAATCATGGGTTAGAAAACAGGGAAACCTTTTTTTGAATAAATTACCCCTCTGTTCTGATGTGATTTGATCTAGTTGAAAGTTAACATTTCTAAGTTGCATAAGTCACAGCTGCTGCTTAAAAAAAAAAAATTCAATCACAACTAGATCATGTATTCACACATTAAAGGCAGTCATATGAATGAGTTTTTAAGTCTTTTATTCCTCTCTGGTCTTCAGTTCACAAACAATCTGCTATTTGGTTAGAGGTTTTCATCTTCTCTTGCTCATACAATATAATTGAACCACATTATTCACTTAAAATTCACTTTAAGCACATTGGAATGTTTAACATATGAAAACTTTTAATCAAAGACAAAAAAAATTCCATTGATTCTCCCAACAAATCTTTATCTCAGGATTAATGGCCACTGGTAGGAATTTGGACTTAGCCACTTTCCGCCAATCTTACTTTTAGAAAATCACAGAAATACCCCGATTTCATCTTATGTACTCTATATTATGCTTTCTGGTTAATTCATTTAGTTGACAATATTTGCCAGTACTTATGATAGGGAATGCGACACAGTAAGGAATAAGACAGAGTCCTTTTCTTTTACTAATAGTGTCCTTCAATTTTCAACAAGGTTATCAGGAATAATACAGACCATGTCTTCCAGGAGCTTCTCAATGAAATAAATAAAACTATATTGTATAATTCATTTTTCATAAGTTAATTCCCCAAATTCATTCTCAGTTAGAACATGGCTGACATTTTGATCAGTAAGTCAAAAGCAGCTGAAATGGTAATGATCCAAGACTTCTCGCTGAATTAAACTGCCTTTTGAGAAGCATTGTAAAATCTTACCTAATTGTAAAAAGAAGGCAACATATTTATTTAGAGATAAATGATTGAATATTTGGAGACCAAAGAAATTAACTGAAAAAACTACTGAAAACAAAAGAAAATTCAGTAGACTAACTTATAGAAAACTAAAATTCATCATAATAAGAATTAATATTTGTTGAGAACTATGTTCTAATCCCTTTAAAAGATCATCTCATTAAACAATTCTTATGAAGTAGCTACAGTATCATCTTAAAGATGAAAATATTAAAGGAAATAATTTGTCCAAAAACACACTATGCATGCTGTTTGTTAAAATCAATATGTAGAATAAGACAGCTTTCTTATGTACCAATATTAAAAGAGAAAATTGAGTTAAAAAGTACAATCAAAATATCAACAAAAAGAAACATGAAACATGAGGTAATAAATATTAATAAGAAATACACAGTACCTATATGAGAAAAACTAGAAAATGTAAATAAGAAACAGAAGGAAACTAATTAGAGAGATAACTTGCATTTGAACAGTTTAAGACTTGAATATTTTAAACATATCAGTTCTTCCTAATTTCTAAATTCAAAGCTGGCTGGGCATTGTGGCTCACACACTTGAAGCCAGGAGTTCAAGGGCAGACTGGGCAACAAAGCAAGACCTCATCTCTAAAAAAAAAAAAAATTAATTGGCTGGGCAAGGTGGCATGCACTTGTAGTCCTAGCTAGTTGGGAGGCTGAGGCAGGAGGATTACTTGAGTCCAGGAATTTGAGGCTACAGTGAGCTATGACAGTGCCACTAACACTCCAGCCTGGGTGACTGAGCAAGACTCTATCTCTAAAGAAATATAATAAATTAAATAAATTCAATGCTGTCCTAATCAAAATCTCAATAGAAAATGTTTTAAATTTTGAAAAACATAATTCTAATGTTTATTGGAAAACTAACTGCATGATAAATACATTATCATGCTTCAGTAAATAAAAGAGGGTGGTAGTGACACAGGAAAAGACAAACAATATAATATCATCATTGAGATACAGGCCCAAGCATATATTAAGAATAATTTATGATAATGGCAACACTTTGAAGAAGTGGGGAAAAGATGGATTATTCAATAAATGCTACTGAGACAATCAGAAAGCAATGTGAAAGAAAAGGAATGATGAATTCCCTACTCAATCCTTATACTAAAATAAATTTCAGGTAATTAAAACATGTAAATATAAAAGATGAAACTATAGGTGAATATTTTTCTCATATTAGTATGGTGAAAACTTTTATAAACATACCCCAAAACTAGAAACCATAATGGGATAGAGGATTCCCTAAAAATGAAAAAATATATATATGCATAAAAACATATATATTTAAAAGACGGAAAATTGGAAAAATATTATTTGCTATACATATGAAAATATGTATGTGTGTGTGTATATATATATATATATATATATATATATATGAAAAGCAAAGATTACTGTCCCTAGCAATACAATCAGCTCTTAATAACAAGGAAACCCATATATATGTGCACTAGATACATGGGTGGGTGGGTGGGTGGATGGATGGATGGATAGATTGATGGACAGATGGGACGGACAGATAGGTAAGTTTGAAAGAACCTTAAACATGGTGTGATAGTTTTAAACTATGTACCCAAATTCTTTGATATGCCTCACTTCAAAAGGCAGATCTTAATTCCCTTCCCCTTTGGTATGGGCTGCAATAGGAAACTATTGAAGTTGGTTACCTATATGGAGGGTAGAGAAGTAGGAACAGGCTGGACAGGACACTAGACGAAGTCACACTTCTCTGAGTATATCTTTTTGAATAGTTTTGACTTTTTGAAGCATGTTAATGTTATTGACATTCGAAAAATAAAGTTAAACCAAGAAGGATGAGGAAGAAGGAATAAAACTGAAAGTAAACAAACAAATCCAAATTGTATTTCAAATGTATAATATAGCCCACTGCCATGAACAAGAAGGATAACTGTGAAGTGATGGGTATGTTACCTGGTTTGATGGTAGTAATCATTTCTATCTATAGGTATATAAAAACATCATGTTGTACACATTAAATATACACAATAAAAGAACAACTTATGCAAAGTTTATCAACACAATATTCTTGATTGGAGGACATTCTTGGTCAAAATGGGAAGAGAACTATAAATAACCCTAAACTGTTTTTATTAAGTTTGATTTTGTAGTGCTATAGCACAACAATTCTGAAACTACTTTAGATATACTATAGATTTTAGCAAACAAGTAAATATATTGAAGTTGTTGCGAGTTAGGGTCTTACCATGGGAGAAATAAAAAACCTCTACAGGGATGGATTCAAATTAAGGTTATAAGTGGACACAATTATAAAATATGTATGTGCACATGCATGTGCATATAGACATATACATGCATGTGAATGTATATATGAATGCATATATATATACACACACACATGCATACATTTTCTAGCTCTATCTGCTGAAAGGCCCTAAAAGCAGGTTCCCAGGACCAATGAACACGTCTAACCAGAATTTGGTCTTTTGTGTTTTTTTTGGAGACAGAGTCTCACTCTGTCACCCAGGCTGGAGTGCAATATCACAATCTCGACTCACTGCAACCTCTGCCTCCCAGATTCAAGCAATTCTCCTGCCTCCATCTCCCGAGTAGCCAGGATTACAGGCACGTGCCACCACGCCCAGCTATTTTTTGTATTTTTAGTAGAGATGGGGTTTCACCATGTTGGTCAGGCTGGTCTCAAACTCCTGACCTCAGGTGATCTGCCCGCCTCGGCCTCCCAAAGTGCTGGGATTACAGGCGTGAGCCACTGCGCCCAGTCCAGAATTTGGTTTCTAATAGCGTTCCCCATGCAGAGGAATCAGGGTCCATGGGAAAATGCTGGAGCACAAAGACATAAAATAAAAGCCTGTAAAATCTAGTTCTGTCACAAAGTAGGAAAGTGCTAAAATAGTTGGGCATACTACAAAGACATTGGAAGCAACTTGAAGAGGCTCCTATATGCCCATTCAAATAATCTGAGTACCAAAATTATCTTTAAAAACAGTAGTTAACTATAAACCATTACAGGAAAAAGGGAATCTGTAAGTTCACACCAGAAATAAATGAATAAAGAAAGAAAATAAAGGGATCTTGTATGTGAGATGGCCAAGGGTCAATTTGGAGGGAAATGTCATCATTTTGTAACCACCACAGTAAAGACAAATCAATGAATGCTAAACCTAGGGGAAATATTTTAATGAGAAGCAAGGTATCTGTATGGAATTAAAATATCTCCCCACAGACTGCCCACAGCAGCAAGAGGAAAAAAATAGCATAAAGAAATCGACTAACACCTTGACTAGATGATCAAAATTAGCCTCAAAACTGAGAAGCAGATGGATACCATGTGCCTCCAGATGTGAAACCCTAAGGGCACAACATCAGTTATGTAACATTCCTGCTGGGAACACATAACCTAAAACTAAACAAGAGAAAACATTACATAAACATAACATGAGGGACGGTCCATTTTTTAAAAAGACCTACATTTTAAAATGTCAATTCATAAATATAGAAGAAGGCTGAAGAACTACACCAAATTAAAGGAGACTAAAAAGATATGACAAGTAAATGTAATGTATGATTCTAGACTTGGTTCTGCACTGAGGTGAAAATAAGCCATAAAAAGTGGTATTGGGTTAACTGACAGAATTGGAAAACAAACCATATAAAAGATAATAAGTATTGTATCTGAAGTTGATAACTTCAGATATGCTGAATAGGTATAAACACACTGAAGGTGATAACTGCACTATATAATGTAAGTGGATATCTTTATCCCTAAGAAATATATACTATCTTATATGCAACTTACTTTCAAACAGTTCAAAAAAGAGATTATATGTCTACCTATCTATATATACACACATTAGACCGACAGATGATTGACTGATAAAAAATAACAAAGCTAGTGGTAAAGGATATTTTAGTATTCTCTGTGTTCTTCTTACAGGTTTTCAAGTTTAAATTATTTCCAAAGAAAAAGTTTTAAAATGTACTTAGCTTACTTCTACACAAACAGGTCAAGTCTTTTTGTAGACATTTATACATTTTCCCTTAAAGACTTTTCTAGGTTATTACTGTTTTCTGGATACATTCTTACTAGATAGTGAAAAGGTAAACTTTAATATTCAAGACCTCTAACTACGTTACTGAAAATAACAAAGTAATGAGGCTCAAATACAATCTCAATGCACAGATACAGGTAATTAATGCAGATACAGGTAAAGAATGTAAAGTAATACTCTACCACTATTAATGCAGTGGGTACCACTAGCAAATGGACAAAGCTAAAATGTTACTTAAAATGGTGAATCATAAAAATAAATTATAAAATACGCCTTAAAATTTTTAGTTAACTTAATTCTTACAAATGGACATTCACTCAAGTATCTTTTGAAGTGCAGTGAAGAATTTTTCTTTGAAGATGGTCCAGGAATTGAGCTATTTTTTTTCCACATTAACCATAACCAAAGCATTATCACAAATTCCAGTATCAGATTTCATAAGGGGAGGATTTAAAGACACTAGGGCTGAAGTCTTCTAAATCTGTGCAGCCTTTAGAATTGTCTCTCCTACATTTGAGTCAATAAAAGAAAAAAAGTGTGGTAACATACCTGTATCCTATTTTTAATGCAATTACCTTATTTTTTCATAGAAACAACCACATTCTTTTTTATGCACTTATATTTCATCAGTTAATTGTTATATTATTACAAACACAAGTACAATGGGCATAAATATTCAGCTTGACAGTGCAAGCAGCAGTGCCTAGGCATCCCAGAGAACAGCTGAGCACCACCAGTCAGTATGTCCTCAGAGAGAATGAAAAGAACCTGTTCATCCCATGAGTCTGTTAAGTGGAGGTCAGTTATGGTGTCTGGGAAGACACCTAAATGGAGTCACCTCTACCAAGTCTGTAATGAAAATATTTGCTTCAAACAAATGAACTAAGTACTTCCTGAACAGCTCTCAGTTTGCCAAAAGTACACATGGATTAAAGTGACATTTAATCAAGTTTATAGGCAACCTCAGTTAAGAGCCTCCCTGTTTTCCAATAGACGAACAATAGGGGAAAGCAAAAACATCTGGTGCCAGGTGATATATAATAGTTTGAAACATGTGTCCCAAGTAGTTAAGTCTAAATTAAAGTATTTCGTAAAAAAACAGAAATATGCAAATCAAAAGGGAATAACAGAAGAACATAAGAGAAGAATTAAAACTCTGGCCTTGATGCACTCTTGTAAAATAAATCAAAGTATCCATATTTTCAAATACATATATACTCCACAATGTACTATCTGTCTCTTCACAGAATCCATTTAAAAAATACTTTAATTTTCCAACAGAGTTTTTGGAAAATGTAAACATACCCATGTCCTAAAGTACATCTAGGTATGGCCAAAATCTGGTTTGCCCTACAAAGTTTCAAACCATTAAAAGTGAGTTCTTTTGTTTTCTAATTTGTGATCACAATGGTGTTTCCATTAGGAAGAAACATGCCAATAAAATAATAATAGCTGGAGCTAACTTTCATGCACCGCCACTTCTTTCCCACTCTAAAAGACTCAAAGGAACAAAAGCACCCAAACACTCCTGCAGCTGATCTGAATCGCTACATATTATGCATATGTGATAAGTGATGACAATGAGACATGCAACTTAATGCATTGCCTTAAGTTATGAAGAGTCTGCAGAGGGAAACTAATTCGCCCAATAGATTTTTCCAACACAGTGTATTTTAGAGCAAGACAAATAGAAACTCATTCTGTCTGACCTGAGGGTATCATCTGGCTTCTTTTACATCATAATTTTAAATTTATTATTCATGCTATATTTTAGATCTCCAATCAATGAAAAACTGGTGCTCTTCTATTCAAATTGTGTTACAAATGCAAAAATTTAATTATAGCAAATAATATTTGAAGACTCAATATAACATTAAATTAAACTGAGTAACTTTAAATCAGATACTAGAAGCTATGTCTAATGATACAACAAAATTTAAATCCATCTCAAAGAGGTTGTCAGTAAGTCCAAGGCAGATATAAACTGATGTCCTTCTAATATCATTAGCTGAGCTAATATTTCACAATATAAAGAAATTCAGATCCTTCAAAACACTCCTATCTTACTGCAGACATTGTCTTATTTAGTCCTCAAACTACCATAAAGGTTTTACAGGGATATACATACAAACAAAAAATATATATATAAACTAAATATATATATATAAACTAAAATTCTATTTCTATATAAACAAAAAGGGAATACTACTATAACTCCTTTATACTTGATTACACATAATACTTTTTAATTACCTCTAAAGCACCAGAAAAAGAGTTTCTGCTGGGTAGAGTAGCTAACATCTGTGATCCTAGCATTTGAGAGGCAGACATAGGAGGATTACTTGAGCCCAGGAATTTGTCACCAGCCTGGGCAACATACCAAGACCTCTTCTCTATGAAAAATGATGAAAAATTAGTCGGGCATGGTGGCATGTGCCTGTAGTCCCAACTACTTGGGGGGCTGAGGTGGGAGGATTGCTTGAGCCTGGGAGACTGAGGCTGAAGGGAGCCTTGTTTGTGCTACTGCACTCCAGCCTAGGCAACAGAGTGAGGCCCTGTCTCAAAATGAAAAAAAACAAACAAACAAAAAGACAAAACTGTTTCCAACTCTCTTTGCAACTCTTCCTGATATGATTCCTTTGTAGGTTACTGAATTTAGGTAGATAATTATTCTCTTGTTCTTATCTCAAATACAGAACTATGTGAGCACCTTCTTAAAGAACTTTTTATGTCATGATTTGCATCCCCAGCACCAAGCAAATAATAGCTAGTGCTGATGAATGAATGAACGAATGAACAATGAACCAATTATGATTTCTGAGTTTATATGGGGATTACCCTACATTCTGCTCTTGTGCAATCCCTCTTCATTGAACCCCGTATTTTTTAAAAAATGAAAAGGTTATACACCGAGGCTTCTCACAACATACCGGAATAACAAGTTACCCTTAACCTGAAGAGGCTAAAAAATGGCACATTTATTTATTTATTTATTTATTTATTTATTTATTTATTTATTTATATTATACTTTAAGTTCTAGAGCACATGTGCAAAACGTGCAGGTTTGTTACATATGTATACATGTGCCACGTTGGTGTGCTGCAACCATTAACTCATCATTTACATTAGGTGTATCTCCTAATGCTGTCCCTCCCCACTCCCAGGACCCCACGACAGGCCCCGGTGTGTGATGTCCCTCTTCCTGTGTGGAAGAGATCTCATTGTTCAATTCCCACCTATGAGTGAGAACATGCAGTGTTTGGTTTTCTGTTCTTGCGATAGTTTGCCGAGAATGATGGTTTCCAGCTGCATCCATGTCCCTACAAAGGACATGAACTCATCCTTTTTTATGACTGCATAGTATTCCATGGTGTATATGTGCCATATTTTCTTAATCCACTCTATCATTGATGGACATTTGGGTTGGTTTCAAGTCGTTGCTATTTTGAATAGTGCCACAATAAACACACGTGTGCATGGGTCTTTATAGAAGCATGATTTATAATCCTTTTAATACCTATAATCCTTTTAATATAATCCTTATAATACCCAGTAATGGGATGGCTGAGTCAAATGGTATTTCTAGTTCTAGATCCTTGAGGAATCGCCACACTGTCTTCCACAATGGTTGAACTAATTTACACTCCCACCAACAGTGTAGAAGTGTTCCTATTTCTCCACATCCTCTCCAGCACCTGTTGTTTCCTGATTTTTTTAATGATCGCCATTCTAACTGGTGTGAGATGGTATCTCATTGTGGTTTTGATTTGCATTTCTCTGATGATCAGTGATGATGAGCATTTTTTCACGTGTCTGTTGACTGCATAAATGTCTTCTTTTGAGAAGTGTCTGTTCATATCCTTTGCCCACTTTTTGATGGAGTTGTTTTTTTCTTGTAAATTTCTTTGAGTTCTTTGTAGATTCTGGATATTAGCCCTTTGTCACATGAGTAGATTGCAAAAATTTTATCCCATTCTGTAGGTTGCCTGTTCACTCTGATGGTAGTTTCTTTTGCTGTGCAGAAGCTCTTTAGTTTAATTAGGTCCCATTTGTCAATTTTGGCTTTTGTTGCCATTGCTTTTGGTGTTTGGACATGAAGTCCTTGCCCATGCCTATGTACTGAATGGTATTGCCTAGGTTTTCTTCTAGAGTTTTTATGGTTTTAGGTCTAACATTTAAGTCTCTAATCCATCTTGAATTAATTTTTGTATAAGGTGTAAGGAAGGGATCCAGTTTCAGCTTTCTACATATGGCTAGCCAATTTTCCCAGCACCATTTATTAAATAGGGAATCCTTTCCCCATTTCTTGTTTCTCTCAGGTTTATCAAAGATCAGATGGTTGTACATGCGTGGCACTATTTCTGAGGACTCTGTTCTGTTCCGTTGGTGTATATCTCTGTTTTGGTACCAGTACCATGCTGTTTTGGTTACTGTAGCCTTGTAGTATAGTTTGAAGTCAGGTAGCGTGACGCCTCCAGCTTTGTCCTTTTGACTTAGGATTGTCTTGGCAACGCGGGCTCTTTTTTGGTTCCATATGAACTTTAAAGCAGTTTTTTCCAATTCTGTGAAGAAAGTCATTGGTAGCTTAATGGGGATGGCATTGAATCTATAAATTACCTTGGGCAGTATGGTCATTTTCACGATATTGATTCTTCCTATCCATAAGCATGGAATGTTCTTCCATTGGTTTGTGTCCTCTTTTATTTCGTTGAGCAGTGGTTTGTAGTTCTCCTTGAAGAGGTCCTTCACATCCCTTGTAAGTTGGATTCCTAGGTATTTTATTCTCTTTGAAGCAACTGTAAATGGGAGTCCACTCATGATTTGGCTGTCTGTTATTGGTGTATAAGAATGCTTGTGATTTTTTGCACATTGATTTTGTATCCTGAGACTTTGCTGAAGTTGCTTATCAGTTTAAGGAGATTTTGGGCTGAGACGATGGGGTTTTCTAAATATACAATCATGTCATCTGCAAACAGGGACAATTTGACTTCCTCTTTTCCTTACTGAATACCCGGTATTTCTTTCTCCTGCCTGATTGCCCTGGCCAGAACTTCCAAGAGTACATTGAATAGAAGTGGTGAGAGAGAGCATCCCTCTCTTGAAAAAAAATGGCACATTTGAAAGAGGAATTCATCTCACCTTTCAGTTCATTTCAATAAACACTGATGACATAAAATGAATAAGCACAGACATCATCTTCAGGGCATCCACAGTCTAGCGGGGGAGATGAACACAAACAAATCATAATACAAGTTGTAATTTTTTCCTCTGTTTCTTCTCCACTAAAGCTTTGGGTCAGGTTTATTCCCTCATGTGCCAGCTGATGTGACTGGGAAGGGTCTCAGTGACCAAACACTTTGCCTTCACCCCAAGCATCAGCCAAGGGGGCCAGATAAAGCACTTCCACTCTCTCCCCGTTTGATGTTCCCTCTGCTTAGTCTTGGAGAACCCATCAACCGCCCATCCTCCAACGCTGTGGCTTCATTTGAAATTCTGAGTGTAAGCAGGCTTCCCTTAAAGCCCCTATGTTGTATGCTTCTAACACTACTGTTCCTCAACCAAGCCACTCCACTTGATTCTTACAATCAGCTAATAACCAAAGACCAGCTCTGCTCCTAATCATTCAAACTAAACAAATGTTTACACTCATCGCTGAGTCACAGTCTCTCTGGCCCAAATGTTGACTCTGCCAAAGAGGCCACTCAGTGGCCCAGCTCCTGCCAGTCACACAGCTGGCACCTTGGGCATCGTCCTAACCCATTCCCCTGACAGCCTAAAGAAACGACATGCCCTAGAGCAGGGCACTAAGGCATCAATCACAGAGAACCTTACAATTGTAACACTTGCTCCCATTTCCCCCTTCCAGTAAACAAAGGGATAAGATTAATAAATGTCACTAACATGGAAAAAATCAAGTCATTTTAGGCATCAAAACATCATCTTCGGAGAAGAGAGGCTTAATTATAAATGCATCAGGCACAGCTGGTAGGCTTTCCTCCTATTCACAAGGAAAAAAAAAAACAGCTTCCAGGAAAACATATTATGTATTCTTCTCCATCACCTCCAAAAGGCAAAGTGATTTGGAGTTTTCTTCTTTTAGTGAATACACAAAAGAGGCCTCAGTAAAATCACTCTCAGGTTAGATTTTAAGAACATAACTGAAACCAAGATTTTACAGGTATCTCTCTATTTTCTTCAAATAAGCAGATTAACAGCCTGCAACACAGTAAGAAAGTGAGAAAATTACTACAAGACTTTGGCAGCGTAACTTTAAGACACCTTTGTTCGGAAAAAGTAAAAACTAGTATGAAACTATTACAAGTAGCTCAAGTTTCACAGTAAGTTTTACAGGAACCAATAAATTTAGGAGGGAACTGGTAGGTAGGTGAATGTCAGAAAACTGCATTTCAGGATTTATCACTCTGATTGCTTAAACAAGACTACGAACCACAGAACTTACTAGCCTATATAGTACAATACTCTTGTGAGTGGGTATTTTTCTAAGCATTTGTAATGTCAAGTCGATCTAGGGAAGTCTTTTCTTATTTGCTTCCAAAATAAACAGTGATGTATCAAATTTTGAAGAATACTCTAAAATATCTGCTAAGATTTCAAAATGGTCTATGTCAAAGTTAAATATAACAGACATGGCAAACTTGCATACATCATTACTTCCCTTCATTCTTCAAGCCATCAGAAACTCCAAATACATTTAAAAAAAAAAAACTTGATATACAACTGAATAAACATGTAGAAAGTATGACAAAGCTAGTTTCTTTGGTTTTAGCTGTGACCCTGCTCTTTCTTCTCTGAAGAGCCTTGAAACATCTGGGACTAAGACAGGTGCAGTGGCTCATGTCTGTAATTTCAGCATTTTGGGAGGCCAAGGCAGGAAGATCCCTTGAGTCCAGGAGTACGAGATGAGCCTGGGCAACATAGTGAGACCCTATCTTTAACAAAAAATGAGCAAAACTAACCAAGTGTGGTGGTATCCACCTATAATCCCAGTTGCTCCCCAGGCTGAGGTGCGAGGATCACTTGAGCTCAAAAGATTGAGGCCACAATGAGCCGAGATCACGCCACTGCACTCCAGCCTGGATGACAGAGTGAGACCCTGGTTCAAAAAAAATAAAAAAAAAAACAAACATCTAAGACTGGTCCTGGAGTTGCAGATGCCAACCATGACCCACCTCCTACCACCCTCTTCTCCCTCACTCCACCCAACCCCTCCCCTGCAACTTCCTCCTATAAGTGCACCAGGTTCTTTGCACTTGCTATTCCTTCTGCCAGGTACACAGTTCCCTTGACACCCTTACAGCTCCCTCACAGCCTTCGGTCATTTTCCAAAGTGGGTTTCTCAGGGAGGCCCCTCCTGACAACTTCAACAAGAATGTAAAGCTTCCCTCAACACCTCCTATCTCCTTTTCCTGCTTTAATGTGTTCTCCTTAGCAACTATTACTATCTAACATACTATTTAGACTAAACATTTTGCCTACTATCTCCACCAAAATGCAACCCCTATGAGTATGAAAGCAGGGATTTGTGTCTGCTTTGCTCATTACTGCATTTTCAAGGCTTAAGAGAGTTACGGGCATATAGTATGTACTCAATAAATATTTACTGAACAAATGAATGAATCTACACAATGACTGTTCTTAGGATGGTCTCTCGACTGCCTTCTTCATGAACTGTAGTTTGCTAACTCCACCTTGAAGGCCCTTTGCCTAGTCAAACATTGTTAACGTACCTCCATCCCCTCCTCTCCTATAATAGTTTTCTTCTTTCCTGCCTTGACTGTTTTAGGTCTTATTAAAATGGACTTTTATAAGCAATCTGAAATAGCTTGTAAAAGTAAGCAAAATGTAAAGAAATCAATAAGCAGAGGTAAGATTTTAGTTGCCATTAAAGGTTTTCTCTCAGTTTTGCATGATTTTGCAACCCTTGAATTATATTACTGTAAGATCATGGAAAGGAGGCCAATACTTAACTGACTTAGAAAACAGCCCATTTGTACATCTGTTTGCATATATACAGAAAAGAGAACAAATTATTACCATATCGATGCATTAAATTGTTTCTATTTCTAAAGGAGATTCAAGAAGGTGGTGTTTTAAAGTTTTATAAAGCCTTACAGAGTTAGAGTTGGCTGGTTATTTAAAAGTTACAGAACACATTCCGTGCTATCAACTTTAAAATAGCCAAAGTTAACTGTTGATGATACTTTGCTAGCAATTACCAAATTTATATTTCAAGAAAAAAAGCTCTACATGATCTATGACAGCATTCATTTAGGGGGAAAAAAAATCCTATATTCAGATCTTAA
Organism: Rhinopithecus roxellana; assembly: GCF_007565055.1. NCBI lineage: Eukaryota > Metazoa > Chordata > Mammalia > Primates > Cercopithecidae > Rhinopithecus > Rhinopithecus roxellana. The sequence goes on along the minus strand of NC_044554.1, from coordinate 120,459,020 downwards.
AAGCAAAACATTCAAACAAATGAAAATACTTTGAAAGTAGAATAAAGGCCAGACTATACCAGGTATAAGAAAGTGTTATAATATGGCTACAACAAATAAAACAACACTTGTGGCACAAGAATAGCCATGCAGATAAATGAAAAATAATGCCTAGAGGAAGGAAAAAAAAATCCCTACTATATAGGAAAGGTTAAATGTATGGAAAAGAAAGGTGGAGTGGGCAAAATTCCAGGCTCTCTTATCCTCAAAACCATTCCCATCCCTAAGCCATCTCAGCACTAATGAGATCCAGGTTGTTGATAACCCATGCAAATCAGCCCTCTGTCTTAACTATGGCCAACTACCACATAATAAGAAAAAAACTATTATCAATAAATGGGGCTACTGAAATTGATGATTTGGGGAAATAAAAACTATTTAGATCTTATTCTACACCGTATGTCAAAATATTCCAGATGGACAGAGCTGAGCTCCACCTTCGGTTTGGGGTGTGATGCTCCCATCCAGGCAGGGAAGGAGAGGTGAGAAAAGTGCCTGTGTGGTGGCTAAGCCAGACTGGGTGTACTGGGGTGGTGTCCTGGCCTGTCCCAGGAGGTCTGGAGTGGCCAGTTTGCAGGGGGAGGCAAGTGTGTCACTGTGGTTTCCACTTGCCATTTTTTAAACTGCCTAGACCAAACTGTTTTGGAAAAAGATGCTTACACCAACCGTAATTGTGCATTTTATGACTTTTTTTAGCCCTCTGAGAAGGGAATCCTCCCCTAAAACATCTAAATCTAAAAGTCTAAGTTTGTTTTGTTTTTACATTTCCATTTCTAACATAATCATGGAAGCAAATTAAGCACTGAGGTTAGTCTACAGCTCCTTTCTCTTCTCACAATGAACACATCTACATCTGTAGAAATTTATCTTTTAATACTCTTCTAGAGGAATTTGTGTTCCCACCTTCCCTAACTGATTGTCTTTAGCTATGGCTATCCTCTCCCGAGACTGGTAAGATTTATTGAAGCTGAAACTTCTCATCTAAACTCTGACAATCCCATCAAGTGGTCCCCAGCCACCTCCACCAGCTAGAGGTTCAACAATACAGATTCTCCTTAATGATCCTACTCTAGCGGACTCCTATCCCAGTAATTAATACAGGGCTTTACTTCAAAGGCTACATTTTTTTTCTTGCTATAGATAACCATATTCTTAAAAATATTGTTTTATCCTTAAAAGCAGCCCTCTCATTAAGACTCATTCAGAATGTCTGTGCAATTTGACGTCCCCTTCTTCATGAACAATAGACTATCTCACTGTAGAACCAGAGTCCAAGACAACTTAGTTAAGCTCCCAAATGTCAAATAGTGTTTCCATAATAATACATTCATCCCAATGCAATCAGCACAACTGAACACTCTACAAAAGCTGTAAGTGGTGTGTATATATGGAGTGATAAGCAAGTTGTTAACTCAGCTTATTAGGTCCTTGATATCTATGAAAAGTAAGTTTTAACCTTGATACAAGTCAGTGGATGTGAGAATACTTAAAAATGCATCAGTCGCAGTACTCCATTACCTTAATAGTACAATCAGCAGTAACTATGAAAGCAAAGTAAGGATGTGTTACACAACAAATAAGGCATGAAATTATACTTTTGTGATTTATAAAACCATAGGTTTGTGATTATTCACTTACAAACTTTTGTTAGGGTAATGATGTGTATTGAAATATTTATCATATTGAAGTCAAAATATTCCTAGAAAAAATATTGTTAACAAGCACCATCTATTTTGTCTCTGGGCAATAGACTTAACCAATTTTAAATTGCTTAATAGACTTAACCAATTTTAAGCTGAGGTGGGAGGACTGCTTGAGCCCAGGGGGTTGAGGCTGCAGTGAGCCATGACTGTGCCACTGGGAGGGCTGTGATTGTGCCACTGCACTCCAGCCTGGGCAACAGAGGAAGAGAGGGAGGGAGGGAGAGAGGGAATGCAGCTTCCCATTCAGTTTTGAATGTAGCCACATCTGTGAAGTGATGCCTTTCCTGACCCTTCTAGGATGAAAGCAACACTCTCTCTTCTTTTCCGAATCTTTGGTACCCTTATAACGGCACCTAACACATCGAAGTATATCCATATGTTTGTTTCCTCTACTACTGCTCCTCCCTGACCCTTAAGAAACACTGCCATAGAGCCCTACAGCTTGAAGGGAGAAGTCCTATCCCTCAGGCATGGAAAACTATTAACAATGTGAGAATGACTGTCTTGGACACTGTAGAGGAAACTAATTTAATAATTCCTTAGAATGGAACCAGTTGAAAAGTTCCAGCTCTACAAACTGAAGTGAAATCATTTTTTCTCCACTCCTTGCTAGTAAATATACTGTTCTATATTAAAAGAAAAAAAAATCAACCAGCATTTAAATTATGGCAACCTAAAATGTATCCAGAATGTTAGAATAATTTCCCCACTGACCTAGTCCTCTGTAATAGTAAAACATATATACAAATGTTTATAGTTACATTAGTCATAATAGCCAAAAGGTAAAAACAACCCAAATGCCCATCAACTAGATAAATGTATTTTTAAAATATGACCCAGGCGAGGTGACTCAGGCCTGTAATCCCAGCGCTTTGGGAGGCTGAGGCAGGTGGATGACCCAGGAGTTCAAGGCCAACCTGGTGAACATAGTGAGACCCCCATCTCTACAAAAATAAAAATAAAAAATTAGCCAGATATTGTGGTGCATACCTGTAGTCCAAGCTACTCAGGAGGCTGAGGAAGGAGGATCGCTTGAGCCCAGGAGTTTGAGGCTAGAGTGAGCTACGATCACAACATGGCACTCCGGCCTGGGCAAGAAAGTGAGACCAAATTGAAAAAAAAAAAAAAAGAAGCAGCAGCAGCACTGATGCATAGGCCATGAATGAACTTTGTAAATATTATGCTAAGTAAAAGAAGCCAGAGATGAAAATCACATATTATAATTGTATGACTCAATGTGTTTTTTAAAAAGGTCCAAACAGAAAGCTGTTAGTAGTTGCTCACAGCTGGGAGGCAAGGAGGGCATGTAAGTGAGTGATAGCTAAAAGGTATAAGCATTCTTTCTGAAATGATGAAAATGTTCTACAACTGTGGTAATGATTGTACAACCCTGTGAATATCCTAAAAACTACTGAATTATATACTTGAAATGGGTGAATTAGATGGTATATGAATTATATAACAATAAAGGTATTACCGAAGAAAAAGAATACAGTATCTTCATATTCTATATTCTCCTCTCTTAGCTTTACTCAGATTTCACCTCTGTCCAGTCACCTTTCCATATTAGCTCCAGGTAACTCCAAAAGTTACTCTTCCTGCTTCACTCATTCCCCAAATAAACTACATTCACTACCGTGAAGATAATTGGCCAGAAACTCAATTCCTGAAGTTCTGGCAAATGGTTCCTGGACTCCAAATGGAGCAGAATAATTTGCAACTGGGCTTAAACACTGTTGTCTTTTTTAAGGCATCCTCAGTTTTAAACAGCAAATTTTAGTGGGCTTATACCATATTGATTTAGTTTCTGTTCTTACATATCATCTAGTAAATGTGCTGAAAGAACTGCTTACTTTTTATGCAGGTTTCATAACCACAACAGTCATAAAATTCATTAGAAACAATTCCACTGAGCATCAGGAGACAGAAAAAGAAATGCCTAGTGGTGATATACAAGCTAAAGTGGAGGGCATTACCCTTTCTCCCACAATGCCACCAAATGCCCCCTATTGAGCCACCCCAAGTAACATACAAGATAAAAATATATGAGCTTGCTATCAAAATGAAACATCAAGACAAGCCATCTCGACAGCCACACAGATTTCCCTTCTGTGCTGTCCTATATAAAGATTTTGAGTGCCACTGCAAAGAGCCAAACATTGGCTTTGCCTTAGGGGAAAAAAAATTCTTTCTTCTTTCTTTCTTTTGTTTTCTTTTTTTCTTTCATTTGTTTACTTCTTAACATTTTCTCAATTGCTTCTGATAACCTTATTCAAGCTACAGTGAACCTATATAACCTCATCGAGGTTACAGAGGGGAGATGGTGGCTCAGTAATGAACATCGAAAAAGATAAAAGTCATCTCCTGAGAGTTAGGAAGAATCTATGGCTTCTAAAGATTACTTGATCTCAAATTCAGTATGGTGGAAATTGTGAATGCTGGAAATAGGTGTGCTGACAATCCGCAGGAGGATCACAACTTCTTACCTGACTGAACAGACACAGAGAGCACCATCTGGGTGGGAAACAGGAGCCATCTAGCCATTCCAGGAGAGCCTGGGTACCAAACTCACAATGATGAAAGCATCCAGCTGGCAACCTGCTAAACAGAGAGCTCATCCACATAAAAACCTCCCCTATTATTTTTTTTCCTCAGCAATTTTACTGTAAAGCCCACCAGTTTTTGTTCTTAAGAAAGTTAATGCTGGAATGAGTTCAGACTTTGGGAGACTACTAAGAAGGGATGATTGTATTTTGAGATGTGAGAAGGATATGAGATTTGGGGAGGGCTAGGGTAGAATGACATGATTCGGATATCCGTCCCACCGAAATCTCATGTTGAAATGTAAGACTCAATGTTGGAGGCTGGGCCTGTGGGAGGAGGTCTTTGGGTCATGGGGTGGATTCCTTATGTTTTGGTGCTGTCCTCATGACAGTGAGTTCTCATAGGATCTGGTTGTTTAAGAATGCAACACTTCCCATCACTCTCTCTTGTTCCTGCTCTTGCCATGTGATGTGTCTGCTCCTGCTCCCACTTTGCCTTCTGCCATTAGTAAAAGTTCCCTGAGGCCTCCCCACAAGCCAAGGAGATGCTGGCATCATGCTCATACAGCCTGCAAAATCGTGAGCCAGTTAAACCTCTTTTCTTTATAAATGACTCAGTCTCAGGTATTCCTTTATAGCAATGCAAGAATAGTCTAACACAAAGCCTCAAATAGGAGAAGATACGAAATTGTAGAAAGACTGCACCAAGGATAAAGAAACCAAGATTATAGTTCCCGTCCTTTGTGACTTGGGGCATATTCTTTAGCCTATCTGGGCTAAAATACTTTCTCCATCAAATAAATTAATTGAACTAAATGATCCCAAGTCTATATAGAGTTAAGTTGACTTAAAGCATAATACCATACTGGAAACTCATTCTAAAATACACTGAATAAAATAAGGTTCTAAAAAACTTAATGCCACTTCCCAAATTATATAACCTGCTACACTTACTTCCTATAGCCTCCGCATAACTAGTAGAAAAGTGCCATGGTATGGTCATACCAGTGGTAGAGTGTAACAACACATCCAACTACTATAAAATAGTGAAAATAACTCCCACAGGCTACCGTGGAAAAATCAGTTTTGTTGTTTATGGAAAGACCAAGTAAATGTAAATGTATCTTTCAACCCCAAATCAGAATTTATCTTTTTTGAGGACTTTTTCCAGCTTCTTAAACCCTCCTCAATAGCTACCCACTCCTTCCCCTGTGTTGTCAATCTATATCAATTCTTGCATTTGCCATTTTTCATTTATTCATGTCTGTCTCTCTCACTTTTAGGTTGTCAAGTCCACGAAAGCAGAAAGTATCTTCTTACATCTTGTATCCTCAGTTCCAAGCACTAGATTTGTATAACAGTCACAACTATTTCAGCTGCAAACCTAAAAAGGAATGTACAGGCTTATGTATCTAAAAGGTCCAGAAATAGTCTAAGCTTCAGGCACAGCTAGATCCAGCTGTTTAATTGATAGTTAAGAATCTGTCTCTCTCCATCTCTTGGCTCACGTTTCTTCATGTTGGTTTTATAAATAGACACCACTTTCTGGTGGTAAGGCAGCAATATTCCAGGCTACAGCAGTTTTCTTTCTCACTAATTATAGGTATCTCTCTCATGACCCTTTTTGGGTCTGTGTCCATCTCCGAAACAATCACTGTAGCTCTAGAGACACAATCCTCATCAGCCAAATCATTGCAATTTGCCCACTCCTTGAGCAAGGTCAGTCTGTAGACTAAACAGTGGGTAGGCAGTTTCACAAAGAGCAAACCAAGTCCCATTTCCAGAAAAACAGAGGGGGCACAGAAGGCAGAAACAGCAGATGTCCATTACAACTTGGTTGTTTGCTTAATTGAATGTAATTATGTTTATAATAGAGACTTTGTCCTTTCATAGACTCTGACTGCACTGCTACCTACTACCCAAACAGATTCTAATAAATTATGTCATGATTAGTTAAGAATGGAGGAGGAGGAGTTGGGATGGCAGATGAGGTACACAAGTGGATGCAGGCAAAGAGAAAACAGCAATCTTTCTAGATCACCCTGAAAACTGAAGCTAAAATTCTACTTTAAAGTGTGTGAGGCTTTAAAGTGGCTCATGCCTGTGATCCTAGGTATGGGAGGCCTTGTAGGCCAAGGAGGGGGGATCATTTGAGTCCAGTGTGGGCAATACAGTGAGACCCTGTCTCTAATAACAATTGTAAAAAAAAAAAAAAAAAAAAAAAAATTAGCCAGGCCCAGTGGCATGCACCTGTGGTCCCAGCTACTCAGGAGGCTGAGGCATGAAGATTGCTTGGGCCCAGAAGACCAAGGCTGCAGTGAGCCATGATCACACCATTGCACTCCAGCCTGGGCAACAGAGCAAGGCCCCAAATGAAGAAAAAAAAAAAAGAATATGAGTCCTTCCTTACACCACAGAAAAAAATTAACTCAACATAAAGACCTAAATGTAAGACCTAAAACTATAAAACTCTCAGAAGAAAATAAAGAGATAAATCTATCTGATCTCAGATTAGACAACAATTTAGACACCAAAAATACAAACAAAAGAAAAAACAGACAAATTGGACATAATCAATATTTAACACTTTTGTGCTTCAAAGTATAACATTAAGAAAATGAAAAGACAACCCAAAGAGAAATATTTGCAACTCATTTATCTGATATGGGACTAACAACCAGAATCTATAAAGAACTTTCACAACTCAATAGTAAAAAGACAAGTAACCTACTTAAAAACTAGGCAAGGATTTGAATAGACACTTCTCCAGAGAGACATGCAAATAGCTAATACCCCAGTGAAACAGTGCTTAACATCACTAGTCAGTAGGGAAACGCAAATAAAAATCACAAAGACATGTCACTTCACATCCACTAAGATAGTCAAAATCAAACAGAACAGGTATTGGTAAGGGTATGGAGAAACTGGAAACCTTGTAAGTTGCTGGTAGAAATGTAACATGTTGCAATCCTTTGGAAAATGATCGGTGCAGTTCCTCAAAAAGTTATACTTATAGTTACTATATGACCCAGCAAATCCACTAAGAAAAATGAAAACGTACATCAACATGAAAACTTGTATGTGAATTTCCTAAGAATATTATTAATAATAGCCAAAAAGTGGAAAAAATCCAGATGTCCATCAACTAATGGATGGATAAACAAAATGTGACCTATCCCTACCATGGAATATAAAGCTATAAAAAGAAATTATAGAATATAAAGCTATAAAAAGAAAGTACTGGCCGTGCGCAGTGGCTCACGCCTGTAATCCCGGCACTCTGGGAGGCTGAGGCGGATCACAAGGTCAGGAGATCAAGACCATCCTGCATAACACGGTGAAACCTCATCTCTATTAAAAATACAAAAAAGTAACCAGGTGTGGTGGCGGGCGCCTGTAGTCCCAGCTACTCAGGAGGCAGGAGAACAGTGTGAATCTAGGAGGTGGAGCTTGCAGTGAGCTGAGATTGCGCCACTGCACTCCAGCCTGGGTGACAGTGAGACTCCATCTCAAAAAAAACAAGAAAGTACTGATTATGCTACAACATGGATGAACTTTGAAAACATTAAGCTAAATGAAAGAGGCCAGTAAAGAAAAACCACCTAGTGTCCAGACGAGGCAAAATCCAAATGCAGAAATTACATTAGTGGAGTGAGAAAAAAATGGGGAGTGACTGCTAATGAGTACAGGTACCTTTTAGAATAATAAAAATGTTCTGGAATTAGTGGTGATGGCTGCATAACTCTGTGAATACACTAAAAGCTCAATTGTACATTAAAAGAATAAATTTCACAGTATATTATTTCTATCTCAATTTTTTTACCTGAATATGGGCTGGGTATTAGCCAAGGAATTGCTACAATTTGGTAGCTGCAAAAATACTATTGAGGTAATACCAGGCAATGTCCCCTTTTATAAAGATGTACAATGATGACTAGAAGAGTGAAATGACATGATTTCTTGGATATGCTTTAAAACAGTTCGGCATTACATGTACCCCCAAAATATGTACAACTATTATGTGCAACTATCATACATCAATCAATAAGTAAATAAATAAATAAATAAATAAATAAATAAATAAATAAATAAATAAAACAAAATGGTTCAACAAGAAAAAGTCAGATGATAAAGAAAGAATATGGCAAAAATTTGCTAAGTGTTGAATCTGGGTAATAGGCATATGTAGATTCATTGTCCTCTTCTCTCTACATTTGCATGTGGTTGAAAATTTTCAAATAAAAAATTATTGAAAGAGATTGCGATAAAAAAAAATGTGCATTTCTTGTGTTTGGACTATGTGGCAATCAGGCCAGCAATGGCTTTAATGACTCTCCACTGAAAATGAAGTAAACATTGAAATACCAAAACGATGTATGGAATCCATTCAAAGAGGAACAAAACCTGTCTGGTGTTTCCATTACGTCCAGGACATTCCTTCCTAAGATACCTCTTCTTAACCAAACCTACGTTTTTAGGCAACATTTTCCCAAACTATGTTCTGTGAAACAACAGACATTTCTCAAGATATTAACAGATATCTTCAAACCAAAGTGTTCCACAGCCAAATAAATTTCAGAAGCACTGCATCAAAGTTAAAGTATTTGCTACACTAATTCTCAAAGATGTTAATATGCCCACATGTGCAACAAGTCATCCAAAAAGGGCTACGGTATGTCTCATTTGGGAAACTGGTGTGAATCCACCTATTTCCACAGCATACCTACTTGTGAAGTACTTCGTGGAGAGCTGCAGGGTCACAACCCTGGCAGACAATCAGAATCACTTCCACAGCCTGATATAAATAAAATTTTTTTCTATTTCTTAAGATTAACCCTGATCCAGAGTTTATGAAATACTGTCTTCGAGATAAAGTTTTTGCTTAAGAAAAGATATCTGAGCTGGGCCTGGAAACAAAATAAGAAGTTAACCAAGCAACGTTGTATTCCAGGCAACAGGAATAGCAAGTACAGGCATGCAGACACAAGGTCCCATTAAGCACTTGGAAACCAAGAGTAACCACCTATCATGGACAATGAAAGTACATCACAGGACGAGGGCTGGCAGAAGATGAGGCTACAGGAGAAGGCAGGGACCATGCAGGGAACTCTGCTGGGCTACTGAGTTGGATGTGAGAGCAGTGGAAAAGGCCACTGAAGAACTAAACAGAGTGCTATGGTCACACCTTCAGTTCCTTTTGGTGTCCCAAAATAGATGTACATCCATCCTGAAGCATGATGATTTTATTGGGATAAGTCCTGTGTCTATATCAGAACTGATTTTCTAAATGAAGCAACTTCCCAGTCTACATTTGTAATTACTCAAACTTCAGCCAAGGTATAGTTCACTTATGCAGTACTAACACTCCTCTAACTATTGGTACTATGGGCTGCAAATGCAGAAATTTTTAAATGTGTAATTCTCCTGTATTACACACACTAGAAAATTCCTTTCCAAAATCATCTTTTTCCCTGATACCTGAATTTCTAGAAAGGACAGAAGGCTTCAAGGATCTGCTACCATCTGAAAGAAAAGAACCTCCCCATCGTCATTTCTCCTATTGCACTTTCAATTAATAACCCGGACTGCAACTGAGGTTAAAAATTGTACCCTCACAGCCTTACTGGGGATTTGCTTTTTAATTGGTTTGTTTGCTATCCATTGCATGTTTTTTTCCTGCTTTCTACTAAACTCCTCAAAGGCAAAAACCAACTGTGTATCATTCACCACTATATTCACAGACCCCAGCACAGCACCTGCCATAGAGGGCAAAGGAACTAAAGAATGAATGAGTGCTTTTTATTTTTTATATTTTTATTATTTATTTATTTATGAATGAATGAATGAATGAATGAGACAGAGTCTCACTCTGTCACCGGGCTGGAGTGCAGTGACGTGATCTCGGCTCACTGCAACCTCCGCCTCCCGGGTACAAGCAATTCTCCTGCCTCAGTCTCCCAAGTAGGTGGGATTACAGGCGCCCGCCACTATGCCCAGCTAAATTTTTTAAATTATTTTTAGTAGAGGCGGAGTTTCACCATGTTGGCCAAGCTGGTCTCGAACTCCTGACCCAGTGATTCACTTGCCTCAGCCTCCCAAAGTGCTGGGATTACAGGTGTGAGCCACTTCGCCTGGCCAAATGAGTGCTTTTTAAATACTATCAGTAAAAACATGATTTTTAAGCAACACTCAGAAAAAAAAATCAATTTGTAAAGTTTTTAAGGAAAATGTAAAATATGTGAGAAGTGTAAAATTTAGTTACAGAAAATGTATTAGAAAATAATTACTTCCAGATTTATAGCGTAAATAATTTTCACTGGAAACTCAGTATTTTTTGCAAAGCAATTTCTATTTTGCAAAGTAAAATTTTAAGGTACTATTAAAATGCAAGCCTTATCAAGGAGCTCTTGAACCATTAACAGGAAGAAAAATTTGTTTTTGTTTTACTAAAAGCAAAGGTGACTGAAGGTTGCAGTGAATTTTGAGAGAGACACTAAACAGAAGAGTATGACCAAATTATTTAAGCAGAAAATTTGCTAATAACAATTCAGTGCGTGGGAATATTTCTAGTTTCTCACACTAGAAAAAATGGAGACAAGAAAACAATGATTTCTCCTTAGAGCTCAAAGGCATAAACTACTAACAAAACGGTATTGAGATTAAAAACTGATGGAGGGGAAGAACTGGAGAATGAAGGTTGTGAACACACTGGCAGGAGCCCCACTCTCCCTGCTCACTGTGATAAGACTCATCCATTAACATCAGCAGTTCCTTACTAAGTACCTACGACACCCTCCATATGAAAGACAGGGTGATCCAAGATAAATATATCTTAACGTTTTCACAAGCACTCTATTTCTGAGAGAGAGTGTGAACATGTAATAAACAATTTTAAATAGTTCAAAGCAATATACAGGAAGTGAAGTGAAGTGCAATTGTTTATAGGCAGAGAGATTTCCCAAAGTTGGTAAGAAAGAAGGGGATGGCCCACATGGAGGTAACAGACAGAATACGTGTGTGTGTGTGTGTGTGTGTGTGTGTGTGTGTGTGTGTGTGTTTCCATCCTAGTTCCAATCACCCCAAAGTATGTGTACACATTCCACTCAATGCAAAGGGAACAATAACAAAAAAAGTACTTGTGTGCTACGGCTAGGTTTCACATCCATTTCCCCTAGCCTTCACAGTAATGTACATGCTCATGTCTCCACTTTACAGATGAGTAAACTGAACAGGGGCATAGCTAGAAAGTGGAAGGTTGCATAGCTAGAAAGTGGAAGAGCCCAGATCCAAACCCATGTTTATCTGGTACCAAAGTCTCTGCTCTTTTCATACTTCAGCTCCTCTTGAGAAAAAGCAATACAAGCAAGATGATAACTGTTTAAACCTTTCTACAAATATTTCCTCTCGTATAAATGGGCTACAGAAAATTAAAAGGCAACTTCCAGTTCATAATCCTAACAGCTCATGATGCATAGCACCTACCCTGTGCCAAACACTGTTACAAGTACTTTACAAGTGTGAGCTCATAGCATCCTTGCATTTCTATGAGGAAGTAAATGTGATTTTACAAAGGAGGGAAGTGAAGCACAGAGAGGTTAACTAACTGCCCACGGTTATTCCTCTTATTAGAGGAATATAAGCATTATTTTATAAGCATTATTTTATAAGCATTATTCCACTACCATGACAATGAAGTATTCAAATGAAAATCACCCCAAAGGCAACGGATTATTTAGATGCCCCCAGTGGTTCTCTGGTTTTGCCAAGGGCACTTTCTTCAGGGGAGAAAATCAAGAGAGCAAAGCAGGACTTGTATTTCACTGGCACAGCATAACCTGGGTGCTGGTTCACTTCTTATCAACCATGGGCTCTGTGACTTCCCACAAGTTACTTAGCGTCTCAGGGCCTCAGACTCTGTCACCTGTAAAATAAGGAGCTCATGATAAATGATACCAGAATTTCTTTCAGCTCCAAATGTCTGTGGTTTAAACTGACGGACTTGCTGTATACCAATTTTCCTAAGTTGCAAACATGTGAAAGTGTTCCTCAAAGTATCGACAAAGTTGTTTAAAACAAAGCACACAAATGCTTTTTCCAAAGTGAAGTGACCTCATGGAGAGACGTGCCAATTTTTCTTACTCCTTTGTTGAAATAGAATTGTTTTTATTTACTGGAAGGACTCTGAAACTCCTGCCAGACACAGCTCTAGCATGCAGCATATTTAATCCTTTGGTAATGCAGGGAGTTCTTTGACTACCACTTTAGGCAGCTGTTACAGTTGCTCTAGACCCTCGCTGTATGGGTAGGGCACTGTATGAGTTGGGCCAGCCTTGCTGTATGAGATAGAGCAACCTCTTGCATACAAGCATCAATACATTTATAACTTCCTAGACCTTCAAGTGACAACAGAAGAATCAGTCCTAGCAACAGTGGCTGTAATAACACAAGCAAGGCTTAAAAGTGAAGAATGCTTAGTGAGGTCCCAGCACACAAGGATTAGAAATGCTTTAAACTAGTCACCAGATGACTTACAGTGACAAGGCATGTCATAATAATCTTGGTGATAACAGTGAGAATTTGGGTTAATGCCACCAGACACAGAAGGCATGTGGTTAAACATCGGGTTATCTAAATATGTATACCTAAAGACCCTACCCAGTCACTGCCCAATTTCATCACTAAGACTAGCACATATTCCAAAGAACTTGTAACAACAGGTTCTATGAACATAACTAACAAACCATTCGGCACAAGGACCTCCATGTGTGGCTGTGTAGATCATGTACTCAAAATTCCAGAGGGTGCAATTTATGTAAGCTGTCTATGAACAGTGTCCCTTGGAGTTGTATACTTCAGTGGCCCTGCTCAACACACTTCTAAAATAGAAATGAAGCTAGTAAAAAGAGCAGCAATAGATATTTTGCAAAAGATGTTTTGTTTTGGCTTTTAATTTCAGTTTGAGAAAAAGCATTAGGCAAATTTCAGACTCTCAAGCATTTCCACGGGACTCTTGCGGCAGACATAGAACTCAATTCACTTGTGCCTTAACATTTTGCCAGAAAAGGTTTCAGAATCACTGGGAAATAACCATATGACGAATGTCTGTTCCATCTCTAAAAGCCAAGCAGTCATGGTTGAAGGCAACTCACACAGTGGCTGCACTCCATGGTTTTGTCAGTTTCTACCTCCTCTGACTCAGGAGCCCCTGCTTTGCAGTTGGGCCATGAAAAGGTATTCAAGAAACAAGACCATTCCCTCCTGATGGATCCATTCACCTGAGACATGTAGTCAGTATATGATTTCCACAGGAGGGCCAAATAGTCACACTTCACTAAACCAATCCAACCAGGAGAAAGTCATTCAGAACTTATGGAAAAGTCAGAGCTACAGAGCATGTTATAGGAAATGCTTACTTTTCCACCATTTGAAGAGATCCAAACTAGATTTCTGAAAGATCATTGAATTGAATACAGTTTATAAACAGCAAACTACACAGAAAATATGTACCTATTTGTACTGTATGATACTGACATTATATGTATATATCAATATACATTATTTTATCTGTTAGTCTATCACATTTTTGACACCAGAAATTCTCTTTTATCTTCCCACTGCACTTAGCAGGGTGCCAGGAACACATTAATAATAGTTACCACTTAATGTTGCATTTATCAGGTACCAAGTATAGATCTAAGCATTTTTATATTAATACATTCGATCTTTACAGCAAAGCTAGGAGGTAGGCAATATTATTATTCCCATCTTACAGAGGAAGAAACTGGGGCTGAGAGAAATTAAGTAACTCGCCCAGGTTACTAAATGGTAGAACCAATATCTGAGTTAGTAAACAGATACTTGAGTTAGTAAATAGATATTTGAGTTAGTCAGTATTTGAGTTAGTAAATAGTAGAATTAGTAAATCGTAGAGCCAATATTTGACCCCAGGGGGTGTGATGCTCCAATCTATGGTCTTAGCCATCACGCTATTCTTTCTCAACATTCTACACATTCAATAACTGTTACTAAAATGATTATGCATGGATCCTTCATTACAGAAGCACTGTAAACCATTATCTTCTCCAAAATAGGTCAAACATTTACTTTGTATCTATGCAATTAATTTCTCAGAAAATGCTATTTAACTTTAAGCTCAATCCTTATCCACTTCACAATAATTTTCTAATTAGTGGAGTCCAAATTAATAAGGTCGTGCTTTTACTGTCAGAGCCAATTCAAAAAATCTGCACCCATGAGCACGTGCACAGAGAGAGAGAGAGAGAGAGAGAGAGAGAGAGAGAGAGAGAGAGAGAGAGAGAGAGAGAGAAAGAGGAAACATTTCCTGGCTCCAGAATTTCACCCCCTCCAAAAACCCCAGACTGCTGAGCTCTTTCTGAATTACTTGGAACTTTCCCACAGCCCTTTGTACCATTCTTGGACACTTTCCTTCATTTCTACCTTATATCATTATTTGTATAAGCTTGACAAAACAGGGGAAATCAGGAGAATATCAAAAGAGTGGAGATTTTTATACCAGAATTTTTTTTCTTTTTTAACCAAAGGTACTGTTTCAGGATAATATTCTTGCAGGCCAAATTCATCATATCCCTATTTTAATAAGATAATTTCTGGCAACATTCATGGAATTATTAAACTATGTATATTTTTTAAAAGTAGTTTCAGATTTCTGTCATTTCAGCAAGAAATGTCTATTTATTGAACAAAATGAAGCTGTACTGCCTTAAAATTCTGCTGTTTCTTGCAGACAAATCAGCAGGAAGCATATAATCTAACCCTTTGGGGTCTGAACATAATATGAGGCCTGTAAAAATGCTATAAACTCACAGGGATTATTGTCTTGCTTTGGGTTCATGAATTCTCTCCCAGATATCCTTAACTCTCAAAGTGCAGACTGTTATTTAAACCAATATTCTACCAACAGTCTGTGGATTCCCATTGTCTAGATTACACTGGGAATGCCACTTTATATATAAAGACCCACCAATGTATAGGTTTTTAGAACAAATAATGAAGAAAGACATAAGAAGAAAGACTGTCAGGCATTCTTTTATTCCCCAATGTTTTTAACACTATGTCCCAAAATCCAAAAACAAGTATTAGTCATTTTTTAAATGTTTCACCCAGAATTTAGGGAGAGTACCAGACACACATTGTTCTTTAATTATTATCATCTGAATCTATACTCCATTGTAACTCTAATTCACTACTAGACAGAAAGAATTCACTACCAGAAAGAATGAAGAACCAATCTCATTTATCAAAAAGAAACTACCCCTGATTCAGAAATGCTAAACATATTATAGCTACCATATGACACATCAATTCCACTCTTAGGTATATACCCAAACAAAATGAAACCTTATTTCTCCATAAAAAAAAAACTATGCATGGGTGTTTATAGCAGCACTATCCACTGTAACAAAACAATGATAACAACCCATATCTCCAGCAACCAAATGAATAAGCAAAATG
Organism: Rhinopithecus roxellana; assembly: GCF_007565055.1. Classification (NCBI taxonomy): domain Eukaryota; kingdom Metazoa; phylum Chordata; class Mammalia; order Primates; family Cercopithecidae; genus Rhinopithecus; species Rhinopithecus roxellana. The sequence continues at coordinate 120,443,242 of NC_044554.1, read as the reverse complement.
TGGCCTATCCATATGATGGAATATTAGTAAACCATAAAAAGAAAGCACTAATACATGCTACAACAAGGATGTATCTTGAAAACATGTTAAATGAAAGAACACAGTCACAAAAGACCATAAAGTGGATGCTAAGATCTGAACATTTATGCTCCTCCCTCCAAAATCTGTATGCTGTAATCTAATCCCCAATATGATGGTATTATGAGGTGGGCCTTGGGGAGGTGATTAGATCATGAGGGTGGAGCCCTTATGAATGAGATGAGTGCCCTCATAAAGGGCTGAAGAGATCAGAGTATCCCTTCTACCATCTGAGGATACAGTAAGACTTCGTAAGTGTGCAACCTAGAAGAGGCTCCTCACCAGAATCATGCTGGCATCCTGATCTTGAACTTTCAGCCTCCAGGACTGTGAGAAATAAATTTCTGTTGCTTATAAGTCACCCAGTCTAAGATATTTTGTTACACTAGCCCAAAGAGACTAAGATGGTGTGCGATTCCATTTAGGTGAAATCTCCAGAATAGAAAAATCTTTAGAGACAGACAGTAGGTAAGTGGTTGCCAGGGTTGTGGGAGGAGCAGTGACTGCTAGCAGGTACAGGATTTCATTTTAGGGTGATGAAAATATTGAGAATCCTCAACCTAATCAGAAGAAAACATCAGACAAACCTAAATTGAGAGGCATTCAACATAATAATCGATCCTACAGTTTGAACCAAAATTAGATCTTATAGCAAAACAGAAGAAGCAAAGATATGGACTAGCTCTATGACCTTGATCAAGTTACTTATGCTCACTGGGCCTTGGTCGCCTCATGGTAAAATAGGAGCTTATAGGGTCGCATACAGTAAAAATTAAACATTCTGTGATATCCCTAGCATGAAGCAAACAGATGCCCATGAAATTTTTATTTTTGCTGTGGTTATTAAGTTGGCCAGGTCATTAAGATAAAGTTTAAGCCTTTGGCAACCAAATGACTCACTTGAGCTGTGCTGTTCAATAGAGTAGCCAGTAGCCATATGCGGTTATTTGATTTCATTAAATGTAAAAGTTCAGTTCCTCAGACCCACGAGCCACATTTCACATGCTTAAAAGTCCTAAGTGTCTAGTGCCTACCACATTCAACAGCACGGATCTAGAAAAACATCAAAAGATAAATTTATATAGATCTAGAACATCTCTGCCAACACTGTGCCAGAAAACTAAAAATATTAAAATTATCACATGCTAAATTTTACATCCAGCTTTAAATTTTTACATCTACTTTAATAAATTTAGCATCAGCTATTAAGAGCTCTGTCCAGGCAAAAAAAAATGGAGAATGAACTAAGTTGATGAATGTCCACTGAAAATATTTGCAAAATATATTTCAAGCAAGGAAACAAAAATAAATCAAACTGTATTCAAAGTCCTTATCACATCTGCACCTCCAAAATGTAAAACTATGATAGTCTCTTATTATTGAAAAATGAAAGGGAGAAGGAGTTACATAAATGAGAAACAGGAATTTCTTATCAACCAAATGTTTGTAACATCAATTTTTTATCTATAAATTATATTTTTTAGAAAATATTTTTGAATATTTCTCTGCAACTATTTCCAGTTCACACGATCTTGTTGGTGTCCGCAAAGGGAGACATAAATCTCAAAAGGCAGTGAGATGTGTCATATTTTAGCCTAAGTCATTTTCTATGAAACAAACTGGTTTCTTCCACCATTGTTAGTTGTGTCTGTTTTTCAGTTATAAAAAAAATTTCATTTTTATGATTTTTATAAATAATTGCAAAAAAATTATAAAGTTGTTTCTCATTTTTATTGTCACACAAGATGCTCTAACTACATGGAGAATAATGCAGACTGGAATGCTTCCATTAAGTGGGCACAAGCAGATCAAGAAGCTCTACACAGTCTTCAGAAAAAAGGAGAAGGTGGGACACAGTGACTCATGCCTGTAATCCCAGAACTTGGGGAGGCAGAGGCAGGCAGATCACGAGGTCAGAAGATCACGACCAGCCTGGCCAATATGGTGAAACCCCGTCTCTACTAAAAATACAAAAATTAGCCAGGCATGGTGGCACGCACCTGTAGTCCCAGCTACTCAGGAGGCTGAGGCAGAAGAATCGCTTGAACCTGGGAGGCAGAGGTTGCAGTGAGCTGAGATCACTCCACTGTACTCCAGCCTGGGCGACAGAGCAAGATTCTGTTTCAAAAAAAAAAAAAAAAAGAAAGAAAGAAAAAAGGAGAAGCACCAGTCCACTCTAATTTAGGTTAAGGAAGATTCTGGGCTACCATGTATGATGTATTTAGTTTCAGGTATCAAAATAATAATGAGTCCAAATTTACGATGAAATGTTGAATAATAAGTGAAACATTCACCATTGTAACTCAAATGCTTTCACATTCAAGATATTAATATATCACATTTGAGGAAGTCAAATGGAGTCCCTGTAAGAAAAGGATGAGCATTTGGCTTTAAAGTGAGTGCACTCTGTTTGCCTTATTCCAGCTGGAATACACCGGTAATTATGCCTGGAAGTTGCAAAAGGCTTTCCCCATGGGAGCCATAAGTGCTTTAAAAACATGGGCTAATCTACCTTTACAACATCCCCAGGCTGCAGAGACAGGCCTCATACTCGGTGAGACACAAAAAAGTTCAAGTGATTTTCCTGAAGTTAGGTTTTCAGACGGGAATTTGTATGTTCTGGCTCAACACTGAACCAGAAGATTGAAACAGATCACTAGAAATGAAGGGAGTTTCAGCATGAGTCAAAGTCTCTAATGAAAGGGTGGCAAATTCCCAAGATGTCAGACCCCTTGGCAGAATATTAGTGGCCACAGGAAGTCTTGAAAGAATGGCTCTCTGCTTACTCAAAAGGAAGTAAGAGCTATATTAACATCCCAAAGAAGTGTTCAAACCCTAGATATGCATTTGTAATGTGTTTAGGCCCTCCATTTGAAATAAAAGTGGTTGAGTACATTGTTCATGTGCAATTATAAAACAGATAACAATTTTATACTTGATTTCTGTCAGATATTCAGTTTGTATTTCAACTCTAATTCTCAGATCATACATAAGTACGTGATTAAGTGATTAATCTAGCCTAAGTATGTCTGGCAAGGAAGTCAGTATCTGCCCTTAACTGTGACTAGTTTAAAGAAACCCCTTTCCAGAAACCACATTTTTCCAGGCTTTTTTTTTTAAACCGATAGACCATCTTGAACTTCACATGCATCTTAAATCCTGGGGCACCAGTACAAAATTTACATCCAAACAAAATCCTGCACAAAATACTTACAGAAGCTTTATTCATAATTGCCAAAACTTGGAAACAATCAAGATAGGTAAATGGAAAAACAAACTATGTTACATCAATAGGTAAAAGGAGAAACAAACTATGGCACATCCATACAATGGAATACTATTCAGTGATAAAATGAAATGAGCTGTCAAGCCATGGAAAGACATAGAGGAACCTTAAGTGTATATTGCTAAGTTAAAGAAGCCAGTTTGAAAAGGCTACAGACTATTTGACTTCAACCATATAACATCTGGAAAAGGCAAAACTACGGAGACAGTAAAAGGATCAGTGGTTGGCAAGAGCTCGGGACAGGGAAGGAGAAATGAATAACAGGTGAAGCACAGGGAATTTTTTAGGGTAGTGAAACTATGCTGTATGATACAGTAATGGTAAACATATGTCATTCATTTGTCAAAACCCAGAGAATGGTACAACACAGAGTGAACCCTAAAGTAAACCATGGACTTTAGTTAATAATAGTGAGTCAATCTTAGTTCATGAATTATAATAAATGTACCAATTTCATGCAAAATATTAATAACAAGGGAAACTGGAATGGGGGTGAGGAGTAACATGGGAACTCTCTGTACTTTCTGCTCCATTTTCCTGTAAACTGAAAATTGCGCCCCCTTCCACCCAAAAAAAGCCTATTAATTTTTTTACAAAACTGAAAGGCCTTCCCAAACTTCAAATGCATCTTAAATCCTGGGACATCCATCAGGAAGTTTATGTGATGCAGAGTTCTTACGGCGAACTTATTTTTTAGTGAAATGATGAGTTTTAAAAAGCAAAGTTTCAGTCACTTTACATTTAAAAAGACTTTACACTCTCCTTGATGTTGTTTTATTAAGCTAAATAAAGAAAAGAACTTTACAAAATTCTGGCCAAGGGACAGAGTTAATATACATAGTAGAAAGAATTAGCAACTGATTTGGGAATGGCTGTCAGCATTTTCCACTAAGTAATCAACTAACTTCATTTGCTAGATTCTCTCTCTGTCACTCTGCTTCTCAAGTACATTACTAGTTTTTATTTCTATTATTATTAATCAAATTTTAACCTTTATTATAAATTCCTCAGGGCAGGGACCACGCTTTAGCTAATTCTTCTCTTCAACATTGAACACACTGAGAAAGGACAGGAGTGGGAAAGCGAAGAAGAAAGGAAGGCACGCCTTATAAGAATTTCTGCATACCAATCAGCCTCAGCAGGAAATACATAAAACACTCAAATTGGGCATGATGCATTCAAATGGAGTTTGATCAAGGGACAACTTTTAAAGTCATGGTCAGGGTTAGTGTTCATGTTACCCCTCTCGGTGCTGGAAAGGTCAAGGAGTGTTTCCTAGGATCCAGAGAAAGGAGGAAAAGTGAGGAAGGATAGAAGGAGACACAGAGAAATGGAGCCAACAGGTGGAAATCTAATGGAGAAGAGCTAGGGGAATAATAAATCTGATTATATAGCTGTTAATAGACTGAAAGAAATTAAAAGGGGTCACAGAGGTAATTCCAATATTAGTAACTGTTAGAAGCAACTACTATCCTTAGAGCTGAAGAAACAGAGGGGGGTTGTGGAGTTACCAGAATCTGGGTGCTCAAAGGAGAGGTTGGTTCTAGAAGTCTAAGTGGGGCTGGGGGAACAGGAGGTGTACAGTGTATAAGTACACCTAATCAAGGAGTACTGAGGGGCAGGAGCTGGGGCAGGAGCTGGTAGAGCCAAAATTAAAAACACCCACCATCATTCTCAGTCTGCCCTCAGATCTCCTGAGTTCTTCACATTGGTCAAACCTGGCTAGAACCCAAAGGCAAGAGTGTTCACTGGCATAACCCACACAGGTCAGTCACTCAGGGTACAGAGCAGGATGGAAAAGAAATCCAGGGGAGCAAATACAAGATACCTAGCATACCGGAAAACACAAGCAAACAAGCAAAGACACAGCTATAAGCAACCTTCACTTCTATCTATTATGATCATTAGACTCAGGCCAACCTAAGGTTTAAATCCTAACTTCTGTCACTTTGTAGATGTGTGTCTTTGGGCAAATGATTTAACCTTTAAGCCTCAGGTTTGTCACTTACAAATTACAACTAACTAGAGTAACTATTTCAGAGTCATTGAGGATTAAAGAAGACAACATAAAGTGCTTAGTGCCTGTGTACAGGAAGTACCATTATTATCTGCCCCACAGCACATACTTAAATACAGTTTCTAGAACATCGGCTTACACTTATTTTGATTCCTTCACTATTTAATGTAAGTTTTCTATATCCCAAGTACAGAGCAAAGTCTTTCAAGCCAGGCAAGAGCTGGGTAATTTTACTCCTTTGCTATCCCTCAATGCACCTACCTGATATAAAGCTGTGCAAACATGGCAACACAATAAATGTTTACTAAAGAAACAAGTAACTCCTCTAATAAAAGTAGAAAGGCTTAACGAATTTATTAACCTGAAGAACAGGAGTACCATTAATGAAATCAGTAGCTATTTTTCTCTGGTCTATAAAATGTTCATTTGATTCATAAGTTGATATAATTATGCTTCCTCATGCAGGAGGTTCTTTTTATGTAAAATTCAAGTAATTCAGCAGATATACCTTCTCAGCAAGTGCTTCAAATTTTAATATACATAAACTATCAGTCACTCCAATTGGGGATAGTAAGAGGGAATTAGGGTTTGGAAACAGAAAAGGGAAATAAAGCAGATGACAGAGCAGTAGTAAAAGTCTTGGGAAAAATAAAGAAAGATGAGAGGAAGTAAGTGCTGGTCCCGCAGGTGCCCGCTGGTGAGCAGAGTCTGCGTAGATGGAGGCCACTGGGAAGTGTGTACAGGAGGCTCAAAGAGCAGGCACTCAGGCAGGCAGGAACCGGTAGAGCCAAAATTATACAGTGTATGTTCCTTTGTATTGGAAAATACATAGGAATAAGTACTTTTGTTAAACAGATTGAACAAAACTACTCAACATCCCAGATAACCTGGATCTCTAGGATCACTGTGGACTAAGGAATTAGGATCCTGGAGGCCTGCTCTAAGAGGCCAGATCCATGAAATGAAGTCAATGGTTATGAGCATTAAAAAACAACAACAACAAAAAATCACTAAACATTTGAACAAAGGACCAGATGGAGAAGACCGTGGCCTCTTGGTATGACTGTCACCTGCCAAGAAAGAAAAATTAACTACAAACATGTCACTGTAATTATGAGGGGTGACACATCTAGAAATCTTAATAACTATTCCAGTCAATGGGAAAGTAGAAACCTCACACATTATGTATTTTAAACGGAAGGAATTTAATACAGGAAGCTGATTATATAGGTGTTAAGAGACTTAAAAAAATAAAAAGAAGTCACAGAGGCAAACCCAATATTGTAACTGCTAGAAGCAGCAACCAACCTTAGAGCTGAAGAAACACAAAGGGAGATGTGGAGTCACCAGAATCTGGGTGCTCGAAGGAGGGATCGTTACTAGAACTTTAAGTGGAGCTGGGGTTGGAGGGTGGAGCGCACAGTGTAACTGCCACTTAGACCCTGGTTAGGGGCCATGGTAAAGTTGGCACCGTGAGTTCCTAAAGAACCTATAGGCTAGACAAATCATGAGTAAACTTCCATTCACAATTGCTACAAAGACAATAAAATACCTAAGAATACAACTTACAAGGGATGTGAAGGACCTCTTCAAGGAGAACTACAAACCACGGCTCAACGAAATAAAAGAGGAAAAAACCAATGGAAGAACATTTCATGCTCATGCATAGGAAGAATCAATATCGTGAAAATGGCCATACTGCCCAAGGTAATTTATAGATTCAATGCTATTCCCATCAAGCTACCAATGACTTTCTTCACAGAATTGGAGAAAACTGCTTTAAAGTTCACATGGAACCAAAAAAGAGTCCACTTTGCGAAGACAATCCTAAGCAAAACGAACAAAGCTGGAGGCATCACGCTACCTGACTCCAAACTATACAAGGCTACAGTAACCAAAACAGCATGGTACTAGTACCAAAACAGATATATAGAACCATGGAACAGAACAGAGTCCTCAGAAATAACACTACACATCTACAACCATTTGATCTTTGACAAACCTGACAAAAATAAGCAGTGGGGAAAGGATTCCCGATTTAATAAATGGTCTTCGGAAAACTGGCTAGCCATATGTAGAAAGCTGAAACTGAATCCCTTCCTTTCACCTTATGCAAAAATTAATTCAAGATGCATTAAAAACTTAAATGTTAAACCGAAAACCATAAAAGCCCTGGAAGAATACTTAGGCAATACCATTCAGGACATAGGCATAGGCAAAGACTTCATGACTAAAACACCAAAAGCAATGGCAACAAAAGCCAAAATAGACAAATGGGATCTAATTAAACTGAAGAGCTTCTGCACAACAAAAGAAACTACCATCAGAGTGAAAAGGCAATCTACAGAATGGGAGAAAAATTTTGCAGTCTACCCATCTGACAAAGGGTTAATATTCAGAATCTACAAAGAACTTAAACAAATTTACAAGAAAAAAACAACCCCATCAAAAAGTGGGTGAAGGATATGAACAGACACTTCTCAAAAGAAGACATTTATGCAGTCAACAGACACATGAAAAAATGCTCATCATCACTGGTCATTAGAGAAATGCAAATCAAAACCACAGTGAGATACTATCTCATGCCAGTTAGAATGGTGATCATTAAAACGTCAGGAAACAACAGGTGCTGGAGAGGCTGTGGAGAAATAGGTACACTTTTACACTGTTGGTGGAAGTGTAAATTAGTTCAACCATTGTGGAAGACAGTGTGACCCAGAGATCTCATTACTGGGTATATACCCAAAGGATTATAAATCATGCTACTATAAAGACACATGCACACATGTTTATTGTGGCACTATTCACAACAGCAAAGACTTGGAAACAATCCAAATGCCCCATCAAAGATAGACTGGATTAAGAAAATGTGGCACATATACGCCATGGAATACTATGCAGCCATAAAAAAGGATGAGTTCATGTCCTTTGCTGGGACATGGATGAAGTTGGAAACCATCATTCTCAGCAAACTATCACAAGGACAGAAAAACCACACTGCGTGTTCTCACTCATAGGTGGTAACTGAACAATGAGAACACCTGGACACAGGGATGGGGATTTCACTCACCGGGGCCTGTCAGGGGGTGGGGTGCAGCGGGAGGGATAGCATTAGGAGAAACACCTAATGTAAATGATGAGTTAATGGGTGCATCAAACCAACATGGCACATGTATACCTATATAACAAACTTGCACGTTGTGCACATGTACCCTAGAACTTAAGAAAGAAAGAAAGGAAGGAAGGAAGGAAGGAAGGAAGGAAGGAAGGAAGGAAGGAAGGAAGGAAGGAAGGAAGGAAGGAAGGGAAAGGAAGAAAGAAACTATAGGCTAGAGCTGTTGCTGGCCCTAGGAGAAACAGTGACAGGAGCTGAAAACAGCAAAGTGCTTTCTTCCTCCTGCATTTCAGTTCTCCACCAGTGTCTCCTACTGCCAGGAACAAACTGGAAATCCAGCAAATCTGGGAAACATAATTTATAGAGTTCCAATCCCAGCCTCACAAAACAAAGTATAAAATGGAGAGATTGAAGTTGAAACCACAACGAAATAGCCAGCACAGTTTGCTCTCCATATTTTCCCTATTAGGTTTCAAGTCCCTCAACTGAGAACTCTCCAGTATGGGTGTTCCAAGAACCTAACCCTCATATTTGAGAACTAGCGAATGCTAAGAAGCTTTTCTGAATAAAAATAAGTTGGAATATTTCACTAGAACACTATTCCTCTGTCAGGATTATAAATCTATTTCCTATTTATTTGGGCCAGAAGTTTCATAGGATAGAGCATAAAGAAATGCTTTTATAATTCAGAACACTGCCCAAATCCAACCATTTCTTCCAACAAAGAAAAATTCTTAATAGATTCCGAGCTTCCCCAAATCTGTTTAAAGATCCTCAAATTCTCCTCCACAGAGTTGGCCTCAGTCTGGGATGAGGTTTAGGGGCCCTGAGAAAAGTGAGTATGTTTTGTTTCACAGGTGGGTGAGATCTGAATCTCTAGGGGCCAGAATGTTGTCATTCTCTAAGAAAGGGTCCACTGATCCTTGCCTCCTAGTATTCACTCTCCTGTGTAGTCCCCTCCCATACCAATAGGACTGACCTGTGTGGATATGCACCTGCAATACGATGTTGCAGAAATGACAATGTGTGACTTCTGAGGTCATAAGACATGAGGGTTTCCATTTTGCTTTTGCTTGGATTACTCACTCTAGAAAATGCCAGCCACCAGAATGTGAAGACACTCAGGCAGCCCTACAGAGAGGTCCATGAGGCAAGGAACCTCATTCCTTAACCTTCTCCCAACAGTCATGTGAGTGAGGCACTGTGCAAGCAGACTCTTGTGGCCCAGTCAAGTCTTCAAATGAATGCAGCTCCAACCACCATCGTGACCGCAACCTCCAAGACACCCAGAGCTTAATCCACCCAGCTAGGTTGCTCCCAAATTGCTAACCCACAGAAACTCTGTGAGAGAACAGATGTTTACTGTTGTTTAGGCACTAAAGCACCCTCCTTAATTATAAATTCTCTCATTCTTAGTCAAAAGAACAAGATTCACTAAACATGCATTGCTCCTGATCCCTTGATTGGGCCTGAAACAATCTTCTAGCTTCATAAATGTCATGTATGTATTTATTATCTATTTTTTAAGATACAGGATCTCACTCTGTTGTCCTGGCTGGAGTGCAGTGGTGCAATCATAGCTCACTGCAGCCTCGAACTCCTGGGCTCATGGGATCATCCAGCCTCAGCCTCCCAAGTAATTGGGATTACAGGCATGAGCTACTGCGCCTGGCTTAAAGTAGCAATTTAAAGAGTTCAGCTGCTCCCACCTTCTCTATCTATTCAAATACTCTTTTAACATATCTTGAAATTTCTGTCAACTAAAGCCAAAAGAGGAATTAGTTGCCCATGAAGTTTTAACTCGCCAAACAACTTTACCAACACCTTCACTCAAAACTGCTTTCGAGTTACAGGGAAAAAAAAAAAAAAAAAAGATAAAACTAACCAGTTTCTTTAGAGATTTTAAATCATTTTAATGTACTTAAAGTGAAATCATTCTTTTAATAATTAGAAATTAGATTCATTTATAGACTGAAACATTGTAAATCAAGCATAGCCAAGCAAAGTCAGGCCCCCTAAGATTGTTCTAATATCGAAAGCATTTAAGCAGATAATCAACGAACCAGTCACAGAGGTTATGAAAATACTTTTTATACCAATTGGAAGGTGGGACTAGACCGTCTTCAAGGTTCCTAATACACTAAGAAGGTTCTACAATACAAGTCTCTGGATGTCCTCCCGAACCTGTACAGTAATTTCATCAGGTATAACTAAATGTTGAAAGCAGCCTATAGTTCACAAGAAAAAAAGAATTTAAATGGGTCGTAAACATAAAAAGAAAATGTGCTCAGTTTCACTAATAATTAAAGTAATGCAAATTGAAAATAACTAGTAGGCCGGGCGCGGTGGCTCAAGCCTGTAATCCCAGCACTTTGGGAGGCCGAGACGGGCGGATCACGAGGTCAGGAGATCGAGACCATCCTGGCTAACACAGTGAAACCCTGTCTCTACTAAAAATACAAAAAAACTAGCCGGGCGAGGTGGCGGGCGCCTGTAGTCCCAGCTACTCGGGAGGCTGAGGCAGGAGAATGGCGTAAACCCGGGAGGCGGAGCTTGCAGTGAGCTGAGATCCGGCCACTGCACTCCAATCCGGGCGACAGAGCGAGACTCCGCCTCAAAAAAAAAAAAAAAAAAAAAAAAAAGAAAATAACTAGTAAAGCAAATTTTCACGTTCCAGATTGCAAGCTTCAGAAAATGCTTAACAAGGGTAAAGGTGGAAAAACAGATATTTCAGATGAGGGTACGAGCCCGTTCATCAGGCAATTTTGGCAATATATATAGTATTATAATTTTAAATGTATATTACCATATGTGACTCAATATTTAGTTGTTAACAAAACTATCCATTCATCTCTGTAAGAACAAAACTCAATAAACAACCTAAATGTTCACCAATTTTTAGAAACAGGTAAATATAGTACATCCATACGATAAACAGCACATAACCTATAAACAGAATGAGTGGGATCTATATACGTGCTGATATAAAACACTCTTCAACATATACTGTTCAGAAGAAAAACAAAATACGCTCAACTAGTGTGGAGCCCAAGGTGGGGAAGAGACCTATAAGCAAAGAAAATGTCTGGAAGCAGTTTTTAAAATGCTGTTCATAGTTACCTCTAAAAATGGTAACCAGAGACTTGGGAGCAGGAGGAAAACTTTTTATTGTATGCTCTTTTGTATGATACGTATATATTATATTTTAATTTTTTAAGTAAGGGGGAAAGCTTAATGGGGAAAAAGAACAAGAGAAAAAAATAAAGGCTTAAGTTATAGCTACTTTTCAACTAATTTGTAAGCAGTCCATCAAAGGAACCAGGGTCTGGTTTTGGGCTTAGAATACTCACATGCATGCTCAACCGTTAAAAATGACCTCCAGCAGAAAAAAAAAAAAAAAAAAAAAAAAGTCCTTCACACCGTCAGTATGCCTCTCACTAATTAAGGAACAAGAGCTTTCTCTTGCCATCTTAATGCAAACCACTAACTCAACAACCAGAGGCTTCCATAAGATGAACATCCTCCTGCCTGCCCTTAAGCTTTGTGAATCAAGAAATATGATGGAACTACTGGCTTTCTTTGACTGTTTAGGCAAACAGTGGCAAGGTTAAAGAAATAAAAAGAAGTTGGCATTAATTTCACTAACTGGTGGGAGTTACCCAGAGCTCACAACATGCTGTCAAAAAGCTGGCTGCTCCTGCCCGCGGACTCCACCCATAAATGTCAGTTGTGATTTTCTTCTCCACTGACCAAACCCTTTGTGAGACTCAGTGAGCATTTCCCAGATCAGTGATCTGCTTAAAAGAAATCTACTAAGTGGCTGTTAATTATTCTCACTGTGTGTGACACAGAAGGGAAAATGAAGTAGGACAACACACTTTCAACGTTCTTCTCTTTTTCTCTTTTGGCCAATATGCTAAAGATGGAAGATCTTTTGTATCTTGAAGTGGGCTTGCTTTAGCAACAGAAGTTAAAAGCTGTTTGGTTCATCTAACTATAAATAAATTATAACTGTCTAAAAACATTCATTTTAAGTGTTATCAAGTATGTAGTAGGACCTACTTTTAAAACACTGGTGACAGAGTGAGATCCATCTCTGGAAAAAAAAAAAGGAGGAAAATACCTAGGGTTTTTCTTATAAATTATTTAAGTGATGTTATCATTAGATTAAAGAAAAAAATGTCAAACAACTTCACCAACACCTTCACTCAGATGCTCAAATGTTTTCAATTCAAACCTGGCATATGTGTAGATTTTTAAAACTGCTTTTGAGTTACAGAAAAAAAAAAAAAAGGATAAAACTAACCAGTCTCTTTAGAGGTTTTAAATCATTTTAAGGTTAAATAGAAATCATTCATTTAACAATTAAAAATAAGAATCATTTGTGGACTGAAACATTGTAAGCCAAGCATAGGCCTAAAGTCCGTTTCTATAATCAAAATATTAATACCTGAAAAAAACTGAGGATGTATTTATGAAGAAAATACCAATTGGCCAAGGCCAGAATGTGCAGAAAACCTTCCAACTATAATAATTTGTAAGAATATATATACACATACAAACATGTTGAGAAGAACACATGTAACCCTTAATCTCCACATCTCTGTACAATGTAAATTCCATGAGACTGGAACTCTTATCCTTTCTGCCCTACAGAAATGCCTGCCGCATTTGGTGCTCACTAAAATAATAATAATAATAAAGCTTACTTTTATAGAGGCATCTATTTTCTTTTCTTAGCGGTAAGATGTCTAAAATTCATAACCATCTACCTTAAGGTTTTGTCTAATCTTCATGCAAAAAGAAAAGCTATATTCAACTTAATTTCTTGAAGTAACATATACTCTCATCACATTTTTAGTTCAATAAATTGTAACAAGCGTGCATGCTTATCAACATTTAAGTATGTTTTAAATTGAATAGGCCTATCGTGGCCAGTGCAGGAATCTAATGACCACTCTGGGCCGCACTTCCCAAACTGATGTCCATGAAACACTGCTACCCATGGTATCACCAGAGATGTCCCTAGGAAGTATTCTGAGAAACACAAAAGTAAAGTTAAACAGGTTTTTTCACTGCAGGATTTCACAGAGTCTTGAATATTAAAGGCATATCCACTAAGTACAAACTCCTGCACAAATACGTTTGGGAATGTATTTGTGCAGGAGTTTACCCTCTACTTGTAGTTGCCATTGAGTCTCTTTTCCTCTAAAATATATAAATGAATTACACAGAGCTGTTATGATCCACAGACTCACCTTCCCAGCACTGAGACCTGAGGGAAGTTACTTAATGATTAGATTACCCATCAAGAAAATGGAGATAAAGATATGACTTAACTCATACTTGGCTTTAATGGAATCCAAAATGGATATATGTTAGGTAATAAATAATTGTTTTGATTATTATCATTATGTCTGTTTTCATCTGCTCAGGCTGCAGTAATAAAATATCACGGACTGGTTGACTTAAACAACCAAAACTGATTTTCTTAACTTTGGGGACTGGAAAGTCCAAGATCAAGGTCAAGCAGGGTTTGGTTCCTAGTCAGGACCCTTTTCCTAGCTTGCAGATGTCTGCCTTCTTGCTGTATACTCACACGGTGGAGAGAGAGAGAGAGTTCTCTGTTATCTCTTCAACATAAGGACATTAACCTAATTAGATCAGGGCCCTACTCTTATGATCTCATTTAATTTTAACTACTTCCATAAAGGCCTTATCCACAAATACAGTCACACTGGAGGTTGTGGCTTCAATACATGAATTTTGAAGGGAGACACAATTCAGTCCACACCAATTCCCTTTCCATCTGATTTATATCCTTTCACTCCTTACTATCTACTATATTGCTAAAACAATAAAAATTTGAGGCAGTTGAATGTGAACAGGTTTGTCAATTTACTGCTGCCACAGACCTGTGGGGGCCCAGAGTAGGGTTGCTGGCTTGGCTCTTCAGATCAAGTGAATGAAGCCATTCTACCCCGATAAGATGGTAAATAAAGAGAAGTTGTCATTTGGCTTCCTAACCCAGCCATCAAGTAAACGTCACGCTGTATTACCATAAAGGTGTTCAACACAGAAAGAGCTTGGGCATGAGAAATAAGGGACCCACATATATTTTACAACTCTTCTCATACTTAGCAGGAAAACCACCTTAAGAAACAAGGTTTTGCTACTACTGGACCAGCTAAATCCATAATGCTATAAATTAAGAAATTTCCACATGGTGTATATCAAAACAAATCATCATAATTCCATGTGACCAGAATGTAAAATATGATGAAAAATAAAATAAAAAGTCAAAGGACAGACCAAAAGGAAATATTTGTCTTAAAAGTAACATATAACATTACTATTAATATGTGTATGGAATGCAAAGAACAGAGCATATTATCAAAAACAAAGAAAACAACCAAATGTACTAATGAATAAATTAGAAACACAAAAGAGCTGGTAACTCTTCAGTCAAAGGGAACCTGTGGGAACTACTTGCCCACATCATGGTATTTGGAGGCTGTGTATGTAACTGCACTAGGAATGCCCTCTCTTTGTTCTCATCTTGCCTC
This sequence comes from Rhinopithecus roxellana, assembly GCF_007565055.1. NCBI lineage: Eukaryota > Metazoa > Chordata > Mammalia > Primates > Cercopithecidae > Rhinopithecus > Rhinopithecus roxellana. The sequence continues at coordinate 120,428,180 of NC_044554.1, read as the reverse complement.
CAGGCAAAGGCCTGGTCATCTTTTGAGCTGTACATACATATCACCTGCCCTCCTATGCTGGCCACATCCTCCAGGTACCTCCTCAAACACCTTTTTATACTTGAAGACTTCATGTTACCTACTGTAATTATTTCCCCCATGAGATGTGGAACTTTTCTGACTGCAAAACTAAGCCTTTCTCACTTTGCATCTCCAGTCTCTAGTATCTAGCACAAGTTCCGACACTGAGTGGGTATTCAGTACGAGGTCATTTAATAAATAACTTTCATCACTCTCAAGGCAGTAATAGGAAACAAATGGAGGTTTATAATAATGTACTTACTCAAAGAAATACAGTTTTAAACGTTCACTATGGAACAAATTATATACTTAACAAAAAAGTTTTAAAAACAATGTAAACGACAAAAATTGTTTCAACCCTTCAGAAAAGTAACATGGCAATACCTGTGTAAGAAATCTCAGCAATCCCAATTCATGCTAGGCACAGTGGCTCATGTCTGTAATCCCAGCACTTTCGGAGGCCAAGGCAGGCAGATCACTTGAGGCCAGGAGTTTGAGATCAGCCTGGCCAACATGACAAAACCCTGTCTCTATAAAAAATCAATAAACAAAAATTTAATTTAAAAAAAAACTCAGCAATCTATTCATTTTTTCTGAGTGTCAGTCAGAATTTTATCCAAAGAAAGCAGCAAAAGAAAAGTAGAAGTTATAGAAATTTGTATTTAAAACATCAAAATATGAGAAAGTATTTATATAGGAGGAAAATGAGCAAAGTATCCCACATCAACTTACTGAAATACTATGCAACCATTAAAACTGGTAATTTAAGACTGCATTTTTTAAAATGTTTAAGGTGATATGTGCAACAGTTCATCACACATGTATTTGAGAATGCAAAGTATGTCATTTCTGGCATATTGTAAACACAGACTTAAAAATGAAACTATTACATTATTTATTTAAACAACTTGAGGTATAATTTACATACTATACAATTCACTCATTTAAAGTGTACAGTTCAATGGTAATATGGTTTGGCTCTGTGTCTCCACTCAAATCTCATCTTGTAGCTCCGATAATTCCCACGTGTTGTGGGAGGGAGTCAGTGGGACATGACTGAATCAGGGAGGCAGGTCTTTCCCTTGCTGTTCTTGTGACAGTAAGTCTCACGAGATCTGATGGGTTTAAAAATGGGAGTTTTCCTGCACAAGCTCTCTCTCTTGTCTGCCACCATGTGAGATGTGCCTTTCACCTTCTACCATGATTGTGAGGCCCCCCCAGCCATGTGGAACTGTAAGTCCATTAAACCTTTTTCTTTTGTAAATTGCCCAGTCTAGGGTATATCTTCATCAGCAGTGTGAAAATGAACTAATACAAATGGTTTTTAGTATATTTACAGATTTTGTTGATGTACCAAGCATCAACAAAATCCATTTTAGAATACTTTAATGATCTCAAAGAGAGCCATAGCTGTCAATCCCCCACCCTGCCCCATTATCTACTCCCCACCACCACTTCCACCTCGGCCCTAAGCAGCCATTAATCTATTTTCTGTCTCTATAGATTTACCTATTTTGGACATCTCATATAAACAGAATCATACAATATGTGCTCCTTTGGGACTAGCTTCTTTCATTTAGCACAATGTTATCAAAGTTCACTCACGTTGCAGCATCTATCAGTACTTCATTTCTTTTTATTAATGAGTAACATTTCATTGTACAGATATGCTGCACTTTATCCATTCATCAGATGACGGACATTGGGATTGTTCCCACATTTTGGCTATTATGAACAATGCTGCTCTGTCCTTTCGTGTAAAAGTTTCTGCACTGACACATGTTTTCATTTCTCTCTGGTATATACCTAGGAGTGGAATTACTGGATCATGTCATAACTCTATGTTTAACTATTTGAGGAACTACAGACTTTTTCCAAAGCAGGTGAATCATTTTGCAGTCCCAGGGTATGAGAGTTCCAATTATTCACATCCTCACCAACATTTGCAATTACCTGTTGTTGCGGTTGTTGTTTTATTCAGGCCATCCTAGGTAGCTCACCATGGTTTTGATTTTAATTTCCCTGTGAAGTGGTAGCTCATCATGGTTTTGATTTGAATTTCCCTGATGGCTAATAAAGTTCAGCACCTTTTCAAATGTTTATTGGCCATTTGTATATCCTCTTTGAAGAAACATCTGTTCAGATCCTTTGCCAAGAATTTTAATTGGGTTGTCTTTTATTATTGAGTTATAAGAGTTCTTTATATATTCTGGATACTAGTCCCTTATCAGGTATGTGATTTGTAAAATTTTTATTTCTCTGGATACATTTAAAAGAATAATATTAAGAAAGTGAAAAGACAAGTCACAGAGGCTTTCAATGGTTTTTAGTATTTTTAGAGTTATGCCAAACATCCACAAAATCAATTTTAGAACACTCTGATGATCTCAAAGAGATCAAACCACAGAGGCTTGTCTTTTCACTTTCTTAATATTATTCTTTTAAATGTATCCAGAGAAACCTAAATATCATATTTTATTCCCACCATAATCCATATAAAACATACATTAACAAGACTTTAAAAATTTACATTGTATGCTTTCCTCCTTGAAATCATATTTCATTCCTCCTCTCCATCCGAATTTCAACCTAATGAAATAAATACATTAATGCTTAAAGTCTTTTACTGACTTACAAATACTCTATCATACTTCTCTGCAACATAAAATTTCATACATACTTTAAAATTTTTAAATGGCTTTGATTTCCTGTGACCACAAAACTCTGGACTTTAATATTTTTCTTCTAGATTAATTATCATTATTAACATTAAACAAAAAACATGTTTATTGTGATAGTTATTAAATACAAGGAAAAAATTTCATTGGTAATGAATTGCTTAACAGGGTGGGAGATAGTTAAGAGTCTGAAGATTTGCCTGACATCAAAACTATAAATTAGTCCTTTGATGATCAGGACTTTGAAAACCATGGGTCAATATACCATGGTAAGATTACAGATGGAGGAGAGTGTTTTTTTCTAAAACAGAAAAGGATATGGCAGGCTGGTCTGAGTGCAGTGGTGTTTACAACTAATTGATTACAACCAATTACAGATTTCTTTGTTCCTTCTCCACTCCCACTGCTTTTGACTGCCATAAATAAATAAATAAATAAATAAATAAATAAATAAATAAATAATAAAAGTAAAGGACATGGCAGAAGAAAAGGTAGGAGATACCCAAACCATGGGTGTGTTTTCAAGGGATATCAATTTTCAGAAAGAATACATCACAAGGTAAGGATCTGGAAATCAACTCTCTTCTAACTTTTGAGGTGTACATACCTCTTGGAAAGTTTCCTTAAGTGTACACGTTCCCCAGGTGGAAGACAGTTGCTATGGAGCAGCAGTCCCCAACCTGTTTGACACCAAGGACCGGTTTCATGGAAGACAATTTTTCCATAAATGGGGGGCTGGAGGGGCGGAATTGGTTTTGGGATGATTCAACTGCAATACATTTATTGTGCACTTTATTTCTATTACTATTACATCGCAATATGTAATAAAATAATTATACAACTCACCATAATGTAGAATCAATGGGAGCCCTGAGTTTGTTTCCTGCAACTAGACAGTCCCATCTGGGGATGTGTGACAGTGACAGATCACCAGGCATTAGATTCTCATAAACAGCGTGTAACCCAGATCTCCTGCGTGCTCAGTTCACAGTAGTATTTGTGATCCTATGAAAATCTAATGCCCCCACTGGTCTGACAGGAGGCGGAGCTCAGGCAGTAATGCTTGTTCGCCCACTGCTCACCTTCGGCTGTGCAGCCCAGTTTCTAACAGACCATGGTAACAGTCAGTGGCCCAGAGGTTGGGAGTCCTGCTATAGAGGATCTTAGAGATGGTTGTGCTCCCTTCATTACGCATAATGAATTCTTGTTATATTACATAAAGTCTCATTTGCTAACACCTCTTTCTATACAGGATAGAAGTGGTACCCTATGTAGAGAAAGGAGCTTACATTCTCTAATAAATCATAATGAAATAGGGTGGGTCAAAGCAGTCAAGGCAAACTCAAATAACCAAGTAGGGTTGTATTAAGCACCTGATAAAAATACACCCAAATGCTGATTAATTTTATGTTCTTTTCTACTTTTTACCCTAAAAGTTTGATGGCTTCCAATCACTTGCTACACTAGACAGTGATATATAAATAAGCCTAAAATAGCTACTTTTAAAATCAGACTTAAGCTTGACAAGAGCTCATGACTGGATTAATATTGCTTACAGTCATCTAAATGTCACTTTGACAAACTAAATGTTTGTCTCGATGACATCTTCCCCTAGGCATATGGCACTTCCATTAACTCTAGTGTTATCTTTGTTAGAAGCAGAAGAAGATGCCTCATTGTTTTCAGAATATTCATAATTTACAAGGCCTCTCTTAGGTCTTGATTTATAATTGCTCATAACATTAAAGGGAAAGATCTCTGCACAGATGCTAGCCAGTGTGTTTTTTTTTTTTAATTAGTATCTATTTCAAAGAACAAAGTGTTCTCTTTGAAACAAATAATTAACGGCAATGATCTAAATTTTAGATTAAAATGTTACCTTATAAAGTATAACATTAAAAAATGATGTTACACTAAATTTTACAATAGCAATCTGAGCGACTCTGAGAAACATTGCAAATATGAAATCATGAAAGAATATAAATTCATTATAGTCATCAATTCCATCCAACAAGCATTTAATAAAAACTAATCTTGAATAAGACCCTGTGATAGAAACTGTGCAGAATAAACACAATTCAGCCCTTGAAAAGATTCTGATTGCCAAACTGGCACCAACAAATACACAAATAATTTATAAGGGGACTCGTTATTTAAATATTTATCCCCAAACTTAGTTGTCATAATTCAAAAATACTCTCTAGGAAACCAATCACTTATAAAATCAGCTTAGCACTTAAACAGTCCTTCCTGCCTGCCCTTACCACCAATGGCATTAAAACGCAAACAAACCAACTACAAATCTTGCAAAATAGACAATATTCCACGAGACTGATGAAAGTAATTCTGGAAACCTGCTTAAATAACAAGACCACAAAAAATGAGGCTCTCAGGGTCCTCTTCATAATTAATAATCAAAGAAGAAGAAAACTACAATTTTATAGATGCTTTAAAAGAGAATAAAATGTATATCAAATAAAAAAATTGAAAAAATTAAAATGGACCCTCTTTATGATTATGCTTATGCAAAGGATAGTGTGTTGTTTTACCATATAAACTGTCAGAAAACTTATTCCCCAAAAAATCTTACAAAATTCATTTGTTTTTTTCCTAACAATTAGCACATACTTGCAAATAAACACTGGGACAAACGTTCTTTTGATGATTATCCATTTATTTTCTAAAAGACTCAATCCTAATCAAACTTTCTATGCATATTAACCATAAATTTTTGACCTTCGCTTTCTTTTGCTCTATAAACAGCAGTTTTATACAAATACAAAGTTTTATACCTTCACAGCTACTAGTCCAAAAAAGATACTTACTCAATTAAACAAAACATCTTTTAAAATATTTTAACAAAGTACAAACATATTCACAACATAATCTGCTGACTAAAGTCTCCAACAAAGTTTACAGTACCTACAACAGAATCTACGGATGCCTACAATAGTTTGTAGATTGATTTAGTTTACAGTTACATCTACTGCTTTAGGAAATACCATTAATACAAATGCATGATTTATAATATACCCGTTATAGCAAGAAAAAAGAGATTTATAAAATAAAATGTCTTTTACGCATTTATTATGCCAAGTATTTAAATGATTACTGTCATTATGACATAACAATAATGCTCTTTTAGTGATAACAGATTTTATTAGCTCAAGGACCATTGAACAGCCTGTAGGAAGTTCCAAAGTAAAATTTGCCTATCCTTTCTGTAAAATAAATGGAACAGTAGCAATCTCTGTGTATTCCTTAAACATAAACTATGCTGATTCCATTTGTATTAATTAGGCCTTAAGTAAATGAATTGTTACAAATAAAAATAAAAAAAATTTTAGAAACTAGTTAACACCACTGACCCAAATTTGGTTTTAATTGTTTGCATATATCTAAGAAATTTTACCATGAGGTACATATTAAAAATTAACAATTATTTCTAACTTATGCATAAGCCAAAATGTTCACTTTTACCATGGAAGCAAAATTTACTTCTGAAAATAGTCTACATAAATAATATGTAAACATACAGACTTTTGATAGACTTACATCTTCTTATGTTCTATGAATCCAAATGCAAAAGTCTCCATACTTATGTAAATGAACACATTTTCATTAATTTGGAACATATTGATATTATATGACTATGTGCATACCTATGTACACTGTAAAACCTTTTTTTTTTTTTTTTTTTTTTTTTTTTTGAGACAGAGTCTTGCTTTGTAGCCCAGGCTGGAGTACAATAGCACAATCTCGGCTCAATACAACCTCCGCCTCCCATATTCAAGCAATTCTCCTGACTCAGTCTCTCGAGTAGCTGAGACTATACAGGCATGAGCCACCACACCCAGCTAATTTTTGTATTTTTAGTAGAGATGGGGTTTTGTCATGTTAGCCAGGCTGGTCTCGAACTCCTGACCTCAGGTGATCTGCCGACCTCGGCTTCCCAAAGTGCTGGGATTACAGGTGTGAGTCACAGTGCCCAGCCTGTAAGATAAATTTTCACAACGTTTCTAGTGACAACATATTTTCTAGCCCCAACTGCTGGAAAGAAAATAAACACTTAATATAAAAACTAACTTTCCTTTTTTAAAACAAGTAAAGCTTTTAAGTGGAAAAATAGAGCCAACACTCCTCATTACAACATGGACTGGGCACTAAAAGGTTCAGAGTCAAAAATGTCTTCATTCCCCAATATAATAAAAGATATAAGAGCATTCTCTCTAGTCTGGAAGTCAGATTATCTTTACTGTTTTGTCTTAAAAACTGCTTTCCAGGGTACAAGATAGCCATGATGGTTAAATTCCTTCTACTGCCCACTTTATACCTGATGTAACCATATAGGTTGGCATCTTGCAGCACCACACCCATGATAACCACTGCCAATCACTTTACTCCAAAAAAGAAGAGGGCACTAAAGGCAATTACCACCCACAGCACTGAACAGGCAATAAATCCCAACCAAAAGATTCTTGATTCAGCCTCTGAGACAGTTTTGTTATCTTGAGGGGATGCCTTCCTGGGCTCCCAGTGGCTCTTCCTGGACACTCAGTGGTTCTTCTCATCTTCATCAGTATGATTCCACCAATGCAGGCCCACCATTAGCCTACCTGTGACAGTCTTCACTCCCCCAAATCACATGGCAACAAGAGAACTGTCACCATCCAGGCAGTAAAACTGCTGCGGAGCAATTCACAGAGAAGATGGATTATAACTGCATGGACTCAAAAAAGCAAACAGAAAAATTATGCTGTTGGGTCTGATTTTTTTTTTTTTTTTTTTTTTTTTTTTTTGGTCTATTGTTTTTAATCCCCTATTCTGAGAAGCATTTTTGGTCTATTCAATTGTCTTCTCTTCTGCATTGAAGGGTGAAACATCTTCCATGTCATCATTACTGTCCTGTTGCAACATGGCAGCCACGCACTAGCCCCTTGATCTTCATCTTAAATGGATTCACCTTCAGTGACCTTTTTCCAGTGCCATTTGCCCTTGAGTTTCCTGTATCTTTCTAGTTACAATTAATGAGCAACATTCTAGCCAGATCTAGGCAGACTAAAATCACGTGCTTGAAGGGACTTTCTGCTGTGAAACCTGGTAACCCAGTTCCCGAGAGCCCTTCTTAGAACCAATCGTGTACACTGTGCACTACTCTTTTGCCTTTGAGCTTTGTGGTCCACTCCAAGCCAATTGCTGAACAAGACACAAAAGTGTCCCCAGTCTATAAGTCTTCATGGGTTTGACTATTAATCACTCAGAAACAGATAAACATGGAACTGTTAAAAAATTCCTTACAAGAGTGGCCCCTAGTCTAAGGATCTTAACTGCTTCCCAGAAAGGTAAAACATACTCTGCTCTTATTCACTTATTAATACTACCTTCCACTACCACAATTCCCCACTCTACTTCATACCTTATCATTAGCCAAATCCCTTCCTCCAAGGTGGTCTGCTCTCCCTAAATGAAAATGCAAGTGAAGCAGAAGAGTGGGTCTCAGGTGGACAGTTTGCCTTTCTGAGGAGCCACGGGTAAGAGTCACCATGTAAGCAAGGCATTTTCCACATGTCTAGTCATTCATGAAACATCTGCTATGACTTATCACATCATGACTTACCTTATCAGTGATAATGCAGATCAACCAACAAATTCAGAAAAGTTATGTGAGCAGTTTAGAGAAATAAACCGACACCAGAAGGCAGAAATCCTTGATTCCATGCTGCTTCCATGAGAAGGGGGGATTCTTAATCCTATCAGAGTAGCACCACCTTTTGATAGCAAATGTTTGTAATCTACAGGGGTAGTATGTACACAGAGAAAGAAAAACAATATAAAGTCCAAAATGTAATATAAAAAGAAAATAAAAGAGATTAACTTTTATTGTCTTTCATATGTGTGAGTTAGATACACACACACACACACACACCCCAAGATGTAAATACTCAGAGATAACACCACCAAATGATTTAATGACGTAGTAAGATGCTTGCAACCACTTTTAATAAGTAAATTTGGATTTTAGAAAAGAAACGTCCACCTGAATATTCTCAACAATTTTTATTGTATAAATTAGCATAAGGGCTAAATTTGTATGCACACACATACACACACATATATACATAACCATCATATTTCCTATAAATGTTTATTAGTGCAGGTGTATATATAATAATTCAAATACCACAAACATCACTGCTACTACGGATGGGATTTGCCAGAATGGCAGACGTTACTTTGTAATGTTGCTAATAAGTCAAAGTACAACTTTTGAAGTACTCAGCAGCTGCATTTCTGAAAATTTCAGAATACAGTCATGTGTTGCATAATGACATTTCAGTCAACAAAAACTTCATATATAATTCTGGTCCCATAAGAGTATAGACTCATATTTTTACTGTACCTTTCCTATGTTTAGATACACAAGTATTTACCATTGTGTTACAACTACCTACAGTAACATACTATACAGGCAGCCCTGGAACAATCGGCTATACCATATAGCTTAGGTGTGCAACAGGCTATACCATCTAGGTGTGTGTAAATATACTCTATGATGTCTGCACAACAACAAAACTGCCTTATGACACATTTCTCAGAATGTGCCCCCATCACTAGTGATGCATGACTGTATGTATATTAAAACTGGACATACATACATATAATTGTCTTTAAATGTTAAATGGAGTGGGATTTTGTTTTGTTTTTTCTGTTTTTGTGTGTGTGGTTTTTTGTTTTTGGTTTTTTGGGGTTTTTTTTGAGACAGTCTCGTTCTGTTGCCCAGGCTGGAGTGCAATAGCGCTATCTTGGTTCACTGCAACTTCTGCCTCCCAGGCTTAAGTGATTCTTGTGCCTCATCCTCCTAAGTAGATGTGATTACAGGCGCACACCACCACGCCTGGCTAATTTTTGTATTTTTAATAGAAATGAGGTTTCACCATGTTAGCCAAGCAGGTCTCCAACTCCTGGCCTCAAGTGATCCACCCACCTTGGCATCCCAAAGTCCTGAGATTACTGGTGTGAGCCACTGCACTCAGCTGAGTTAGGTTTTTGGTTCAGGTAATTACAAACAGGTTTTTCATTAACTGAATCTCCAACAGGGACATTCAAAGATTTTGCAAAATGCATCAAATAAGCATTCACTTAGTTAGCTGTTCTGTACACTACAGAATGTCTAGCACCCTTTAATCCCTGCCCACCAAACACCAGTAGTACACTTCATTCTCTGGGACATCAATTTCCAAAACACTCCATTAGGGGGCAGTACCACTCCTACTGAGACCCACTGAATAAAGCCATCCTAAAAGTATTGAATAGGGATGGACAGACACCAGACATAGTGCTATTGAGACACGAGGGACAAACTGATTAAAAATACAGAGCGAGAGCTTAGAACACACTGGGGAAAGTGACATTAAACAACTGTCCAAGTAATTATATCAATACAAAATACTATAAATGTCATGAAGGAAAGCTATAAACTGCTGATTTAGATGGTGAGGTGGCATCAGACTTGAGTTTGTGAACTACTAAAATTCTTTTATTAACTTGGAGACATAAGTAGGGTTGGTGCTGTATAATTTTGTCATGAAATGACATTTAAAAATATTAATAATAACTAGCATTTGTAATCACCGCAGTAGCAAGAAGGGAGTAATGAAATCATCTCTGAATTTTAAAAAATATATAAAACAAAAAAATACTTTTAGCTTGGTGGAAAACCTCACTACATTTTTTTAAATGTCTTTGCTGCAGGCTGGGATAAGACAGCAGCATTTTCCTATCATATACTAGATCTATATATGGTCTCTGGACCAGAGGCATCAACATGACCTGAGAGTCTGTGAAAAATGCAAACCTTCAGGCCTCATCTCAGACCTACTGCATCAAATCAATCTCTCTCTCCCTCTCTCTCTCTCTCTTTCTCCTTAAGAGTCAGGGTCTCACTCTGTCGCCAAGGCTGGAGTGCAGTGGTGGTGGTCATAACTCACTGCAGCCTGAAACATCTGGACTCAAATGATTCTCCTGTCTTGAGTCTCCTGAGTAATTGGGACTGCAGGCATGCAATCCCATGCCTGCCTAAGTTGTTTTTTTTGTAATACATATTTTTTTAGAGACAGGGTGTCTCACTACATTGCCTAGGCTGGTCTCAAACTCCTGGCCTCTACTGATCCTCCTACATCAGCCTCCCCAGTCACTGGAATTACAGGCACGAGCCGCCATGCCTGGCCCAGGTGATTCACATCCACATTAAAGTTTGAGAAGGACTGTGGCAGAATAGATCATATGAACCCTCAATGGCTGAAATTCAGTCATAGCCATATACATTTAATAATCAGTAATGGCCTTTAACACTTGAAAGTGATTGAGGACTCCTGGAAAAATCAGGGTGAAAAATGAGACAGAAAGCAGACAAGCTGCTATAACAAAAGTATCTTCAGGTGGGAAGGAAAGTAAACAAGCTAGAATCCTAAAAAATCATCTTTCTGGTCAGGCACAGCGGCTCACACTTGTAATCCCAACACTTTGGGAGGCTAAGGCAGGTAGATCACTTGAGATCAGGAGTTCAAGACCAACCTGGGCAACACAGCAGAACCCCATGTCTACAAAAATATTAAAAATTGCCAGGCATAGTGGCACACACCTGTGGTCCCAACTACTCGGGAGGCCAAGGTGGGAGGATCACTTGAGCCTGGGAGTCAAGGCTGTAGTGAGCCATGATTGCACCACTGTAGTGAGCCATGATTGCACTACTTGTTCTAGACTAGTAGAGCAAGACCCTGTCTCAAAAAATAATAATAATTGAGAAGAAAAAAAAAAAGAAGTGCTAATCACAAACAAAAAGCACTGACAGCTTTGCAGTAGATTTTAGGAGCATACAACTGAGTTGCACGGCTCCTATGTGGGAGAATGCCTCCATGGATTTTGCTAAATGCTGAGTCTTGTCCTGACTGCTACTCCTGCCATAAGACAAAGCAATTTTTTATCAGTATTGGTCAATAATTCGGCCTGCTGTTTAGGTGCTACAGTTGAATTCACGTTTTGAGATCATTAATCCCACAATTTGTTCTTCTAACAAAGGAAATCTCTCTAGAAATGTGCTAATTATGAGCAAAGACATGAGGCCAGATTCATGTCTCCTTTCTAGGCCACTTTGATGGGAAAATAATTGCCAGTACAACACAATGCCTTTTATAGTAAGAAGAAAAGTTACAGTAAAGATCTGTGCTAGCCAGGCACAGTGGCTCATGCCTGTAATCCCAGCACTTTGGGAGGCCAAAACAGGAGGATTGCTTGAGCCCAGGAGTTTGAGTCCAGCCTGGGCGACACAGTGAGACCTCTGTCTCTACAAAAAATGTTTAAAACTTAGCCAGGTGTGGTGGCATGCACCTGTAATCACAGCTACTTGGGAGGCTGAGGTGGGAAATCACTTGAGCTTGGGAGGGTGAGGCTACAGTGAGCCGTGATTGCACCACTGCACACCAACCTGGGCAAAAAAGGAAACCCTGTCAAAAAAAAAAGTCTGTGCTGACCAATAAGTAGCCACTAGCCACATGTGGCTAATGAGCCCCTGAAATGTGGCTAGTCTAAATTGAGATATATAATAAAGTACACAAGCAGATTTTTAAAGCAATACAAAAAAAGAGTAAAATATCTCAATAATAATTTTTATGTCCAAATTATATTTTTATATATAAAATATATAAAATTTTATATATTTTATTTTTAATAAAAGTAAAGTTATCTGGTTCTTTTCCTTTTTTTTTTTTTTTTTTTTTTTTTTTTTTGTAGAGACGAGGTCTCACTATATTGCCCAGGCTGGTCTCCAACTCCTGGCCTCAAGCCATCCTCCCACCTTAGCCTCTGAAAGACCTAGGATTACAGGGCTAAGCCACAACACCTGGCTTCTTTAACTTTTTTAATGTAACTACAAGAAAAATTTTAATGACATGAAGTTTGCATTATGTATCTACTGAATAGTGCTGGTCGAGAAGCTCACTAGAATTTATATATGCAGCAATCTTCAGTTTAGATTACAATCTATAAATTATAGAAATTACAGAAAATCTACAGATAATCCTAGAGAGTAACTGCAGAAAACATGAATTTTGGAGGTAGCCAAACAAAAAGAGGTGCTTGGCAGTATTGATCTTTTCATTTTAACAGCAGCTGAGTAAGAGAGTCCTTTCAGAAATGTCTGCCTGAGGGTCTCTAAATTTATACCCAAAGAAGAGAGAAACATCAAGTATTTAATAAAAATAGCACTGGGGGAGGAACTGATAAAAACTGAAGAGCAATCACAGTGATGACCAGTTCTCTCACAGCCTAGGAATGTAGGGGTGGAAAAGATAAACAAATTCCACTGACAAAAGCCAATAATTTCCTGGTCTAAGGCATTTAAATAACTAAACCTTCCCGCCTCTAAGTAAATGGGAAAGTAAAACCACAATCCCAATACTTGCCTCAGATCAAGAAAGGCGCTACCAGTGGAAGTCACAGAAAGACTGTATTGGTTTGCAGAGGTGTAACTACAAATTAAAATTAACTCATAGTTCTTCCATAGTACAAAGAAAAAACAGAAAAGCTCCCATGGGATTAAAAAGTAGATTCAGAAATCATTGTTTAAATCGCAAGACGTCCACACACAGTGTTAAAACATCTCCAATAATGGAAAATGGTGCTGGGTCAGATTTAGTTTGGGAATAAGACTACGAGTATGAAGCAAAGCAAAGTAGCTAAAGCCATCTCCAATCTAGGCAGATTCCTCTCATTCCTGGCCCCTGGAACAATCCCATCACTTAGGAAATCTGGACCTCTGCCAGCCTGCTGCTTCTGTAGCCTGCTGGGGGATGGGTGAGGAGGGTGGAAATGTCTGGGCAGCTGGCTTTTATCACAAAGCCTTCTCTCTTAGAAAGGCCTATAATGAATTTCCTAGACATGATATAACACAACATTTTAAGTGATTAATAGTGCAAAAATATTACATTTTAAAATACTACATTTAAAAAATGAATGCCCAAGGTGTAAGAGATTAATAATTACATGAATTAAATGTGATGCAAATATTAAAATAATTGTATTTTAGTGGTTTTTGAATTGCTTTCACTAGGTTTAACCTCAAAACATCTAAATAGGGGAGGAAGAAACTAATCTATTGAAAGCTTAAGGTATGTGGCAAGTACTATCCTAACTTATTCCACTTAAAAATAACTTCTTTTAGAGACAGAGTCTCCCTATGTTGCCCAGGCTGGAGGGCAGTGAAGCCATCGCAGTTCACTTCAGCCTTGCACTCCTGGACTCAACCCATCCTCCTGCCTTAGCCTCCTGAGGAGCTAGGACAATGGGCGTTTGTCACCACACCTGGCCAGGTTTTTTTTTATTTTTTAGAACTGGGGTCTTGTTGTATTGTCCAGGCTTGTCTCAAGCAATCCTCCTTCCTCGATCTCCCAAAGCACTGAGATTATGAGCCACTGTGCCCAGACACAATTAACTTTTAGTGGAGAATTTACTATGAGCCATTCACTGTTTTAAATGTTTTACATGTTTGGAAACTGTTGTGATCCTATCAATCCTATGAGCTAAGTATTATTAGAATCCTCCTGTTTGAGATGAGGAAGCTGAGGCATGGAGATGTTAAGTATCACACAGCCAAGAAGTGCTGGAGCCTGGCTATGACTGACTACAGGTTTATGACACCGGGCAGCTCGTTCCAGCATCCTGACTTATCGCCTTATAATATATGAGACTGCCTCACAGCCTTCACTCACAGATGAGGACGCTGAAGCTCAGGGAGATTAAGCAACTGTCTGTTCATGGTAACAAAGCTACTAAGTGGTGCGGCAGAGTTTCAAATCCAAATCTAATGCTAAATCCTTCTCATAAGCAGCTTCCTGTTATCACCAAACCTCTGCTCCAGTTTGTAATGCTGTCAAATATATCTCATTTTCTCCTATTCTCAGGGGGATGGTTGCTAGCCACTTCTCTCTCTTTCCTCTTAGCCAAACTGCCAATACTGTCTCCACAGTTTGAGCTGTTGGCTCTTGAGGCACCTAAAGAATACAAAATAGGATTTATGTTTTTCACTGCTATGTAAAATTAAGCATTCGAGTCCATAAATCTAGAACACAGAAAGAACATAGAGAACAAAATGCGTTTGTCTGAATAGACAAATTAGAAAGTGATTCATTATTTGTCATTAATCTTATGAAGTAGAAGAAATAACTACCTTTTTGAAATCCATATCACTAGTGTTTCTAGGTCACATACCTCCCCTAATCTGATGCTGAAGGCAATGTCCTTAAATCCTGACCTTTTCAGGAGAAGCAGAAAAAGGGGAGGGTGAGAGGGCATGAAACCTGAGTCCCAGACAAAGCTCCACTGTGAGAACAGAAGACTGTGGCCTGGGGAACAGCACTTACCTTCCCTGAGTACAATTTCCACCTCTACAAAACAGATGAAACTATATGTCCACTCCTTCACAGGGCTGTTTTGTTGCAAAAATTCACTGAAATACCATATGAAATTGTTTTGTAAACTATGAAGCCCTAAAAAATATATGTTATAAATATGCAGTGACACTCCTGCCTAATCTTAGCAAGCATGAAAAGGGGTTTCAGGGCTTCTGATGATGACAAAGAGGAAGACAGCAGTCTGTGCCTCTAATCCCACACACCCAGTAACCCAACCTTCCAGATGAAATCTTCACTGGACTTTCAGGTTCAGGAGCTGTGTTTTAAAACAACAGTGAGAGATAATAAGCACTGATTTAAATAAAAGGCTTGAAAACTCCAGGAAGGCATTATCACCACTGTAACTGCCATCCTAATCAAATCTCTGAGGGATGGCTCAGGATGCTCAAGGGGAAAGTTAATTGCTAGACTTTCTGATCAAGTATGAGACGGTGAAAATTTTACCTTAAAATCACTGAAAAATAAACTGATATTCATAGTACTTACATATTCTACTTTTTAATAAATTGAAAAAGAAAACTTAAAAAAAAAAAAACCTAACACCTTAAAATCTAATATTCAGAACACTTCAGGTTTTCCTTTTCAGTTGTGCTTTTTTTCCCTTCCGTCTTTCCCACTATTGCCATGCCAGTATCCCAGTCTGCCATCAACCCTGCCAAAGAGATGCACATATACAGAGAAAAGCCCTTTAAAGAAAGCAAAATAACTAAAGATCTCCAAATTCAACTAAGGAAACAGCTGCCCATTTCTTAAAATAAAAGATGTCTAATTATTGGTATTCATGTGGTCAGCCTACACCCTCAGAAGGGCACAGATCCACTCTTTCAGTCACAGCAGAAATCCTTTTAAGCCATTTGACATCCTGCACTGTGCAGTTTTAGACCTACACATATGTCTGGGTTAGAGGAAAAACACATGATCACAAACTCTAGAAAGAAAAAAGATTATGGAAGACAAAGACAACAAAAATTTTAAAATAAATTTTAAAAATGTTAAAATATTTTATATATATAAAATATATATATACAATACAAGAAAGCCAGAGAGCTGACAAATGGCATGCTATTACATTAATAATGGAAACTATGAATATTCATTACACAATTGCCATAAATAGAAGGAAGGAAAACCAGAGAGTGCAGATGGAGCAAAATCTCAGATTGCTAAAAAAAAGAAAGAAAACACATGCAGTCTCAGACAATACTTTTTAAATAGGGTCCCTGGGTAGAAACTTTGATCTAAGATAAGATGGGACAGTAAAGAAGGAATTTCCTTACACAAAGTAAATAAACAGCATAAACTACCCAGAATGACAGGAAGAGCTTTCAGTAAAAACACAGTCAGGGCAGTCTTTGCTTAGGATGTTTGGAAAAAGGATAATCAAGCTCCCAAATAACGAATAAGGTTAGTAGGTATTGCTTCACCTTCCCACACTCCCACTACCCACTTAGAGAAGGGACCACCCCAGATAAAAATCCAATGCACTAATGTGCAATCTCAAATGTTCGTAATTTTTATATATCTTGGGAATGAAGAAGAAAACCAAAAATATGAATAGGATTAACCCCAAAACATGTGCTCTGGGATCACAACTTTTATACCCAATTGAATGCTGAGGACTTCAGGGAAAGATCACTGCACTAGATTGACAGTTTTTCTATTAACAAAAGTTTCAAGAAAAGTACAGAAAACTCCTAAGCTCAAGATGATAATGCATACATTTACTAAGCAAAAATATTACCACACAGTCATTTATTTTTTAAAATGTGCACAGAAGATTCCAAATTGTAGTTTCCAAACAACAGGGACAAAAAGATGCAGGCGCTAAATTATTGACAACACTCAACATCTGACCTGTACTTTCTAATTAGATAAGAAAGACTCCAACTCCTTAAAGCAAATGCTGCAGGATTAATAGTAAGTACCTACTCTAAGCAGGAAAACCCATTTGCTTGCTGCACTTCCACTGTACTTCATTTCTCAATTAGTCCCACAGCCTAGGGCTACCCTAATACACTTTTAGCATTAATTTGCAACTTAAAAGTTATACAATTCTAGTAAATGTAACCCAATCATCATCAAATGCAAGGAACTTTCAATGTTCCCTTTGAAAGGCCAACAATCCAGCAGGTCTCTCCAGCTGCTACTTAAGCTGGTGTGAGGGCCCTGTCTGGGTCATCACCACTTCTGGAGCTTCACTAGCACTGTGGCCCTGTGCTAGTCGCCTAACTTCTCTAAACTTCCGTTTCCCCATCTGTAAAAACAGAAATAATAGTGCCAACATTACCGGGAAAATTAAATAAGGTCCCTACAGAAAAAAACATTTAAGATAAATCCCATCCCCACGAATAAACAGTTGGTGAATTCCTACGGTGAAGGGGAGGGGGAGGGGAGGGGGAGGGGAGGGGGAGGGGAGGGGGAGGGGAGGGGGAGGGGAGGGGGAGGGGAGGGGGAGGGGAGGGGGAGGGGAGGACTGAATTATGACAACAAATTCACCTAAAAGACTCCAAAAGTATTATCTGTTTATTCTCTCAAGCAACTTTTATTCAGCATCTACTAGGTGCAAAGAACTGTTCTGAATGAATGAGATTTAGAGAGGTAGAAATGCTGTTTCTGTTTCTGCCCTCAGGAACCTTACAGAGTCTTTTAGGGGGAATAGAGCATTTTAAGGATGTGAATATCTGCTCAGACAACAGGTCCCAAGACTTTGATAAGTGTCTACAATGGAGAAAATGTACCAGTTACTCAACACATGAACACAAGACACATGGAGTAGAGACAAAGGGGCTTCCCCTGCCAGACAACAAACATGTGCCAGTACAAAAGCAGGCAAACAAGAAAGGGAACCAAGTAGAATCAGGAGAACCTCTGGAGAGGTACCAACCCAAAAATGAGGAGGTACAGGAAGATTCTCCCTCCCTCTATATCTGGGGTAATCATACAGACCTTCTGGAAATCCTGTGACCAGATACACAATGTAGATGTGACATATGTGAACACTGTTTCATTCTAAAACATGAGTTAGTAGTGCTCACATACGCAGAGCTCCTGACTGTCTTGTGGGATGCAAAATTCCATCCAACAAAAACCACCTGGCATACAAACCCCACCAGTGGGCATTCCCTTCTGCCAGATCCACTAACACATGGTCATGGCAAGGCCACTGTGATGGGCAGAAGTGGGGCAACAACAGGAGGAAGCCTAAATTTGGACTTTACAGACTCAGTTTCCCCCTCTTTAAAACGTGGAGGTTCCTAAAATTAGATTGCTGGTGTTCCCATCATAAAGCCAGGAGGCTTTATGTGCCCCCAGCTTGTGCCCACAGATGTGAGGACTTGTGTGGAGGATGGCCCAAATGTCACGTGCAGTACCACGCTGCATGTGCCGATGCTTTGCGGGGCACAGCCCAACTCTATGAAACAGTGGTGCCTGCCAAGACCCTTTACAGGAATTACAAGCATTATCTTATTAATTTTTATGACTTTGCCAGGTGGAGATGGTTATCTCTGTTGTACAGATAAGGAAAAGGAGACTACTAGGCAGCCTCACACAGATTATTAATGTGGACGCGGGGACAAGCTGGAAGATGGGTGGAGGAAATTCCAGCGCTCTTACACTTTCCACCCACACCCAGATTCTGAGGTTGTTCAGGTGGAGAAGCGTCACTCACTGCAGTCTGGAGAGCACAGAGTTTCAGCTAGAAACAGCATTGTCACTGCCCCTGACATGCCAGTGCCAGTCAATCGATCCACCAAAAATAAAAGAAAACTCAAAGAAAAATACCCAGCCCAGTCAATGGAGTAAATTAGATAATTAATTTGATAAGGTAATAATTTGTTGAGTTAATAATTCCTGTGGCTTGTCTGTGCCTTGCTGATCCTTGAAGTGGCAGATGTCCCACTCAAAGTTCACAGATATTTCTCAGGCTGCCAACCAGACAGAAATACTACACACTGATACATCATCTTGTAGGATACACATTACAGAAACATTTAATATACATACTTGTAACAGCAAGGGGAAGTCAACTAGATCATGAATAGTCATACTCCTCTCTGTTTTTGTTGTTGTTGTTTCAAAAGTCTTGCTCTGTCACCCAGGCTGGAGTGCAGTGTCACAGTCTTCGCTCACTGCAACCTCTGTCTCCCGGGTTCAAGCGATTCTCCTGCCTCAGCCTCCCAAGTAGCTGGGACTACGGGCTTGGGCCCCCACACTGGCTAATTTTTGTATTTTTAGTAGAGACAGGGTTCCACCATGTTGGCCAGGCTGATCTCAAACTCTCGGCCTCAAGCAATGCACCCACCTCGTCCTCCCAAAATGCTGGGATTACAGGTGTGAGCCACCGCACCCAGTTCTTTTTTTCCTTCAGTATCAATTTTTACATTCCCCAAAACAGACTTCAAATAACTAAACATAATGGTCAAATCTCTCACACGGCAAGCTTTAAAAAACCAACAGAAATTACTATACAATGTACCTGAAGACCTTGGTTATTAAATATTTAGAGAAGTTAAAGTAATCAGTATTTTATGTTCATTAAAATTTTTAATAGTGAAGAAATACTCATCTGAGGCCTAAAGAAAAATAACAGCTTTCATCTAGAAAGTTACAGGTATCAAGAGACAAAAAAACTGCTAAAATCATTTTATGGAATACTGGAAAGAGATTTTCAAATGTAATATTTGAGTTTTCAGGCTGTATCTTTTATTTAAATGTCCAGTTTCCTGAAACCCCTGCATGTCAACTGTGTTATTTGAAATGGGTTTAAAAGCCCTAGAGATGTTAAACATCATTCAATCAACATTGTGCAGTAGACACAGAAAAACAGGGAAAAATTGCCTTAGCTTTATTTCTTTCCCTTCTTTTACCCTCAAGATAAATGTAATATTGAAGTGACAGAAATAGATGTTCCAACTGGGATCCACACGTCACACTCACCACCACCAGTCTGAGAGGTGAAATATCCAATGGAGGCAGAAACTAGTTAGAGGCTCTCAAATGTATGTTAAATGCTTCCCAAACAAACAGTGGGAAGGGCTGGCAAATACATTCATTTTAAAAGTAAATATTAATTTAATGAGCCTGGTGACCGGAAAACTGATTCTGCTCTCTTGAGATTTTTACTTCCCTGCTCCTTCTCATCAAAAAGCAAAAGAAAAAGACACAATAAGACACAAATTCTCCTACTTCTGAGTCCAAATGGGATCAGAAAGGAATCTTAAATCACTCTTTCTGTATGTGTCCTCAAATCTTTCCAACTCAACTGATGGTAAAAAGGGAAGTTAAAGTAAATCAAACAATGTAAATACTGGCAGAACTAGTCCATTAAATGCAGTGGGGAGCATCAGAAAGGCCAAGTCTTTTTTTAGGAGCCATAATTCTGTGCTCTCATAGCAGAACAGGGCCAATCATTATAAAACATCTCTTAACTTCTGCCTGAGACCTCCCCATTCTTCTTCCCTTGCCTGCACCAGTCGCGCATCAGAAAAGTATTATGTCTGGTACAAAGATGGCAAAGGCAACCAAAAGGTCATACACTGGACCCAGAGCCTGGGTCATGAGAGGGTTCAGGGCAAGGTGGAGCCCAGTGGCTGGCAACTAAACCACCAAAAGAAAAGTATTTTCAGAAAGAACAAAGAAAAGGGAAAGAGGAAAATGCAATGATACTGGAAGCACAGAAGAAAATCCAGTGAATTGGAAGCATTTTATGTTTATGTAAAGGAAAAGGAGAGAAAGAAAGAAAAAAATTGGTCTATCCCTTTTCTTAGCACTCACTCTACCAATTAAAATGAATCCAAAGTATTGAGTGTTTCTCCCTATACCCACCTAAAGTCTCATCTTTCTAAGACGTAAATATTAAAAACCTGTTTCCTCTATACTTTCAATCTTCACAAAGATTTTAGCTGTCATAATATGAATTAAAAATGAAGCTAGAGTGGCTTAACATCTACAAGCTAATAATCCAAGTGTATATATTCAGGATTCTAAGAAAATGAATGAATTTATTATCTGACATTTTCTGTTCAGTATTAACCATTTGCCTCATTCAATGAAGGCAATTTACACCCATTGAAAGATGTTCTGACACTTTTTTTGGAACATGCTAGCAAAAACACAGCAGTTTTCTCATCATGCCTTCCAGCTCAAACCGTCTGCATATCACAAGGTGGTCCATGGTACCTCAACCACCAGTTAACCTTCCATAATCTTCATGGACTATAGAGCCCTCATGTTTAGCAGGAAATTTTTACTAAACAAATTACTAGCAGAAGGATCAAGTTTACATCTCACCAAACAATCCACCCACTCCCCACCTAAATCCAGATAAAAATGGCAATACAAGCTTAGTTTTAATGTAACCTTGAAACTGAAATCTAAAACGTAAAGAGTAATTCAGCAGAGAAACCCCCTTGATTTCACAACGACAAATCAACCATGCAACATTATTTATTAACAATGATTTAATCTCCCTGGGTCTCAGTTTCCTCTCTGTAAAATGCGTGTAACTCGGTTCAAAAATGACATAGATCTACAGCAGGAACCTTTAAGGTTCACTTACTCTTAGGCCTTTTTTAGGAAAAACCATTCATCTGCTAGAATTACTACCAAAATCAGTTGTTTCTTTGCAAGAACTCTGTTTTCCCAACTATATGCTGCGCCTGTAGTAGTAGTACCTAGATGTTATTTCGCCCTTTCTCCCTTCTCCTGGGAGGCAGCCTAGTTATGCACATACACTTTGGATGCAGAGAGACTAGGTTAGAATATTAGATTAAACCACCTTCTAGCTGAGGGTCTCTGAGCAAGTCACAATTTCAATAAACCCCAATTTCCCCATCATCCATTTGTTGCATTTCCTTTTTTTCAAATGTTTTCCCCACGCAGAGGATACTTACAATCTTACAAAACTGAGAGCATACACTACATACAATGGGTGTTTCACTGTAAAATAGCAATTTTTATTTTACACATGTTCTGCCATGAACATAATTACTTTTCTTAATAGCAAATATTAAACTTACTCAATGAAACACATAATGGTGATAAGAGGTAAGGTTTTGAAGCTGAAAAAAGTCCACCATTGAGTTTAATATGCCTAACCATCTTGCCTAAAATAAAATAATCAAAATGGAGGAAAATGTGTGTATATATATACATGCATACACATACACGTATATATATATATATATCATATATATATGATGATGATATAAGGGAACTAAAGGGAATGCTGAAAATCATCAAAGTGAGTCATCCAAAACTGTGGTCATCCAATTAATGTCACTTTTACGGGTTTTTAATCTTTTTTATCTTCTAATAACTATATAGAAATCAGTGCAATGCACACTGTACAATTTGCATTGTATCTTGCAAGTACACATTTATTTTTTTCCTTTCATGACTAAAACACCTTTTGTGTTGCACATGTAACACATCATTTAGATAAAGTAATGCAAACCTCTTGGGGAAAGTTTTGAACTCAATTAGGGCATCTGGGGACAAGCCATATGTTACCAAGCCTTTTGCACACCTGAACCCCAATATGTAATGACCCAAGGATGCTCATTTGTAAGATTAAATAGTCTGCCTTTTAAGAGAAGAGAATCAAGCACTGCAGGACATTCTCCATCATATTCACTTGAAGACAATACAAAGAGAGCTATATAGCTGAAGATTTAAAATAAATGAGCACCTATGACACAAAAGAATTTGTAATTCATGTCCTGAATAACTGGAACTACATATCTCTTCTTTACCTATATGTTTTAATTAATAAAAAATATTTTCATTAAAATCAAAAGTAACCATAAGTTATTCTCACTCATTTTTCTCTGTTGTAGAATAATGCTTACTTACCGGTTTCTTTGTTAGAAATTTCTGTATCACTGCTTTAGTTTTTCTTTTGGCTAAAATTTCTGGATTATGAATTTGATATTAATAAATACACAATTATAGGACTAAGAAGACTATATTTTCTGAATCAAAAATCAGAAAGCATTATCTAAAACCAACAGCTGCTCCAAAAAAAAAATAAGATTGCATATTATTGTAGTAGTATCCATCTTCAACTCCTAATAATTCAGCAACAGATATTTTAAAAGAAAGGCTCTCAAACTCTGAACTCATTTGAGGGATATGACACACCCCCAAGAATAACCCTTGCTAACTACAGCAGCAAAATTTTCAAGGTGTGTGAATATTTTGATAGGGGAAGTGAAGAGTCCTGCACCAAAATCTTTAGGGAGCACTTAGAAAACTCTCATCCTCCACCTCTACCACAGCCCATCACTGCTTTATAGAACGGGTGCAATCTCCTTTTATGAAAATCCATTAAAATAGAAAAACTAATAATCCAAGACAACTAAGTTATTCAAGAGATATGTCATAGGTTATAATTTCATATTTGGCACATTCCCATGGGCAAATCTGAAATAAGTCAAATTCCTAACTGCAACTCAGTCCCCTTCTTTCCCACTCAAAAAAAAATACATCAAAACATAATTGAAAGACTGACTTCAATATACTCATTTTGTAAAGAAAAGTATTTACATACTTCAATATTTCAGCTGATCAGAACACAGAATTGTAACATGTTCAAGATCTGCTAGACTAGAATAATTCCCAAACTCTGAAAAACATCATAGTTTTATTCTAAATACCACACTTCATTATAGACATCTTACATGAGGGTAGCCAGAGACTGAGAAAACACAAAAGAGCACACAGAATTGTAGAATCCAGGACTCCCTGGGTTCTCTATGCAATTCCAGATGTCTTTCAAAGTATAACTTGCAAGACTGGAGAAAGGTATTTTTAATCAGTGAAAGGTCAAATAAGTACTTGACTGATGCATTTTCATCTAGGTATAAAAGCACAGATTGAAAACTTTTTTTCTACTGTATTATGACTATATGGGTCATAAAAACCTTAAATTTTTTTTCAACACATTCCTTATACACATAAGATTCATCACTATCATAGAATTTAGAGTAGCTATTGAAAAGCAAGAAAACCATTAATTTCTTTATTAAAAAATTAATCACATAATGTTGCACTATAAGACATGCCATACTTGCAGATGATTTCAGAATCTTATAATATTTTGCTAATACCTGGCTTTTTCCTAAAACCACTGTAAAATAATTTTCCATATCCCCAGCCTAAGTTTAGGATGCTCATGCAACACTCAGGTCACAATAAAGTTACCAAGGCAAAATTAATTAATTAATTAATTTTAAGAAAATTCCCAGGCTCATATGCCTAAAACAAAGAACAGTTCATTTCAAAAGAGTTAATAAAATAAAACTAAAAGACAGCCAGGTAGGGTGGCTTATGTTTGTAATTCTAGCATTTTGAGAGACTGAAACTGGTGGACTGCTTGAGCCCAGGAGTTCAAGACCAGCCTGGGCAATATAACGAGATGCCATCTCTTCTATTATTTTTTTTAAAATGGATTTTAAAAAGAAATTTAAGAAAACTAAAAGTTACTAAGAAAGAGGGAAAACTTAAAAAATAAATAGTAAATTGGAAAAATAACCAGAACTTTACACATTGAAAATACAATAGATTCAGAAGGGAAAAGTAAATATTACTTCAATAATTCCCTTAAAATGATGAAAGAGTTCCTTTAAGACACTGATGAGTCCTGAAGAAATTGAGCTTGCAAACTGAAAGCAAACTGCTGGTTCCAATATCTTGTAATTATGCCTTTTATAAATTTCATGACAGCAAGAATAATAAGAGTGTTTGGAACTAGGCTGGGGACGGTGGCTTATGCCTGTAATTCCAGCACTTTGGGAGGCCAAGGCGGGTGGATCACTTGAGGTCAGGAGTTTGAGACCAGCCTGACCAACAAGGTGAAACACTGTCTCTAAGAAAAATACAAAATTAGCAAGGCAGGTGGTGCATGCCTGCAATCCCAGCTACTTGGGAGGCTGAGGCAGGACAATCGCTTGAACCCAGGAAGCAGAGGTAACAGTGACCCAAGATCGCACCACTGCACTCCAGCCTGGGCAACAAGAGCGAAACTCCACCTCAAAAAAAAAAAAAAAAAGAGTGTTTGGGAGTATAAAAAAATTGTCTCAAACACTCGGACTGGAATCTATGGTCCAGTCCTGAGAAAACTCTGACCCACCTTGGCCTCACTGATTTCAATGATTGCTATGGTTCCTAATAGGAGAAGCCATCTCAATCACAACCCAGCAATATAAAGATTTCTAAATTAATGGCTCAAATTCCAGTCAGAAGGAAAATAGGCATAGTGTACTGCAGCTGAGCCCATTTCGCATTTGTTGAAGAAAATAGATTAGTTAGGCTGTATAGAAAAATTTTCTATGTCAAAGGTCAGCATCGTCATCATTTTTTTTTTTTTTTTTTTTTTTTTTTTTTTTTTTTTTTTTGAGACAGAGTCCTGCTCTGTCACCCAGGCTGGTGTCCAGTGGTAAGATCTTAGCTCACTGCAACCTCTGCCTCCCAGGTTCAAGCAATCCTCCTGCCTCAGCCTCCCAAGTAGCTGGGATTACGGGCACCCGCCACCACGCCCGGCTAATTTTTGTATTTTTAATAGACACAAGGTTTCACTATGTTGACCAGGCTGGTCACAAACTCCTGACCTCAAGTGATCTCTACCAAGGTGCTAGGATTGCCACCAGGCCTGGCCCAAAGGTCAGCTTTCAACAAATGAATTCAAACATGCAAATCAGAGCACTGCCCAAGAGGGAACACTAACCACTCTTACAGAAGAGACATCCTACAGGCTATACAGCCTGGGATGCAGGGTGCTCACGATGGAAAGAGGACACTACTCATGTTTTCCATTTCTGTAACATTCTGCCTTTTGAGAATTACAAATTGAATGTGACTAATTCTCCCAAATGTCATACATCTTACACTTTGTGACAGACATGTACTTTCTCTCTAAATCTTTACAGTACTAACCAGACATTTGAGCCACTGTCTGGGACTAGACCTAATTACGATAATTATGTCTACCATCATTAGGGAGATGGTAAATATGATCAAACACTTATAAAAAGGAAAAAACTGAAGCACAGAAAGTTTTAAGCATCAGAAAATTAAAACTAAATTTCCAATGAGAGAATTAAGGAGGTAGTGATGTTCTTTTTCAGCTATCTAAAATGTTGAATTTGAAATATAATGACTTCCTGGATTACTGGCATAATTAAAGAACAGTCTAACTTTTAGACCTCTTGCATAGAATAGGTTCATAGCATCTAGGACTGGCAGACATGACCATAGTGAAAATAAAACAGGGCAGAAAGTAATATAAAATCTTTTTTTCTTTTTTTTTTTGAGATGGAGTCTCACTCTATCCCCTAGACTGGACTGCAGTGGCGCAATCTCAGCTCACTGCAACTTCCGCCTCCAGGGTTCAGGCGATTCTCCTGCCTTAGCCTCCCAAGTAGCTGGGATTACAGGTGTCCACCACCACACCTGGCTAATTTTTATATTTTTGGTAGAGACAGGGTTTCAGCATGTTGGCCAGGCTGGTCTCGAACTCCTGAGCTCAAGTGATCCACTTGTCTCAGCCTCCCATAGTGCTGGGATTACAGGCATGAGCCACCGCACCTGGTCTATAAAATCTTACGATAAGAGAGAGTGAGATTGAATCTCTACCCAGGCCCAGCCCTGTAAGATGCTGAGAGATGGTCAACCCATAAATGCCTGTGAGGCTGAACTAGATCAAGAGTCAGGCTGAGACCACATCCACCATGACATAAAATAAACATCACTTGATATATGAATCTTTGAATAGGGGAGTACTATGACAAGAAAGATATTTAGGGAAGGCTGAGTGGAGGAATAAGATGGAGCAGTGATACCAATGAAGAATTTACTGAACTCAAATAGGTAAAAGTAAAAAGGTTCTGAGCTGAGATGGCAGCAGCTGCAATGATAATGAAGTCACAAAAATAAAAGATAACTGAAGCTGGGTGCGGTGGCTCACGTCTGTAATTCCAGCACTTTGGTAGGCCGAGATGGGTGGATCACCTGAGGTCTGGAGTTCAGGACCAACCTGGCCAACCTGGTGAAACCCCGTCTCTACTAAAAATTCAAAAGTTAGCTGGGCGTTGTGGCGGGCATCTGTAATCCCAGCCACTTGGGAGGCTGAGGCAGGAGAATCACTTGAACCCTGGAGGTGGAGGTTGCAGTGAACCAAGGTCGCACCATTGTACTCCAGCCTGGGCGACAGAGTGAGACTCCATCTCAATAAATAAATAAATAAATAAATAAATAAATAAATAAATAAAGATAACTGTTTGATAAGAGTCAAAAGGTAGGAAAGAGAGAGATCGTGAAAGGCCTTGAAAGATAAGCCAGGAGTTCGGAGTTAAACCTGCACCTTTTAAAGTAGTAAGCAGGGGAACAGCAAATTTGTATTTCAGACCCATCATTCTGTTGGAGTGGGAGGCAAGTCGTAGGCAGGGAAGTCAGTTATACAACTACTCCCTGTCCAGGAAGAGATGACGAGGCTGAATGTGCACATCAGCAGTGGGAATGGATATGACAGCAAGGAACAAAAACCAAGCCAACACCTGGATGTGGGGTTGGAGAAAAGGTTAGGATAGCATCAAGTTTTTAGCTTGGAAAATCATGTGGCTGGCAGAGCCAACAGCAGAGAGAGGAACAAGAGAAGGTGCATGTTTGGGGCAATACAAGAATTAATAACACGTGCTAAGATCGAGGTGACTGTGAGACACAGAGGCAGAAACCTCTAGCGGGCAGCTGGACATCTGGATGTGGAGGTTAGAATAGAAAGCTGAGTCAGCTACACTGACGTCAAGTGTACACCAACCACTCAACCAGAGCATGACAACTGATCACAGAGGACAGAAGGCTGAAGTTATGGATAAGATGGGGAAGACTTAAAGCATGTTCAGAGCCTACAGTGAAAGTATCTATTAAAAGGAGAGGGAAGAAAACACAGAAAAGAAAGAAAATAATCAATTATGTAAGCTTCTGGAGTAGAAAGGAGGGAAAGGAATTGAGAGGACAGGAGGAGGAACTATCCTGGAACAAAACAAAGGACAAAACCCTGAGATGGATGGAGAAAAAAGGAGGTAAGACTGGAGCAAATAAGGGTACATGAATGGGCAGGGTGTTGACAAAGAGTGAACACCTAATGATATTAAGGGCTCTTAGAAGTTGGAGGGTGTTACAGGTTGAATTGTGTCCACCAAAACTTCATTTCAAAGTCTTAATCCCCAGTACCTTCTAAAGTGATCTTATTTTGAAAAGGAGTTCATACAGATGTAATTAAATTAAGAGGAGGTCATACTGAAGTAGGGTGAGCCCCTAATCTATTATGACTTGTATCCTTGTAAAAAGGGGAATTTAGATAGACAGAGATGCATTAAGGGAAAACAATGTAAAAAGATACAGAGACACGGTGGTCATCTAGAGCTAAGGGGAGAGGCCTCGAATGGATCCTTCTCTAACAGTCCTCTGAAAGAACCAACTCTGCTACCATTTAATGTCAGACTTCTGGTCTCCAGAACTGTGAGACAATAAAAATTCTGTTATTTAAGTCACCCAGTTTGTGGTACTTTGCTAGGGTAGCCCTAGGAAACTAACAGAGAGAAAGCCTTCTACTAAAAGAAGAAAGGGTGGAGGAGGGTTGCAAGAAGGCTTAGGGTGAGTGAAAAGAGTTCAGCAGGAAACAAGTCAGTGGCACAAGGACACAAATGCAAGATGGTCCACAGTTGTCTGACGTTCCAGCTAAGGATGGAACTGATAAATTTATTTACAGAGTGATTTCCTCAAGCAGCTCTTGGCAGCCACTAGGTAAGACAGGAAAAGATGCCAGGTCAAAATCAAGGGCTGGCAGCATATATTACAAATGAAGTACAAAGGGGTAAGGCCATTAAGGATACTGGCAAGACAGTGATGTGCCCTGAGTGAACAGGAAAGGAACTAATGGGGGAGGATGGGTTGTGGACTATGAGAATGGGATGGGACAGGCAGAGAAGGGATCATCTAGAAACTGGAAGCCAGCAAAGAAAAGATACAGGGAATACAGCAGCAGTAAAAGAGCTGAACAGGAAAGACTGTTAGTGGGATTTAATATTTTAAACCTAGGACAGTCCCAGTAAGATGCAGCTCCTGCAGAAACCAAATAAGGGTAAAGCAGGTATGAGATGAGAAAGTCAGGAATGCTAGAATGTTGTATTACAGAGTATACATCATCCATATGGACACTGAGACATCCCCTGATGGTGACAGGGTAGAGAAAAGAGTGAACCAGTTTCCACCATACTCAATAAACGGAAAAGAATGACCAGAAATATCCACAAATCGTATTTGTATCTAACCACTCCACTTGTACTAGTCCATTTTCACATTGCTATGAAGAAATACCCAAGACCAGGTAATTTATAAAGAAATGAGGTTGAATTGGCTCAGACATGCAGGATGTATAGGAATCCTAGTGACTTCTGCTTCCAAGGAGGCCTCAGGAAGCTTCCAATCATGGCAGTAGGCAAACGCAGAGCCAGCTTCTTACATGGCAGAAGCCAAGAGCAAGAAAGCAAAGGGGGAGGTGCTACACACTTTTAAACAAGCAAGTCTCACAAGAATTCCCTATCACCAGAACAGCACTAAGGGGATGGTTCTAAACCATTCATGAAGGATCCACCCCCATGATCCAATCACCTCCCACCAGGCCCCACCTCCAACATGAGATCTGGCAGGGACACGATCCAAACCATATCATCCCTCGATTCTGGTTCTCATAAAAATCACTGCATGGCTGGATGTGGTGGCTCACAACTGTAATCCCAACACTAGGAGGCTGACATGGGAAGATTACCTGAGACCAGGCGTTCGAGACCAGCATGAACAACATGGTGGGGCTCCATCTCTACAAAAACTAAAAAATTAGCCAGGTGGTGGCATATGCCTGTGGTCCCAGTTACTTAGAAGGCTGAGGTGGGAGGATAGGTTGGGCCTTGGAGGTGGAGGCTGCAGTGAGCCATGATGGCACCACTGTACTTCAACCTGGATGACCAAGGGACACCATGTCTCAAAAAATAATAACAGTAATAATAATAACTACCACCTTTATTAGCTCTGGTATTATACCTTTATATAAAATAACAAAGAGGGACATGGACTAGAAGCTAAGATCAATATACACAGTCTCCAACCAACAGAATTGTTATATTAAATGTAAAGTAAGCAAGAAACCCTATAAAACTGTGCTTGGGGCACTCACAGACCAGACGTAGAACTTTTTTTAATTTTATATGCTTTGTACACATTTTCCTAGGATTTGAAAAAATAAAATAGCTGAAAATGACAAAATAAGCGCTGGCAGCCTTCTACCTCACAAACATAAAATAACTGACCAAAGCAGAGAAGAATGAGAAAACTCATACATGATCACCCATTTTTATAAAACAACTAAGTGCTTAATTATCTGGATTATATGCCATAAACACATGAAACTCTTTGCATTTCAAAGGTTTATTCCAATTGCTAAAAATTTTGTATTTCTCACCAAAGAGCCAGGCAGAGCCAATACTTTGTTCTGGAAATCATCAAAGCTAAAAAACAGAGGGATAAAGCAGAACTGCATGAGTTAACCTTTTAATTTACCCATGAGAACAATTCATGAATTGCTGTAGCTATCACCATTTCCAACTATTTCCATACACATACATATACACTTAATTAGAGCTTTTGTCCCCAAAGTTCAAAAGGTTTTATGTGTGGTAATTTTACACTGGTGGAGATTATCTGTATTTTCTGACCTTTCATATATTAGGTATCATTAATATTCTAAAATAAATCATTAAATCAAAAATAAAATTCAAAAATTCACCAGAAGTCATAGTGTAGTTATTGTTCATTACTTCAGGAAAAATGGGGCCACTTAGGGACATGGTCTGGGCATTTATTGGGGACAAAAGGTAAAAAGACATTTGGAAAGTTCCGCAGTCATTTCACAGATATGAAGTTGATGCTTTACCCAAGGCTCTCATCACAATGTCACCGGAAACATCATGTCCACTAAAAACTATGACACAAAATACCAATGTTCTTTCATCTTCAATCTAGTTTAACCATGTGTTTCTCCAATATTTATTTAGCCCCTTCATTGTGGCCAAGTACTATGCCAAACCCTTCCAAACATCGAGAAGTTGGGAGGGGAAAAGGACTGAAACTAGTAAAATTTTACTTGGGATGTCTTTAGAAATGATTAGTCCATCCAAGTAAAATGTGTAGATTTAGCCCACAGAACATTAAATGACTAATATTGTAGTCAGGGACCAAATAATGAAATGAAAAACAAAATGATCATTCATAGAATGTCCCGTCTCCAACTATGACCAGCTTCAGCAAAATTCCCTATTGGCTGCTTATTGTAAATACCTGAAGGCCTCAATAATTCCAAACTGTTCAATATAAACACACACACAAACACATGCATGCGCACACAAACACAGCCCAGTTTACAACAAGCATAGTTCCTGAATATAATTCCAGTCTGGTTTTGAAAATTAGCAGATTAGACTGAAATCATAGCATTTCAGTCTATGATTAAGTAAGTCTGTATTTCTTTAACTGTGTTCAAGGTCAAACATAAGACACACACTCTAGAGGCATCCTCTACACCAATCAGGGAGTTGCTACCAAACTCCTGCTCAGGCACACTCTGGAAGAGGCCACTCCTTGAGATAAGGAGCCCTCCAGCTCATAAATACTGAATAAGGAGAGTTGCCACACCTTATTGCATACCTAAGAAGCTGACCCAACCCTCAAAAGTTTTAAGACTCAAATCTGAATTGATTCCAATGGACTGTAGAGTCCCTCAGCTCTAGGAGAGAGAAAGAGAAAGAGAAAAACAAGCGTTCAAGAAAATTTCTACCATTATAATCTGAAAATGATCACAGAAAACTCAGTTCCTATGTACACGAGCAGAGTTTCAGTGCTCTTTTCTGATGTGATAAAATTGTCATTTTGATCCTTTTGTATAGTTCATAAGCGTGATGACTACGGTTTCACCTCATGTGTAAGATGTGCCTCCCTCAAACCTTATTACAAGGTCAGCACATTACCTGCCTGACATGAAAACATGAAAAAAAAATTGTACTCTTATGTTGGTTGTTACATTATTTAGAATCCTACATTTAGAGCTAAGAGGCAACCTGAAGATCATAGTTCAACTGATTTTACAAATGAGAATGTCGAGGCTGGGGTAAGTTAAACGACCTGACCAAATAACTAGAAAGTGGCAGATGAGAATCCACACTACCTGACACCTAATACATCACTCTCTCTACTCCTCTACCATAGATATTTACTCACATTCAATAGATACTTACTGAATGTTAACTATGTGCAACACACCCAGGGATTAAAAACTTGAATGCAATCATCCCCATGTGGAATCTAAACAATGGTGGGCTTTAGATAATACTTTCTCAGTTTTAATATGCAAGTCATCACATGAAGCTTTATGTGAAATGTTAGAGGAATATCTGAAATTAACTCTCCTCATAGCTGTAATTCTTCATTTTTAATCCTTCCATCTACTCTGTAGCCCTTCCAACTACAGAAGGTGGATGTCAGAGTGAGAGCATTGATGATGATGATGATGATGATGATGATGATGATGATGATGAAGGCAATGAAGATGATAACACCAATTACGAGATATTCACTTTTTGTGACCCATTATTCTGAAACCTTTATGTGCGTTAGCTTATTTCATTCTCTCAACTACCTTAAAGAGAAGATACTATTATTATCTCTATTTTACAAAGGATATGAAATGAATAAGTCAAATGCCCAAACAGGGGACAGTTGAATTAGGGATTATACCCCAGCATGGCTTCATTACTACTATCTCCCAAGCTTTTCTGGCCTTGAGTCTTTCCTTCATTAGCTGGAAATTACCTGCCCGTTCTGGATCTCAATTTCTTCATCTGTGAAATGATGAGTGGGAAAATTATCATTTCCAATGGATCTTCCAAGTCGAGCATTCTGACTTACTGATTTGTGATAGTTACCAATCTCTTGTGGCAGAGGAAGGAAACCACTTTGCAAAATCTAAGGATGATTTTGACCCAAATTACAAACTCCAAACCTTTGACTATACAGAGGTTTCAGAATAACAGAGATAGGGAGCAGTTACCAGCCTCAGGTGTTTTTTAAAGCTAATCACTAACAATAGTGTTTAAGCAAGAAAAAAGGTTTTCAAAATTCCTAATGATTATTAGGAAGAGTTTGTAAAAACATGGGAAAATATAATGTTATTGTACCAAAGAAAAAAGCAGGATATAATAATGGGTTTTTTTTCAAAACACGGGGAAAGCAGCAAGAACATTCAACAGTTGTTGTATCGGGGTAACAGGATTTATGAGATTTTTTTCTTTCTCCTTTTCCTTATTTCTCTTTTTTTATGTAAGCTTAAATTATCACCATAATTAGAGGGGAAACTTTCTTTACAAAGAGAAAAATGGTGCCAAATATTCTCGTATTGATTTCTCCTGAAAAGAAAGAAAACACTCTCCTGAAAAACATCTCAATAACAACACTACAGAAATTCCAGAAATACAGGTTTAGAGGAAAACTCCACTATTGCCCACTATGAAGGGAGAAGAAAAGACTCCTCTATTGCTTCAAGCCTACAAGAATTAAGTTTTGCAGAGGATGTCACAGGAATGCTGGCAGGGAAAGTTGCTTCAGAGTCCAGGGACACACGGGTTTGTAAAGCTCAGCCCAGGAAAAAGAGAACAGGTGCAGCAGATGAAGCAGCAGACTGTGTCAGCCAAATGACGCTGGTCCCATCCAGAAATCCCAGCCTGGAGCAGGTTCTCCCTGAGCAGACCTGCCATGCACCACAGCCAGCCACATGGCCAAGGGGACTTTCCATGAGCACAAATGCCCTTTCCTCACTGAAGTACTGCCGCAGAGGGAAGACAGGTAGCATATTTCACGGAATATGTAACTATTAAACCACCAGACCAAACTAATTTATGCTTTCATCAAGCCTTAGAGTAAGCACACTGTATAGATAACACCCATGTTCCTATACAAAAACACAAACTAGGCCGGGCGCAGTGGCTCACACCTGTAATCCCAGCACTTTGGGAGGCCAAGGCGGGTGGATCACAAGGTCAGGAGATCGAGACTATCCTGGCTATCATGGTGAAACCCCGTCTCTACTAAAAAAAAAAATTAGCCGGGTGTGGTGGCGGGCACCTGTAGTCTCAGTTACTCGAGAGGCTGAGGCAGGAAAATGGCGTGAACCCAGGAGGCGGAGCTTGCAGAGAGCCGGGATCACACCACTACACTCCAGCCTGGGCAACAGAGCAAGACTCCGTCTCAAAAAAACAAACAAACAAACAAACAAAAAAACACAATCTATATATACATGTGGCCCAGTTTACAACACAGATCAATGAGTGTGGCTCAGGATGGTTACAAGGAAACACTTCACTCTTTACCACTGTGAAAACATTTTGTAAACATTCATTATTTCTCTGTTGATTCCCACTTTTACTACAAAAATTCAGGAATGACTGCAATTTTAAAATCACATTCAGGATGCTATTAATTACACATGAACTCTCTGCCTTACTTGAACGGTATTTTATACTGCTTTGCGGCAAGTAGATCAAGACAGATCTGATATACAAAGAATAGGAAAACCAGAACATGAAAAGTCAGCTCCTCCTTCGGGAGACTGACAGACAATATGTGGCATCAACAACATATCACACCCTGATTCAGCTGAGGTCTGCAAGGAGCCATGGTGCCCAACTTACCAACAGTTCCAGACTTCCCTTAAGCATGTACATCACGCTGCACGTCTCAAGCACTACCACCAGCAAGAAGGCAACAACACAAAGGCCTGCATGTGTCTTCTAATTAGTTTATTAATTGAAAAAGACATATTTCTGTTACTTGCTACCAAAACTCATTTGAATGATTATTTTAAAATTTGAAAATATCATAATGCAATGAAATAAACAGATGTCATCTCGTGTGTGTGTTTTAAAGGCATTTTTTTCTGTTTCTAAGTACAAAGTTGGCACCTACTGACTACCTGGTAGTAATTAAATACATCTAACATTAGATGAAGAAATTTAACCTACCTCATCAAAGGTGGTGTCATCTTTCTTCAAAGCTATAAAATAAGAAGGAAAAGGAAACAGTTATTATGAAAAATTCCAAAGAGACTAAGTTATAGAAAACAGAATTTTAAAAAAAGGCAGTATGGTGTTTTCATTTCAGAAAGTAAATTGTACCCAAACCTGAATAACAATGTTATGATACAAATACGAAAACTGCAAATGAAAGAAAGAGAATTGCACAGCATGAATCTTTTTGAAATATTTTTCATAAATATGCAAACAGAACTATCCTCCCAGATCTAAGAAAGAAGCACACGTAACTGTTCCCTATGTCTTCTTTAGTTGGAACATGTTTTAATGAAAGCATAAAAGAATCACAAAGTAATATTAAAGAAATTTCCCCTTAAACTCCTGGGTTTTGAGAAGATATCACCAATTGTTAGGATGACACCTACTTTGCATAGAGCCCTGAATGACACTTTCATACTGAGTGAAGAGTAGGTATGTTGATGAAAGATTAAGCCTGCTAAAATAAGCATTGCAGAGTAAGAGACATAATTTAAACATTTCAACATGATAAATTTTATAACAAAGTATTTCAAATGAAAACAATACACTCAGAATATTTTATAGGAACCAGCAAATACTTCAAATTTATTTTAAATACGGTCATGTGTCACTTAACAACTGGGATACATTCTGAGAAATGCACCGTTAGGCAATTTCATTGTGCAAATGTCACAGAGTGTACTTATACAAACCTAGATGGTATTACCTACTACATACCTAGGCTGTATGGTATAGCCTATTACTCCTAGGCTACAAACCTATACAGCATGTTTACTGTACTGAACACTGTAGGCAACTGTAACACAATGGCAAGTATTTGTGTATCTAAACATAGAAAAATGTACAGTAAAAATACAGTATTATAATCTTGCGGGACCATCATCATATAAGTATGACTGTCCATAGCTTTAGAATTGGAATATTTTCACCCAACATAGAAAGAGAAGAATTTCACCTACAGTTGGCAAACATCTAGTTCCTTACATTTTACAATTACTTAGAATGTTTCATATTAAGAAGAATGCATTAAATAGCTAATTTATCTGAAACTACTAGCTGGATAAATGTTTCAAATTTACAGAACTGTGCATAGGTGTTTGCTGCTTTAAACCTGATTTAGTCTGGATAGAAGCACTTGGGTAGCTATTACTTGGAAAGCTTTGTTCTGACAAAAGCAATGAAAAGCAAATTATTCTGGCAATTAAGCTCTGAGAAAAGCAATGTGCCTAAACTGAAGCTATCATAGAAAAGCTTAGGATACATACTCTAACACTCGTGAAAAGGTTATTTTTTCTCTGTTTCATATATTTGTGTTTTCAAGAATGTGATTGTGGTGAATTAAGGGACGGATGCAGGTAGGCTGAGGGAAATAAAATGTTTCTAAAAGTTTCTTATTTTTCCCTTTTGCCTAATAAACTAATCTTTCTTTATTGGATAACTATTTCTTCTGAAAGTGAATGGAAAATAAAAAGACAGTCCTTTGTTGTGAATGGCTTATCTTGCATTCAATTACTTGCACATGTTTTAATTATGTATTTAACTTAACCTACATTAAATCTAAAATAACCTACATTAAATCTAAAATAATCTGTTTTGATAGAACCATATTAAGATCCTAGCTAACTTCTAATGACTGCATTTTCACTAGAATTTAACTTCTAAGCTACAAGGTTCTGTATAAATACCAGTCAACAATATTACTATACTGTCTACTCCCTCAACCTAAGGCGTGTCCTTTAATTAACATACTTGACTAATGAGTCCTTTACAAAACATCAGTAATGTAATTCTAAATATAGACAAGTTGCTCCATCTGAAAAACAAAATTCTTTGGAATAAGAAATTAATAGCCCATTGATTTCACATACAAAGTCTAACATAAGCAAATTACCATACAGCCTCATACCTAGCTCATTTAACAAAGCTTAATGGAACACACGCACTATGTGGTTGCCATGCAAGATGCAAAGCTACAGCAGTAAACTTATAATTCACGGCACAAACTTTTAAACATACTGTCTTTATTTTGGACATTATAAAAGTTCTGGAAATTTAGCCATGTGTTTTTTTAAGCAAAGCATCCTGTGGTTCTTTTTAACTACAGTTGATACTGCCCCATCAGGTGCAGTGGCTCACACCTGTAATCCCAGCACTTTGGAAGGCTGAGGCGGATGGATCGCCTGAGCTCAGGAGTTTGAGACCAGCCTGGGCAACAGGGGGAAATCCCGTCTCTACAAAAACAATACCAAATACATACATACATACATACATACATACATACATACATACATACATAAAATTAGCCAGGCATTGAGGTGGTGCCCTGCCAGCTATTCGGGAGGCTGAGGTGGGAGGATCACATGAGCCTAGGAGGCAGAGGTTGCAGTGAGCCAAGATTGCGCCACTGCACTCCAGTCTGGGCGACAGAGTGAGACCCTGTTCCTCTGCTGCCAAAAAACAAGATACTATCCCTTAGGGAACTGTAAATACGGAATGAAAACCCTCAAGTTGAGAAATGAAGACAGCAGAAAACTAGACTGTCTTGAACAGCGAGACTGGACTATTTCCTTCTTATCTCCTAGTCCTGACAATTCTCCAACATTCTGGACAAAGAGGTGGGGTCTGGAGGTATCAAGAGGAGAAAACAGAAGAAACTGCAAGTGTATTTGCTATGACATAAAGAACAGGAAGCCAGATTCTCTCATCTGCACAATACTCTCAAGCTCAAGGTTACCACAGAACACCATTACTTCACTGAAGTCATTCGCTGCTAGACTCACACCTTACACGGTTTCTTCTAAATTCTGAGTCCTTGTCCTGAACAGCAGTTAACAGTGACAATAAACACCAACTTAAGATGTGTTTGCCAGATATTCACCAGGTCACTGATAAGTAAATTCTGACCCAAACAAGAATACAACATCTCATTATTGATTACATTCCCTGATGGCCGTAGTCATTCATGTAAATGTAAATCCACAATTATCTTGAAGGATTTCATGGAGTAACAAGCATATTACACAATTCTGGAATAGCCAAGGGGCATATGAAAATATTTCAGATCAGCAGATATTCTATTCAGTCTTCTGCTCACACATTGCTTCCTCTAGAAAGCTTCTCATGATTTCACCTAGATGAAAGTGGTGCTCCTCCTGTGTTCTCCAACAGCAAATTTCGCTAATCTTCACGGCAGAATTTGTCACTTTGTATTGTAAATGCCTATTCATTGGCCTGTTTTCCCTTAAAATCCTTGAGGACAGGGACCAGCCACATTGGTCAGTCAATCTGACTGTCAGAACAATGTCTACAGTGGAGAGGAGTTACTCAGTAATTATTTGTTGAATTAATGAGCCCTAACTCAATGGCAAAAGGAGAGTATCTTTTGAGATACACTTAAGTTTTGGTGTATGAAAATGATACACTGGTTCTCTCTTAAAAGATCATAGATATAAATTCCATTTTGTAGTTTTCAAATTAAAATATTTTGAAGTTGCATTGGGGAAAATATGGTACAATAGTTAAATTTTGTGTCTGAACATTTAACCTTACATTTCTCTTTTCTGACATAATGAATTCATCAAATGACAACTGGACTCTAGAGTTACACACTTACAGCACAAGGTAACAAACCCCAAAGTTCAGTGTAATTACAGCCTCTTCTTTTTATTTAGTTTCCTCACAAACCATATCCTTTAAAGAAATGGTATACATGGGGTTCATCTCAAATATCGCAGAGTATAAACTTCCTTTTCTCTAGGAGATAGTCCAAATAAGTATGAAGAAATGCATTCAAATGAGTATGAAAAAATGTCAGTTTGACCTTAACCATAAACCGGATATTACATAAAGCCTTTCTTCTTCTAGGCTAACATTCAAAAATAAAAAAAAAAACAAGAAAGAAAAGAGGAAATGAACTTTAATATACTTAAACTATTCAATAATTAAGTTCCCATTTGTCTGTTAGCCTAAACTTAAAAAAAAAAAAAAGTGTGAGACAACTGCAGTAATTCCTAAATAGGTGACCATGCTGACACTATTTAGTAGAAAACCATAAATATTACCGAAATTGATGGGTGCCTTTAAAATTCAATTACACCCATCTTATAAAAGAACCATAACTATATCGTAGTCATTCCCTGGCAGATATCGTAAATTAGAGTGCTATGGCTTGAAAGCCAATGTGTTTTATAATATAGTAATCTCAGATCAGCTGTATTTGGGGTGGACAGTGACAGACTCAGCATGACAGCTGATGTGTAAACAAATTAAACATTAGCATTGCTTTATGTATTCAGAATTATTATTATTAATGATAAACACTGGATATCAGATACTTTCAAACATTTCCTCATTTTCAATAGATGAATGATTAATAATTTCTTTCAGCTAAACAATAATATTGTACATTTCACCATACAACAAGCTACACTTTTGGATCATACTAAAGCAGCAAAATAAAGTCAGTATGTCTATTTCGAAAGCCATCTTAGATTGGTTAAGGAGAATGAGTATGTTGCAGTGTGGATTATTCAACAAAAATAAACCATTCGCTCTTTGATCTCCTCTTGAAGTACCAGTGAAGAAAGGAGGATGATGGGGTATAAACAGAAATTGGAAGGAATAATGACAGCCTACGGTATGACCTTCACCTTGTGATAGATACTGCACTAGATTTTTCATGTATTTTATCCATTTTAGTCTTCACATATATTCAACTTATATGAATATTTACAGATGAGGACTCTGGGCTTTAGAGAAATTCCACTGGCTGCCAAAGGCACAGAGCAGGCAGGGAAAACCAAGTTCAAATCCAGGCCTGCCTAACTCCAAACCACATGCTGTTTTACGACTGGCTACACTACAAAGTCAATGGCCACTTCCCTCTTCTCTTGCTTTCTGTAAGATCAGTTAAGTCAGTATGATGGAATCCCTAATAATAACAAAAACAATGATAACATATCTTGAACGTTTACTGAGTCTTTATTTAATGTGCCACACAGGACATGGTATGCATTATTTCACTAAAAGCCAACAACAAAACTGAGTTGTACATGAAAAACTGAAGCTCAGAGAAGTTGAAGGACCTCAGCTAGGCATAGCAACACTGGAAACACCCAGTCTGTATGACACACAGCCCACATTCTTAACTCATGCACTATATAATCCCACAGTAAGCCCTCAACTCAATAACCTCTAGCACCTTAAAAATCCTTAGATAATCAGAATGAGTCCACTGGTTTTAATTTTGCAAATACAATATAAAACACCAAGAAAATAAGAAAATACAGATTTTGTTTCTGCTACTTTTAATGAAATGTCCTTGGCTTGGTATACAACTATAATCACTTCAGTATCCACTTTTACAGTATTCCACAGTGAGATCTGCAATTCAGAATCATACCTTCCATCAATACAAGAAATAATCAGCTGTGCTCACTGCACTGTATTCTGTGTCCTAAAGGGAGGATATAAAATCCACCAGATCTTAGAAGACATTTTAACAAGAGTTGGATTCAAAAGGAGTTTCACATCACTAAATCTCAGTAAGCTAGAAAATCCAATTAACTATAATACCCCCATTTGCCAGCACTGTACTTAATCCAAATTTTACTGATTGTCGATCAAAACCTTGAAATTATTTAAACATAAGGAACCTTTATATTAATGTCCTTGGTTTCTTACTGAGACTCAATTGCAATGAATTATTTAACACAAAACTGGAGGGGCTCCAACAGAATCATTAGCATTAGTAAACATATAGTTAATGTGTTTTAAAACAGGGCTTAATGGACTCCAGAACCCGCGTCTGTGAAGGTTTGGGTCAGGGCTGAAACATCCTCGTTAATAATGAATACGACTCAACATCTCCCTCTCTCACACTCTTCTTGGCTTCAAACTTCATATGAATGCAGGGACTCTCCATATGTATCCCTAACTCTGAAGAGTGAAATTAATATCCAATACATGCAATAAATAAAACTAAAGATTGGTTTCATACCATAAATTTACAGTCACCTTGGGAAATATTTTGCATACCAACACAAAATTTTAAGTTGAAAGATCAAAAAAAAAACAAAAAACAAAACAAAAAACCACTTGGCTACATTTCGATCCATTGTACTCTCTCACTTGAAGAAAGTTTGTGTGTCTTACAATGAATGTGTGGAAGAATATCTGTAACACTCATGTGCATCCCAGGGTTTTATTTTAAGGAATTAAGTACCTTTATGCTTAATTTCCATTAACACCTTCGTTAACGTGGACGACATTTTAAACAAAGACTAGGCAGCTTCCTAGGGACTCGCAGGGATTATTTTTTGTGGCTATAGCATTCTCTTGCTCAGGGTAGTTACGTGTATCAGTGAAAGTTGTGACAGTATGGGGCGGGGGACAGCTACCTCTTCAGGTTAAAAGGGGTTTTCTATGCCCCATACTCAAAATCTAACAAACCCATTTCACGTGACACTGCTGTCACCCTGTTACAACCTGTGACATGCATTTATTCTTCACTGTCCTAAACCCTGTTGGTCAGTTGGTTGCTTGGTTCAAAGACAATAGCCCGTGAGCTCTAGTAAATGGAACAAGTTCCGGAGACATTACTAAATGTCCAGACAACTCCACAGCGCGCATTTCTCTCCAGTCGCGGGAAGATTCAGAGACCTCGAGACTGAGCACCCAAATCTCGCTTTCCAGGACCCGAAGTACCGAACAATAGGTCCCAAGGTAACTGTCCCACTTCCCTTCAGGTTGGATATGTTAAACAATTCCAGGGCACAGTCTAATGTTTCACCAATTTCCAAAGCTAAATTACTGACTAAACGCCCAATATCAAAGTCTGTGCGCAAAAAATAACAAGTGGCCCAAGCAGCCGCGCAACCCCTTGCGCGGTGGGAGCCGAGGGGTCCCCTCGTCCGTCCCCCACGCGCGCGAAAGGGCGAGCACTAGTGGCGGAGGAGGGGGGAACCCATATTGTAGGCTTGAGAGAGACTACAAATGAACCCCCCAGATCCTGAGGGAGAGGGGTCTCTTCCTTTGCGTCCTCGCCCTCCCCCGGGTCCCTAGCACTGTGCCCTCGACCCCCGCTCGCAACGCACCCCACGCCAGCCCCGCTGGCAGCTGCATGGCTGGTGCCAGGAGCGCGGCGGGGGCGCGGGCCGAGGGGACCGGGCGCTGGGGGTGCAGGGGGCATCGCGTTACTCACCAATGCGGCTGAAACTCTCCGACAAAGTTCTCCGCAACTTCTTCATCTTGCCGATCTTCTCGGCCGACTGCGGCTCAATGAGGTCGCACATCTGGGCGACGCGGGGCCCCGGCAACTTCCCTAAACTGGTCCAGGGCACAGCTCAGACAACGGCGAGGGCGCGCGCCGCGGGGAAAGCGGCGCCTCCTCCTCCTCCACCTCCTCGGCGGGGTGGGAGGCGACGCGCAGGGCTAGGGAGGCGAGCAGCAAGCAGGCTCCGCTCCGGCCTGGGCCGCTGCTGGGCGGGCGGGGGCGGTTTACGTGGTGCCGGGGGCGGCCGCGCTCGCCGCCGCCGTGGTGGCCCCGCGCCGCGCCGCCGCCGCCCGGCTCATTTTCCCTCCTTTGTAACGGAGAGAAGCGCGGCCGGCAGGGGGAGTGGTGCGGCCGAAGGAGGAGGCGGGGGCGGGCCGGGGACAAGGTGCGGGAGTCGCCTGGAGCCCAGTGCGCAGGGCGAGGGCGAGTGGGCCGGCGGGAGAAGTTCTCAGCCCAGAGTTGCGGGCGCTGGGCAGAAGGAGCCGCGGCGCGGAACCGCCAGCCCGACCGCTCCTGCAGCCCTCCTGCTGCCGCCGCCACGCCTCTCCCTCGACGAAGGCCTCCGGGCGCGGGAACCTAGCACGACCTCGGCTGCCCGCTAGCCTCCCGCGTCCTCCGCGGCCCTCTGCGTCTAGCTCGCGCCCCGGCGGCGCCCCCTCCCGGCCGCCCCCGCGCTCCTCCCCGGCCCCGCCCGCGCGCCGGAGGATCGCGAAGGGGCCGGGGTGGGAACCGGCAGCGGCTGGGGACAGCGTCTTGGGCTATGGGGAGGCTACCGAAAGGAAACGGGCCGAGTCCAGTTGTATAAGCGGTTTTCGCCTTCCACGAGCGCGTGTGGAAAAGCGCGGAGTTGGGTGGAGGGCAGCTGCAACGACTGCCTCCTGGACTGGGTGCGGTAAGGCCTTAGGGATGCATTCAGATGTAGGGTGCCTTATTTTTGGCCGAGAAAGCTGTCAAGTGAAAGATCTAAGGGGAAAGGTGGGCCCCGATTTTTTTGTTGTTGTTTGCGGTGGGTTTTTTGTTTGTTTTGAGGTCAAGTGCAGAAGCAGCGGAAGCTTCAGCTGTAACCCTCCAGAAGGCAGGGATCATGCTGTTTCCCTCCTTGTCTCTGATCTTGGTGACACATGTAGGAGATTTCTGATAGGAATACCCGGTTCTGCAGTAAATAGCAGATACAGCCCTTGGTCTTTTTCTATTAAATTCTTAGAATATATTTCTGAATTGGGAGATTTAGAGGCTAAACAGATTCCGACTTCTTTTTCCCCCACCTCAAAAACAGAACTTTAAAAAGGAGTGGGGGAGGTGTTTATAAAATCCCAGGACAAAGAGTTCCAGCAGCAACACACATCGTCTTCATTCTGAAAAAACCTGGTGCGGCGCGAGTTCCAAACGTCAGTCTCTCAGGGGAGAGAGAAGGAAGGTGGGGGAGGGCTTGATTGTGTTGATTTGGGGCCAGCAAACTCCTTATGAATAGAAACGTTAGTAATCTTGAGTCATCTGGCTGTGTAAGTAATGAGAGCTTGTGAGGGTGTGACAATGCTGTTTGGTTTGAAGGAAATTTTGGGGAGTTTATGTTTTGTTAAAAGACTTTTTATCTTAAAAACTAGCCCCCTGCCTTCCTTAAATTGTGAGGTAAAACAGTGATTTGTTCTGCCCTATTCTGAGCACATTGTAGGATCTTGATAGATTGAGGATGATAAAAGACAGGAAGTCAAGCTAAGTGGGGAGCAGAGGGGGGCAAGGAATTCGCCAGGAAAGTCCATATGAGTTAAAACGCAAAGCTGTTGGATCCTGGCTGCCATATCTAGATAATTACAGACAGCACCAAGGGTGGCCTCATACCGGAAAAAAGTTTAACTTTTACCACTTCCTCAGGTTAGTTAGGGAGAAAGTTTTCAGCAGTCATGAATGAAAAGACAAATTCAACCAATCAAAACACTAATAGGTTGTACGAGTCAACAAACACGAAGAAATATTAATTTAACGAACTTTCACTATTATACACCTGTGACTGTTATCCACTGTGACAATGGCTGTTTCAAATATATAATATGTTAAATATATATTTTTTAACCTTCCCAGAATTTTTTTTTTTTTTTTTTTTTTTTCCGAGATAGG
This sequence comes from Rhinopithecus roxellana, assembly GCF_007565055.1. Taxonomy (NCBI): domain Eukaryota; kingdom Metazoa; phylum Chordata; class Mammalia; order Primates; family Cercopithecidae; genus Rhinopithecus; species Rhinopithecus roxellana. The sequence continues at coordinate 120,383,416 of NC_044554.1, read as the reverse complement.
GTCTGTCGCCCAGGCTAGAGTGCAGTGGCGCGATTTTGGCTCACTGCAACCCGCTCCTGGGCTCAAGCCATCCTCCCACCTCAGCCTCCTAAATAGCTGGGACTACGGGTGCGCACCACCATGCCTGGCTAATTTTTGTGTTTTTTGTAGAAAAGGGGTTTCATCATGTTACCCAAGCTGGTCTCCAACTCCTGAGATCAAGTAATCTGCCCGCCTTGACCTCCCAAAGTTCTGGGATTACAGGCGTGCACCACCATGCCCGTCCCCTTTCCAGTATTTCTGACTTTAAAAAAGTAGTCAGCTTCTTCTTAAATTGTGGTAAAAGCATACAAAAGTATGCACCAATTTTCTTAAATGGATCAGTGTGTACTGATGTGTGAATATGCACAGGCTAAGTGTGGGGAAAAGCATGTTTAGTATTTTAAACCATTTGTGGAAAAAACATATACACATCTATGTGTTTCTATATGCATAGACTATTCCTGGAAAAAAGAACAGAAAACTGTTGATTGTATATCCAGAATAGAGATAACTTTTCCCTTTGCAATTTGTATCTTTAAGTATAGTTTGAATGTTTTATCCAAGAATGCTTTATTTTTATAATAATAAAAATACTAATATAAACATAATGAATATATTCCTTTTCCCTACCCCACTTCGAAACTTCAGCTCTCCCAACTCCAGAACAACTTCCTGTAGTTACAACAGTATACCTGGCAGGAGAAACACCTGTTAAGCATGGGCCAAATAAAGCTTGGCAATTATGAGTAACCAACTTTTCATTATATGCTCATCTTGCTCCCTTTCCTGATTATGTTTTAAAAGGGCAAATTTTGCAAGAAACTGCAATGCAAAGAAGGACATTTTTAACTTCATGCTTTTAAGATATATATACTTATAGATTCAACTCTTTCTATTATTTGTTTCACATTTGCCTTCATCTTAACAGTGTAAGTTCAGGGACCCTAAGATATGAAACACACAGTGCCTGTTGCATAGAGAATGTAAATTAATGTTTGTCAAATAAATATAGAATGGATTGTTATCTCTGAGAAGTGATGTGTTGTCCTTGGAAACAAAGATGACTATCCAGCGTCTGTGGAGCATATGTTTTTTCAGTAGGAGAATGGATCTGTGCCAGTTCTCCATCTCAGCTTCTGATTTACAAGGTTATAGTTTTGGATGGCCTGAATTAAAGGTGCAGTGTTCAAGTACAAAGAGATAAGCTTATCTAGAGGCTGAATCCAACGTGGGTTGACCTTAACCAAATTCACCAATTAAAGGATACAAGCGTATTACGAGTTCAGTAGTAACAACAGTGGCTGGGGACCCAGGACTGATGAGTTCTAGTCCCTACTGTCTATCACTAAGTGCTTTGTAGCCTTAGACAAGTAAGTGATTTACCCATTTTCTTACATTTAAAATGAGGGGCTTGAACTAGATAACCTCTAGGTCCATTCATAGCTGCAAAATTCTAATTCTAAATTTAATGGTGAGCCAGAAGCAATGATGCATACCTACAGTCGCAGCTACTCAGGTGGCTAAAGTGGGAGGATCTCTTGAGCCCAGGAGTTTAAGACCAACCTGGGCAACACAGCAAGACCCCATCTCTAATAGATAAATAAAATGTAATGATGAAATTTTCCCTCTTCCATCTTACATACTATATATATATATATATATAATATATGTATTTATGAAGAGTAAGTCATACACAAATAAGATAGACAAGGATTCGTTGACAAAAATTATGTGAAATTTAAGATACATCATTTCTAGTCACATTACATATACATTATGCTTTTACTGTAAAATAAAATGTGGATATTTTCCATACAATAAAAATATCAGGCTAATATGCTGGCAGTAGATTATAAGGGAAAGAATCCTAATTCAAGTAAGATAAAATATAAAAGATTTGATTAGAATCCAAAATACCAGCAAAAGCAGACTTATTGATCTGAAACAGTTTTCAAAATATTCTGAGAGAAAAGAAATCCATGAAACAAGGATACCAAGGACATGAAGAATATAGTTGGAAAATGAAGTTTAAAAAAGATATGTTTATAATGTAAAGTTTTAAAATTTAGCCAAAGCATAGATAAAGATTAAGACATACTGCCAGAGTGTAATTATTAAAGTGGTAGACATTTACATAATTAAATATCCTCTTAGAACTCTAAATAGTCAATCTATTTAACTAGTTTTAAGATCAAATTTATCCTTTTTGAACACATCAGGAACTGAAGTAACACAAGGTTAAATGACTTGAACAAAGTTCTCAGTGACTCATCAGTGAAATTGGTACATTGACTCTAAAATTCTTGTCACCAACTCTTACGTTCCAACTATTGACCAGTATCCAAACTTAAGGATTCCTTTTTTTTTCTTTTTTCCCCCTTTGACAAAGAGCAAATTGAAATCAGAAAGGGGAGTAAAATGGAAGGTTCCAGAAACCAGCGTATTCACAACTCAGGTCAATGAAGACTTCCTTCATCTCTCCTCCTTATTCCATCACCCATCCATTGCCTACTCCTTCCTAATTCAGATCCTTTTCAAGTTTACAAAAATCACTGTCTGCTGACACAAACCTCCAAGCTTGTTCAAGAATAAGACCTACATTTGTTTATTTTGTAGGTAATTGTGCATTTTTTCATCCTACATCTCAAGAGACCGAGGGACCTCAGTAAATTGATCTACTTGCCAATGACTATAAGAAGGACAAAGAAGTTGTAAAAACATCTAAATGATGTTAAACATAAATTAGCTCAGAATAGGTTTGAAGAAGGAAAACTACCAGGGTCAAAGCATGCAATAAAAATTGGTAAGTTCCCCTCTCCCATTAAACCATGCTTAAATATTATATTGCATATCATTCATGTTTTTTATTGTTACATAACTTGTACTATAGATGTTTATATGAGAAAACATCTACCACCATTTCTAAGATACAGTTCACTTAATAATGCTTTTTGGTATTACTTGTATTTGTGTTACAGATGTGCCATTAACTATGGGTCCCCATGAATGGCATCAATTTTAATGTATCATGTTGTATCCATCAAAACGAAACTTCGGAGACCAGCCCTGTAATTGAACCCTGGACATGGATGTGAAAGTGGACAGAAATTAATACCTTAGTGAACTTAAAACCTTATGGCTTTTGTGCGGTCCAGACAAGTCCTGTTAAGGGCAATTAAGTTCAGAAATGCACCTTTTCTATCAAAAACATCCTAGTCTTTCCTCCCAGGCCTTTTGACAGTTCATCTGCATTTACATGTCTATTCTAATCAAGCACAAACCAAAAAAAAAAAAGTATCTATAGAAGTCATATTGATAACATCATTGCACATATGACATTCTCTAGCTAAAATAATTCAATATTTGTAATTGTAAAATGTTACTATCATAACTTATGGTTTTATAATAGGCTATGAATTAATGATTTCATTTTATCTTAACTCATACTACCCCAAGAGACATTATTATTATCACGAGGTTACACAAGAAAATGGGCCTAGAAATGCCAAAAGTATGCCCAAGATCATTACACAGGTTCCAGTTCTAGATTGACACACACTTGTTTGCCAAAAAGTTTCCTTTTATAAAGTATTTTTATCGCATGATGGTGGTCGCTTCTTTTTCTTTTGATATACTTTGGGTATAATCACAATTGTCCTTATTGTATAAAAAGGAACTATTCTGAAGCAAAGAGAGTTCAAGAAAGTAGCCATACTCAGACAGGTTAATAAATGCATCCAAACTTTTAAATTACAACACTGTATTTTGCTTTTTCCTATGTTATAGGAAAGAAATTTAAAAGTATGGTATTGAAAGATGTACAACTGACTTTGGAAAAAGGGTTCATCTCTAATTGGTGTTTGTAAGTTATCTAAATAAACATTTTTAAACTATCATTTGTGGAGTCATTGCTACATACTAGGCAATTGAAGACATTGCCTCCGCTTTCACCATCACCCTATGAGTTGTCTTTTATTATCCTGTTTTACAGGTGAAAAAACTAACGTTCATTGAAATCAAATTAATTTTTTTTTTTTTGAGACAGAGTATCACTTTGTCCCCCAAGCTGAAGTGCAGTGGCAGGATCTTGGCTCACTGCAACCTCTACCCTGGATTCAAGCGATTCTCCTGCCTCAGCCTCCCCAGTAGCTGGAATTACAGGCGCCCGCCACCATACCCGTCTAATTTTTGGTATTTTTTAGTAGAGACGGATTTCACCATGTTGGTCAGGCTGGTCTAAAACTCCTGACCTCAAGCAGTCCACTCATTTCAGCCTCCCAAAGTGCTGGGATTACAAGCATGAGCCACCACGCCTGGCCTGAAATCAAATTAATTTCCTAAAACTACACAGCTGACCAGTCACGGTGGCTCACACCTGTAATCTCAGCACTTTGGGAGGCCAAGGCAGGAGGATTGCTTGAGCCCAGGAATTCGAGACCAGCCCTGGGCAACATAGGGAGACCCCATCTGTACAAAAAAATTTAAAAATTAGCCAGGTGTGGTGGCATGCACCTGTAGTCCCAGCTATTCATGAGCCTGAGGTGGGAGGATGGCTTTAGCCCAGCAGGTTGAGGCTACAATGAGCTGTGATCACACCACTGCACTCCAGTCTGGGCAATAGAGTGAGACCCTTTCTCTAAAAAATAAAAAATGAGAAACACTACTCAGCTGAGTAAGTGTGAAAGTTACAGCAAAATTAGAAAGTCACAATTTTGCAACCCCGATGTAATAATTGATTGAGGCAAATAAGTCACTGGATATATTTTTGTTGAGTAAAGAATATCAGCCAGGCATGGTGGCTCATGCCTGTAATCCCAGCACTTTGAGAGGCTGAGGCGGGTGGGATCATTTGAGGTCAGGAGTTCGAGACTAGCCTGGCCAACATGGTGAAACCCTGTCTCTACCAAAAATATAAAAATGAATTGGATATGGTGGTGTACGCTTGAATTCTCAGCTACTTGGGAGGCTGAGGCAGGAGAATTGCTTGAACCCCAGAGACAGAGGTTACAGTGAGCCACGATTGTGCCACTGTACTCTAGCCTGGGCAACAGAACAAGACTCTGTCTCAAAAAAAAAAAAAAAAACAAGAATGCCCACATGGTAATTTTCTTAATCTATCTGAGCTGCTTTAGCAAAAATACCATAAACTATATGGTTTATAAACAACAAATGTTTATTTCTCACAGTTCTGGAGGCTGGGAAGTCCAAATCAAGGTGCAAGCAGATCCGGTGTCTGGTAATGACCCATTTCTCATAGATGGTGACTTCTTGCTTTGTTCTCACGTGGTAGAAGGGGCCAAACAAGCTTCCTGGGGCCTCTTTCATAAAGGCACTAATCCCATTCATGAGGGCCCCACTCTCATGATCTAATCACCTGCAAAAGTCCCCACCTCTTGATATTATCACATTGGAGGTTAGATTTCAATGTATGAATTTAGGGGGAACATAAACATCTAAACTGTAGCAGTAATAATCCTCTACAATGTAACCCTCTACAGATTACATTCACAATGGATTGGTTGGCTGTTATGCCCTTGCCCAAGTGATCAAACATAAACTCACCAATAGGGGACATTCTGAATACCATGTGCTTCCTAATGTAAGGCAACAAGAGGTACCCACACCACCTATGTTATATTCTTGCCAAAAATGTTCAACAATCACACAGGTCCAGAATGTGGGACCTTCTAGAAGATTATTGATCGGGGCTTTTCAAAGGGTATCAATATTCATGTTTGTTCATGAAAAACAAAGCAAAACAAGGCAAGGGTATTGTTCTATATTAAAGAGACATAGCAACCACAAGTGATGCACAAACTTTATCTGACTCCTGGATTAAAAAATAACATGAAACCGCACAGTATTTCATAACACACAGTTGTAAAATACATTTGAGAAGATTAGAAATTAAAATATTGACAGTGTATTAGATGTTGGATTCAAGTTTTCTTAGGTGTGACAGATATTTATGGATAAAATGTCATGATATATACAAATTATTTTTAAATGGCTCAACAACAAAAATTATGTTCAAATGATTTAATAGCAACATATGCATACATATAGATCTATCTCCATATGTATATATGCATATGTACACACGGGAAAGGGTAGTGACAAAAATGATAAAAATTGGTGAATGTAGGTGAGGAATACACAGTTTCCATTGCATTTTTTTTTTTAACTTTCTGTAGGTTTTTAAATTTTCAAAATAAAAAGGTGAAATGGAACAAATCAACCCAGCTGGTGAGTGGCAGGTCAGCAGGTCAATCAAGTTCTAAAGCTGTCTATAAGTAAGCAGCCATATTGTGAGTAAAAACTAAAAATTAAAAGATAAATTTAAAAAGTTCTGAAGCTGGTATTTGATTCATATTATACCACCACCTCCACATCTGAGAAAAGAAAAGTACTAACGTCAGTAGCATTAATAAAATACGACTTAGTCATAATTAATATTTAAACCAACATTCCTTACCTATGAAGACAGTCATACCAAAGTTATTAGGGTACACATTTAAAGGACTGCTCTAGGACATTCTAGGCAGGGACCGGAAAGGCAGGAGAAGGAAGAGCCATGTGTAGATTGAAAAAGACTCTAAGATGATTATTGCACTGCCCCCATCAAGTGAGAACCAATGATTCACTTCCTGGAATAGCAACATGATGGTAGTTATTTGATGAAAGTCAGATAGAGAGGATAACATGGAGGCACCTACAGAACATGAAGGACAAGTTGGAGAGATAAACGTCCTAGGTGTGTTTCAAACAGTGAAAAAGCAGGGCTAGAAGCAGAAGATATTAATTCTTAGTTCTAGAATCTTCTCTCATAATCTGTGTAGTATTACCAATCCTCTGCTTCCTTGACTGTAAATTAGAGATGGACAATTATCCTGGCCCTACTACCTACAAATTTAAGGGGTTGTTATCTCCTTTCTCCAATTTTGGGGCACTTAATCAAGTATATTTGATTTTTATTTTATTTTATTTTATTTATTCATTTTTTTGAGAGGGAGTCTCGCTCTGTCGCCCAGGCCAGAGTGCAGTGGCGCAATCTCAGCTCACTGCAAGCTCCGCCTTCCAGGTTCACGCCATTCTCCTGTCTCAGCCTCCTGAGTAGCTGGGACTAAAGGCACCCGCCACCACGCCCGGCTAATTTTTTATATTTTTAGTAGAGACGGGTTTCACCGTGTTAGCCAGGGTGGTCTCGATTTCCTGACCTCGTGATCCGCCCGCCTCAGCCTCCCAAAGTGCTGGGATTACAGGCATGAGCCAGCCACCTTTTAATTACAAACCAAGAAAAGAGGGACAGATGATGTAGTTAACCAGAAAGAACTGGGAGGATCCATTTTCAGTACTGTTTTTCCTTATTGTAAGAAAGTAATCTTACTTGTCTTCATTTTTTTATTGATCAAACACATATTGAGCACCTACTATGTCTCAGGTACTGTGCTAAGATCTGGTTATACTGCAGTGGATGAGATGGAGCATGGTCATAATCCCTGGCTGCAAAAGCTTACAGACTAGTGAGGAAAAATGATGTTAAAACCGCCATTTACAATAAAACGTGACCCATTTTAAAATAGAGAAAAGACTGAATGCCACAGCAGGGACATTTCACCATAATTTGAGGGTGAGACACATCCTCTCTGAACAATCACACGTAAATTGAGATCTGAAGGATCCAAAGAGGTAGTCACCCAACAAGCAGAAGTTCCTTACAGAGGGATCAGCATCTGTGGAGGCCAGATGGCAAAGGCAGAACATAGTGGGTTCAAGAATCTGAAAGACAGTTGGAGTATACAATAGACATCAGATGAGGTTGGCAGATTTGGCAAGGGCCAAAAGGGAGACACTTTAATACTTACACAGTAAAAGGTATGTATGCTTTAATTCCTATTAGAAATGGCAGACAACATTCATGGTAGTTTCTGTTCCTCCTGAAAACTCACCAAAACTATGACGAATGAAATTTTTAAAAGCATAAGTCCATAAGCACACAAGTAATGGAAGAGGAAAAAGCAGCAACACAATTTTGGAAACTGGAAAAATTATAGTTGTCAGTCCCAAGAAAGTTGATTCCTAAGCCAGCTATTGGCAAGGCTGAGAAGCAACCTACTGAAAATTTATAACTGAATGTCAAGGACCCTAGCCATCTTTCCTCACTTCCTTCACGTAGTTCTGGCCAACAGATTATCCTGCAGTGAAAACCACAGCTGACAGGCTGAACCATATAAATCAAGCTTTCCAAAAACTTTTCAGTGCTTTTCTCCCAGATATGGGCAGGCAGCCAAGGATCTCTATATAGTTGATAGAATATAGTAAGAAAAGTAGAGGCCAAAACAAACTAATAGAAAAACAGCTAGGAAGAAATAAAGGCTATGAAGAAGAAAAAAAAGTAATATCTTCAAAAAAAGATAGTGAAACATTGTAACATATTACAGCCATTAAACAAGAATTAGGTACTACAAATTTTTTTAAAAAGTAACAATCGAAGGCCAAAAATAAATTGCTGGATATTAAAAATATCATAGTTTAAAAGGAAACTTTATAGGCTGGGCACAGTGGCAAACACCTGGAATCCCAGCACTTTGGGAGGCCAACGCAGGAAAATCACTGAGTCCGGCAGTTCGAGACCAGCTTGGGTAACATAGCAAGACCTTGTCTGCACAAACAATAATTGTTTTAAAATTAGCCAAGTGTGGTGGTGTGCACCAGTAGTCCCAGCTACTCAGGAGACTGAGGCGGTAGAATAACTTGAGCCCTGGAGGTTGAGGCTTCAGTGACCTGTGATCACACCACTGCACTCCAGCCTCAGTAACATAGTGAGACTCAGTCTTTCAAAAAAATAAAAATAAAACATAAGATAAAAGAAAACTTCAGGTAATGGTTTAAAATTTAAAGGTGATAAAATTCCCCAGTAGGTAAAACAAAAAGATAAAGAGAAGGAAAGTGGAGAAAAAAAGATAAGAAAGTATAAACTAGTGCAGGAAGTTCAATATCTGAATAATGGGAGTTTACAGAAAGAAAGAACAAAGAAAATAGAAGAGAGGAAATTATCAGAGAAATAATTCGGGGGAAGAGCAAGATGGCCGAATAGGAACAGCTCCAGTCTCCAACTCCCAGCGCGAGCGACACAGAAGACCGGTGATTTCTGCATTTTCAACTGAGGTACTGGGGTCATCTCACTAGGGAGTGCCGGACAATCGGTGCTGGTCAGCTGCTGCAGCCCGACCAGCGAGAGCTGAAGCAGGGTGAGGCATCGCCTCACCTGGGAAGCACAAGGGGGAAGGGAATCCCTTTTCCTAGCCAGGGGAACTGAGACACACAACACCTGGAAAATCGGGTAACTCCCACCCCAATACTGCGCTTTAAGCAAACGGGCACACTGGGAGAATATATCCCACATCTGCCCAGGAGGGTCCCACGCCCACGGAGCCTCCCTCATTGCTAACACAGCAGTCTGCGATCTAACTGAAATGGCACCAGCGAGGCTGGGGGAGGGGCGCCCGCCATTGCTGAGTCTTAAGTACGTAAACAAAGCCGCTGGGAAGATGGAACAGGGTGGAGCTCACAGCAGCTCAAGGAAACCTGCCTGTCTCTGTAGACTCCACCTCTGGGGACAGGGCACAGATAAAAAACAACAACGAAAAAGCAGCAGAACCTCTGCAGATGCAAACGACTCTGTCTGACAGCTTTGAAGAGAGCAGTGGATCTCCCAACACGGAGGTTGAGATCTGAGAATGGACAGACTGCCTGCTCAAGTGGGTCCCTGACCCCTGAGTAGCCTAGCTGGGAGACATCCCCCACTAGGGGCAGTCTGACACCCCACACCTCACAGGGTGGAGTACACCCCTGAGAGGAAACTTCCAAAGGAAGAATCAGACAGGTACACTCGCTGTTCAGCAATATTCTATCTTCGGCAACCTCTGCTGCTGATACCCAGGCAAACAGGGTCTGGAGTGGACCTCAAGCAATCTCCAACAGACCTACAGCTGAGGGTCCTGACTGTCAGAAGGAAAACTATCAAACAGGAAGGACACCTATACCAAAACGCCATCAGTACGTCACCATCATCAAAGACCAGAGACAGATAAAACCACAAAGATGGGGAAAAAGCAGGGCAGAAAAGCTGGAAATTCAAAATATAAGAGCACATCTCCCTCTGCAAAGGAGCGCAGCCCATCGCCAGCAACGGATCAAAGCTGGTCAGAGAATGACTTTGACGAGATGAGAGAAGAAGGCTTCGGTCCATCAAACTTCTCAGAGCTAAAGGAGGAATTATGTACCCAGCGCAAAGAAATGAAAAATCTTGAAAAAAGAGTGGAAGAATTGACAGCTAGACTAATTAATGCAGAGAAGGTCATAAACGAAATGACAGAGATGAAAACCATGACATGAGAAATACGTGACAAATGCACAAGCTTCAGTAACCGACTCCATCAACTGGAAAAAGAGTATCAGCGATTGAGGATCAAATGAATGAAATGAAGCGAGAAGAGAAACCAAAAGGAAAAAGAAGAAAAAGAAATGAACAAAGCCTGCAAGAAGTATGGGATTATGTAAAAAGTCCAAATCGACGGCTGATTGGGGTGCCTGAAAGTGAGGGGGAAAATGGAACCAAGTTGGAAAACACTCTTCAGGATATCATCCAGGAGAACTTCCCCAACCTAGTAGGGCAGGCCAACATTCAAATTCAGGAAATACAGAGAATGCCACAAAGATACTCCTCCAGAAGAGCAACTCCAAGACACATAATTGCCAGATTCACCAAAGTTGAAATGAAGGAAAAAATGTTAAGGGCAGCCAGAGAGAAAGGTCGGGTTACCCACAAAGGGAAGCCCATCAGACTAACAGCAGATCTTTTGGCAGAAACTCTACAAGCCAGAAGAGAGTGGGGGCCAATATTCAACGTTCTTAAAGAAAAGAATTTTACACCCAGAATTTCATATCCAGCCAAACTCAGTTTCATCAGTGAAGGAGAAATAAAATCCTTTACAGATAAGCAAATGCTTAGAGATTTTGTCACCACCAGGCCTGCCTTACAAGAGACCCTGAAGGAAGCACTAAACATGCAAAGGAACAACCGGTACCAGCCATTGCAAAAACATGCCAAAATGTAAAGACCATCGAGGCTAGGAAGAAACTGCATCAACTAACGAGCAAAATAACCAGTTAATATTATAATGGCAGGATCAAGTTCACACATAACAATATTAACCTTAAATGTAAATGGACTAAATGCTCCAATTAAAAGACACAGACTGGCAAACTGGATAAAGAGTCAAGACCCATCAGTCTGCTGTATTCAGGAGACCCATCTCACATGCAGAGAAATACATAGGCTCAAAATAAAGGGATGGAGGAAGATCTACCAAGCAAATGGAGAACAAAAAAAAGCAGGGGTTGCAATCCTAGTCTCTGATAAAACAGACTTTAAACCATCAAAGATCAAAAGAGACAAAGAAGGCCGCTACATAACGGTAAAGGGATCAATTCAACAGGAAGAGCTAACTATCCTAAATATATATGCACCCAATACAGGAGCACCCAGATTCATAAAGTAAGTCCTTAGAGACTTACAAAGAGACTTAGACTCCCATACAATAATAATGGGAGACTTCAACACTCCACTGTCAACATTAGACAGATCAACGAGACAGAAAGTTAACAAGGATATCCAGGAATTGAACTCATCTCTGCACCAAGCGGACCTAATAGACATCTATAGAACTCTCCATCCCAAATCAACAGAATATACATTCCTCTCAGCACCACATCACACTTATTCCAAAATTGACCACATAATTGGAAGTAAAGCACTCCTCAGCAAATGTAAAAGAACAGAAATTATAACAAACTGTCCCTCAGACCACAGTGCAATCAAACTAGAACTCAGGACTAAGAAACTCAATCAAAACCGCTCAACTACATGGAAACTGAACAACCTGCTTCTGAATGACTACTGGGTACATAACGAAATGAAAGCAGAAATAAAGATGTTCTTTGAAACCAATGAGAACAAAGATACAACATACCAGAATCTCTGGGACACATTTAAAGCAGTGTGTAGAGGGAAATTTATAGCACTAAATGCCCACAAGAGAAAGCAGGAAAGATCTAAAATTGACACTCTAACATCACAATTAAAAGAACTAGAGAGGCCAGAGCAAACACATTCAAAAGCTAGCAGAAGGCAAGAAATAACTAAGATCAGAGCAGAACTGAAGGAGATAGAGACACAAAAAACCCTCCAAAAAATCAATGAATCCAGGAGTTGGTTTTTTGAAAAGATCAACAAAATTGACAGACCGCTAGCAAGACTAATAAAGAAGAAAAGAGAGAGGAATCAAATAGATGCAATAAAAAATGATAAAGGGGATATCACCACCGACCCCACAGAAATACAAACTACCATCAGAGAATACTATAAACACCTCTATGCAAATCAACTAGAAAATCTAGAAGAAATGGACAATTTCCTGGACACTTACACTCTCCCAAGACTAAACCAGGAAGACGTTGAATCCCTGAATAGACCAATAGCAGGCTCTGAAATTGAGGCAATAATTAATAGCCTACCCACCAAAAAAAGTCCAGGACCAGATGGATTCACAGCTGAATTCTACCAGAGGTACAAAGAGGAGCTGGTACCATTCCTTCTGAAACTATTCCAATCAATAGAAAAAGAGGGAATCCTCCGTAACTCATTTTATGAGGCCAACATCATCCTGATACCAAAGCCTGGCAGAGACACAACAAAAAAAGAGAATTTTAGACCAATATCCCTGATGAACATCGATGCAAAAATCCTCAATAAAATACTGGCAAACCGGATTCAGCAGCACATCAAAAAGCTTATCCACCATGATCAAGTGAGGTTCATCCCTGGGATGCAAGGCTGGTTCAACATTAGCAAATCAATAAACGTAATCCAGCATATAAACAGAACCAAAGACAAGAACCACATGATTATCTCAATAGATGCAGAAAAGGCTTTTGACAAAATTCAACAGCCCTTCATGCTAAAAACGCTCAACAAATTCGGTATTGATGGAACACACCTCAAAATAATAAGAGCTATTTATGACAAACCCACAGCTAATATCATACTGAATGGGCAAAAACTGGAAAAATTCCCTTTGAAAACTGGCACAAGACAGGGATGCCCTCTCTCACCACTCCTATTCAACATAGTGTTGGAAGTTCTGGCTAGGGCAATCAGGCAAGAGAAAGAAATCAAGGGTATTCAGTTAGGAAAAGAAGAAGTCAAATTGTCCCTGTTTGCAGATGACATGATTGTATATTTAGAAAACCCCATTGTCTCAGCCCAAAATCTCCTTAAGCTGATAAGCAACTTCAGCAAAGTCTCAGGATACAAAATTAATGTGCAAAAATCACAAGCATTCTTATACACCAGTAACAGACAAACAGAGAGCCAAATCATGAATGAACTTCCATTCACAATTGCTTCAAAGAGAATCAAATACCTAGGAATCCAACTTACAAGGGATGTAAAGGACCTCTTCAAGGAGAACTACAAACCACTGCTCAGTGAAATAAAAGAGGACACAAACAAATGGAAGAACATACCATGCTGGATAGGAAGAATCAATATCGTGAAAATGGCCATACTGCCCAAGGTTATTTATAGATTCAATGCCATCCCCATCAAGCTACCAATGAGTGTCTTCACAGAATTGGAAAAAACTGCTTTAAAGTTCATATGGAACCAAAAAAGAGCCCGCATTGCCAAGACAATCCTAAGTCAAAAGGACAAAGCTGGAGGCATCATGCTACCTGACTTCAAACTATACTACAAGGCTACAGTAACCAAAACAGCATGGTACTGGTACCAAAACAGAGCTATAGACCAATGGAACAGAACAGAGTCCTCAGAAATAATACCACACATCTACAGCCATCTGATCTTTGACAAACCTGAGAGAAACAAGAAATGGGGAAAGGATTCCCTATTTAATAAATGGTGCTGGGAAAATTGGCTAGCCATAAGTAGAAAGCTGAAACTGGATCCTTTCCTTACTCCTTATACGAAGATTAATTCAAGATGGATTAGAGACTTAAATGTTAGACCTAATACCATAAAAACCCTAGAAGAAAATCTAGGTAGTACCATTCAGGAAATAGGCATGGGCAAGGACTTCATGTCTAAAACACCAAAAGCAATGGCAGCAAAAGCCAAAATTGACAAATGGGATCTCATTAAACTAAAGAGCTTCTGCACAGCAAAAGAAACTACCATCAGAGTGAACAGGCAACCTACAGAATGGGAGAACATTTTTGCAATCTACTCATCTGACAAAGGGCTAATATCCAGAATCTACAAAGAACTCAAACAAATATACAAGAAAAAAACAAACAACCCCATCAAAAAGTGGGCAAAGGATATGAACAGACATTTCTCAAAAGAAGACATTCATACAGCCAACAGACACATGAAAAAATGCTCGTCATCACTGGCCATCAGAGAAATGCAAATCAAAACCACAATGAGATACCATCTCACACCAGTTAGAACGGCAATCATTAAAAAGTCAGGAAACAACAGGTGTTGGAGAGGATGTGGAGAAATAGGAACACTTTTACACTGTTGGTGGGATTGTAAACTAGTTCAACCATTATGGAAAACAGTATGGCAATTCCTCAAGGATCTAGAACTAGATGTACCATATGACCCAGCCATCCCACTACTGGGTATATACCCAAAGGATTATAAATTATTCTACTACAAAGACACATGCACACGTATGTTTATTGCGGCACTATTCACAATAGCAAAGACTTGGAATCAACCCAAATGTCCATCTGTGACAGACTGGATTAAGAAAATGTGGCACATATACACCATGGAATACTATGCAGCCATAAAAAAGGATGAGTTTGCGTCCTTTGTAGGGACATGGATGCAGCTGGAAACCATCATTCTTAGCAGACTGTCACAAGAACTGAAAGCCAAACACCGCATGTTCTCACTCATAGGTGGGAATTGAACAATGAGATCACTTGGACTCGGGAAGAGGAACATCACACACTGGGGCCTATCATGGGGAGGGGGGAGGGGGGAGGGATTGCACTGGGAGTTATACATGATATGAATAATGAATTGATGGGTGCTGATGAGTTGATGGGTGCAGCACACCAACATGGCACAAGTATACATATGTAACACACCTGCACGTTATGCACATGTACCCTAGAACTTAAAGTATAATAAAAAAAAGTAATAATTCAAGACAATTTCCTTTAATAAAGGAAAACGACTTGCCAAATTGAAAGGGTCTATCGAGTTCCCAAGACAGCAAATGAAAATAAATCTACACTGAGACACTTCATTGTGAAATTGCATAATCCTGTGAACCAAGAGACTATTCGAAAAACTTTCAGAAAACAAAATCAGGATTCCAAAAGAATCCAGCATCAGAATGGTTTTAGACTTCTCAACAGAAACGCTGGATACTAGAAAACAGTAGAAGAGAGTGATTTCCACTCTAGAATTCTATTTCCGGCCAAATTACTAATTGGGTGGGAGAGCAGAGAATAAATGCTTTCAGATATGAAAGGTCAAAAATGTCACCTCCCAGTTTCACTTCTCAGTAAGCCATCAGAAGATTTGTTCAACCAGAACAAGAAAAGGGGAAATGGAATCCATGTAACGGAGTTCCAATACGTGAGAAGGGCAGGATGATGATGGAGGAAGAACCTAAGACCACAGTGCAGATGGATGCACGTCAACCAATCTAGTGGACTGGAGCAGGGCAGAAGACTCTAGGAGAAAGTTCATCAAGAAAATTACTTGAAAGAACAACTGGTTTTTAAACCACATTGATCAATGTGAAGATGGGTTGACAAAAAAGAAGAAAACTTTAAGACTGAATTTTAATTTAAAAAATTTTTAAAGCATGTTGAGGGAAGATTTACAAAACTGGTGGTGGGCACAGTTTGGAGACATGTTAATAAGAACATGGAAAGCTGAAAGCTGTTTTGATCAGTCTGCACAGAGATGGGCATGATTGCCCACCCAGAAATTTATTTAGGTATCCAGACAGACGACACAATGCACTTACCAGTGAATATGAATAAACTAGATTTAGTACAGTAATTGGGGGTTCCCAACAGGGAAAGAAGATGCGCAAAGGGCTGGGAGTGGTTTGGGGATTTTACTGTGGTTAAAGGGTAGACTTAGCACAGAAGAAAATTCTCCTATAATGGGCCAGAGTGTCATTTTACATTCTCATTGGATTTCAAAGGCAAGGGCCTACACAGGTTTTTTTTAATCTTGATTCCCAGAGATGTAGAGGAGACAGGAAAAAGGGGTAGTAATTGAAAACTGTCAACAGGCCAGGCATAGTGGCTCATACCTATAATCCCAATATTTTGGGAAGCCAAGGCAGAAGAATCACTTGAGCCCAAGAGTTCAAGACCAGCCTGGGCAACATGGCCAAGACCTCTTCTCTAAAATAAACAAACAAACAAATAAATAAATAAATAAAGCAAGCCTGGTGTCATGACAGGCACCTGTGGTCAAGGAGAATTGCTTGAGCCCAGGAGGTTGAGGCTGCAGCGAGCTGTCTTCACACCACTGCACTCCAGCCTAGGCAACAGAGTGAGACCTTGTCTCAAAAAAACAAGGAAAGAAAAGATAAAAGAAGAAAGCTATCAACAGTCAAACAACAAAAATGGAGTCAGCATCTTCATCACAAAAATGAAGTTACAGGGGAGGAAAAAGAGAGTTATTAACTCCAGAAAAAAAAAAGAAAAGCAGTACAAGAAGAGTACTCCATAGCACAGTATATGGCTCAGATATAAATAAAATATATAGAAATAAATATGTAGAAAGTCCTATCACTGCAAATACTGAATGCAATATTATTAAATCATGATCGTGTTGGGAAGAAAAGGAATGGAAGGTGTACATGTGTATGGGTACCTATAGGGTTTGGTGAAATTAAATCTTCATTTCTAAAGTTAGAAGTTACTATTATTAAGTTAATAGCACTTTAAATACGTTATTTAGAGATATGGAGATAATTTCAAAGAAATTGGGTAGAATAGCTGAAAGTGGTTGCCCCTAGGGAACTGAACCATAAGAAATGGTGGACAGTGATATGGGAGAGGGTATGTTGTCGGGCTACTGTTTTGTTTGTTTGTAACAGGTGTGGGTATAAAACTTAAAATATGTATAACTAAATATTAAATGACTAAAAACATTGACTTTGTCCTAAAGGCAAGGGGGAGCTACCCATCACCTTGAAGCTCTAAGTAATGAGGCTCTGAGCATCCGATAATGATATCAGATTTTCATTTTATTAAAATTATTCTAGTTACTTTATGGAAAAGAATTTGAGGGAGGAAAGAATGGATACAGAGGTGTCTCTAGGAAGCTATTAGTTACCAGTACCCCGGAAGGTAGACTGGAAGTGACATTGACCTGAATTCAGGTATGACTATAGGAGTATGTAGAAGTAGATGTGTGACTACTTTGAGGTTGATTGGATTGTGGGATTGGAGAGGGAGGACCACAGATTAGTACTACATTTTCTGGTTTGGACGATGGGTGCATGGAGATGCCATTCCTTTAGATAAGAAATACTGAAGGGGAGCAGATTTGGAGGAAACAGAATAATTTCAATATTGGATATCCAAGCAGAATGGTTGTAAGGGCATCATGCCTGGAGCACAGGAGAGAAAGCTGTACTAGAGATGTAGATTTGAAATTATCAGCATAGAAGTGGCAATTGAAGGCCAGACGCAGTGGCTCATGCCTGTAATTCCAGCACTTAGGGACACCAAGGCGGGCAGATCACCTGAGGTCAGGAGTTTGAGACCAGCCTAGTCAACATGGTGAAACCCTGTCTCTACTAAAAATACAAAAATTAGGCAGGCATGGTGGCACATACCTATAATCCCAGCTACTCAGGAGGCTGAGGCAGGAGCATAGCTCGAACACAGGAGGCAGAGATTGCAGTGAGCTGAGATCATACCACTGCACTCCAGCCTGGGCAACAGAGCGAGATCCATCCCCCTCCAAAAAAAAAAAAAAAAAAAAAGCAGAAAGAAAAGAGATGGCAATTGAAGGCCTGGGGGTGGATGAGATTGTTCAGGTAGAAGCTATAAAGAGTAATCAGTGGCTAAGTGTATGCCCAAAAGAATTGAAAACAGGGTCTCAAAGACATATTTACACACCCACGTTTATAACAGCATTATTCACAATAGCTAAAATGTGGAAGTAGTTCAAGTGACTATTGACAGATAAATGGTTAAGCAAAGTGTGATGCAGACACACAATGGGATATTACTCAACCTTAAAAAGGAAGGAAATTCTGACACATGTTACAACATGGATGAACCTTTACATTATGCTAATTGAAAAATAAGCCAATTACAAAAAGACAAATATTGTATGATTCCACTTACCTGAGGTACTTAAGAGTAGTCAAAATCATAGAGACAGACAGTAGGATGGTACTTGCCAGGGGTTGAAGCAAGGAGGAAATGGGGAGTTATTGTTTAATGGGCACAGAGTTTCAGTTTTATAAAATAAGAAGAGTCATTAAGATGGATGGTGGTGGCCGGGCACAGTGGCTCAAGCCTGTAATCCCAGCACTTTGGGAGGCCGAGACGGGCGGATCACGAGGTCAGGAGATCGAGACCATCCTGGCTAACACGGTGAAACCCCGTCTCTACTGAAAAATACAAAAAAATACAAAAAAATACAAAAAAAAAAAAAAACCAGCCAGGCGAGGTGGCGGTCGCCTGTAGTCCCAGCTATTCGGGAGGCTGAGGCAGGAGAATGGCGTAAACCCAGAAGGCGGAGCTTGCAGTGAGCTGAGATAGGCCACTGCACTCCAGCCTGGGCGACAGAGCGAGACTCCGTCTCAAAAAAAAAAAAAAAAAGATGGATGGTGGTGATGATTGCCCAACATTATGAATATTTAATACCGCTAAATTGTATATACTTAAACATAGTAAATTTTGTGTTATGTGTATATTAATGGAATTGAAAAATTGAAGAAAAAGAAAAGAATAATCAGTGTCAAAGGCAGAGCCTGAACAAATATAAAAAGGGAAGAGGATGAGGAGCCTGCAAAGGGGCGTGAGCAGAGGCAGGCAGAAAAGTAGTAGGAAAGTCTGTGTACTGTGGGAATCAGGGAGGAGAATGTTCAAGCTACCCAGTGGTGCCAAAAGGGTAACTGAGATAGGGATGGATCACATAGAGGAACATCTGTTAGGAACCTTGATCAGAGCCAAGGCTATGGAGCACTGGAGTAGGTGAAGTATGTCTAAGCAGAAGCATTCATTTTCATCTCTGTTTAATAGATAATAGCAATTTTTCTCAAGTTTATTATGAGCTAGATACTGTATTAAGTATCTGACCTAGTTTATCTTATTTAATCCTCAAAATAACATCATCTTTATGAAGTAGATATTATTAACATCCCAATTTTTCAGATGAAGAACCTGAGGTTGCAAGAGGTCAAGCAGTTACTCAAAGGAACAGAGCTAGTCAGCAGACAGGCTACAGTACAAACTCAAGGAGTCTCACTTCAGAGTGCAAGCTCCTAAATGTTGTACTGCACCCTCCAAATGACCTGCCCAAAATGACTCATCCATTCAACAAACCTACTGTGTGCCAAGTGCTGGTAATCTAACAGTATATAAACCAAACCAAAGCCCCTGACCTCATAAAACTTACTTTCCAGTGGAGGAGATGATAGTAAACAAACAAAAACAATTCAGGCTAGGAGCCGTGGCTCATGCCTGTAATCATAGCACTTTGGCAGCCAAGGCAGGAAGATGACTGGAGCCCAAGAGTTCAAGACCCACCTGGGCAATATAGCAAGACCTTGTCTGTACAAAAAATTAAAAATTAGCCAGTCATGGTGGCACATGCCTGTAGTCCCATTTACTGGGGTCAGGGACAGAAGGCTCTCTCGCGCATGGGAGGTTGAGGCTGTAATGAGCTGTGATCCTACCACTGCACTCTGGCCTGGGCGACAGAGTAAGATCCTGTCTCAAATTAAAATATATATATATGTGTGTTCATATATATGTATATATATATATGTGTGTGTTCATATATATATATATGTGTGTGTTCATATATATATATATGTGTGTGTTCATATATATATATATATATATACACACACACACACACACATATATAGTGGCTCATGCCTATAATCCAAGCACTTTGGGAGACCAAGGAGGGCAGATCACTTGAGGTCAGGAGTTCGAGACCAGCCTTGCCAACAGGATGAAACCCCATCTCTACTAAAAATACAAAAATTAGCCAGGCATGGTGATATGTGCCTGTAGTCCCAGCTACTCAGGAAGCTGAGGCAGGAGAATTGCTTGAACCTGGGAGGCAGAGGTTGCAGTGAGCTGCAATCACGCCACTGCACTCCAGCCTATGAGACAGAGCAAGCCTTCATCTCAAAAGTTAATTAATTAAACATTAAGAAAGCAGGGTAAGTAGCTGGAGAGTGGCTAGCGAAGGAGCTATTTCTGATCATAGGCAAGGCTTTATAAGATGACTTTTCCGCAAAAAGAATGAATTAAATCACGGTTTGAGCCACGAGAAGATATATTTGAGGCTGAAGAAGGAGGAAGCGCCACCACCCTGACACAGGAATGAACTGGACTCAGCAAAGGAGAAGGCCTAGGATGGGGACAGAATGAGGGGGAAATTAGCAGGCTACGAACTCAGTAAGGAAGGCAGGGGCTGTTCCATGTGCAGCCTTACAGGTAAGATGTTAGCTATTGTGATAGGTGTGACAGGAAACCCGTGGAGGATTTTAAGCAGGGCAGTGACAAACTGTGACTCACAGTATGTTAGCTTGCAATAGAGCCCAGACTTCAGGTTTTGTGACCGTCGTGCTTTCTTTTATTATCTAGAATTGTGCTGTCATGTGGCTACTGAGCATGTGAAATGTGGCCTGTCTGAATTGAGGTTTGCTAGAAGTGTAAAATGCACACTGGATTTCAAAGTACTTAGTACTGTACCCCCTAAATCTAAAAATAAAAGCTGAAAAAAAAAAATAAACCCAAAGGCTTAGTGCAAACAAAAGAATGTAACAGATTTCATGAACAATTGTTTATATTCATTATGGTGAAATGATAATAGTTTAGATGTGGTGGGTTAAATTAAATATAGTATTCATCTTAATTTCACCTGCTGCTTTTTATGTCTTAAAAATGTAGCTTTTAAGGCAGCGTATGGTGGCTCATGCCTGTAACCCCAACACTTTGGGAGGCCAAGCAGGAGGATCACTTGAGCCCAGAGTTCAGGACCAGCCAAAGCAACATGGTGAGACCCTGTCTATACAAAAAATACAAAAATTAGCCGGGCGTGATGGCACACGCCTGTAGTTCCACCACTTTGGGAGGCAAAGGTGGGAAGGATTGCTTGAGCCCGGGAGGTCAAGGCTACAGTGAGCCATGATTACATCAGTGCACTTCAGCGTGGACAGCAGAGGGAAACTGTCTCAAAAAAAAAAAAAAAGTAGCTTCTAGAACATGTTAAATTACATGTGTGGCTTGAGTCATACTTCTATCGACTAGCATTGGTCTAGACAACTTCCCTTCTGCTTTTAGCTTCAGAATCTTATGAAGACAATGAAATAACTTGTATAGAGCTCTTTGAGTTTTCTTAAGAAAACACATTGTGTAACTACAAGATAAATTATTGAAGATGACAGTCAGCCAAAAAGTGTGCCAGTTCTCTATAGACCTAAGATAATGTTACTGACTGGGTCGTGGTTTTGCATTGTTTTTCCTACAGTGGTGATGAGTTTGCACAAAGTCATCTGTAACATTTCTGTCCCCACCCACTCTCCTCCCTCCCTGTATTCCCTCATGATCAAAACAGCATATTTTTGAAATACCTGGCCCAGGTTAAGAATGCAGTTCTCCAGCCATGGAAATTTTTCTCTTTGCAAAGCCCTCAGCTCTGTATAGGTTTGATCCTAGGCCTATTTAACATGATAGCTTAATTATCTGGTCTACTCAAGCAAGCAAATTTCAACTGTCAGTAATTATATCTATAATCATAATCATAGAATACTCTTGGTTCTCATACTTAATTCTAAATGTGGTCAATTAGACTGTACTTATATTGAAAAAATCACACACATGCTCTAACCAAGAAAGTTGTTATTCTTTGTAAATTTATACCTATGGAAAGTCTCATAACATTACCAATTAAGTCATATTTTGATTTACACATGACAGCATTTAAAATATAATTATAAGACATTGTAATTATTGAGGGTGATATAGCTATATTACTCTATTCTAGGCCTTGGGTAGCAGTAAGAAAATAGGAAATCGGATGGAACCTCACTCATCTTCTTTGCCTGCTCATGTCTGGTTCGTTTTATTTTATTTTATTTTATTTTATTTTATTTTATTTTATTTTATTTTATTTTATTTTATTTTATTTTTTGGAGACGAAGTCTCACTCTGTCGCCCAGGCTGGAGTGCAGTGGCGTGATCTCAGCTCACTGCAACCCCTGCCTCCCAGGTTCAAGCAGTTCTCCTGCCTCAGCCTCCTGAGTAGCTGGGATTACAAGCACACACCACCACACTCAGCTAATTTTTGTATTTTAGTAGAGATGGGGTTTCACCATGTTGGCCAGGCTGTTCTCAAACTCCTGACCTCGGGTGATCTGCCCGCCTTGGCCTCCCAAAGTGCTGGGATTACAGGCATGAGTCACCGTGCCTGGCCTTTTTAAAATTTTTTTGAGACAGGGGCTCGCTCTGTGGCCCAGGCTGGAGTGCAGTGATGCTATCATGGCTCACCATGGTCTCAAACTGTGGTGATCCTCCTGCCTCAGTCTCTTAAATAGCTGGGACTATAGGTGTGCGCCATCTGTAGACCAGGTGGCACACAGATGGTGCATGCCTGTAGCTCCAGCTACTCAGCTATGCCCGGCTAATTTTTAATTTGTTTGTAGAGATGCAGTCTTGCTAATGTTGCCCAGGCTGGTCTTGAACTCCTAGCCTCAAGTTATCCTCCTGTCTGAGCCTCCCAAAGTGCTGGGATTACAGGCATGAGCCACCATGCCCAGCCTCATTTCTGCTTCTACTTTCTTTTTCTCTCCAGTTAGGTGAAGGACAGCCTTCACTCTCAATTTTCAGTCTCAATCTTCGTGCTTTGGACTATTTCCTCCCTTTCCCTCGAAGACCTCACTGCTTTGCTTTACCCTTTTCTCTCCTGCATGTCACTACATCCCACCTTACTAGATCCATCAGCAAACAGACAGCCATAGAATCTCCCATCTTTAAACAAACAAACAAAGAAATACACAAACACCTCCTTTGGCCCAGCATTTCCTTGTATTTACAACTTTTCTACTCCCCCTTCACAGCAAAATCTATCAAAAAAAGTTTTCTAGAGTTCTGTTTCCATTTCTTCACCTCCCATTCATTCTTATTCTTCATTTAAATTATTGTTTATTTATTTTTATTTTATAGGCTTTTTGGGTGCTTTAATGATTTTTTAAAAATTTTAGTGTACAGTATGATGGTTTGAAATATGTATATTTTGTGGAATGGCTAAATAAAGTAAATTAACATATACATTATCTCACTTTTTTTGTGGTGAGAGCACTTACAATCTACTCTTAGCAACGTTCGAGTATGCAGTACATTGTTATTAACTGTAGTCACCATACTATACAATAGATCTCTTTAACTTATTCCTCATATCTAACTCAGATTTTGTGTCCTTTGATCAACAACTCCCCAACCTCTCTCCCTCCCCAACCCTCGGTAACCACCATTCTACTCTCTGCTTCCATAAGTTGAAATTTTCAGATTCTGTACATGAGTGAGGTCATATGGCGTTCCTCTCTGTGCCTGTCTTACTGTACTTAACATAATGTTCTCCAGGTTCATCCATGTTGTCATAAATGAGAGGATTTCCTTCTTTATTAAGGCTGAATAGTTTTTCATTGTGTATATATACCACATTTATTTTATCCATTCATTCATTGATGAACACAGGTTGATGCCATATCTTGGCTATTGTGAATAGTGCTGCAGTGATCATGGGAATGCAGATATCTCTTCTACATACTGATTTCATTTCCTTTGGATATGTACCCAGAAGGAATTGCTGGGTCATATGGCAGTTTTATTTTTAAGAGGAACGTCCATGCTGTTTTCCATAATGGCTGTGCTAATTTACATTCCCACAAACAGTGTGCTAGGGTTCTCTTTTCTCCACATCCTCACCAGCACTTGTTATCATTTGTTGTTTTTACAATAGCTATTCTAATAGCGTGAGGTCATATGTTACTGTGGTTTTCATTTGCATTTCTCTAATGATTAGTGATGTCGAGCTTTTTTTTCCCCATATACATGTTGACCATTTGTATGCCTATTCAGGTCCTTTGCCCATTTTTTAAATAGAGGGTTTTTTTTCCTCCTAATAAGTTTCTGAGTTCCTTATATATTTTGAATATTAACCCCTTAGCTGATGTATGGTTTGAAAATATTTTCTCCCATTACATAGGTTGTCTTTTCATGCTGTTGATTGTTTCCTTTGCTGTGCAAAAGGTTTTTAGTTTGATGTAATCCCATTTGTTCATTTTCACTTTTGTTGCTTGTACTTTGGGGGTCATATCCAAAAAGTAATTGCCCAAACCAATGTCATGGAGCTAACTCCCTACGTTTTCTTCTAGCAATCTTACATTTTCAGGTCTTATGTTTAATCTTCAATCCATTTTGAGTTGATTTTTGTATGTGGTGTGAGATAAGGGTCTAATTTTTTTCTTCTGCAATGGATATCAAAATATCCTAAAAGTATTTGTTGATGAGACCGTCCTTTCCCCGTCCCATTCATTCCTCAACTCTTTATGAATATCTTTCTTTCCCCTACTGAAATTGTTCTTGTTAAGGGCAACCTAAGACTTCCATGGGACAAAATGCAAGGGACCTTTTTGTCTTCATTTTACAGTGTTCTTGTTGTCCATATGATGCAATTGGCCACCCCCTCCTTTAAAGTTCTCTTCCCTTGACTTCCATGAGGCTATATTCTAGTTTTCCACCTACCCAACTGGCTATGCATTTTCAATTTCCTTTCTAGCTCCTTTGCTTCTATTAGACTTCAAAATGGTGGGGATCTTCTGATTCCTTGAACCTCTTCTGTTTGTTTACCCTCTCCCTAGATGCTCTCAATTATTCCTGTGGCTTTAAATGCCATGTAATTGCTGATAATTCCCAAATATATATATCCAAACTAAACATCTCCTTTAAACTCCAGAATCTCTTATCCTTATAGTTGAATCTCAACTATATATCTCAAACTTAACGTGTCTGTACATGAAATATTGATGTACTCTTCTTATACAAAAAAAAAGAATAAGGCAAAGAAGAATAAAAGAGGAAGAGAAAGAAAGAAGAAAAAGAGGAAAGAAGGAAGGGTCAAAAACAAAATCACAAGTTTAGTTTAAAGATCTAATTGGCTTTTATTTGTGATTCCAGAATCAGGCAATCCCTACAAAATAGAATCAGTATTTCGAGGAGCTGAGCAGAAGAGATTGACTTTATAGGCTGAAGAAACAGAAACTGAGAACAAAAAGTGGATTGGTCATTTCAAAGTTACTTTCTTTGTAAAGGTTAAAGTAGGAGTGACTTCTTTATCATGCTGGCTAAAACTGGCCTGTTTGGGGATTTGGCTATTATCTCTCTTTCCCCTGATTTCTCTGAAGTTCAGATAAACAGCTTAATTTCAGCTTGGTGGCTTGGAACTTCAGCATGAGGAACTCCATTTGGTTTGGTCTGTTGGGTTTAGTGCAGGAGTTTAGTCCAAACCAATGGCCTCCTGTACATTTTATTTGCAGAAAGAAGAAAGGAAGAAAGGAAGGGAGGGAGGAAATAGTATATGTTTTTGCTCTAGACAAAAAATCTAGGCACTCATTAGTCAACTGTATTTAATCCATCAGCAAACTCTGTCTAGCCTAGCTCCAAATTATGTCTCAGACCCATTACCCTCTGTGTATGTCCACTGCCACTGCTTTAGACCACTGTCTCTTATCTGAGCTACTACAATATTCTCCCAACTGACCTCCCTGTCTCTGCTCTGAAACCTGCCCAGCTCATTTTCAGAACAGCAAAAGGTATCTTTTGAAACCATATATCAGTTCATGTCACTCTCCTGTTTGATGGTTCAACAACTCCCCATTGCACCTGGAACAAAATCCAAACACCTGATCCCCACTTCAGGCATGGTTCAGCCTTGCCTAAAGCCTTCACCTTGTGCACCACCAACCTATACTCATCCCTACCCTGGGGACTTTGTATCTGCCAGATCTTTCAACCTGAAATGCTCTCCTGTCTCTAATATCCTCCCCCATTTGAATGACAGTTTCCTTTTCATCCTTCGAGCTTCAGTTTAAATGTCCTCTCATAGAGCCTTGCTGGGCTACCTCTTTTAAAACAGCCCTGCCCAGTTATTTTCTCACAAGGCCTTGTTTGTTTCCTTTCTAGTATTTGCCACAATTCTCTTTACATATTTTTGTACATTTGCTTTCTTGACTCTCAGCCCCTGCCTATTCTTATCTCATTCTGGGTAACAGGATTGACATACTGGCTGAGATAAGACACTGGTACTGTAGCCATGCCCCTCCTTTCTCTCTTCTCTTAAAAGTCAGCCTGTCTGTGGAGTCTTCATTTGTTTATGCACCCTTATCATTAGTTTCCCAAGAACTGTGCTGGCTCAGTGCTGCCTGTGGCTCGGTGAGAAAGTCCAGCTAGGTCTGAAGTATTAGGAAGCTCACCATGACTACAGCAGCTCCATCAGAAGAATACTCACATTTTGATCTAGATCTCAGTGGCTTTGGAGATGAGGTAGAGAAAAGAGGGGTGCTATATATTGACCCCCATAAACACCAGTATCTTTCCTGACATGAATCAAGATCTAGGTCTATGGCTTTTCTTTTCTGTTTTCTTTTTAGATCTGTGGCTTTTCATTGTTTTTAAGCAATGGTATGCTTTCTTCAAAACATGTGTCTGTGAATCCCAATATGTGCAGAAAAAAAAAAAAGAGTAAAACTAAATGCAGAGATATTCTGATTACAGTGAGTGACTATATTATTACTTTTTACATAATTTATCATTCTTTCTGCAAGTCACTGAAATCCCATTAAAACTGAAAAACAATAAGGAAATTTCATTGGTTCACATAACAGAGTATTTGGGGACTTATCTGGATCAGATAGAGGTTGATTTGGTCAAATGACCATGACTGGCATGCAGTTTCTTTCTTTCTTGGTCCTGCCAGGAACGCTGAGAAGCTCAAGATGGAAAAAAAAAATTGTAGTAGAAACCAATAGCGTTGGATCACTTAGATAATGTAATTGGACTATTTGTAACTAAAAGGATAAATGCTTGAAGGGATCCATACCCCATTTTCCACGATATGCTTGTTTTACATTGTATGCCTATATCAAAACATCTCAAGTATCCTATAAATATATACACCTACTATGTACCCACACAAATTTAAAACAAAAAAAAATTTTAAGACACTTTTGCCTTTATGGTTGCAAGATGGCTACCAGAGGCTTCTGGTGCTACATCTCCACACTCATGTCCAGCAGCAAAGAAAACATCTCTGCCAATAACGGATATATTTAATGCTTGTATGCTTTCTTTCTCCACAGAAGCATAAGCATAATCTCTGGGACTGGACTATTTGCTTAATTGAACCAATCAATTCCTATAGCCAGGAGTATGGGATATACTGATTGGCCTAGGTTAACAATCAGGTCTTGTTCATGGAGCCAACATGGGCTCAGTCACAAAAGTCAGATAATTGGGAATGAGCTGGGGGGTACTCTTGCTGAGGGAAGCAAGGAACAGATGGTGAACAGAGGTAACCAGTCAATGTCTGTATACGTGTGGAAAGAGAAAATTGAATCCCCACATGCCTGATATACCATGTGCAGCCCCTCCATATAGAATCAGCCTTTTGTAATTTAAAATCTCCTCTCTATCTTCAAGAGTAGTTGTGATCTTTCTTTCTTTCTTTCTTTCTTTCTTTCTTCTTTCTTTCTTTCTTTACTCCTTATGGTCTTTCTTTTTCTTTCTTCTTCATCCTTTCTCTCCTTATTTCTTTCTCTTTTTACTTCTTTTTTTAAAATGAATTGGCCAGGATTATAAAACATCTGTGCACAAATGTTGGTGTTTTATTTACAGTGCCCTAAAGAAACTTTATTTGTATTTTACTTTATTTTATTTTACTTGATTTCTTGAGACAGGGTCTCACTCTGTTACCCAGACTGGAGTGCAGTAACATTATCATGGCTCACTGTAGCCTCGACCTCCTGGACTCAAGTGATCATTCCTGCCTCAGCTTCCATCGTAGCTGGGACTATAGGCACACATCACCACACAAGGCTAACTAAAGAAGCTTTTGAAAGAGTTGAAAGTTTAAGAAAATATGTGCTAAAAATGGGAGGAGAAAAAACGTCATTCCACAGGACAATGTAGGAGATCAGCCTCAACATTTATCTACAGTGCCAAGGTGCTATAGCACCAAGTGAGTGAAGCCTACAGATCAGCAGTCTTTAGGCAGTGGAGGGAAGGTATGTGGAGTCTTCCTAAGGGGTAAGTGGGCATGGATAGTTTCAAAGGAATATGTTTTCTGATAAGCTTGTCCTGTGGTCAAGTCATCAGCTGTTCTCCTTTCCTATCTCCCCTGCCCAATCATCTTGCTTCTATCACTTGATAATATAGAAAGACATACCTGACACTCATCCCAAGCCTACGAATGCATTTTCTCAGGTGCAAAAACCTCTAGAACACTCAAGAAAGGGGAAAAAATGATTGCAATAATGGGATAATTAATCCTGTTGCAAGTTGGATGGATTCTAATTATCTGCTTTTCACCAAAGTGAAAGACATCTAATCAAGTCCACAGAGGAGAGATCACTAAAAACCATCTTGATGACAGATTATCATGTAATTTTTGGTATGTAACTGAAGAAGAATTCAAAGAACTGAGCCCCATTGCCATAATGAAACTCTCATTCCCATTTACTTATTTAGTTGAAAAGCTTCTCAGCACCTATAGCAACCAAATCACAGCACTGATGCTATTCCTGGTATATTTACCATGAGTATTTGGGGGGGAAATGCTACCCATCTCAGTAAGAACTGCAATTCCAATGCAGTCTTACATTTTATGTTTAGTAATTACCAATCAATATTTATAATATATTTATGTTGTTTTAAGAAATCATGTAGAATTTTCTAACAGAATTGAATGGTCACAAGAAATTTAAAATTATTTCCATTTTTTTACATATTTTTGTTGTAGAGAAGTATGTACTTATGAAATTCTTTAAAGTAGAAAAAATAATAGGAAGTGGAATGGAAATATAATTCCAATGAGTAAATAAACAAAAAAAAATGTCCTGCAGGTAAAGAACTTTATGATGTATATTTTAAAAGTATATAATGGATAGCCTGAGGGCTATACTTAATATTATACACTGAGAATTTGTTAAGAGTAGAATTTAGGTGCTCCTATCATGCACACAACACACATACAAACAAACAGACACATGCAAAAGGTAACTATGGAAGGTGATGGATATGTTAATTTGTTTGACTGTAGTAATCATTTCACTGGATATATGTATGTGCAAACATTAAATATATACAATAAAAAATAGGAAGCAGGATAAGGCACCAAATTGCTATACTATTTAGATCTCACTGTACAGATATCAACTAATAATGTGACCATTTATTTTTTAAATGTCTTTAGTTATATCAGAAATTATTATGTGTATGTATATACAACTCTTTTACCCATGATAAAAATTTTATGCATCAATTTTAAAATATAGTGAAGAGTCTCATAGGTGGGAACTGAACAATGAGATCACTTGGACTCGGGAAGGGGAACATCACAAACCGGGGCCTAACATGGGGGGGAGGGGGGAGGGATTGCATTGGGAGTTATACCTGCTATAAATGACGAATTGATGGGTGCTGACAAGTTGATGGGTGCAGCACACCAACATGGCACAAGTATACATATGTAACAAACCTGCACGTTATGCACATGTACCCTAGAACTTAAAGTATAATAATAAAATAAAAAATAAAAATAAAAAATAAATAAAATTAAAATTAAAATAAAAAAATAAAATATAGTGAAGAGCATATTACTTTTTGAGATATTTTAAGGACTTTTTTAGTCCTTTTTAAGGACTTTTTAAGCTACTTTTTAAGATATTTTAGGACTGCAAGTGTGAAAATATCTGGAGACAATGAACAGAGAAAATTAAACATTAGACAAGAAAACAATCAAAGAAAGAACAGGCCCACTGTTGAGATTGACTGTGCAATGCAATATGATGACAAAGGAGCTGTCTACTCACATTTGCTTTTGTGTCCTTTGTCAAAGAGAAAGATCAGAATGATTGAATGAACATTGGCAAAAGGGAAGAGAAGTTCAAGACGGAAAAAGAAATTGTAACAGAAATTGTACCCATCTCCCTTGGGAACAAGCAGAGGGGAGTGAGAATAGCAAGGATTTGAGTCAGACAGAATTGACTCAGAATTCTGACACTGCCAGTTAATATCTACGTGCCCCTGGACAAGATGCTTCACTCACCTCATCTGTATTACGGACATAATGTGATTTACCATGGAGGGTAAAATTTCCTAATGTATCTAAAGTGCTTTGCATAAGGTCAAGCTCTGCAAAACATAAATAGTGGTTGTTGTAATTATCATGTAGCTGTAGACTTTGGAGCAATTTAACCTCCTTGAGCTTCACCTTCTTCCTCTATAACGCAGGAATAATAACATCTACCTCCTAGGATTACTGTGAGGATTAATTTGACAATAAATATTTATAACACAAAAAAGGCATTCAATAAATATTAGTTCTGGCCAAGCGAGGTGGCTCATGCCTGTAATCCTAGCACTTTGGGAGGCCAAGGTGGGAAGATCACAAAGTCAGGAGTTTGAGACCAGCCTGGCCAATGTGGTGAAACCCTGTCTGTACTAAAAATACAAAAAAATTAGCCAGCCGTGGTGGTGCACGCCTGTAATTCCAGCTACTCAGGAGGCTGAGGCAGGAGACCTGCTTGAACCCAGGAGATGGAGGTTGCAGTGAGCCAAGATCCGGCCACCGCACTCCAGCCTGGGTGACAAAGCAAGACTGTCTCAAATAAAAAAATATTAGTTCTTTCCCCAACCCCTTCCTTCTCTATTTTCCTATTGATTTGGACAATTCTGTGGTATCCTTGATGGGATATGATGAAAAAGAGACTAATTCCAAATGCCTATTTATAGAATAGTATATTACTTTTATTATGTTTACTAGTAAAAAGACTAAACCTGAACTGATTATTTTTGATGAGACAAGTGGTGAGGGTCTCATACTAAAAGTGAGTCTATCCTTGTAGATATGACCTTTCTGCTTTACTAGCAAATCTCATTAATGACAAAATTATTTTCATGAAATTGAGGAAGACAAATATGTTGCTGATCTATGACCATGCGATCATTCCTCTCACAAAGAGGACCTCCTCACAAAAAAAAAATAATTCTTCCTACATGTTTCCTTTTCTCCTACAAGTGAAAAGATAAAGCATTTATCAATTGGTGGGAATAAATACTGTTGATTAATGTGATTCACTTACTTTAGAAGATACCAAGCATCCCTCTTTTTGTAGCTTTGTATACAAAACAAAGCATAGTTTGAGATGAGCTTGGATGACCAGGAGGGAGTTAGGGAACCAAGCTTCACTGAACAGGCAGGGAATATGTTTAAGGCTACTTCTGCCATTTTAATCTGTGGGTCAATGTTCATTAATTTCTTTTTAGAAACAAGCTGTCAAGTTGCTGCTCCCTGTTGAAGATGGGGGTATGATGAATAGCCAAAACGCATAAGAAGGCCTTCTATCAGCCAAGATCCCAGCAGGAAGCAAATGGCACACTCCAAAGGGGTAAAAGAATTATTGTTGAAGCTAGATATGGGGTACGTGGACGTCTGTTATACTATTCTCTATTTATGTTTGAAATTGTCTGTAATAAAATATATACAAACAAACAGAGGAGTGTAAAAGAAAGACTAAAGAAAGAATGACTTACACAAATGTGGACAGAGGTTAAAGGAAAATAACAGGGGAAGGTGAAATCTACTTCCCTTCTCTGGTGACGCCCCCCATGCCCCACCTACCCTCAGGGTAGCACAGTATGGAGTGCTACCAGCAGTAGGTTTGAAGAACAAAGGAAAAAGGGGCAATCCCTGGAGCCCAGGGAGACCTGTAGTTGCAGGACAGGGCCACCCATCAGGAATTGTGGACTTCGGTGGAAGACAGCGTCACTATTAACCAAAGCGCACTACATAATTTGAGCAGCCCAGTGCAAGTTGAAAAAAAGCAAGAAAAAAGTGTGGTAAAGGTACTAAAGTATAAAGTTTTTGCTTTCCTTCTGCAGTCTCTTTCTCTTTCCTCAACTTGTCATGTTTCTAAAATTTTGTATCTAACACTATTCTAAATAAAGAAAACATTGAAACTGCTGGCGAAAAAATTTAAAAAAAAAGAAAACATTACAATTTTAAATTATTAGCCTGAATTTTACCATTTATCTTGTGCAATGCCAATTTTAAATGCCATTATAAGGGCATTTAACTCTCATAAAGAATCATGAAAATTATACACTTATATTTCATAGTTTGTACATATATACATATTTTGTTCCTACCGGAACAGTGGAAATAGTGCACAAAACTAACTTGAGTGTTTCATTTCACTTTCTTATACTCATACAGTATTCCAACACTCTACTTTCAGCTTACTGATGAGGAAGGAAGGACTGAAAGGAAAAGAAACTATGGCTTGCCCTGTCTTCCCCTTTCCTTCTATGACATCATTTTTAGTGTAAGTGGTTAGGAAGTAACAGAAGTAACATGAGTAAGAAATGATATGATGAGGCTCCTTGGTTGTATGTGTTTCTCAAATTGCATTGCCTTTTTTCTGAATTTTAAGCAAGTTGTGGTTGAAATAGAAAGCATGACATCTCGGGGCTTTGTCAATTGTACCTTGTACTTGCTTTGAGTCTCCCTGAATTCCTATATGTAGTGTATGGGTACATAGGAATTCTATGATCATGGGGACGCCGTAAATACTATATTCAAACGGAGCAATTGGAAATTGCAGACACATATATTTCATGTAACTGTTCACATATATGCTCCACTTTCACTTTGATTTCACTTACGAAACACACATTCAAAGATAAAATGACATACCTCAGCATCACGCAATATACCCTTATAATGAACCTGTATGTGTACCCCCTAAATCTAAAATAACAGTTGAAATTTTTTTAAAAAAATAAAATTAAGAATTTTAAGACAGTGAAAGAAAAGCATTAAACCAAGCACAGGGCCCTTCTTAAGAATGGGGTCCTACTGACTCCACAGTTTGCATACACATGAGGCCCACCCTGCTGCCAATCCATTGTCAGAGAAATCAACACTCTTCTCCAGTCCTCCCATCCCCTGCAGATGATCTCACTGATGGACTCCAAGTGACAGCAAGGGAGCCAGGGAAGCATCCACAGAGAGTAACCACCTGGGCTACAGACCAGGGAGAGAAGGGTGGAGAGTAGGTCTGGAGGGGCAAACAGAATATGCAGCACAGACTGCTAGCCCCCAAATCTCTTTCCAACAAATTCTATTCCTTTGTAATCCAGCTAGGATAATAAGGGGCAGGTAGACCTCAGGAGTGGGGCCTGGTGCATATGCAGTTATGAGCCACTTCAAAAAAATAAATACATAAATAAATTAAACCACAAATACAAATTAGGCATGAAACTGATTGTTAATTTAGAATGAGAAAAGAAATCAGTAAGTCTCTTTCTTCTGAGGATTCCAGGAAATTTAACAGAAATGCCTATACAGTTCTGTTTTCTAATTGCATGCTGGTTTCCCCTCCTCACCTGGAATAACTTACAACTCCAAGCAACTCCCACCACTCAAAAAGGCCTGGGGAAGTGAGGAGTCCTGAAGCTGAAATGTTATTAGCTTTATAGTAAATTCCTCTGTGGACCCAAAAACTAAGAACATAAGAACATAGTATTAAGTAACTGTGGAGAAGCAGGCACTCCCTGACAGGTTATGATGTGCCCCCTTTCCCTACTGTGCATACTAAAGGCAGTGAACCCACATCTCCAGCTCTTCTAACCTAGCATTGTTTCACTGTAGTTAGGAAGTTCCACTGAATTTCACTACATAGGGAACTGGGAAGGTAATGGATAATCATGGCCACTCCTTTGCATTCTTGATGTCTTATCTATTCCCTACATGATTTGCTGGGTTGGAATCAGGCAAAAGGAAAGCTACCTTAGAAGTCATTGTTCTCATTCACCCTCAAATCCTGGCCAGATTTTGTGCTCTGGCCTAATCAACAGGTTTCTATTTAGAAGTAAAATACGACTGAGCTTATCTCAGAATAGCTGGGGCACAGTGGAGGCAGTTTAGATTCGGAAAAAAGAAGGAACAGGTCAGTTAGACAGAAGGGCTGCCCTGGATGGAGTTCCATGATAGGTCTTAGGAGCCCCAGACACCAGAGCCACAGCCCATGAGAGGAGGGAAAATGGTGGACAGAGACAAAAGAAGGGGATGACAAATATGTACAGGGAAATGGAAAAATGTTAAAGAAAGACTTCAAACTTTGCCCAAGACCCTAGTGTTGGTGAACTCACTACTTGCTTTTGATAAATATGGGAAAGCTGCTGGTATCTGAACTAAGAACATGTCTTAGTCTATTTGGGCTACTATAACAATACCGTAGACTGGGTGGCTAAAACTACAGGCATCTGTTTCTCACAGTTCTGGAGGCTGGGAAGTCCAAGATTAAGATACTAGCAGATCCGGCCAGGCACATGGTTCATGCCTGTAATCCCAGCACTTGGGGAGGCTGAGGTGGAAGGATCACTTGAGACCAGGAGTTTGAGACCAGCCTGAGCAACCTGGTGAAAACCCATCTCTACAAAAAATACAAAAATTAGCCAGGCATGGTGGTATGTGCCTGTGGTCCCAGCTACTTGGGAGGCTGAGGTGGGAGGATCACCTGAACCCAGGAAGGTTGAGGCTGCAGTAAACCGAGATCACACCACTGCACCCAGCTTGGGCAATGGAGTGAGACCCTGGTGTGTCGTGAGGGACCTCTTCTGGTTTGCAGACAGCTGTCTTCTTGCTGTGACCTCATATGGTGGAAGGGGTAAGTGAGTTCTCTAAAGTCTCTTTTATAAGGCCACTAATGCCATACGCTAGGGCTCCACTCTCATGACCTAATCACTTCTCAAGGGCCTCACCTCCTAATACCATCACCTTGTAGGTTGGGATTTCAACCTATGAATTCTGAAGGGACTCAGATAGAACCTTGCTTAGCACAAGAGCATTAACCTAACTAAGATAGAAGAGGATAGTGCTTAAATGCATGGGTTCAAATCTTGCCCTTATTCCTTAAAAGACACTTTGGTCAAGAAACTGATTCTCAGCCAGGTGCGGTGACTCACACCTGTAATCCCAGCACTTTGGGAGAGTGAGGCGGGTGCATCATCTGAGGTTAGGAGTTCAAGACCAGCCCGGCCAACCTAGCGAAACCCTGTCTCTACTAAAAATACAAAAGTTAGCTGGGCATAGTGGCGGGCACCTGTAATCCCAGCTACTCGGGAGGCTGAGGCAGGAGAATCACTGGAACCCAGGAGGTGGAGGTTGCAGTGAGCTGAGATCACACCATTGCACTCCATCCTGGGCAACAGAGTAAGACTCCATCTCAAAAAAACAAAACAAAACAAAAAAAGAAACTAATTCACTCTGTGCCTCAGTTTCCTAATCTATAAGATGGGGGTATGTTATGTCACATCATACCATGTCATGCCACATTATGTTATGTTATGTTATGTTATGTTATGTTATGTTATGTTATGTTATGTTATGTTATGTTATATGGCTCACCTCACAGTGTGTGAGATTAAGTTAATACAAACAATTTCTAATAGTTCTCGGAAAACAATTATTACTCAATAAAAATGAGAAATTATTATGAAAATGACTCCAAATACAGCATTTATACACATTTGGGCAATACACATTTTTTAATTAATTTGTTTTTGTTTTTGATTTTGAGATGGAGTCTCGCTCTTGTAGCCCAGGCTGGAGTGCAGTGGCATGATGTCAGATCACTGCAACCTCCGCCTCCTGGGTTCAGGCAATTCTCCTGCCTCAGCCTCCCAAGTAGCTGGGATTACAGGTGCCTGCCACCATGCCTGGCTAATTTTTATATTTTTAGTAGAGACAGAGTTTTGTCATGTTGACCAGGCTGGTCTCAAACTCCTGACCTCAGGTGATCCACCTGACTCGGCATCCCAAAGTGCTGGGATTACAGGCATGAGCCACTATGCATTTGCACAATATTTAAGGCTATAAAATTTTTGCAACAGATGGAAAATCTGATCCTTTTATTTTTACTATGTATAATTTTACAAAAATTATCTTTTTTTTTTTTTGAGACAGTATTGCTCTGTCGCCCAGGCTGGAATGTGGTAATGCAATCACAGCTCGCTGTAACCTTTGCCTCCTGGGTTCAAGTGATTCTCTTGCCTCACCTTCCCAAACATCTGGGATTACAGGAGCATGCCACCATGTCCAGCTAATTTTTGTATTTTTAGCAAAGATGGGATTTCACCATGTTGGCCAGGCTGATCTCGAACTCCTGACCTCAAGTGATCCTCCTGCCTCAGCCTCCTAAAGTTGTGGGATTATAGGCATGGGCCATAACGTGAGGCCAGCAAAAATTGTCATAGGATAACTTTTTATGGATTTTTTATATTTGATATTTAGCCAAAGATAAGTATTCCGAAGTTTTCATAAACAAAACACAGTTGTTTCTGAACTTTCCTCACCAAAACAGGGGTACACTTTACCTTCTTATCTCTTACAGACAAATAGACTGACTCCACCATCTCCAGATATTGAGGAAAGGTTTAGTTTTCTTTTTAACCTTGCTCAAATTATATGCTGACATATAGAGATTAGAAAGAATTCCAGACCTCGCTGAGCAAATAGCTAAGTGGGATTCTTTCGTTATTAAAGACAACTTCACATTAGAATCAAGGTTGATTAAAATAGTTTGGAAAAGGTTAGGAGACTGTATTATCAGTCTTGTTTGATCCTAGATGTTTTACCTAGGGGGTAAGATGAAATAAGATGGACTTTCTGGGTTCCTGTGCACCTCTGAGCAAGCACATCAGCTAACTTCCCTGACTTCCATGTCCTCATACACAGAAGAATCACGGGGAAAGGGTTGCCCAGCCCGACTCCCAACGTTCTTGTAAGGATTTAATATCAAATGTTATTTAAAAGCTGAAAAACAAAAACATTCTACAAATTCAAAAAAATTTTACTCAAATCACTTTCTTCTTACCAAATTTCTTTTCTGCATGTCATTCAACAACAGGAAGACTGACTTACCTGTCAGGAGCAACAGCCCTCCCTGAATTAATCCCATTCACATCTTTGAATTGCTGTTACTGGTATCTTTAAGAGAAAAATCATGCTCAATTAACCAGCTAGAGTTCTTTAATGTTGATTTTAAAAAATAACAAAACAGTATCTGGCCAATAGTAGGTACTCAATAAACATTTGTTGAATGAATTCGGAAGTGCTGTAATTTAAAACATTTGACAAGATTCCACTCTCAGGGCTGTTAAAGTCAAAACAATGGCCAAAACAACCTAGTTACTAGGGAGACATAATTTTCATAGGGAAGGAGCTGGGTAACAAGAACCAGAGCCTACTGGTGAATGCTCTTCTGGCAGAATCAACAATTGTGGTAACTGGCATGAATGCATAATCTAGCACTTTTATATTTTTAAAAAGGGTACAAGGCAAAAGCAAGCATTTAAAGATGGCATTAAACTCTTCATTGTAACATAATACATCGTAACATTGAGCAAAAAATGCATGCAATTTCATAAACTCTGCAAGTAAGCATAGTATTTGCAATGTGTACAAGTATAGAACAATGAGTCTTGGAGAGGAGACAAATAATTTGAACAAATAACTCAAGATCTAGAAAAGTGTTAAAGGAATCATTATAGATACAAGAAATAGGTAAATGCTGGCTACAATTGAGAAAAGCTTGGGAAGAAAAAAGAGGGTTTTTTTTTTCTTTTTGTAAATTAAATTTGATTTTATTTTAAGTTCTGGGCTACATGTGCAGGACGTACAGGTTTATTACACAGGTAAACGTGTGTCATGGTGGTTTGCTGCACCTGTCAACCCATCACCTAGGTATTAAGCCCCACATGCATTAGCTATTGATCCTGATGCTCTCTGTCCTGCCACCCCACTGACAGGCCCCAGTGTGTGTCGTTCCCCTCCCTGTGTCCATGTGTTCTCATTGTTCAGCTCCCACTTATAAGTGGGAACATGCAGTGTTTGGTTTTCTATTCCTGTGTTAGTTTGCTGAGGACAATGGCTTCCAGCTCCATCCATGTCCCTGTAAAGGACATCATCTCATTCCTTTTTGGCTGCATAATATTCCGTAGTGTATATGTACCACATTTTCTTCATACAGCCTATCATTGATGGGCATTTGGGTTGATTCCATGTCTTTGCCATTGTGCATAGTGCTGCAATGAACATAGGCACACATGTGTCTTTATAATAGAATGATTTATATTCCTTTGGATATATACTCAGTAATGGGATTGCAGGATCAAATGGTATTTCTGGTTCTAGATCATTGTGGAAGACAGTGTGGCAATTCCTCAAAGATCAAGGATTTCTTTTTTCACATCATATTAGCAGAGGCCATCTTCTACCATCCATCTGTCTCTCTTCAACCTGTGTCTCAACATTTTGTAACTATTTGTCAGTAATTTTTTTCATTTTTAAACAGCTTTATTGAGAAGTAATTCACATACCATATAATTCACCCATTTAAAGAGGACAATTTGGCCGGGTGCAGTGGCTCACACCTGTAATCCCAGCACTCTGAGAGGCCAAGGCAGGCGGATCACCTGAGGTCAGGAGCTCAAGACCCACTTGGTCAACATGGGGAAACCTTGTCTTTAATAAAAATACAAAAATTAGCCAGGCATGGTGGCACATAACTGCAATTCCAGCCACTCACAAGGAGGGCTGAAGCAGGAGAATCACTTGAACCTGGGAGGTGGAGGTTACGTGAGCTGAGATTATGCCATTGCACTCCAGCCTGGGCAACAGAGAAAGACTCTGTCTAAATAAATAAATAAATAAATAAATAAATAAATAAATAAAGTGGACAATTCAATGATTTGTATTATATTTACAAGGTGAATTATCATCACCGTTGAACTTGAGAACATTTTCATCACCTCTAAAAGGAGCCCCTACCAAATAGTCATTCCCCATTTTTCTCTTCACCCAGAGCAACCCAGAGCTCAATAAAGCTGTTTAATTTACTTTCTATCTCTACAAATTTGACTATTCTAGACATTTCACATAAATGGTGTAATATAACGTAGTCTTTTGGGCCATTATATTTCTTTCTCTTAGCATAATGTTTTCAAGGTTCATCCTTGTTGTAGCATGTATCAGTATTTCATTCCTTTTTACTGCCTAGTAATTTTCCATTGTATGAGTATCTCACACCTTATTCTTTCATCAGTTGATAGACATTTGGGTTGTCTGGAGTCTATTATAAATAATGCTGCTATGAACATTCATGTATACAAATTTTTATGTAAATATACAGACAGCCCCTGACTTAACGATGGCTTGACTTAATAATTTTTTGACTTTACAATGGGTTTATTGGGGTATTATATGCATTTTTGACAGGATATTTTCAACTTTTGATGGGTTTATTGGGATATAACCTCATCATAAGCTGAGGAGCATCTGTACCTAACTTTTTATTTCACTTTTTAAAAGCTGAGGTTAAACCATTCATATACCATAAAATTCATCATTTTAAAGTGTACACTTTACTGGGGTTCAGTATAGTCACAAGGCTACACAACCATCATCATCATCTCATTCCAGAAAATTTTCAGCACCCCAAATACAAACTCTGTGCCCATTAGCCTTGAATTAGTATTGGATCAGTAAGGCTAGAGTCCTCTATTCTTCCTGCCTTGAGAAAATAATTTAAAACATCTTGTCCTTTTTATTCAAAGGGAAATATCATCTGTGTATTTGAAAAATAATCATATTGACTTTTTAAAATAGTGGATTTATTGAGATATAATTCACATAGCATAAAATTCACCCTTTTAAAGTGTATAATTTAGTGGTTTTCTAGTACGTTCACAAAGTTGTGCAATCATTACCACTGTCTAATTCCAGAACATTTTCATCATGCCAAAAATGAAACCCTATACCCATTAGCAGTCACTCCCCATTCCCTCCTTCCCACAACCTTTAGCAACCCCTAGTCTACTTTCTGCCTTTATGGATTTGCCTATTCTAAACTATGTTTAACCTTTTGAGGAGTAAAAAGGAATTTTTTTACTTTGCACAAAGTTAAAGATGGTAACAGGACATTGTCCATTAACCACTTCTTCCAAACAGAAATCATTTGGGCGCACGCGCGCGCACACACACACACACACACACACACATCCCTAATGCTTTTGTCATCACTGACATTTTCACACCTCCATGTCACTTTACCTTCTTCACAGAGAAGCTCAATACCTGTTAAAATACCAAGCTGGGAAAAATATTGGCAGTAAAGCATTGATATTCTTGGTAGAGAGAGAGATTTACTCATCAATAAGAAGTGTCTCGCTTCCCTATAGTCATATAATTACAAACTAAAACAAGATAATTTTTTTTTTTTTCTGAGACAGGGTCTCACTCTGTCACCCAGGCTAGAATGCAGTGGTGTGATCATAGCTCACTGCAGCCTTCTTTGGCTCAAGCGATCCTCCTGCCTCAACCACCGAAAGTGCTGGGATTATAGGCATGAGCCACCGTGCCCAGCCAACAAGATAATTTTTAATCAAAAAGATTTTTTTCTTTTTTTCTTTTTTCTCTTTTTGAGACAGAGTCTTGCTGTGCCATGCAGGGGAGTGCAGTGGTGCTCATTGCAACCTCCACCTCTCGAGTTCAAGCGATTCTCTTGTCTCAGCTTCCCAAGTAGCTGGGATTGCAGGCGCATGCCACCACACCCAGCTAACTTTTTTGTATTTTTAATAGAGACAGGGTTTCACCATATTGGCCAGGCTGTTCTCCAACTCCTGACCTCAAATGGTCCACCTCTCTCGGCCTCCCAATATGCTGGGATTGGCATGAACCAATGCGCCCAGCCCAAAAAGATTTTTTTTAAAAGAGAATTAAACACTTTTCTAATACCCATTGTTGCTGAGGAGGTAAGAAA
The DNA here is from genome assembly GCF_007565055.1 of Rhinopithecus roxellana. Taxonomy (NCBI): domain Eukaryota; kingdom Metazoa; phylum Chordata; class Mammalia; order Primates; family Cercopithecidae; genus Rhinopithecus; species Rhinopithecus roxellana. The sequence continues at coordinate 120,341,963 of NC_044554.1, read as the reverse complement.
AGAGGCACTCAGTTGGAATTTTAAGTAGCATAACATCTGTCAAGGCCAATTTGGTCACATGGATCAAAACTTAAAGAATATGTATACTGTTTGGTCCAGAAACTCCACTTCAAGGAACTTACTCTAAATAAATTATCTTGGCCAGGCACGGTGGCTCATGCCTGTAATCCCAGCACTTTGGGAGTCTGAGGTGGGCAGATCACAAGGTCAGGAGATGGAGACCATCCTGGCTAGCACGATGAAACCCCATCTCTACTAAAAATACAAAAAATTAGCTGGGTGTGGTGTGGGCGCCTGTAGTCCCAGCTACTCAGGAGGCTGAGGCAGGAGAATGGCATGAACCCAGGAGGTGGAGCTTGCAGTGAGCGGAGATCACGCCACTGCACTCCAGCCTGGGCAACAGAGCGAGACTGTCTCAAAAAAAAAAAAAAAAAAGAAAAAAAAAAAGAAAAAGAAATTATCTTAAGAGCCCTGGAAGATATATACATATAGGTTGTTCATTATCTCATTGCTATTCATATAGCAGAAAATAGGAAACAATCTAAATATAGTTAAAACAAAAAATGGATAAATTAATTAACTTATGAAACAGCCAGGTGATCAATTACCATTCTGTTATTAAAAATGATATTGAGGAAGAACATTTGGTTACTTAGGAAAATGTTCACAATTTTTGGCTAAGTGAAAAAAAAACTGACTAAAGAACAGTATTAAATATTATCTCAACATTATACAAATTTGGTGTTATGTATAGAAAAGGGAAAAGAGAAAACTTTTGTAAAATTTATTTCTTGGTAAGAAATCTTGAGGTAAATTTTGTGTAGGTGCTAATCATTTGAGAGTCATAGATCCAAACTATAGAAATATTACTTAATTATGCTAAACTGAGCTCAATTTCTATGAGATCCCATTTTTGACAGTGAAAATAATTATGCCAATTACAGCTAGCTTAGTTACTTTCAGCATAAAATTGAGCTCCTTTTCATGAATATTCAGTCAGAGTTGGCTTACTATTTTATCATTTCAAAGTTTGAACTCTGTCCTCATTTCTCAAAATTTCATCCCTTCCCTCACTTCTTCGGATGTCTGAGGAGGGAGTAGTTTTTAGAACACCATTGTTTGTGGGGCTTTGGCCCCTGGTACTTGCTTGGGGCTCCTACTGACCCCAGGTGAGGAGGGCTTGTTGGCCCATCTTCACTGCATGCCCTCTTTGAGGGTCTGGAAAGTGACTCTTGGTCACTTGTCTTGGCACACATGGTTAAAGCCCTGTGGTTTTCCTATCTGTCCCCATCCCTGATCCCCCTTCCTGCCCCATCACTCCACCATGCCCTTGACTTGCCTCACCTCAGCCCTCCTAGTAGGGATTTATCTTCCTCTGCCATGGAGCCCTCAGGTCTAGATGACTCTCCCTCAACCACCTCAGTGACTCCTGGCAAACCACTGACTCAATCCTTGGCAGCCCCAATCCCCAGGATATGGAACTTTTGTATCTTCTCTCTGCCTCATGCAGACTTTGAGGTACTGGAAAGTGGGGTATCTTCTCCAGCCTCTGTTTCTGCCTAAAAATGAGACAATAAAACTATACCTAGGCTGCCCCATGCTCTCTTGAGGCTCTACATGGCATTCTCCTCCCAGAATTCTGAATGGAAGGGGCCCATGACCCTGCTGTTGACAGATACTGAAAACTCTCGGAAGTCTATTCTCAGAAGGGAAGGTGGGGAGTAATCTACAAAAACATCCAGTCTCTTTTCTCTCTCCTCTCTTTTCTTTCTCTTACCTTTTCTTTCTTTTCCTTTCCCTCCCACTGTGTATGGATGGCGGCTGTGGGTCATCCAGGTGGGCACAAAACTCTGAAGTTTGGGGAAGTAGTCAGGGGTCAAGGTACATATTTGGAAGGTGCTGTGGTTTGAATGTGTCCTCACAAGTTCATGTGCTGTAAACCTAATCCCCAATCCAACGTTGTTGAGAGATGAGATCTTAAAGAGGTCATTAGGTAGTGAGGGCTCTGCCCTCATAAATGGATCAATGTCATTGGAGTGAACTTGTTTTTGTTTTGTTTTGTTTTTTACCTCCCTTCCTCTCCACTCACTCTCTCCTTCTTTGTTTTTCTTTTTTGAATTTGTTATCTCAGGATTGGGATCCTGATTTAAAAACCGAGTTCAGCCCCCTTCTTCTCTGGCATGTATGTGTTCTTTTGCCCTTCTGCCCTCTGCCAGATGACACAGCAAGAAGGCCTTCAACAGATGCCAGCCCCTTGATCTTGAACTTCACAGTCTCTAGAACTTTAAGAAATAAATCCCTGTTCTTTGTAAATTGCCCAGTCTCAGGTATTCTGCTATACAAGGTGAAAACAGTCTAACACAGAGGCTTCAATATAAAAGTGATAGTTGAAGCCATGGGGCTTATGAATGAGATCATGATAGGTAGAAAATCTTAGGGGTCATACTTTATTATTAAGAAGTTACAGGAATGGCAATGAAATTTCTTCAAAACCTCTGGTCATATTACAAGACAAATAATGTAAATTTTGTGGAAGAGGAAGGACTTAGTCTTTTACTTTGTCAAAAAGTAGTTTCTAACCAAAAACCAGGGCTTTAGGGAGGGAAATGGAGCATAATGAACCCTAATGTACTCTTTCACCATTGAAGTGGCCAAGGAGAGGAGATGAGGAAGACTCTTCATATTTTGAAAATTGGGCCATTATTGTTGTGAAACCTATTCAAGCAACTTTATATGATCTGGAAGGAAAGTCTTTGAACTGGGAATTCCTTCATGAAGAACTTTCTTTTTAATTACCAATAAGAAAGGATCCCTTTCTAAAGATTGTCCTTAGGTGTTAGGTCTTTAGGGATGGAAGGAGCGGTGATCTAAAGTATGAACAGGTTGATGGCTGGCTGAATAGATGGATGGGTAGATGGATGGGTGGGTGAGTCGATAGATGGATGGGTCCATGAAGGTATTACTGCTGACTACGTGAAAACACAGAATAATCTCTGGAAGCGTTAATCCCTTAAGAATTTACAGTTAATTACTTAATGGAGTTAACAAATACTTATTGAAAGTCAACTCTAGTTATGGTGTTTGGCAAGCTCCCTGAAGTAAATGCTCTTGACCTCACGGAGCTTTCAAACTAGAAAAAGGGACAAAGAACAAATGAACAAATAAATCAAGTTATTGTGCACTTTGAAAAGTACTTTAAAAAGGATTATCATTATCATTCTAATTTTTATTTGTATTTCACTAAATTAGAAACAAGTTAGTGCTGCTAATTCCTTCTCACAAGAGGAGCACTGACCACCACAAATTAGGGAAAATCCAAGATCACATTTTTACTTTTTAATAATATCAAATTTTATTTTAGATTCAGGTGACACCATGTGGAGGTTTGTTACATGGCTATATTGTGTGATGCTGAGGTTTGTGGTATGATTGATCCCATCACCCAGATAATGAGCTTAGTATCCAATAGTTAGTCTTTGAACCCTTGTCCCTTCCCTCCCACCTCTAGTAGTCCCCAGTGTCTATTGCTGCCATCTTTACATCCATGTGTACCCCGTGTTTAGCTCCAACTGATAAGTGAGGACATGCAATATTTGGTTTTCTGTTCTGGAATTAATTTGCTTAGGATAATGGCTTCCAGCTGCATCCATGTTGCTGCAGAGGACATGATTTCATTCTTTTTATGGCTGTATAATATTCCATACGTATATGCAACACATTTTCTTTATCCATTCCATCACTGATGGGCATCTAGATTGATTCCTTGTCTTGCTACTGTAATAATGCTGCAATGAACATAAGAATGCATGTGCCTATCTGGTAGAATGATTTATTTTCCTTTGGATATAGACCCAGTAATGGGTTGAATGGTAGTTCTGTTTTAAGTTCTTTGAGAAATCTCCAAACTGCTTTCCACAGTGGCTGAACTAATTTACATTCCCACCAACAGTGTATAAGCATTCCCCTTTCTCCACAGCCTTGCAAGCATTTGTTTGTTTTTTACTTTTTAATAACAGCCATTCTGATTGTTGTGGTTTTGATTTGCCTTTTGATTTGAGTTTTGTTGATGATTAATGCTGATGAAAAATGTTGAGCATTTTTTCATATGTTTATTGGCTGCTTGTATATCTTCTTTTGAGAAGTGTCTATTCATATCTTTTGCCCACTTTTTAATGGGGTTATTTGTTTTTTGCTTGTTGAATTGTGTAAGTTCCTTATAGATTATGGATATTAGGCTTTTGTCAAATGCATAGTTTGCAAATATTTTCTCCCCCTCTGTAGGTTGTCTTTTTACTCTGATGATTGTTGGTTTGTTTTTCTATTTTTCTGTGCAGAATCTCTTTAGTTTAATTAAGTCCCACTTATCAATTTTTGTTGCAATTGCTTTTAAGAACTTGGTCATAAATTATTTCCCAAGGTCAATGTCCAGGATGGTATTTCCTAGGCTTTCTCCTAGGATTCCTATAGTTTGAGGTCTTACAATTAAATCTTTAATCCATCTTAAGTTATTTTTTATAATATAGTGAAAGGTAGGGGTCCAGTTTCGTTTTTCGTCATATGGCTAGCCAGCAATCCCAGCACCATATATTGAACAGGGTGACTCTTTCCCCATTGTTTATTTTTGTTGACTTTGTCAAAGATCAGGTGGTTGTAGGTGTGTGGCTTTATCTCTGGATTTTCTATTTTGTTCCACTGGTCTGTGTGTCTGTTTTTATACCAGTGCCATTATGTTTTGGTTATTGTAGCTTTATAACATAATTTGAAGTTGGGTAGTGTGATGCCACTGGCTTTGTTTCTTTCCCTTAGGATTGCTTTAGATATTCAAGCTCTTTTTTGGTTCACGTGAATTTAAGAATAGTTTTTTCTAATTCTATGAAAAATGACATTTGTAGTTTGATAGGAATAGCATTGAACCTACAGATGGCTTTGGGCAGTATGGCCATTTTCATGATATTGATTCTTCCAATCCATGAGCATGGAATGTTTTTCCATTAGTTTGTATCATCTATGATTTCCTTCAACAATGTTTTGTAGTTCTCTTTGAAGAGATCTTTCACGTCCTTGTTAGATGTATTCCTAGGTATTTTATTTTGTGTATGTGGCTCTTGTAAATGGGATTGCATTCTTGATTTGGAGCTTAGCTTGAACATTATTGATGTATAGAAATTCTACTGATTTTTTTATGTTGATTTTGTATCCCGGAACTTTAGTGAAGTCATTTATCAGTTCTAGGAGCATTTCGGTGGAATCTTTAGGATTTTCTAGGTACAGAATTATATTGTCAGTGAAGAGAGTTAACATGAGCTCTTCTTTTCCTTTTTGGATACCTTTTATTTCTTTCTCTTGCCTGATTGCTCTGGCTAGGACTTTCAGGACTATGTTAAATAGGAGTGGTGAGAGGGCAGCCTTGTCTTGTTCCACTTCACAAGGGGAATGCTTCCAGCTTTTGCCTATCCAATAGAATATTGGCTGTGAGTTTGTCATAGATGGTATGTTCCTTTGATGCCTAGTTTTTTGGGGTATTTTTTCTTTTATAACGAGGGGATATAGGATTTATCAAAAGCTTTTTCCATGTCTATTGAGATAATCATATAGTTTTTTTCTTTTTCCTTTTTTTGGGGGGACAGGGTCTTACACCCAGGCTGGAATGCAATGGTGTAATATTGGCTCACCACAACCTCTGCCTTCCAGGTTCAAATGATCCTCCCACGTCAGCCTCCCAAGTAGCTGGTACCACAGGCATTAACCATCATGCCTGGCTTTTTAAAAAAAAATTTGGTAGAGATAGAGTTTTGCCATATTGCCCAGGCTGGTCTCAAACTCCTGTGCTCAGGCAATCTGCCCACCTCGGCCTCCCAAAGGCTGGGATTACAGGCATGAGCCACTGTACCCAGCCTGGTTTTTGTCTTTAGTTCTGTTTATGTGGTGAATCACATTTATTGATTTGTGAATGTTGAATCAACCTTAAATACCAGGTATGCCTACTTGATCATAGTGAAGTAATTAACTTTTGATGTGCTACTGGATCCAGTTTGCTAGTATTTTGCTGAAGATTTTGTGTCTATCTTCATGAGGGATATGGGCCTATAGTTTTCTTTCTTTATTGTGTCTTTTCCAAGTTTTGGTTTAGGGTGATGCTGCCTTCATAGAATGAGTCAGGGGGGAGTTCTTTCTCCTCAATTTTTGGGAATAGTTTCAGTAGAATTGGTACCAGCTCTTCTTCATATGACCAGTCAAATTTAGCTGTGAATCCATCTGGTGTGGGGCTTTTTTGTTTCATAGGTTTTTATTGCTAATTCAGTATTGGAACTTGATATTGGTCTGGTCAGGGTTTCAGTTTCTCCCTAATTCAATCTTAGGAGGTTATGTGTTTCCAGGAATGTGTCCATTTCCTCTAGATTTTCTAGTCTGTGTGTATAGAGGTATTCATAATAGTCTCTAAGGATCCAAGATCACATTTTAAAAAATTTAATACTGTGGCTGGGCATGGTGGCTTGTGCCTGTAATCCTAGCACTTCAGGAGGCAGAGGCAGGAGGATTGCTTGAGGCCAGGAGTTCAAGGCCAACCTGGTCAACATAGCAAGACCCTCTCTCTACAATAACTTAAAATAAAATAAAATAAAATTTAATATTAGCCAGGTTGCTTGCCTCCTGGTCAATTTTGCTGCTGCCAAAAAAAACAGAGGCAAAATTAAAATATGTATTTACATTTGAAGGCCAACTAAAAAACATGTATTAATACAAATATAACTATTTTAAGTATTTTATTAAATGTGTCTCTTTTCACTCTCTATCCTCTATATCTATAATACCTGACGTATAATTACTTCAAAATACTATAACTACCATACTGTTTTAAGTATTTCATCACTATTGTATTGAGCTGCCCTCTGGTGGTTTTTAATTTGGTAAAATCTGTAACTATCTACCTTATGTCTGATGTGTATTATACTTAAGGTATTGTAGATTGTTTAATATCATATTTTTTCCTACTTTTATATGTACTTATTTGGTAGGACCTTGAGATACATTCATTTAATAAGAATGGACATTGGCTAATATTCAAAACAGGGAAAAACAATTAATTCATGCAAGAGGGTTTGTACCTCCAGTGTAATGAATCATCAGTTATGAACATTATTTCTATTAATGTCATTATAGTACAGAACTAATTGATGAGAGCCTCAGTAATAAAGTACAGAATATAACAACTAAACACACCTGAAAATTAAAATATACTTTTTTCTTTTTTTTTTTTTTTGAGATGAAGTCTCACTCTGTCGCCCAGGCTGGAGTGCAGTGGCGCCATCTTGGCTCACTGCAAGCTCCGCCTCCTGGGTTCACGCCATTCTCCTGCCTCAGCCTCCTGAGTTGCTGGGACTACAGGCGCCCGCCACCACACCCAGCTAATTTTTTGTATTTTTAGTAGAGACGGGGTTTCACCGTGTTAGCCAGGATGGTCTCGATCTCCTGACCTCGTGATCCGCCTGCCTCAGCCTCCCAAAGTACTGAGATTACAGGCATGAGCCACCATGCCTGGCCTCTAAAATATACTTTTTAAATGTTTGTCCCTAGTATGTATTAAAAGCTCTTACATCACACAAAACCATATAATTAACCTTTTCAATAAAAGTGTGAAATATTTGTCACTGCTCCAAATAATTTGAAATATAGAACTGTCTTTTTTAACTTTCCATCAAAGATAGAAAAAAAATACCTGTTGAAAACAGATACTTTTCATCAAACCAGTCTCTTGATCTTTTGATAGTAAAATGGTAAAGATTTGATAGTAAAATCTTTTGTTTTATTTTGTCAGACTTTCTCTGGTATATTGGTTGTCATGTATAAAATGACTTGATTATGAGAACAATATATTTTAACCATAAAAGGTTAAAAGTTAGGGTATTATCGGTCGTTTCCAAGATGGCCAAATAGGAACAGCTCCAGTCTGCAGCTCCCAGCGAGACTGACACGGAAGATGGGTGATTTCTGCATTTCCAACTGAGGTACCTGGTTCATCTCACTGGGACTGGTTGGATAGTGGGTGCAGCCCATGGAGGATAAGCTGAAGCAGGGCAGGGCATCAACTCACCCAGGAAGTGCAAGGGGTTAGAGGATTTCCCTTTCCCAGCCAAGGGAATCTGAGACAGACTGTACCTGGAGAAACGGCATACTTCTGACCAAATACTGCACTTTTCCCATGGTCTTACCAACTGGCAGACCAGAAAATACCCTCCCTTGCCTGGTTCAGCAGGTCCCACACCCATGGAGCCTTGCTCACTGCTAGCGCAGTAGTCTGAGATCAACCTGTGATGCTGCAGCGTGACACGGAGAGGGGCATCTGCCATTGCTGAGGCTTGAATAGCTCAGTGTAAACAAAGTTGCCAGGAAGCTCAAAATGGGCAGAACCCACCACAGTTTAAGCAAGGCTTACTGCCTCTCTAGATTCCACCTCTGGGGGTAGGGCATAGCAGAACAAAAGGCAGCAAACAGCTTCTGCAGACTTAAACTTCCCTGTCTGATAGCTCTGAAGAGAGCAGTGGTTCTCTCAGCATGGTGTTCAAGCTCTGAGAATGGACAGACTGCCTCCTCAAGCAGGTCCCTAACTCCCATGTAGCCTGACAGGGAGACACCTCCCAGTAAGGGCCAACAGACACTCAAACAGACGGGCACCCCTCTGGGATGAAGCTTCCAGGGGAAGGATCAGGCAGCAATATTTACTGTTCTGCAGCCTCTGCTGGTGATACCCAGGCAAACAGGGTCTGGAGTGGACCTCCAGCAAACTCCAACAGACCTACAGCCAAGGGGCCTGTTAGAAGGAAAACTAACAAACAGAAAGGAATAGCATCAGCATCAACACAAAGGACATCCACATCAAAACCCCATCTGTAGGTCACGAACATCAAAGACCAAAGGTAGATAAAAACACAAAGATGGGGACAAACCAGAGCAGAAAAGCAGAAAATTCCAAAAACCATAGCTCCTCTTCTCCTCCAAAGGATCACAGCTCCTCACCAGCAAGGGAACAAAACTGGATGGAGAATGAGTTTGATGACTTGACAGAAGTAGGCTTCAGAAGGTCGGTAATAACAAGTCTCTCCGAACTAAAGAGCATGTTCTAATCCATTTCAGGGAAGCTAAGAACCTTGAAAAAAGGTTAGACAAATGGCTAACTAGAATAAACAGTGTAGAGAAGATCTTAAATGACCTGATGGAACTGAAAACCACAGCACAAGAAATTCGTGATGCATACACAAGTTTCAATAGCCAATTCGAAGTGGAAGAAAGAATATCAGTGATTGAAGATCAAATTAATGAAATAAAGGGAGAAGACAAGATTAGAGAAAAAAGAGTGAAAAGAAACGAACAAAGTCTCCAAGAATTGTGGGACTATGTGAAAAGACCAAATATAGGTTTGATTGGTGTTCTGGAAAGTGACGGGAAGAATGGAACCAAGTTAGAAAACACGCTTCAGGATATTATCCAGGAGAACTTCCCTAACCTAGCAAGGTAGGCCAACATTTAAATTCAGGAAATACAAGCAGGGAGGGATAGCATTAGGAGATATACCTAATGTAAATGATGAGTTAATGGGTGCAGCACATCAACATGGCACATGTATACATATGTAACAAACCTGTAGCTTGTGCACATGTACCCTAGAACTTAAAGTATAATAAAAAAAAATTCAGGAAATACAGAGAATACCACAAAGATTCTCCTCAAGAAGAGCAACCCCAAGATACATAATTGTCAGATTCACCAAGGTTGAAATGAAGGAAAAAATGTTAAGGGCAGCCAGAGAGAAAGGTCGGGTAACCCACAAAGGAAAGCCCATCAGCTAACAGCAGATCTCATTGCAGAAACACTACAAGCCAGAAGAGAGTGGGGGCCAATATTCAACATTCTTAAAGAAAAGGATTTTCAACCCAGAATCTCATATCCAGCCAAACTAAGCTTCATAAGTGAAGAAGAAATAAAATCCTTTACAGACAAGCAAATGTTGAGAGATTTTATCACCGCCAGGCCTGCCTGACAAGAGCTCCTGAAGGAAGAACTAAACAGGGAAAGGAACCACTGGTACCAGGTACTGCGAAAACATACCCATTGTAAAGACCATTGATGCTATGAAGAAACTACATCAATTAATGGGCAAAATAATCAGCTAACATCGTAATGGCAGGATTAAATTCAAACATAACAATATTAGCTTTAAATGTAAATGGGCTAAATGCCCCAATTAAGAGACACAGACTGGCAAATTGGATAAAGAGTCAAGACCTATAGGTGTGCTGTATTCAGGAGAACCATCTCATGTGCAAAGACTCACATAGGCTCAAAATCAAGGGATGGAGGAAGATCTACTAAGCAAATGAAAAAAAAATGCAGGGGTTCCAATCCTAGTCTCTGATAAAACAGACTTTAAAACAACAAAGATCAAAAGAGACAAAGAAGGCCATTACATAATGGTAAAAGAGTCTACTCAACAGGAAGAGCTAACTATCCTAAATATATATGCACCCAGTACAGGAGCCCCCAGATTCATAAAGCAAGTACTTAGAGACCTACAATGAGACTTAGAATCCCACACAATAATAATGGGAGACTTAACACCCCACTGTCAATATTAGACAGATCAATGACACAGAAGGTTAATAAGGATATCCAGGACTTGAAGTCAGCTCTGGACCAAGCA